>NC_137888.1:62637941-63837941 GCF_963455335.1 Martes martes | reverse complement strand
GCTACCTTGCATGCAGGTAATTTTTTCACATTGCAGCAAGTCAAGACTACTGGAGTCTTACCAGGGAATAGCACTCATCAGGCATAGAAAACAGAGATTGTATAGATCAAGATCAAGTGTGCTGGGAGGCACTGGAATTTCAAACCAGCCAGAGTGGGAAGAACTCATTTACACCTCCCTAACAACTCCAGTCTAGTTGAGACACTAGAAAGAATGCTTTAGGAATTAAAAATTACACTCTAGAGTCAGAAATAACTTAGACCCACATTCGCAAAGCCCAAGAACTCTTTAATGATAAGAAGATAACACAGTTTTGAGAATGGGTAAAATATTTGATCAGATATTCAAAAATAAAGATATACAAATGGCCAATGAGCACATGATAAAGGCTCAACCTTCCAGAGCATTTATTATTAGAGAAATGCAAATTAAAACCGCATGAAACTACCATGTCAACTTGTTAGAATAGTTAAAATTAAGAAATTAAAAAGTTAAAATTAATGAGACTGATCATACCAAGTTGGTAAGAATGAAGAGCAACTAGAAATCTCCCACATTCTTGGTAGGAATGTAAAAATGCTACAACTACTTTGGAAAACAGAGTTTCTTATAAAAATAATCATATACCTATTTCTTTATAATCCACTAATCTATTGTTAAGTATTTTAGCCAAGAAAAATGAAAATATACGTTTCCATAAAGACTTGACAGGAGTGTTAATAGCGACTTGTTTAAATTACCTCTGAATTAGAAACAACCCAAATGTCCACCAGCAAGTGAATGTATAAAGAAGTTTTGGTATATTCGAAAAGTGAGATAATAGTAATGAAAAGGTATACATAGCTGTTACATGTGATAACATGCTTGAAACTCAAAGATACTACGTTGAGTATAAAAAGAGAAAAGCCGACACATGAGAGTATATACCATATGATTTAATTCATATGAATTTCTAGAATAAGGAAAATTTATCTATAGAGATAGTTCTCAGATCCACAGTTGCCTGAGGGGATAATTTACTACAAAGGGCACAAAGGAACGTTTTGTAGTGATGAAAACAATTTTTATAATGATTAGGGTGGACATGGGTATCTGCATTTATCAACACTCCTGGAACTGTAAACTTAAAATGTGTGCATTTATTGTATGTAAATTGTACCTCAATAAAGTTGATTAAAACTTCCATGGCAATTCCCATATCTGACTTCAATTACTGTAGACTATCAAAATATTAGAGCTTTAAGGACCCATTCCAGCAGTGTATTAGAATTAGCTCTAGGTGTTCAGGCTAGAATATTAAATTCTGTGTCATGGGAGAGTACATCTATGTGAATAATGCCTTTTCATCTAGTCCTATATTCTGCCCTCAATCTAAGGGGAATGCTCACGATTCGTTGTACACATGAGTCCAAATCTGCAATTCTTTTAGGCAGTTAGCTGTTACCTTCCAGAGAAGAGACTGTGTTTCCTTGCTTGGGTTTTGGAGAGATGTGATTCTAGTTATCAATTTGTGGAAATGAGTAGAGGTATCAATTTGTGGAAATGAGTAGAGGTGTAATGGATCATGAGGAAGGCAAACAAAACCTTATAAGGCATTTGCTTTGGTGAGTTCTTTGGATGGTCTTCAGGAAAGAGGAGGCTACTGTCCTCCCCAAATCCCCAAAATGGGAAGGGTTTTCCTTCTGCTGGCCTAGAGGATTAGGAAAATTTGGGAGTTGTGTCTTCTTGAGCTTGTCCACCCAAATATTCCTGTACCAGGTGTCAGGGTCACATCTCTCCTCTATTAAGGCTCCTTTGCACAAGAATCACATTGAGGGGGCACCTGGGTGGCTCAGTGGGTTAAAGCCTCTGCCTTCGGCTCTGGTCATGATCCCAGGGTCCTGGGATCGAGCCCCACATCGGGCTCTCTGCTAGACAGGGAGCCTGCTTCCCTTCCTCTCTCTCTGCCTCTCTCTGCCTACTTGTGATCTCTCTCTGTCAAATAAACAAACAAAATCTTAAAAAAAAAAAAAAAGAATCACATTGAGTCTGCATGTTAGTCTTTTTTTAAATTCCCTCTCTTAAATAAATATGGGATCTGATATTCAACACAGACTGCCCTGTTGCAGCAAGAGAAGTGTTTTTCTTTCAATTCTTCTGTGGAGGCCTTTATGGCTTCCATAGCTCACTCTTGGTTGATAGTTGACTTACCAGGCCAATCATTCTTTTTTTAATGTTTCCAATATGGCCAACAGAAATCTGCTTTATAATTACCAGTGCCGCCTAGTCTGTTCAATAGCCCAATTACCTCAGACTTCACTCTCCACCTGTGTATCATTCCAACACACCATAGGTGACAGTATTTCTAATTGTGATGTTACAGCATGTGTGGTGCTATCATGGTCGGTCACCAGTAGCTGGTGAGTGATTTGGAGTTAGAATTTCATCCTAGACATTCATAATCTCTAGGGCTACTTTAGGTATTAATTTCATTGGCCTGGATTCTACCCATATATCTACCTCCCCACAGAATAGTAGAGTGTACAACAAAGACTTATGAACTGGTTGTTTATTTGGGAGGTGATTTCAAGGAATGGAAGTAACTGCACAGAATTTAATAAGGAAGAACAAAAAAAATAAGATCATTATTGAGTTGGTTACCATCATGGAAACTTAAGAGTTCAGTCCTGCTAGGATCTTCTGAAGTCATATGAAATGCCTCACAAAATTGTGAATCCAAGGATTGACAGTGAAGAATATTCATCCATTGGCTCCCATTTCAGATTGATTGAGCATTATCCTAGAGCTAATTCCCCCACATTATATGGCTGTACATGAGTTGCAAAAGTTCCTACTGCAGGCCCACTCATGCATTGACATTGAAGTCATGGGGCAAAACGCAAAGATGCGTGACATGTCGTGGAGGTGAAATGCTGTAAGTACAAAGTAGTCAGAGCCCACTTGAAAAAGTATGTTGTAGCTGTAGCTAGAATCAATGGTAAGACCATAAATATATGTAGTGGGGCACAAGAAATATTGATAGAGGATCATAGACTTGTTTGACTTCACACTCAAAGTCAAATTATCAGATTATCATATATAATATCTCCAATGAACCAAAACAAAAATTTGACCCCCAAAACTCTAGTATCTCCAAATCTCTTCTTTAGTTTGGGTGAATTTAAAACCATAGTATTTGTAATATCACTAAATATGTGATATAGCTTTCCAAGGTTTTGCAGATAGAAATCTAGGATATTTTCCAAGAATCTTTCTTTAAGCTGCTGTGTGGAAAAAATATAAAACAACTTTAAAAATAACTGATAATTAGCACACAGTAAGGGTCATACAAATATACTGACACAAAACCCATGCTTTCTAAGGCTTTTATGGGAACATAATTCTTTCAAAACCTTTCACAGCCAGAGTTAATTTATAAGCATTATTCTCTTAGGTTTTTGAGACATGGCCTATGGACCTGAAGAATAATGTGGCAGAACTAATGTTTGTGTTTTGGCAAGATTTTATTTATTTATTTTTTAGAAATGCTGAAAGTGAATCACCCCTTTCAAGCTCAGGGGAATGTAATTAATGAGTGCAGAGAAGATGGCGAAACCTCCCCCAGCATGGGAATCAAATTATTTGGATATGGAGAAACAAGCTCTTACATAGCTGGAGAAGGCAGAACTACACTAAAACCAGGGTCTTCAGACTCTCCAATTTTCTTCTGGCAGACTGTCTGAAGGCTTTAGCATCAGAAGACATTAAGTCCACCTTCACCTCTCAATCAACACATGGACTTAAGCATCCACTTGTTTTATTTAGCTCCAAGATCTTTATTTGTATTATGGGGATAATTAAGTCATCCTTTCCTGTCTCGTGAGGCTGTTGTAAGGGTTAAAGTATCTAACATTTATAAAATCCTGTACAAATGTTTGCTGTTGTGGTTGTGGTGGTTACCAGATCAGCCTTAGATTAACGGTGGTTTTTATTTCTGGAACTTCTTGCCTTCACATTCAATGTTTTCCCCTCCCTCCATAATTTTCCTGTCCAGCTGACTTCCACTTATCAGGGTTACACACTCCCCTCCTACAACAGCCATTATTGCTTGCTCTCCTGTGCAGCTGTCTTTTATAAATGAAGCTGATTACGAAGCCACAAATACATGATTATGGTTTTCCAATGTTAATCTCCCTCCTCCAAGAAGTATTTAGCCACAAAGAACTGAAGGTCAGAATTGAAAGGACCATATGAAGATCAGATAATTCTCCCCTCCCCACCCTTTTCTTTTATAAATGAGAAAATCTAAGCCCAGAGATGATGAGACTTGTCTAGGGACACAGAACAAGTTAGAAGAGCCATTTCTCAAACTAATTCTCCTGATTCACTCTCCAGTGGGGTTGTACTTGAAATAAAGGGGCATTTGGGAAGCTGGTCTGGGTGACTGTTTCCATAGTTGCCTGTCTGCCTATTTACATGACGTGCGAGATGGCACTAGAACTGGCACATTGCATAAAAGGAAACCCTAAAACTCACCCAAACCATAAGCATTTTCACTAAATCTTTGAGGCAGGATTTCTCGACTTCAGCATTATTGACATTTTAGGCTAGGTGATTGTTGAGGGGGTTGTCCTATGCATTGTAGGGTCTTTAGCAGGATCCCTGGCCTTTACCCACTAGGTGGCAATAGCACCTCCTCCTGTTTTGACAACCAAAATTTTCTCCAGACTTGGCCAGATTCCCTTGGGGAGTCCTAGATCTAGGTCAGTCTCCCAGTCAAGCTATCTAGATTAGAGGAAGTGGCAGCCAGAGTTGAGGGAAATCTAAAATGGGTGGCGGAAGAGGGAGATGATGATTATCAGCTATGGCTTCAGGACTAACTATAGCAGTGGAGCTGTGATTTGTCCTGCTAAGTCTTCTCTCAGTATTTCCAGAAATTGTCACCAAACAGAATCTTGAAGAGACTCTGACTATATAAAGTGAACCTGCTGTGATAAACAGGTGACCCTCAATGGTACCAAGGATAGACTACAGTGGATGAACTGATGCCATACCCAGATCCCCTTTACTGTCTATAGCCATTGCTCACCTGCTATGATTGCCTGTTAACTGTTTACAATTGCCAGAGCATTGCCTTTAGCCAGTGTAAGCCAGCTTGCCTGGTAGAGTACACTCCCACCCCATTTGCTTTGGGACAGACAATAACTATTGTTGGTCAAACTAAGTGACACGAGTACAAAAGTCAGCACTCCTACCCTCACTGTGTCCCCCACTGCCTTACATCAGAATGAGATTCTGTGCCAGAACTTCTCTCTTGGATCAAAGTGAAGCAAGTCTCAACTGAGACCACACACAGTCTTGCATAGCTTTTTTCCCATTCTAACTTAGTTTCTTCACTCCTCTGGAGAGCACCCTCTAAAAAACTAATACATATGTCATAAAGGTTTCATACATATATATATACACACGTATATATGTACATAGATACATTATATACACATATACACACACACACACACACACACATACACACTCCACTCTGATTTTTGTCTTTCTGTATAAGTTTGATAATCTGTGTAATGATTTTGCCCATTTTACATATATTTTCACATATTTGGTGTGAAGTTATTCAAATTTCCTCTTTTTAGTATCTGAAGCATGCATTTGTGATCATCTCTTTCCATTCCTTATATTAGCCATTTGTATACTTTTTTGAATGGCTAGGGTTATGTAAATTTTAGTAGTCACTTTAAAGAATAAATATTGGATTTTTCTCTTTGCTTTTCTCTTTGATTTCTATTTCATGCATTTCAGTTCTTATCTTCATTATTTCCTTTTTTTTCAATTTTGTTTAGGAATTTTTTACTACTCCTTTTTAACTTTTTGAGTTGTATACTTAGCTCATTGATTTCAGCCTTTCTTATTTTCTAAGATATGATTTTCTCAGGCTAGTGGATATTTAAAAGTGATTTTTGAAACTTGGAATTTTAAGAAACTTTCCAGTTATATCTGTGTCATTTATATCTAACTTATATCCACTATGATCAGATAATACATGCTGTATGACTTTGGTCCTTTGACATTTATTGAGGTCTTTTTTGAAAAGTGTTATGACCCCGTGTATTGTCTAATTTTGATAAATGTTTTAGGTGCACTTCAGAATAATGTATATTCTACAGATGATCAGTGTATTAGGTCAAATTAGGCTCAGTGGTTTAAGTAAAATTTTCTATGGAGTTATTAGATCTTCTTATCTTCACTGATACTCTGCCTTCTTGTTCTATCAATTATCCACAGTGATTGTGGATTTGTGTAATTCTCCTCTGTGTTCTTTGAATTTTAGCATTGTAAATGTTGAGACTATGTTCTTAGGTGCATACAAATTTAAAATTGTTAAATATTCCCAGTGAATTTACTCTTTTACTTTTAAGAAATATGGATTTTTTAGTCTCTTATTGCCTTCAGTTCTACTTTGTAGACTATTTTTGTAGTTATGGCAGTTCTATCTTGATTAATATGTGAACATTATACAATTAAACAAATTTTAAAGAGGTGTGGTGGAAAAGGGAAATGTTCCTTTTTTTACAGAAGAATGACAACTACTAATGCAGAAATAATAGTGGAAATTTTAAAAGTCACCATTTTACTAACAGCATGGTAGTGACTGAATAAAGGAAGAATTGTCAATGAATACTAAAATCATCGGGTGAAATTTTGTTGGGGAATAAGACATTTATAGAGTTTCCAACTATTATTTCACATTAGTTATTAATTGTGAAGTGGGGAAATATACTTTCAGTGGAAAAAATGCAGTGGGCATCATCTTAACCAAATAATCTTAGCATCGTTATTAATGGAATAAACTGATAAATTGTGCCTGTTTATGGGATGCGTGAGATGGCACACAGCATCACCTGTGAGGTACTTCTTATAAATATTTTAATGTAAATGTGGTTATGAGGAAGCCATTAGCCAAATCGAAATTCTGAAGCATTCTCTAAAATGCTGAAGAACTATTTTAAATAAAGGACACTAATGATACATGGCAGCTTACTGAAATTCTTGGTGGAATCCATGAGCTATAAATTTGCCTTCAACCACAGATTTTTCTATATGCCACATCTTTTAATCTGGAAAGTGTGGATGGGGGGGGGAAATGTGGAAAAAGCCTACAAATATGGCTAAATGTCATTACTTTGATTAGTGTAAATGAAAGGTATATTGTACTTTTCTTTCAAATTGTAGGGAGGTCTGGCCTTAATTTTCTCTTGGTGGGGGCACCTGGGTGGCTCAGTGGGTTAAAGCCCTCTGCCTTGGGGCGCCTGGGTGGCTCAGTGGGTTAAGCCTCTGCCTTCAGCTCAGGTCATGGTCTCAGGGTCCTGGGATCAAGCCCTGCATGGGGCTCTCTGCTCAGCGGGGAGCCTGCTTCTCCCCTCCCCCGCCCCCCACCTGCCTCTCTGCCTACTTGTGACCTCTCTCTGTCAAATAAATAAATAAAATCTTTAAAAAAAAATAAATAAAGACTCTGCCTTTGGCTCAGGTCATGATTTCAGGGTCCTGGGATCAAACCCCGCATCTGGCTCTCTGTTCAGCAGGGAGCCTGCTTCCTCCTCTCTCTCTGCCTGCCTCTCTGCCTACTTGTGATCTCTGTCTATCAAATAAATAAATAAAATCTTTAAAAATTTTTTTTCTTTTGGTGAAGTATGGTTCACACACAATGTTTCAGGTGTACAACATAGTGATTTGACAAGTCTATACGTTATGCTATGCTCATCGCAAGCATAGCTACCATCTATTACTATACAACAGTATCATAATACCATTGATTATATTCCCTATGCTGTGCCTATCATCTCCATGACTTATTCATTCCAAAACCTCAAGCCTGTATCTCCTTCTCTCCTCCATTCTTTTTGCCCATCCCCCACCCCCCTCTGGCAACCATCAGTTTGTTCTCTGTATTTATGAATTTTTTTCTACTTTTTTGTTTATTTGTTCATTTGTTTTATTTTTTAGATTCCACATATAAGTGAAATCATATGGTGTTTGTCTTTTTCTTTTTTTTTTTTTAAAGATTTTATTTATTTATTTGACAGAGAGAGATCACAAGTAGGCAGAGAGGCAGGCAGAGAGAGAGAGAGAGGAGGAAGCAGGCTCCCTGCCGAGCAGAGAGCATGATGCGGGACCAGATCCCAGGACTTTGAGATCATGACCCGAGCTGAAGGCAGAAGCTTAACCCACTGAGCCACCCAGGCGCCCGGTGTTTGTCTTTTTCTGTCTGACTCCTTTCACTCTGCATAATATCCTATATAGGTCTATGCATTTTGTGGCATATGGCAAGATCTCATTATTTTTTATGGCTGAGTAATATTCCATGATAGATAGATTGATTGACCAATCACATCTTTATCTATTCATCTATCAATGGACACTTGGGGTGCTTCCATATTTTGGCTCTTATAAACAATGTTACAATAAACAGAGGGATGCATATATCTTTTTGAATTAGTGTTTTCATATTCTTTGGGTAAACACAGAGTGGTGGAGTTACTAGATCATTTGGTATTTCTATTTTTAATTGTTTGAGGAACCTCCATGCTATGTTTCACAGTGGTTGCACCAATTTACATCCCCACCAACAGTATATGAGGGTTCCTTTTTCTTTACATCCTCCCCAATATTTGTTATTTCTTATCTTTTTTATTCTAGCCATTCTGACAGATAAGATCTCATTGTGGTTTTGATTTACACTCCCCTTATAATTATTGATGTTGAGGATCTTGAGGTTTGACATTTAAAAAAAAAAAATTGATGGTAGAAATGGAAATAGATTTTAGAAACTGCAAACATCCCAAATACCTGTTAACAATAGAATGGATAAATAAATTGTGGTATATCATTTAATGATACAATATACAGTAGTGAAAATAAATTATAGGCACAAGCATAAACATGGACAAATCATTAAAAAAAAGAAAAACTGTCACAAAACATATATACATTATGAGTCTACTAACATAAATTTCAAAAACAAATAAGCTGTATACTGTATGTTAACATGATAAAACTAAAAAAAGAAAAGCAGAGCAATGCTGAGCAGAAGGAATGTAATGCACTTACTCAGCGATATGTAGAAAACATCTCAGGTACAGGTAACAATTCTATTTCTTATAACTGGGTGGTGAGTTATATGGATGTTCTTATTTTAAACTATTTGTCCATTTAAACACATTTTAATGGAACAATATAAAAAGAAAATGTGGCTCATGAGGTTCTACCATCAAGGGCTTTTTTATTTTTATTTTTTAATAAGACAATACTATGTGCTTCATTTTTCCTATAATGACAGTTATTTAGATGGAGACTGGCTACAACAGAGAATAGGAGAAAGGAAGCAGGATTAAGGAGTCAGTGTTCTTCCCCTTCCACTCTTTGTGGCTATATCTACCGTGAGTGAATATCCTTTGGAAATGGCTATTTCTCCTACTCATGTAAGTCAGTCATTTCTTCCCTGCCTCACCAAATCCAGCACTGGTATGTTTAAGCCAGGTTTCCATACTTTGTAGGTGACTCAGAGGGAGAAATGGCACTTGATTCACATCACAACCGTCCTTGGGTTTTACTTTAAAATGTCACTAAAGCTCTTTTTACTTTTTATTGATTAACTTTTTCCCTACTTAAATTATTTACCATAGAAAAGATTAGTTAATCTCGGCACTTCTCTAAATTCTGCATGAAGGAAATATTACAGAAAATTTCTTTTTCAGTAATCTGTATTTAGATCAGAAAATTAAAAACAAAGTAGTATTAATAAAGTGAGTCATTTTTTATTAATGCATGCAGGTTTTTATATGCAATTTGAAAGATCCAAGGAGAGATTAACTTTTGGAATTTGTTTGAATCTTTAGTTCAAGGTGTTATCTATCATTAAAGGAAGTTTATCTCAGTTATTTAAGAATGGATTTCAGGTGCTTTCAAATTTCTTTCATGAACAGAGGAAATGGAAGTATAATTAACTCTAGGGTAGTTTAAATGCTACCTGATTCTACCAGATCTAAATCTAAGAGAACTGTAGGAAGAGGTGTATTGACTCTTTAGAACCCATGACCTACCCTGAGCAGCAATTCTTAGCTCCAGAACTGGCACTGCAATTTCTAGGAAAGGGTTCTCTGACATGTATTGTTCCTGTACTCTGATAGGAATTCTTAGAGATGGTTCCACCATGCCTCCAATGGTAAGGCTTTCAGTTTAACCGAAAATAGCTTATCTTGCACTTTTAAAAGCATATCAAATGTGAAGGAATAATCATTAAGCCTTTTATTTTTGTGGAGTCTTTGGAGATTTGTGAGGAACGGCAACATGCAGTTCTTTGTAAATGTCAGATCTCTTTACAGAAATGCGAAGGAGGCACTGCAGGCTGTCATCTGTTCTTCATGCTGCCTACTGACCCTCATTGGGAGCTACCAATTCCCAAAGATTCTGTGGCCACTAGAATAAATAGCTTTCTCAGGCACAGAGCAAAATGTTAGACAACATACAACAGAACAGAACCACTTTAATTATACTATTGCAATGTGTTTCGTACAGAAGTAGAGATCTGAAGGGTTAGACATTGAAGGACAGTTCCAGCTGGCAGGCTGTGGAGGAGAATGTTTCAAAACGACTGTAGCACACGACATAAAAAGCATGGGCAAAAAAAGTAGGTAGGTTTCAGTCACATGAGAGGGGGAAAAGGATGATGCTGTTTCTGGAATGCAAAAATGTATGTGACTCTTAAAAATAAAAGTCCATTTGTGTTGTGTCCAGGTGCGTTTGAGTCATTTAGTCACAAATGAGATTGCAGATGTAGCTGTATTTCCATCAGCCCCTGCCTCATCTTTGGAGCTGTCCAATGGGCTAGAGTCTCATGCAAAAAACCACCCACTATGTTTTCCCACAGCTACTAATAATGATAGGCTATTTCACGAACACAAGGTCCTGCTTTGCACAGAAATATAGATGGTCCCCGGGGTTGTGGGTCAAACCATTCACTTATGGCATAGTGAGCAAAGCAGTTTTAGACTCACAAGGCCCACTAGTAGCTAGGAGGCTTACTGGATATGTTGTTGTTGGGCAAGTTATTTAGGTTCAGTGAGCTCCCGTTTTACCATCTCTAATTATTACACTCTTCCAAAATTTTAACTTTTTGAGCCAGATTGTAATCAGCAACACACAATTTGCATTATGCCAACTGTGTAGGTCATGGTGGCTTTTTATTAGTCACATTTTTTGTTTTATACTTGCTAATTGAATTATTACATTTTAAAACCTTAAATGTCATATTAACCTACAGCCTTCTCCTTGATTCATAAGCGCTCCTTGATTTGATCAATTTATTATCAACATTTTTTCTCAGCTCTGACAACTCCAAAGCAACTATTCTTGCTTAGCCCTTCTTTTTGCACTCTAAGCTTAGTGTTTATTCTATGTTTGTTCGTGAACTCTTTCCAGTTTTGCCTTTGCATTCTTAAATCTGTAAGGCCTCAAATCATAGAAGTAGTTCAGATTTACCGCCAGTCCTATGTATAAAATTCTTCAAGATTGTCTCTTATAATTGGTTCTCTGGCCTCCGCATGAACATGAAACTCCTAGCCCTTTCCATTCACATAGATCTGGCTGATACAATCTTCAGTCTTCTACTGAACCTAGGGAGATGATATGATGTGAATCATTACTTTTCTGGGAATCGGGAGATATTGATCTGTCCTTTTTAAATGTGTGACCTTGAAAAAGGTACTGAACATCAATGTCTAAGCCTCTACTGAAAGTTTTCTTTATTTTATTTTTTATTAATATTTTTCCAACTCTGTGTTGGGGGCTTTTAGTGATTTTCAGAATGTGGACCCTCAACTAATAGGACCAACATCATCTGGAAGGTAGTTAGAGATCCTAGTAGTCTGCCCCCCACAGATATTGAAACAGAAATTTGGTGATGTGGTCCAGCCATCTGTGTTTTGGAAAGTCTTCCAGGTGATTTTAATGCATAGTGATGTTTGAAAACCACTGTTTTTGTTTATTTAGAGGATTGAGACCTCCATTCAAAAAAACCTAATACTATAGAATAGTAAAAAGATTGCATTAAACTTTCCATTATGAAATTAAGAAATATGGTCCAAATAATTCTTGGATGAAAAAAAGATATACAATACAGAAAACTTAGAAAACTCATTTTAAAATGGAAAAAAATATTTGTAGAATTACGTGTTTTCAAAAATTATGTAAATTATCCTAAACAAACTTAATATATAAAAGATGGGTTATGGAAAAATATTTGGTCCCCATTTCACAGATTAAGTCCTATAAAAATAATTCTTACAAATGGGTAACATTTTCATAGAAAAATGAGCAAAGTATATGAACAAGAAAAATCTCAAAAAGGAAAATTCCAAGTGACCACAAACATATATCAAAAAGTTAATCTCTGTGACAGGAAGATGATTTAAGTCAAAGTGATACTGAGATATCACATTATATTCACCACTTATAAAGAATAAAAAAGAGTGACAGTATCTATTGTTCATAGCAATATCATAGGGTTATTATAAATGTGTATTCTCATACATTACTGCTAAAATATTAATTATTATAACAATTTTAGATGTCAGCAAATCCATTAAAAATGAAAATACATATACAAATCAAACCAGCAATATTTCCCCAGTGAATCTGCTCCTTACATGTAAAAGACCAAGCTCAGAAAGATTGTATGAATGGATGTTTATTGTATGAAAAGCTGTTTATTGCAGGATTATTGTACTAACAACAACAACAAAAAACTGAGAAGGCATATGTCTATCAATAGGGAAATGACCAAATAAAATGAGGTCTGTCTTTGTAACATGGAATTTTATGCAGTTACACCTATACTAGTTGACTTCAAGGGACTGAGGGATTTTTTGTGTTATTATTTGGGAAAAAAACAAAAAACAAACAAACAAAAACAAACAGCAACTGCTAAGGTTTCCTGAATCTTTTTACACTTCTACTAAATCCTTTAGTCTTTTCAATCTCTTTGCCAAGTAAGTGTTTCTATTATTCCTTTTTAAACATGACAAAGTATTCCTGGCTGCATGTTCTTCTCATTTAGTGCCCTGAATATGTCTTGCCAGCCCTTTCTGGCTTGCCAAGTTTCTGTGGGTAGGTCTGACGTTATTCTGATGGACCTTCCTCTGTATGTAAGAAATCTCTTCCGATAGCTGCTCTCAAGAGCTCCTATCTAAAATTATGATTCATCAGTCTCACAATCAGGTGCCTCGAGGTCTTTCTACATTCTTGATCTTCGGGTTGATCTTTCTGCCTCTAGGACATGAATGTTGGTTCCATTCCCCAGACTGGGAAAATTTTCATGGAGAATTTGTTCAACTATATCTTCTAGTCTTCTTTCTTTTTCCTCTGCCTCAGTGATCCCAATACTTCTGACGTTGAAACGTTTCTTGGCATCATTTATTCCCCTAATTCTGTTTTCATGGCTTCTAAGCTGTTTGTTCCAGGCCTCCTCCTGATCCATTTTCTCTATCAGTTTGTCCTCTAGATTGCTAATTCTATCTGGGGGTGGGGGGGTGAGGGGTGAGGTGAACATGGTGGTGGGTATTATGGAGGGCACGTATTGCATGGAGCACTGGGGGTGGTGCATAAACAATGAATTTTGGAACACTGAAAAAAAACAAAATAAAATTCAAAAAAAAGAAATAGGTGAACAATTTTGTTCTGGTAAAATAATTTCATAAAGCAGAATAAATTATAAAAATGTAAAGAAAATAAAAATTAAAAATTAAAAAAAACATAAACTTGACAAAGATGAGGTACACAGAATTTAGTTCAATGTCACCCAGGTAACTAACAGGGAATCCTAAGATGGTCTCAGTCTGGCTCCAGAATTTATATTATTTTTTTAAAAATTTTTATTTAAATTCCAGTTAGTTAACACACAATGTAATATTTGTTTCAGGTGTACAATACAGTGATTCAACACTTCCATATATCACCTGGTGCTCATCACAACAGGAGCCCTCCTTAATCTCCATCAGCTATTTAATGCATCCTCCCATCCTCCTCCCCTCTGGTAACCATCAGTTTGTTCTCTATAGTTAAAAGGCTGTTTCTTGGCTTGTCTCAAATTTCTCTCTCTCTCTTTTCCCCTTTGTTTTGTTTCTTAAATCCCACATACAAGTGAAATCATATGATTTTTTTCCCTGACTGACTTATTTTGCTTAGAATAATATTCTCCAGTTCTATGTTGTTGCAGATGGCAAGATATCATTCTTTTTTATGGCTGAGTACTATTCCAGCATGCACACATACACATAAAGACACCCCTCATCTTCTTTATCCATTCATCAGTTGATGGACACAGGCTCTTTCCATAGTTTGGCTATTGCTGATAATCCTGCTATATTCATTGAGGTACACTTATCTCTTTGAATTAGTATTTTTGTATCCTTTGGGTAAATACATAGTAGTGCAATTGCTGGATACTAGGGTAGTTCTACTTTTAACTTTTTGAGAAACCTCTGTACTGTTTTCCAGAATAACTTCACCAGTTTGCCTTCCCACCAACAGTGCGCAAGGAGAATTCCCCTTTCTCTGCATCCTCACCAACAGCCATTGTTTCTTGTGTTGTTGATGTAGGTCATTCTGACAGGTGTGAGGTGACAGCTCATTGTAGATTTTGTTTGCATTTCCCCAATGATCAGTGATGTTGAGCATAGTTTCATGTGTCTGTTGACCATCTATCTGTATGACTTTTTTGGAAAAATGTCTATTCATGTCTTCTTCTCTGTTTTATTTATTTATTTATTTATTTATTTATTTATTTATTAAGATTTTATTTATTTATTTGACAGACAGAGATCACAAGTAGGCAGGGAGGCAGGCAGAGAGAGAGAAGGAAGCAGGCTCTCCACAGAGCAGAGAGCCCGATGCAGGGTTTAATCCCAGGACCCTGGGATCATGACCTGAGCTGAAGGCAGAGGCTTTAACCCACTGAGC
Organism: Martes martes; assembly: GCF_963455335.1. Lineage (NCBI taxonomy): Eukaryota > Metazoa > Chordata > Mammalia > Carnivora > Mustelidae > Martes > Martes martes. The sequence continues at coordinate 63,822,935 of NC_137888.1, read as the reverse complement.
CACCCAGGTGCCCCTTCTTCTCCTTTTAATTGGATTATTCATTTTTGAGTGTTTTGCTTTAGAAGTTCTTTATAGATCTTGGATACTAACCCCTTTATCAGATATGTCATTTGCGGAGTAACTTCTCCCACTCTGTAGGTTGCCTTTTAATTTTGTTGATTGTTTCCTTCACTATGCAGAAGATTTATATTTTGATGAAGTTCCAGTAGTTTATTTTTGCTTTTGTTTCCCTAGTCTCAGGAGACTTAACAGCTGAGTCTACTGCCTGTCTAAGCTAGACATAGATAAGTATATAATAGCATCCTATTTTTTGTAAAATTACATTTAATTTTACAAGTATATATGTAATTGTGTGTATGTATACATATATGTGTGTATATATGTGTGTGTGTGTGTGTGTGTGTGTGTATTTTAGAGGCCAAAATTATGCACAACTTGGAAGGCTTGGCTTTGAAGAATGGAGAGAGATTGTGGTTAGGAAAGATAAGAGAATGTTGAGGAGAGGTGACTCAAAAAACAAAACAAACAAGGAACTGCATTTAAACAGCATATGTATATAGATATAGATATAGATATAGATATAGATATATAGATATAGATATAAAGCAGGTAGTGTGATATGATCCTGTTCATATAAAATTACATATTTGAGTGTGAAGTATCAGTATGTATATATATATATATGTATGTATTAACAGAGAAATGCATGAAGCAATATTTCCTAAAATAGTCATTTAGTTGTTATTGTTTTATTTTCCCCTTTATATTTTTATGTATTCAAAACTTAAAGAATCTTTTTTTAAATAACAGGGTTGTTTTTTTTTTTTAATAATCAGGGTAACAACCCCATTCTTTAAGTGTGGGCTGTGCATAGTGAATTTCTTTTAATGCATACAGTATGGAAAGAGAGAAAAAACAATACCTGTATGGTGGAGAAACTTGACAGTCTCTAGTGATCAAACCTGGTAATCAAGGGTAATAGCAACATTGATGAGTCCTATTGATATTATGTACCCTGTATATGATGTGGTGAGATTGGCACTTTACCTCTGTGGTCTGTCTTCCTCAAAACATATTGCTCCAGTTTAATCAGGAAAAAGAAATAGGAAACAGCTCCCAGTTGAGAGACATTATACAGAACACCTTATCAATATGCCTCAAAAAATCAAGATTATCAAAACCAAAGAAAGCCTAAGAAATTGTTATAGCCAAGAGGATTCTGAAATGAGATGACTACTAAATTTAATGCAGTATCCAGATGGGATCTCAGAAGAGAAAAAAAATTAGGAAAAAGACTGAGAGAATCTGAATGAAGTATAGACTTTAGTTCATAATAATGTATCAATATGCATTCACTACCTGTGACAAATGTATTATAATAATGTAAGATGTTAATAATAAGGAACTGGGTGTAGGGTATAGAGAAACCCTCTGTAGTATCTTTGCAAAAATTCTGTAAATTTATAACTATTATAAATGAAAAATTTCATCCAAGAAAAAGATAAAATCACACTGGTTAAAAATCAAAACAAACAATATATGGCAGGCATTCTTTTAGATGCTATAGTTACCACAGGGTACAATACAAACAGACCAATTCCTGCTAGGGTCTTAAATATTAACATAATAGATGATCAATGGCTCTGTCCTTTATCCCAACAGAAAAAGAAACTTATTTTAGCTACAGGCTCCTAAGCTTTGCTACATCCACATTTTTTAAAAAGATTTTTTTTATTTGGCAGGGGAGAGAATGAGAAAGCACATGGAGTAAGGGGCAGGGGGAGAGAATCTTTAAGCAGACTCCCTGCTTAAGCCCCTCCCAAAGCAGGGCTCCCTCTCACTGACCCCTGAGATATGACCTAAGCTAAAACCAAGAGTCAGAGGCTTACCTGACAGAGCCACCTAGGACCCCATCCACATTTTTGTTGAGCATTTTAGAACCTGGTTTTGAAAACCAATAAAATTATTTTTTTTCTGTCATAGTCAATGCTTATTTATATTTACTAAACTAATTTATTGACTTATCTACTCACTTTTGCTTTTCATTTCTGATTCTTTGTCCAAAGCTCCTTTACCCTTTTGCTGAAATAAACTTCCCAGTGAGAGTTTATTCTTTAAAAATGTTTTTATCTTTTACTCATGATTTTATGACAGTTTTTGTGGATATAGAATTCTAGATGGACAGTTGTTTCCTTCAGAAACTTGAAATTATTATTTCATCAATCTCTGATTCTAAAAAATTTTTTCCACATACTTTAAGAAGTTCTTTTTGTCTTTGATATTCCTCAGAGATTGAGAAAAAAGAGAGTCATGAGACAAACATAGTGAAATCAGTAGGTGCCTGAACTTCCAGGGCATTATGGGTCAAACTATGGATTTGGACAACTGCCTTAAAGGTTTTAAGAGATTTTTAGCAAGATGTCATGTTCTAGATTTAATTTTTAAATGATCACATGTAATACTTTGTAGGGAATTCATTAAAGAATGGCAAGCTTCTGACTTTTCCCTGAACACTTTGAATATAAGACATGCCAAATTAATTTTTCTAAATCAAATTAAATCTTGGCTGTAAAATCACTCTCCAAGGTTGGTACGGAGTGTAACGTTGGTTACCTTCTCTTCCCTGAGGTTATATGTGGGTCCTGGAGTTCTGTGCCTGCATAAACAGCTCTAGGTTGTACATGGAAGCCGCAGAACATGCTTATCTTCTCCCATCCTTCCCTTGCTGCCTCACTAGAAGCAGGATCATGTTTACCTGGACTCCTACGACTGTCTGCACAGGTCATTAAAAATTGTGTTGACCCATTGGAAGTTCCATTCCTTCTTTGCCCATCTTCTCTTAAGTGGTTCTCTAACCAGTATCAAAGCTAGGACTGATTTTCAGGAGCGTGTGTGCAACTCTTAGACTATCCAGCTAAGTTTTGGGTCTTTTTTTTTTCCAGTTGAACTAGACCTTAGAAAACAAAGGAGTGTTTCAGGTATGCCTTCAAGGTATCCCTTCTCAACTTTTCCTTTTGAATCTGAAATATTAAGAAGTACTTAATTCCTTTTCAGATACCAGGGCGAATGAAAAAGGAGCACATATCTTAGGTATTAAGGCCAAACTATTTTGTTGGAAAGAGTTGGGGAAAGTACTTTTTGAAAACTATATAGGAAGGTTTTCAATGTATATCGAGGCTATGGTTTTTGCAAATGTTGCAAATATTGCAAATTCCCCAGCCTGTAGCTTATCTTTTCATTTACCTAATGGTGTCTTTCAAAGAGCAGACATTTTAAATTTTTATGAAGTCCAGTTTATCATTTTTATTCTTTTATGATTTACCATTTTTCTGTCATCTATAAGAAATCTTTGTTCTCCCAAGGTTATGAAGGTTCTTAGTTACATTTTCTTCCACAAATTTTATAGCTTTAGCATATAGGACTCTGATTCATTTCAAATTACTTTTTGTGTAAGGTAGAAGGTAAATATCATGGTTTATTTTTTCCAAATAGTAAGCAGTTCTTTCAGTAGTATTTGTGGGAAAAATTAGCCAACTATCAAACTATCAACTATACCTTTATCAAAAAACAATTGGTTATAGAGGAGTGGGTTCATGTTGAGACTATCTTTGACATTGATCTGTATATCTATTTATATGCTGATGCTACACTTCCTTAATTACTGTGGTTTTATGGTAAGTCTTGAAAACAGGTAATATAAATCCTCATAATTCTTTGTTCTCTTCAATAATTATTTTGGCTCTTCTAGGTCTATATGTTTCCAAACAGATACTAGAAACATATTGTTAATTTTTACCAAAAAAAAATGCTTTCTGGAAATTGATAGGAATTATAATAAATGTAGACATTGATTTGAAAGGAATTGACAGCTTAACAATATTTAGTCTTCTAAACTATGAACATGATATATCTCTCCATTTATTGAGATCCTTAATTTCTGTAGCTTTCATTGTACAGGTCTCATATATATTTTACTAAATTTATCCCAATGTATTTCATGTTTTGGGATATGGTCTTAAGTGGTCATTTTAAATTTAATTCCCTGATAATTTGTGGCTAGTATGTAGAAAACAGCTGATTTCTGTGAAATAACTTTGTCTTCTGCATTTTTGCCTAACTTAATAGTATTAATAGCTCTTTTTCAAAAATCCTTACTGTTTTCTACATACATGATTATGTTGTCTGTAAATAAAGACAGTTTTACTTCTTTCTGCCCCAGCTTTATGACTTGGATTTTCTTGTTTTATTTTACTGATGAGGAGCTTCCAGTTTGATATTGGATAGAAGTGGTGATAATGAGCCCCAAAGTAAGTTAATGATTGTGAAAGGGTTATTGTATAAAAATGTTAATATTGGGAACCTGGGTGGCTCAGTGGGTTAAAGCCTCTGCTTTCGGCTCAGGTCATGATCCCAGGATCCTGGGATCGAGTCCCGTGTCGAGCTCGCTGCTCAACAGGGAGCCTGCTTCCTCCTCTCTCTCTGCCTGCCTCTCTGCCTACTTATGATCTCTGTCTGTCAAATAAATAAATAAAATCTTAAAAAAAATGTTAATATTGTTTATTATTCCCTGTGTATGCCAACAGATATGGTAGCAGTTAATAAATATAGGAGGGAACCTCAGGGTACAGCACATATGTATGTGCTCCTGAAGAGCACATAATTCAGTTATGATTTTTCAAAAGTTCTAATTTGGCCTGAGCCACTCCTTAGTTTCACAGTTTTGAGTGACTCATTAATATTTCCAAAGATGCAGTTAAATGGAGAAAACCGTATTGACTTTATAACATGTTCTAGCCGTGCATCTTTCAGATGCAAGTTACAAAAAATCCAGCTCAGCCAGTTCAATTTAAAAACATAATAAATGGAGTTCACTTACTTGTGGGGAAAAAAAAAATTGTGGCACATCTCGCTACCAGCCACTCCTCAGTTTTGCTCCCAGATTCTCTCCATGTGGCAGCCACCAGGACTCATAGGGATTCCAGACTAGCATAATCCTTCAAGCAAGAGAGAGTTCCTCTTTCTTGATAATTCTAATAAAAGTCCCAAGAAGTGATGCATATAGCCAATAGATGCCATGTAGTGATTGACCGTGTCTGTTGTCTGAACATCCTTGGAACCAGAGGGCAAATTGAGTTGCACTCCAACTATTGGGCTAAGGGACAGAGGGAGTGATTCACCAAAAACAAGATGTAGTTATTATCAAAAGAAAGGAGATGGGGTTCTGGGAAAGCAAGTAAACAAAATCAACAAAAATAGATCACTACTAAATAAGTTTATTCTATTGAAGCAAAGTGTCACCAACTGTCACCACAACATGTCTCTGACTCTTGGAATCTGTAGAAGGATTTATAGTACTTATTTAGAATACCTCTGTTTCTGTCCTGTGTTCCATGAAATATGGCATAATGCATATTCGTCAGAAGGATTACATTTAACTTTTTGAAGAACCTTAAGTCTCCAAAATTTCGTATCTTTATCTTTCACATCTGCATCACATTCTGATGACCTCTGAAGATTTGACATTCTTCATTCCCATCTGCCTCTACAGAATACCTTTTCCATCTCTCAGTAACCCAATCTACATTGGTTTGTCACAATAAACAGTAATGGTGCTACAGGGGTGACAAATGGTGCTGATGATTATATATTGTGGCATAAGTCTTAAATCAGTGACACCAAGCAGAAAAGACTTTTCCTCCAAAATAGGTATAAAACATACATTTCATCACCATAGATCACACACACCAAAAAATACCTTGTATGGCAAAAGAGGACATAGATAACATTTTTTTTCAATGTTCACAGGAAAAGTCTGCATTTCCTTCACATTTTTCTTTTGAAGAGCATATTGAGGTGGGGGCAAAGCCTTCTGTAAAATAATTCAATAAATATTTAGTCATCAAATGTAACTTTTCAAAAAAGATTTTATTTATTTATTTGACAGAGAGAGTGTGAGCATGAGCCCAAGCGGGGGAAGGGACAGGCAGAGGCAGAGGGAGAAGCAGGAGCCAAACACAGGGTTCCATCCCAGGACTCTGAGATCATGACCAGAGCTGAAGTCAGAGGCTTACCCAACGGAGCCACCCAGGCACCCCTCAAATGTTACTTTTTACGTATTGAAGAGATAAGTAGGTAACTGGAGCTCAGAATTAAGGAATGGACTGCTACATGCTGTCACACTAGGGAGTGTTCCTGCTGGACCATGCTGGTCCCTCAGCTATACTGTTTAAAGGTCATTCCCAGTTTCTTAATGCAGAGAATGGAAATAACTTCAGAAGGCATTGTACACTCCTATTCCTCATGTATGTGAGGAATTGTATAGTTCTCATTTCAGATTATGGGTTTAGGCATTTTCAGCAAATCTCTTGTCTCCCCAAATCTCTGAGTTTAAAAAAAAAAAAAGCACTCTTATTGTTCTTGTATATAAATATCTGGACCACATTTGATATTCAGAGGGGAGATTCTAGTGTTCTGAGTAGGAACACCAGAAAAGCAGCATTATTTTCAGCATTCCTTCATGTATTATTTCTTCTGTGTTACTTCTGAATGATTCTCTTTCTATTTCTCTATAACAGTAATGGGGGTACAATAGAGTATACAGTAGAGTATACCCTAGTCCTTTGTCCTCTCAGAATTTTCTTCACATAGTCAAATTTCCTTCCTTCTCAAGTAAGGCATGTGAAGCAGAATGAAAAAATAAGTAAGTGAAAATAAAGGTGACATGACAGCTTATACTCAGAAATGGTGGGTCAGTGCAAATCTGGGTAGATGAACAGGGTAGCTAGGTAGATGAACTCATTACTCATCATCAAGAGTTGTTTTTACAAAAGCGAAAATGAACTTTTGGGACTTCATCAAGATCAAAAGCTTCTGCACAGCAAAAGAAACAGTCAACAAAACAAAGAGGCAACCCACGGAATGGGAGAAGATATTTGCAAATGACAGTACAGACAAAAGGTTGATATCCAGGATCTATAAAGAACTCCTCAAACTCAACACACACAAAACAGACAACCATATTAAAAAATGGGCAGAAGATATGAACAGACACTTCTCCAATGAAGACTTACAAATGGCTATCAGACACATGAAAAAATGTTCATCATCACTAGCCATCAGGGAGATTCAAATCAAAACCACATTGAGATACTACCTTACACCAGTTAGAATGGCCAAAATTAGCAAGACAGGAAACAATGTGTGTTGGAGAGGATGTGGAGAAAGGGGAACCCTCTTACACTCTTGGTGGGAATGCAAACTGGTGCAGCCACTTTGGAGAACAGTGTGGAGATTCCTCAGGAAATTAAAAATAGAGCTTCCCTATGACCCTGCAATTGCACTACTGGGTATTTACCCCAAAGATACAGATGGAGTGAAAAGAAGGGCCATCTGTACCCCAATGTTTGTAGCAGCAATGGCCACGGTCGCCAAACTGTGGAAAGAACCAAGATGCCCTTCAATGGATGAATGGATAAGGAAGATGTGGTCCATATACACTATGGAGTATTATGCCTCCATCAGAAAGGACGAATACCCAACTTTTGTAGCAACATGGACGGGACTGGAGGAGATTATGCTGAGTGAAATAAGTCAAGCAGAGAGAGTCAAGTATCATATGGTTTCACTTATTTGTGGAGCATAACAAATCATATAGAGGACAAGGGTAGATGGAGAGGAGAAGGGAGTTGAGGGAAATTGGAAGGGGAGGTGAACCATGAGAGACTATGGACTCTGAAAAACAACCTGAGGGTTTTGAAGGGGAGGGGGGTGGGAGGTTGGGGGAACCAGGTGGTGGGTATTAGGGAGGGCACAGATTGCATGGAGCACTGGGTGTGGTGAAAAAACAATGAATACTGTTATGCTGAAAATAAATAAAAAATTTAATTAAAAAAAAAAAGAGTTGTTTTTATGAGCCATCAATTTTAACCTTTTGGAAATGCCTTGACTTTGAAACCCAAACAAGACAGCTTGTTATCTCAGTTGCTTTCTAAACATCCCTACTTCCATCTCAGAGTTTAAAGAAGAGAAAGGAAGCAAACCTTTCTCCAATTGCCACTACTTAAATATGACCCTGACCAGGAAACAGTTTGAAGAAGTGTTGGTTGATTTTCATTAGAAGTACCATGAGCATTTTTCCTAGGGCCCACAATTTCATGATCTCTTTTGAAATTATCTGGTGTGTTAGGGTACCCCATGGTTTCTTCCTTCTCTTGTTTCTTCCCTCTCTGCTTCCTTCTCTTGTTCCCAAGGCTTGACTTTCTCATCAACGTGAACAAGAGCGTCAGGGACTTAAGTGCTCTCACTGTGAGGATGCACTGAGTCATAGCTGGTGAAATAATCTTCCTTCCTCTAGATGGCTTTAGGTAATTTATGGAATAAATTTTTTTCTTTTACTCCTTATTTTTAAATTTATTTAATTTTTATCCAGTCATTTCTATAAGAAATATATTTCTATAATGTAATTTAAAATTACATTTTTTAATAAAGAATATTTTAAAAAGTCTAAAGTCACTTGATAATTTTAAATCTAAGTTTTCCTAGTATGTAAAATTAAGATATAAAAGTATCTGACTGAGTAAGAAGTTGGTATAGTAAGTGCATTGTAAACCATTTGCTTGGAACTGAGGATGTCTTTTCTTTATGTCATAGTGGTTAAGTGCTGAAGTTCTAAAACCAGTGTAGAAAATCGCATAACCTTCGATTTATTTTAAATTTAACTATGGAACTAAACTTTATATGTAAAAATTTTTTCTGAGAAAAAAAAATTCCCTGGGTTCTATTTTAAGATGGCAGGAACACTGCTCATCCACAGTGCAATGGAAATGACTCACTTCTTTTTCCGTAAGCACGTATTTGGTGTGTGGTAGGATCAGAGGAGTCCACCAAAAAGAAATTATGAGTTGTATTTATGATCATAATAAATGCACAGACAGAATGGAAATTGACAACTTTCTCTGGGAAACTCTGCCAGGTGCTTCCCAAATACAGATTCATTTGAATCTGGCTCTTGTTTATACATTCCTCACTGGTGGGTGGGTGGGTCAAGGAACTGTGTGCCTAGTCGGCTGGTAGTGTTTATAACCATATTTAATAGTTTGTTTATGTATCTCTCCTAGTATACAGAACATTTTAGATCAAGACTATATTCAGTTCACAATGGTATCCACAATTCCTATAGAATCTGGCACAGAGAAATGCAAAGTAAGACTTAGATAGTCAATGAACCAGAAATGGAGAGGAACATATAAGGAGGCTGATGAGCTTGACAGTTGAAGAATTTCAATGATAAAGCTCATGAAGCTCAGGAACTGCAAAGCATGGGGACTTGTGGGGAATTTATTTGTCCTTAACTATTTGCCTGTTTGTCCCCTCTCCCTTCCATAAGCACTCTTGCTCATCTTTATAAAATGTAAGTTTCCTTCGCACCAGAATACATTGACACAGTTACCATTCAAGAGTCTATGCCTGAAGCTATCACAGACATTTTGAGAGAGCTTTCTTGTAAGTGTTTAATCTTTAGGGTTTCTATTTAGATTTTGAAGGGCAGAACTATTCTGTATATCCACGATGAATCTCTCCATACACTAAAGGCTAATAGAAGATTCATTTGCATTTCAGTGAGAAACTCTAGACCAGCCTTTCTGAGCATTTCTTGCACAGTTAGACTAGGGCTGGTGGTTCAAAAATGAAATAAAGTAGAATCTGGGGGAGCCTGGGTGGCTCAGTTGGTTAAGCGACTGCCTTTGGCTCAGGTCATGATCCTGGAGTCCTGGGATCGAGTTCCACACTGGGATCCCAGCTCCATGGGGAGTCTGCTTCTCCCTCTGACCTTCTCCCCTCTTGTTCTCTCTCTCACTCTCTCAAATGAATAAGTAAAATCTTAAATTTTTTTTTTTTTTAAGAAGTAGAATCTGGAGGGAGATGAGAACTAAAGTTAAGACCCAGATACAAATAGAACAGCATTCCCTAGTTTGTGTGTGTGTGTGTGTGTGTGTGTGTGTGTGTGTGTACAAGGACTGTGGAAGATGAAAAGAATGATCACATTGTTAGAAAATACCCCAAGTAGAGCCAAAGGATAAAGAAGGAAAATAGCATGGCCAATGTAAGTAGAGCAGACTATTATTACTGGAATATAATTTTGGAGGAAAGAACTCATGAGAAAAGAAACCTTTGTGATAGGCACAGATCAGCTCATGGAGTATCTTCTATGTCACAATGACTAGCTTGCAGATGTTTTAAGGAGGGGGTAAATTGATTATTTGGGTGGCAATGTTAGACATGGACCTGAAGGGAAAAGGAATAGCAGTCAGGAGAGGTGTTCAATACTTAGAGTAGTGATAGCAAAGATGGAGATGGTAAGAGGGGCACCTGGGTGGTACAGTTGGTTAAGCATCCACCTCTTGGTTTCCCTCAGGACTTGATCTCAGGGTCATGGGATAGAGGCCCGCATAGGGCTCTGCGCTCAGTGCAGTCTGTTTGAGAGTCTTGCTTCTCCTCATTCTGTCTTCCTCCTCAAGTCTCCCGCACAAGTGCTCACTCTCTGTCTCTCTAAAAAATGAATGAATAAATCTAAAAAAAATTAAAAATAAAAAAAAGGATGGAGAAAGTAAGAGTTGGATTGGTGTATTATTTTTAAGATAAAATCTGTATCACTTAATGACTGGGTTTGGTGAGCCAAGGGAGGGGTTATCTAAAGTGAACTTCATGTGGGAGTGACTGACAATGTATATTATAAAGAGGGAGGAGATAACTTCCTTTCAGGTCCTTGGAAGGAATGTCATTGTTATCACCCATTGTGATTCAGGTACTTTTTTTTTTTTTTTTTTAATTGAGAAAAGTTGGGAACTGTGCTTTTTAAAATATGTTTTCAGTGGTTGTTTTGGAGTGTTCCCAGGGCAAAATCGTGTACTTGATATATTGGCTAGTATTTAACATGGAATACATCAATATTTCCAATCACAATAAATATGCTATAAAGACAAGTTCAATGCTTATCTTAATTGGCCAACAGATAATCAGGCTCATGGTGCTGTTTAATCCATTAGCATTAACAAGGTAGAGGTAGGTTTTATCAATACTGGCACTTGTTCAGATCCCTAGGCCCAGGAAATTAAGAATTTACAATCACAACTAACACTTCTTCACTAACAGCAGTGTTAACCCTCATTGTTTCGAACTCTAAGATTTTGTTGTATCATACTCTAAAATACTTCACTATGTTAGTAGTCTAGGGCTTCACTACTCAAAGTGGTCTATGGACAATAGCATCTGTATCAACTGGAAGCTTGTTAAAAATCTAGACTCCTAGGCCACACTGCACACCTACTAATTCAGAAACTGCATTTTAGCATGATTTCCAGATGATTCATCTGGGCGTTAGAATTTGAGAAGCACTTATCTAAGTGCTTGTCTTGGGTTTGTCTAAGGATAAAAATTATAGGGGGGACTTCCAGCTTCTGGTTGGGGCAGAGGATCTTGAATCAGAATAACCCTCCCACTGAAAACAATGGTGAACTTTGGAAAACAGTTTTAAAGTATTGGCCATCAATCACAGAGAAATACCGCAGCAGCTGGGCTCCACACAAGAGCATGATCTGCGCCGATAGAACTTTGCTCTGAGGGTGCTACCTGGTCAACACAGTGTGCTGGCAGATCAAAGTCAAACAGAAAACAAGAATCCTATTGACCTAAGGAGTCAGAGGTCAAAGTTCAGGGATGCCATTATGGCCAGAAATGCAGAAAAATACCATAAAATAGGGAATGACAGAAGGAGAACTCCAAATCTTAATGTAAACCATCCTCAAATCCTTGGCTGATTTCTTTCTCTCTTCCTTTCTCTCTTCCCCTTCCTTCCTTCCTCCCTCCCTCTCTACCTACCTTCCTACTTACCTCTGTCTCTCTCCCTCCCATCCTCCCTCCTTCCCTCCTTCCCCTCTCTTTCTTTCTTTTCTTTCTTTCTTTCTTTCTTCCTTTCTTCCTTTTTTCCTTTCTTCCTTTCTTCCTTTCTTTCCTTCTTTCTGTTTTATTTATTTATCAGAGAGAGAGCACAAGCAGGGGGAGCAACAGGCAGAGGGAGAATCAGGCTCCCTGGAGCCTGATGCAGGACTCAATCCCAGAACCCACGACCTGAGCCAAAGGTAGACATTTAATCGACTGAGCCACCCAGGTGTCTTCCTTAGGTAATTTCTAACATGTACCCACAGCTGTTGAAATTCCCGGTAGCCATAGGGCAAGCAATAAGTGAAAGGCTAGACGAACTTGATAGAGATTTTAGCTGCAGATGCAACGAGGGAGACAAAATTTATTAATAGTTTCAATCGGCTTTTATTTTGTTAATTTTTCTGCTTATCTTTCTTATTGCCCTTCTATTTACTTCAGTATTACATTGCTCTACTTTTGTAGCTTCTTAACTAGGTCACTGATTTGCTACCTTTCTTCTTTTCTAATATGATCATGAAAGATTAATAAATTCCCTGTAAGATGTCCTTTAGATGCATCCCAACAAGTTTTGGTATGTTATAATCTCCTTATCACTTAGTTTGGACCGTTTTCTAATTTGGCAGTGATTTACTCTTTGGGCCATAGATTATTTAGATAGGTGTCATTCAGTTTCTGAAGGGATTTCCCTAGACAGAGTCTTATAGCTGTTGATTTCAAATTTAATATTGTTGTGGTAATAGAACATGCTCTGTATGATACTGGCTCATTTAAATTTATAGAGACTTGTTTTGTGGCCCAGGATATGATCCATTTTGATAAATGTACCATGTCCACTTAAAAAGAATGTATATTCTTAAGTGGTTAATTATATAGTTGTATAAATATAAATTCAATCAAAATAATTGACAGTTTTTCCTCAATCTTCTATGTATTTACTGTTATTTGTCTAGTATCCCATCAGTTGATGAGAAGAGTATGTTAAAATTTCTGCTTATGAATGTGCAATTAACTAGTCTCCTTTTAAATGTCAGTTTTTGATTCATGTAATTTGAAGCTGTTATTTTTTTATTTCAAGTTTTTATTTAAATTCTGGTTAGTTAACATACATTGTAAAATTGGTTTCAGGTGTAAAACTTAGTGATTCATCACTTGCATATAATACCAACTTAAAGTTGTTAATAGGTACATCTATATTTCTGATTATTATGTCTCCCTGATGAATCAGTCCTTTAATAGTTAATTCTTTTCTATCTCTGGTAATACTATTCGTCTTAAAGTCTGTTTTATCTTACATAAATATAGTTACTCCAGCCTTCTTATGATTACTGTTTGTGTACTGCACGTATTTCCTATCCATTTTCTTTCAGTCTATCTGTGCATTATTTTTAAGTGTATCTCTTTAGAGAGCATACAGGTAGGTTGGTTTCTTGTCAATTATGGTAATTTCTGCCTTCTGATTAGAGTGTTTTGTCCAGTAACACTTAATGTAATTAATGATTATTGTTTTGATATAGTTTTTTTTTTTAACTTAATCATGATAAGTGTACTCCTTAACCCCCCTCCCATTTCACCCATCCCCCTCACCTACCTCCCCTCTGGATACTAACCCTTTATTAGATATGCATTGGCAAATGTCTTCTCCCAATCACTTTTATGTTCTTATCATTTTATTATTTATTTCTGTTCATCTCTCTTTTTTTAAATCATCCCTTTCTACATTCTTTCAGATCATTGCGATATATTTAGAATTTCATTTTAATTTATCTACTGGCTTTTTAGCTATAATTCTGAGTATTTTCTAGCAGTAGTTCCGTGGATTAAATATACATCTTTCGCTTTTTATAGTCTACTTTGTATAATATTGCACTACTCCATATAAAATATAGACACCCTGGAACTGTAGAGGTCTACTTACCCCATCCCACCAACCTTTCTTCCCATCATACATATTATATCTATGTACATTATAAAGTGCACATAGAATCATAACTTTTGCTTTAGTCATATATATTTTAAGCAAATTAAGAGGAAAAAAATCTTTAATGTTTATATATATTTACCACTTTCAGTGCTCCTCATTCCTTTTTGAATATCTGAGTTTTTATTTGGAATCATTCTCATGCAGTTTGAACAATTTCACTAAGCGTTTTTTTGTAAAGCATGTTTGACAAATTCTCTTATTTTTTCCATTATTTGAAATTGCAGTACATTGATCTTTTTTCCAGTACTTTTAAAGATGTAATCCCATTGTCTCTAGCCTCTGTAATTTCTGATAAGTTAACAGTTATGTAAATTGTTCGCCTCCTGAATAAAATGTGCCATCTTCCCCCGCTGTTTGCAAGATGTTCTCTTTATCTTTGGTCTCAACAGGTTAACTATATGCCTAAGTATGGTTTTATTCATTTGACTTGAGGCTTTACCTAAGCCTCTTCAAACTATAAATTTATATCTTTTATCAAACTGAGGACATTTTGACATTTTTCTCAAATGTTTTTTCTGCCTTGTTCTCCATTTCTTCTGATACTATAGTCTATTTATTTCCACTTATTGATCTATTTTCAACTTCACTGACTCTTTCCTCTTAATTTTTAGTGGGTTCTTAAGTCCATCCAGTGACTTTTTCATTCAGAAATTGTATTTTTCAGTTCTAGAACTTCCTTTTTTTCCTTTTTCATATTTTCTATTTCTCTGTTGGGCTTTCTCTTTTTCATTCATTATGAGCATATTCTCCCAGCTTTCACTGAGTATAGTTATGAGAGTTGCTTTGAAATCCTTGATTACTATCTCTAACATTTTAGTTATTTTAACATTACCTTTCGGTGATTATTTTTCCATTTTAAAATGGGTTGGATTTGGTTGCTTCTTAAATTTCAAGTGATTTTGGATTATATCCTGGCCATTGCCATGGCCAAAATGTCGTGATATGGTCACCTGGATTCTGTTATATAACTGAGAAGAGTATGAGTATTTTTGTTTTAGCAGACAGTTAACTTGATTGGACTCAAACTAAAAACTCTGACTTTTACATAGAAACTCAACTTTAAGTTAAATTATTTGGGTTTGTTGTTGTTTTTGCTGCTTTTGCTGTTTTCTCCATTAGCTGGGTTGCTTACCGCCTGCAGTGTGTCCTACACATGTATAATTCAGGACTCAGCCAGAGATTTGCTTGGAGTTTATACACAAAATATGACCCCAGGGCTCTCTGTTTTTGTGGTTCCTGCCTCCCCCCACATACCTCATGTTCTAGCAGCTGGTATTGCCCCAAACTCTATTCTTTCTTTTCAGGCCAGAAATGCTGTGGGTTAGACATTCTATAGCTGCCCTTCATGGGGATGTGCGTGTTGTCTGCACTGAGGCGAAAAGCCAAAATAAATAAAACTAACCCTGTGGTGATCCCTTCTGCCAAGTTTTAATTCTTCTCCAGATTCTGCCTCCTAATCTTTACTTTCCAAACCATTAGAGAACCATTTTTGTGTTTTGTCTCGTGTTTATAATTGTTTTCTTTGGGACAGTTGATATGATTAGGAGTTTATTGGCCCCACCAGATATAACAGAGGAAACTGTGTTTAGAGTTAAGTTCCTAAGGCCAATTAAATTGTCACTTCATTTTAGCATAACCCCTCTATCAGTTTCATATATGTTTTTGCTGGTTGTCAATTTATTGCCTTTGGGATAAAAATGCCCTCTTAAAACCATAATTTGTAATAACAGAGATTGATCCTCTAAGGATATCTCCTATACAGACAGCAAGAGTTAAATTCTGAGAGTAGAGAGTGCTGGAATGACACTGCAGAAGAAAGGACATTGTCTTTCTCAATTCCAGGGGCTTCTGCTTTTGTTTCTTCTTGCTCCTATTGCATTACTCCCAGGGTGCATGCAGATAGGGACATCCGGTGCCACTCTCCCAAAATTATGTGCCCAAAGCCCAAAACACCTTGAACTGTTGGCATTGGTCCAGCCCTATTGAGCGTCTCACTGTGGCACTCCTGAAAAGGACACTGTGTTTCTTAGGCCTTTTACTACTATGCTTGCAAGTGGCTTCCCAGCTTGACTCCCACTAAACAACTACGTGCCAGCGTCACCCTCCATGCGCCCCAGAGGAGTGTTTCTTACTTGCCTGGTAACGGTAGACCAGCTTTGGTGGATGCAACTGAATAAACTTCTCCACAATACAGTCAAGTACAATTTCTCTTTCTGTGATCAGGTCTGAACCCTAGCCTTGGGGAAGAGGCCTGGTTTCCAAGTTTCCTTTTTGAACACTGTTCCCTCAAACAGGGTATTCTGTACAGTATTTTTTATACTTGTAATTAATTTCTGTTATGGCTAATAATTCTTTAAATTTCCTGTGTTCACATTACAGTGATGTTTATGTGCTTGGATTAGCCGTTGACTGATAAAGGGTCTGTGTCATGAGTCTTCGTAGGAAAATAGATTTGCAAAGATGGGACTGGGGATTGTTTTCGTTGTGTCCTTGGCTTGAACAGTGCTGAGCTTGTGGGAAATGGAGCATAGTAATCCATGGTGATAAAAGGAAGTCAATTAAATGAATAAGACAAATACATAACAGAGAAAATTTTTAAAAGACAAGTTGAAATCAGTAATTTTATATCCAAGTAAAAAACCTAGACAAAATTATCTTTAGTTACTTATATTTGTCTGGGATGTTTTCTGACACTAATCAATTCTCTAATCTTCTGTGGATACCAACTCAATGTCCAAAATTCATGTCTGACTACTTAGAGTTAGCATAAGACTCTACAGGTTTAAGGGCACAGTCTCAAAAGACTGTCCTCATTCCAGATGCCAGTTGAAAGTATTGGGTCACCCGTACTTCTAACTGACGAGCTATATATTGGGGGTTCCCATGACTTCCTCTTCAAGTTCAGTAATTTGCTATAACAGGTGACAGAACTCAGAAAGCCACATTACTATATTTACCAGTGTATTATAAAGAATACAAACGAATCAGCAAATGAAGAAGTACATTGGTCAAGGCCTAGAAGGGTTCCTGGTGCAGGAGCTTCTGTCGCTGTAGAGTTGGGGTGCTCCACCCTCCTTGGATGTGTGTTCACTATTTCAGAAATTCTCCAAAGCTCCATGTTCAAGAGTTTTTATAGAGCTCAGTCTCCAGCACTCTACCTCCTCTCCATAGAGGTTGAGGCATGAAGCAAAAAGTTCCAACTCTCTAATCACTTGGACTTTTTGATGACCAGCTGTACCCCGAAGCAGTCTAGGGGGTTCCACCCCAATGCATGTCATTAGTATAAACACAGGTATAATGCAAGGAGCTCACAATGAACAAAAAAGACACTCAGGAAATTCCAAGATTTTAGGAGCTCTGTGCTAGAAACTGGGGAAAAAGACCAAACATATTTTTGTATTATATCACAATCTGAAATAAAAAAGTTATACAGGTTATTATATATTAATTGCACACACACATACACACTCACACACACACTCACACACACACACACACACACACACACACACACATATATATATATATATAAATTTCCAACAAAATATAATGAAAATAAAGTATCTTTGTGGCAGAAGAATAATGATAGCAAGGTCAAAATCAGGATCTACACAAAGGAATAAAAGTATCAGCAATGAAAAATGTGTGACTAAGTGTAAAAGATTTATTTTTTATATTTTTTCAATCTCTGTAAAATATAATTAAGTATCTAAAGTATACAAATAGCCGTGTATCATGGTATTGTAGCAACAGTAAAAGTCAAGTGATAGAAGAAAGTCCCAGAGATATACATTGGAAGTATCCAGTTTTAAAGTGCTTATATCCTCCCTCCCAAGACTCCCAGATGTCTCATTTTACTGTCAAATCAATTCTAATTTCAGAATCTTGTCACTTAATTCAGGTCCAGGTGTGGATACTACTCCATCGATGTAGTTGCTTAACTATTGCTCCTGGAATACAATTCTTGTTGATCTGTGGACCTGTGAAACTAAGACGACTGTCTGCCTCACACAAACGATGGCAAAGCAAGCATAGAATAACAGGTAGATCAATTCCTGTTTGAAAATTTAGAAAAATAGGGGCGCCTGGGTGGCTCAGTGGGTTAAGCCTCTGCTTTCAGCTCAGGTCCTGATCTCAGGGTGTTGAGATCGAGCCCCGCATCACGCTCTCTGCTCTGCGGGGATCCTGCTTCCCCCTGTCTCTCTACCTGCCTCTCTGCCTACTTGTGATCTCTGCCTGTCAAATAAATAAAAAAAACCTTTGAAAAAAAAATTAGAAAAATATATACATATTTAACAAGGAGGAAGTTATTTTGCATGTGGGAAATTTTGAAGAAGGGAGGTAGAAATTTTGGTTAGAGGTTGGACTATAGTTTTAAAAACATCTCTAAGAATTGTTTTATACTCATCCCTTGAAGAGGCAGATCCTCATTCCTTTGCTGTTGAGTGTGCATAAACATAGTGAATAGAATATGATAGAAACTATGATATATCATGTCACATATGAGATTTAGATTATGAGAAGATTACAGCTTCCCCCTGACATGGACTTTCTAACTTTCAGATCATTTGCTCTGGGGAAAGCCAGAAGCCTTGTCATAAACTTACTCAGGCAGACTGTGGAAAGTATCACATGGTGACGAATAGAAGTCTCTGGCAAACAGCCAGCAAAGAATTAAAGCCTGAAACAACCATGTGAGAGAGCCTGGAAGTGTATTCTCTTTGAGTTGAGCCTTCAAATGAGATTACAGGTCCAGCTGTTTCATAAAAGACCTTGATGCAAAACTACCTAGAGAAGCCATTCATGTATTCCTGTCCCACAGATGCAGAGATAATAAATGTTTGTTGCTTTCAAGCTACTACATTTTTTGGTAATTTGTTACACAGTATAGAGATCTAGTACAAATCTTATATTAGAAAAGTGGAAAAGTCTCAGATAAATAACCTATGCCTCCATCTTTAGAAACTAAAAAGTGATGGAAAATTAACACAAAATAAGCAGAATAAAATAAATAGTAAAGAGGATAAGCTAATGTATAATCAGAAAGATAATAAATCACTAGAGTCAAAAGTTGGTTCCTGGAGAAGTTCAATAAAAGCAAAAGAAAAAAGCGTCTAACAAAATTGATAAAGATAAAAGGAAAGGAGACATCCCAATGACAAGAATGGAAGAGGTGACATTACTGGCATATTGTTTTTCATAGTACAACTGACCCTTGAACAACATAGGGTTAAAAGTGGCCATTCTCTGTGCTGCTGAAATCCATGTACAATGTTTGCCCCTCCCCCCAAATTAACTATTAATAGCCTACTATGGACTGGAAGCCTTACAGGTGATAAAGTTGATTAAAGCATATTTTATATTATATAATGCATTCTTACAATAAAGTAAGCCATACAAAAGAAAATATTGTTAAGAAAATCTTAAGAAGGAGAAAATACACTTACAGTATTGCATAAAAAAAAAATCCAGGTACTAAGTGAGCCTATGTCTTTCAAACCCATGTTGTTCAAGTGCCAACTGTAGTCCCTTTAAATCCTTTTTTTCTTTAAGTTTCTTTAAGTTTTTATTCAAATTCCATTTAGTTAACATATAATGTAATATTATTATATTCATTCTTTATTCATTCATCATTCAATGGACACTTAGCCTATTTGCATATCCTTTTTAATTTCTGTAATGTTGGTGGTGATTTCCACTATTTTATTCTTGATTTTTGTAATTTGAATATTCCTTTTTTTTAATCTAGTCCTATTTGGAGTTTATAGAACATCTTAGTAGTATGAATTTTTTCAGCAAGTTTGAGACATTTTTAGACAATATTTTTTCAAATATTTCTGCTCCTTTCTCATCTCTGAAACATTCATTCATTATGCATTTATTAGTACAATTTGATGGTATCTGAGAGGTACTATTCATTTTTCTTAATTATTCTTTTGTTCCATGTTCTAGACTTTTATCAATTGTTCTCTCTTCAGGTTTGCTGATAATTTTTTCTACCAATTCACATCAATAAAGGCCCTCTAATGAATTTTTCATTTAGTTATTGTATTTTTAATTCCAGAGCTTCTATTTGATTCTTTTTTATAATTCTATTTCTTTGTTGATGTTATCTTTTATCAATGATGAGAATCATTGCATACCTTTAATTCTTTAGACGTGCTTTCTTCTAGTTCTCTGAGCAGGCTTATACTAGCTGATTTATGTCTATGTCTAGTAATTCCAAAATCTGGGTCTCCTCAGGGATAGCTTTTATTGATTTTATAGATTTTATAGATTCTATTGATTTAATTTCGTCCTGTGTATACTTTCATGTTTCTTATATTTTGTCATTGTTGTTGAAAACTGAATATTTGTGATAGTATCATATGGCAACTCTGGAAATTTTGTCATTTTCTTTTAGGTTTGTTGTTGTTTTTGCTCTCGTTTAGTGACTTTTCTTGATTAATTCTATGAAGTCTATATTCTCGATAGTGTGCTACCACTGAAACTACTGTTTGATTAACTTAGTGCTCAACAGTGATTGGCCAGATGTTTCTTTAAATGCCTGAGCCAATAACTCTTTCATCCATTACAAAGAGGCTCTGTATGTGGGTTAGAACATACATAAACCTGCATTATCCTTCACTTCCTATTTGTATAGTATTTCAAGATCAGCCACATCTGAGAGATTGGGGCCTTCTTAGGACTTTTTTTGAGGATGTGCATAGCTTTGCCCATGCATGACAATTTCTACAGCTACAGATGTATGTCAGATTTCAAAGCTTCCTCTGGACATTTTCATCCTTAAATCTCCCTTGTAACTATTTGTCAGGTTCTTATTTGCCTCAACTGGTATTGTAGACTTAAGAGGCCACAATAGTAAACAATTTCCATGGAGTTTTTTTCAACAAAGGCCATGAGGACAGAGACTTTTATAATGCAGTGAGCTCTGAGTCAGGTTAAATAATGACAATGCCTTATAAATCAGGCTTTTCTAGGTAAGTATAATACAAATCTAATAGTGACAATACTCTGGAGAAAGAACTTTTTGAAGAACCAAAATCTTCATCTGCTCTTCCTGGTTATTCTTTTTATTTATTTATTTATTTGTCAGAGAGAACACAACCAGGGGGAGCAGCAGACAGAGAGAGAAGCAGGCTCCCCACTGAGCAAAGAGGACCCTGGTATCATGACCTCAGCTGATGGCAGACACTTAAGTGACTGAGCCACTAAGGTGTCCCTCTTTCTGGTTTTTCTAAGTCTCCTGGTTTTCACTGCTTTTGTGGTTATGGGGCTACTTGCTTTCAAAGCTACCATGAAGCCTTTAAGTTAGACTTATAATGAATATCTGTGGAAAGTGGTGGGTGGTGGGAATAGGCCCAACATAAAAACCAAAACCTTACTTTTCTTACGAAGATATAGCAGGGGTTTTTTGTTGCTGCTGTTGTTGTTTTTTGTTTGTTTGTTTGTTTGTTTCTTTTAGCAAATGCTCCTCTCATTGTCACAAAACTGTGGTTAATTTTCAGAGTCTTGAGAAAGTTGATTTTGACAACTTTTTTCTAGAATTTTCATTGGTTTTATGCAGGAAAAGATTCACAGAGTTTTTCAATATGTCATTTGGGAAGCCCTATTCCTCCAACTATATTTTTAAAATAGAAATTCAAGAATTGTTTCTAAACTTCATTTAGAAATGGAAAGGACATTGACTAGCCAAAGAAATTGAGAAACAACAACAAAACTAGAAGATTAACAATGCCTGAATATAAAACTTATAATAAAACAATAGGATGAAGACTTTGTGAGATTGGTATCAAAATAGACACATAGATTAATGAAACAGAATGGAGAGTTAAGAAATAAGCCCACACACATATGGACAACTGACTTTTGGCAAGGTTGCAAAGGCGCTTCAGTACAGAAAGCATAGTTTTTCAACATTGGCTATTTGTGTGTAATACAGACAAACAATTTTGATCCATACGTTATCCCATGTTAAAAAAAAAAAAAAAAAGCTAACACAAAAAAGATCTTGAACCTAAATGCGAAACTTAAAACTTCTAAGAAAAATATCTAGGAAAAACTTCTGTGATTTAGGTTTAGGGAAAGATTATGTAATGATTCCAAAAACAAATCTATAAGAGATTGGATAATTGAACTTCAATTAGAAAATTTTGTTGTTGAAACATACTGTTAAAATAATGAAACGGTAAGCCACAGACTGGAAGAAAATATTTGAAATAATATGTACATATATATATGTGTATATAAACACACATATATAAACTTTTATACACATAAAGTTATATATCTGTACTTATATATATATGTGTGTGTGTATACATATATAGGTATATATATATACTTATATGCAGAATGCATAAGAATTCCCAAAACTAAATAAAGTGATTTTAAAAACTCAGTAAAAATTTTGAGCAGATATTTATTTCACTACTAGAAATGAAAATAAAAATTATAATGAAATACCACTACATTATTTGAATTGCTTTAAAGAAAAAAAGACCAACCAAATGCTTTATTAGCAAGTGTTTAGAAATATGAAGAAACTGGAACTCTTAAACACTGCTGGTCAGAATGTAAAAAAGTACAACTACATTTTGAATATAGTTTAACAGGTGTTTTTTTAAGTTAAATGTATATCTATTATATGATCTAGTCGTTTTACTCCAAGGTATTTACTCAAGAATAATGAAAGAATGTCTTTATATCAACTTGTACATGAATATTCATGGTAGCTTTATTTGTAATAGCCTAAAATTGGAAACAAGTTTCCATCAACAGATTAATAGATATAATAGCATTCAGTAATAAGAAGACACTATTGATATATGATACAAAATGTTTGACTTCAAAACAATTACATTTAACAAAAGAAGCTAGACCAAAAAAAAATCATATACTGTATGGTTCTATTAATATTAAATTCTAGAAAATACAGACTAATCTACATGGAAGAAAAGCAGATCATTGCTTCTGTGGGACATTCCTCCTTCTAGGTAGAGGAAAAGTCAGTGAGAGATGCAGGAGGATGGATTATAAAAGACATGAGAAATATTTGGGGAGTGATGTAGTTTCATGACCTTAACTTCGGTGATTGTTTCATAGGCATACATGTCAACACTTATCAATTTGTCGACTCTAAATTTGTACAATTTGTTTTATGTCAATTATACTCCCAGTAAAGTTGTTAAAAAACAATTTCTGTCATTTTGATAAATGAGATATATATATTTTTAGGTAAGTGAAGAAATAATACCCTTACATTAAAAAAAAAGTGGGCAGTATCATAGCCATCATGGAAATGAAATTTTAAACCATGATTACAGGTGAGAAAATCCTGAACTCCTGGAATTGCAGCCTGGAAGTTCTGCAGACACTCTCCCTAGTGAAACTGGGGAGAAATTATAGTGAAAGAATAACTGGGAAATTGCTTTAAAAAATAACTTAAAGTTTCTAGGAATTCTCCTAAGGGCAAAGGACAAATTTATTCAAGAAAATCTGCTAAGAATCTATAACAAGAGTAAAAGTCTGTGGCACTTAGTTACAAACTGCTTCCTCCATCCACAAGCTGAGCACTAGGAGAGCTCCACTTGAACAGGTTTGGCCAGGCAGTCTGAGCTCCCTCTTTCTCCAGTTCCCAGTCAAGGGTCATGGCATCTCCCCAGGAGGGGAAGGTCATCAGCATTTCTCATTTATACCAGCTCTGTGTTGCAGAAGCTAAATTGTAGGCAAAAGTAACCTAGAAAGCATGTATGAGCTCCCTTCCTCCACTCAGCCCCTAGTAGCAGGACAGAGATTCTGTCCTAGAGTACTAAACCCTCAACAGCCTTTGACCAAGCTCACTTCTGAGGTGGAGATTTCATGACTAGAGAGGCAAGCCATGAAGACCAGAGACCCCTCCCCTCTCCCAATACTGCATTTGTGAAATGGGAGTGTTGCTCACAGAAACGGGCCAGCTGTATATCCCAGCTCTGGAGCAGTGGCCCAAAGATTTTACCTAGGGGGAGAGATCTTTCATGAGAGAGTCCTGCAACTGCTCCAACTGAAATGTCTGTCCAAATGAACAGAGTGTAGAGATGGTTAACATAAGGTACTCTCAAGAACAATGAAGATTTTTCTAGTAAAACGATGTAGGGGAGACTGGTAACTCCATGAGAGCCACAACTAAACTGTACAACAGCTGGTTTACCAGAGAGAATCTTAGAAAGAGACAACTTCGAGTATCCCTCCCAGGGTCAGAACTGACCTCAGAGAATAACCTAAAAAATTATCCCTATAAAGCAGCTCAAATTTAACTGGATCAGACTCTGGAACATTTTATGCCCCAGGGCATTATTGAAAACAATAGAGTGGTCAGCTAGAAAG
The DNA here is from genome assembly GCF_963455335.1 of Martes martes. Classification (NCBI taxonomy): domain Eukaryota; kingdom Metazoa; phylum Chordata; class Mammalia; order Carnivora; family Mustelidae; genus Martes; species Martes martes. The sequence goes on along the minus strand of NC_137888.1, from coordinate 63,798,649 downwards.
TAGTAGAGACTAACAGCTGGGTATGATACCTGCAGGGACAAACAGTTTAACCAAAAGATCAGGAAAAAAGATAGTCAAAGAGAACTCTGTCCAAACCACTGTCATCCCAGGCTGACTGGGCCTATGTCCAAGGCTGCTTCCTCTGAAACGTCACATCAGAGACTTCATGGTCCCAGAGAAACAGACTTAAAGCCAGCCGAGTCACTATCAAACAACAACAAGCCATGGGAGTTTGTCGTATGCAGAATTGCTATAACATATTATTTAAATTGTCCAGTTTTCTTTTTTTTTAAGATTTTAATTATTTATTTGACAGACAAAGATCACAAGTAGGCAGAGAGGCAGGCAGAGAGAGAGGAGGAAGCAGGCTTACTGCTGAGCAGAGAGCCCGATGCGGGGGCTCAATCCCAGGACCCTGGGATCATGACCTGAGCCTAAGGCAGAGGCTTTAACCCACTGAGCCACCCAGGTGCCCCAAGGAGTCACTTTCTTAAGCCAACTGAACCATGTCAATCAAACATATTTATATCCAGCAAAATTATCTTTAAAAAAAAAAGTGAAATCAAGATATTATCAGATAAAGAAAAACAGAATTTGTTTCTAGTAGATTCAGGCTAAAGTTCTTAAGGCTGAAAGCAAGTAACCCCAGACTTTCATTTGAATCTGCACAAAAAACAAAGAACATCAATAAAGGCAATTTATATAATTATATGATAGTATAATTGTATATTTTTCTCCTTTTCTTTTTTTTAAAGATTTTATTTATTTATTTGACAGAGAGATGGAGAGCATAAGTAAGCAGAAAGACAGGCACAGGGAGAGAGAGAAGCAGGCTTTCTGCTAAGCAGGGAGCCCAATGTGGGGCTTGATCCCAGGACCCTGAAATCATGACCTGAGCCAAAGGCAGCTGGTTAACCAACTGAGCCGCCCAAGCGCCCCTCCTTTTCTTAATTTATTAGAAAAGCAATTGTGTAAGACTGTATATAATATATAAATAATTATATAAATAATTAAAATTACATAAATTATATTTTTGCGCTTATAACATTTAGAAATGATATATATATACTTTACAATAATAGCACAAAGGAGGTTAAGGGGGGGTGGGAGCCAAGCTGTAATGGAGTAAGGAAATGACACCAGATGGTAACTTGAATCCATAGGAACAAATAAAGCAAATCAGAAAAATAAACTTCTTCTTTAAGAAGTTTAATATACTAAACACTTTAAATATATACTTGCTTTTTTTCTTAGCTCAGCTTCTTTAAAAGATATAAAATTATGTAATGTAATAATTATAACAATGCAATGTATTAGTAACTTATATAGATGTAATATGTATGACAATAATAGCACCAAAAAGGGAGAATGTAGCTATGTAGCATTATTCTTTTTACTGTAATAAAGTTTGTTCATATTTGAAACTTAGTAGAAAGAATTAACTTTAAATTATTACTGATTATTTTCATATACAAATAAAACCAAATCCTTCATTAGTTCTTACTAAAGGAACTACATAAGAGAAGAAGAAATATGTGCTAATTCTCTCCCTGATTGGAGGGCACCATACCATAATACCTTTTTTTCTAAGGAGAGACATTTCATACTTTCCTTTGGTAGGTGATATCGGATCCCGAAGGTGAAGAGATAAGCCATGTTTCTTCTTTTTTTCCTTTTAGCAGTTTATTTATTCCACCAACTGACCGAAAGGATGAAGCATAAAGAACATGTTTTACACCAGGAGCAAAGCTGAAGAAACATTCACTCTGAGCTTGACTGAAACAGGGATGGTTTAAAGCAAATTGCTGAAAGTGCTTCAGACTCAAAGTCAAATAGGTAAGTAAGTAAGTCCTTGAATTTCAGTTTAAAGGAAAATGTATGGCTTCTTCAAAAAGGAAGAAGGAGTATGGGCCAATAGGTAGGAGTTAGTTTATTAAAACACATACGATTTTTTCTTTAAATATTTCTTATTGTGGTAAGAATATGCAACATAAGTTCTATCCCTCTGACAAATTTTTAAGTGCATGATGCACTTAAATAATAATAGTATTTTTAAGTACAGGTACAATGTTGTACAGCAGATCTTTAGAACTTACTCATCTTGCGTCACCAAAACTATATACCCATTGAACAGCAACTCTTCATTTGTTGTTTGCTCTAAAATACTTCTCCAAAAGTGTTGTCTGCTTTAGGGTTTGTTAGACATCATTTAAGTTTGACTATTTTAACGGAGGAAGCTGTATTTTTTTTTTTTTTTTAATTTGACAGAGAGAGACACAGTGAGAGAGGGAATACAAGCAGGGGGAGTGGGAGAGGGAGAAGCAGGCTTCCCGCCGAGCGAGCAGAGAGCCCGATATGGGGCTCCATCCCAGGACGCTGGGATCATGAGCTGAGCTGAAGGCAGAGGCTTAACCCGCTGAGTCACCCAGGTGCCCCCAGAGGAAGCTGTATTTGAACCTTAAAGTGATTGGCAATCCATGACCATGAATACTTTAGTATCTGTGCAATACCTGGAGAGAAATTATATTCTAGAGGAAAGCTATACAATATAGAGATGCTGCTACCTAGTAACATAATGTGAAAATAATAGGTAAGTTTTTAGAAACTCCAATTACCACACTGACCCTGAATTTATGAAATAACAAGCACAGATAGCACACATTTCTTTTCTAGACTTCATGACAAGTTATCATTTTTTTTTCATTTGTCCCTGCAGTTTGTTATTAGTGTTTATCTAATATTTTTTTCAAGGAGAGCTACACTTTCCAATGTCATGGATTTTCATGCTTAGAGTATTTAGATTTTCTGTATCTGGGGCAACACCTCAGTCCAGGTGAGAGTAAGGGTGAACTGCACCAGAATGGTGATAATAGAAAGTGGTGGGAAATTTGACCTTTACTGTCACACAATACCCTGGTTATTCTCTTCTTTTTTGTTACAGAGTTTCAATCATGGGAATTTATATTCTTGTTCTCCATTAAGAATTTTAATCTAATATTCATTTATTTAATAATATAAAGGAATGAGATGAAATGATTTGAATAGATTTGTTTGCTATCACTTGTGGCTCCTTGGGTTGCATAAACTTCAGAGATCGATGTTACCTTTGGACATTAACCATTTGAAAATTAGCTGACAATACCAGTCTTAGAAATATGGAGTCATAAAGTTTTCAAAAAGTTGTTGTCTAGTTAGGTTGAAATACTTGGATTTGTGTCATTCATATCTTATTTACAACTTGTGTGTTGACTGGAAGGAGTGTTTGTAAGTAAATCAAGTGTACAGATAAAGAGTAATCATTGCAACTCTGATTTGCATACTTGGAAATGTTTTATTTTAAATCATGATACGTTTTCTCTCAATGCCAAAGGGCATTGTAGCTGGTATACTTTTCTCATGTTTGGGAGACAGGAGAGCATCTTTCCTCAGTAAGGTAGGCATACATTTCACTCATGTTCTTGGAGTAGAAGTGGAATTGCAACATAATATTACAGTGTGACATCATGCAGTGATGCTGGGATTTGGGGCAAGATATTCCCTTAAGAAAGGAAGATGACTATAGGTACAAAAATATCTGGGTTTGATTCTTGACTGTGTTATTTGTGAACTGAGTTTGAGTACATTACTTAGCCTTTTAATGTTGTTTATTCATCTGCTAAAGTGGGTAATATTTATCTCATAGGATTATTTTGAGGAATACATAAGATAAATGCATATGAAAATTTGACCACATAGGTGTTTAACACATTTGCTAATATTATATTCCTTTTTTAAAAAAAAATGTGCAACTTGTTACCATTATTACCTTGAGAAATTACATTAACATGTCAGATATTCAGTTTACTTATATACAAAATTGAGTAGAATTAAACCATTCTGAAAACTTTTAATTAAATAGTATTTTTGTAAATGAAGAAAACAACTTTTTTATGGAGGAAAGAAAAGAAACACATACAATGTGAATAAAGGTAATAGAAAAGAATGACCAAATCATAATGGAAGAAAGAGAAAAGCCAAGCCAAAAAGAAAGAGAAAAGCTAAACCAAATTGATACAGCAGGAAATTTTAATGAAATATACTGCTGACTTGTGATCTAGCTGAAAAGACAAGATGAAAACATGAAATAATTAGAGACAATATAAAATCATATTTAAGTACTAGTATAATTGTATGTACATGAGGGGAGAGTGAAAAAGTTAAATTTTTTTGAATTCCATTTGTAAGACTCTAAAAGGAAAGTTGCTGTTGTACAAAAAACTCCAAGAAAAGGTTTAAAACACTGTTTCTCATGGAAAAGAAAGGTACTAGTAATTGGAGGAGAGGATCAAAATGACTGGTGTTTCCTTGGGCATCACCAAATTTATCCTAGTGACCTAACTCTCTGAAATGGAAAACAAAGAAGCTGGAAGATTGAAGAAACCAAGTATGTTTAATGTAACATTAAAGGACAAAATACTAATAATAGGCCTCTTTCTCTAAAGACTGTTTGGAAAAGATGAAAGAGGAGGACAATCTAATCCTTCCTCTTCTTCTCATCCCAACTCTGTGTCATTTTTTAGCTCATACTTTAAATGCCAAATCAAATTCAAACCAGGTTAGTATCTGAGTACATCTATAGCAGTAGTTCCAATGTGGGATCTACATACCATCATCATCAAAATAATTTAGAGTGCTTATTAAAAATGAAGTTCTTTTTCCTGATGGTACATGGACATGTGTTCAACATTAATCATCAGTGAAGTGCAGATCAAAACCACAATGAGATAATAGCTCACATCAGTTAGAATGACTATTATCAAATGACAAGAAATAACAAATGTTGGAGAGGATGTGGGGAAAAGGGAATTCTTATGTGCCATTGGTGGGTTAGTAAAGTGGTGCAGCCACTATGGAAAACAATATGGAGGGAACTCAAAAGATGAAAAATAGAGCCACCATATGATCTGGCAACCCCACTTCTAGATATGTATCCAAAGGAAATGAAAACAGAATCTCAAAGAGTTATCAGTACTGCTGTGTTCATTGCAGCATTATTTCCAATGTCCAAGTCAGGGAAATAACTTAGTTTTTATCGACAGATGAATAGATAAAGAAAATGAATAGATAAAGAAAATGTTATTCACAGGGTGCCTGACTGGTTCAGCTGGTAGAGCATATGACTCTTGATCTCAAGGTCATGGGTTCGAGCCCCACATTCGGTGTAGAGATTATTCAAAAAAATGTTATTCAGATCTGAGAAAGAAGAAAATTCTGCCATTTGTGACAACATGGGTTGATCTTGAGGACATTATGCTAAATGAAATATGTCAAACGGAGTTAGATGAATACCATATAATCTCACTTTTATGTAGAATTAAAAAAAAAAAACACAACAACGACTGAACACACAGAAACAGAGACTAAAATGGTGGTTTCCAGGGACTCTGGAGGTAGAGTAAATGGAGAGATGTTGGTGGACAGGTACAAATTTCCAGTTATAGGATGAATAAGTTCAGGGATCTGATATTCAGCATGGCAGTTATATATAACAGTATTGTATGATATACTTGAAAGTTGCAAGGAGAGTAGATTTTAAATGTTCTTGCCATGATAAAGGTAATTATGTGAAGTGATGGAAGTGTTAACTATCACAGTAATCATTTCACAATATATAAATGCATCAAATCATCATATTGTGCATCTTAAACTTATACAATGTTATATGTTAATTAAATCTCAATAAAGCTAGGAAAAAAATGTAGGTTCCTGTTCACACTGCCAGGTCTCTTGAATGATCTCAATTTTTGATAGTGCCACCTGGGAATCAGGATCATTATTACCTGAATTCCTATTAGTAATAAATTTAAGAACTCTACTCTAGATCTATGTAAAGGTCAAATCCCTAAAATTTTCTTTAAATAAATCAACTGAGATAATACTTACTGAAAGCTATATAGGGGTTAGTTGAACTATGGCCAAAGACTAGAGGGGGAAAAAAAAAGATTTAATGTGTTCAATTTCACTCCCAAATAGCAACTGTTATAGGGGGACAGGACAAGGAGCACAACAGGATTCTTGGTACTTTTGGTAGATGAAATGATTCACAAGATGATGGACCCTCTAGGTTTGGACTGAGTCATGAGCATCTATAGGCCTGTAAGTGGCAGCATTTCTCCAGTTCTCAACCCCTTGGTACAGGCAGCATGCCTGAGCTTCCCTCATTTTCTTGATTTTGTGGAAGCATCCCTGTCCTAAACTACAGACTTAGTTGGCAGAAATGAAGAAGCTATCCCTCAATTGATTCTTAGAGTGTGCCTGTCACCTCCTGTAGGAACCCTGTAAAATTCTTCTATAATTAGAAATGCGATCATTAAAGTACTTGAAAAATATAGGCAATGACAGGAACATATATTGGGTGCTTACTATATATTAGGTGTCATTTTAGGTACTCTCACTTAGTCCTCACAGCAACCCTATGGAGCTAATATTACACCCATTATGCAGATGGGGAAAACTAAGGCTAGAGAGGGTAGTCAACTTGTCCAAAGTCACTTAACTGATTAGTGACAGCACAGAACTAAAAATCCACATAGTCTAGTTCTCCAGCCAGCACTTTAAATCAACATCTCAGATTGCCTCTTCAATAAAGTATAAATAAGAATTGTTGAAAATTATACAAAATTGCAATGAGGAGGGGTTCTCTCTGTGTGTCACCAAAGGGGGAACAATAGAAGAATATATAGGTAGTGTGGGAATTAATGAAAACCACCCAAAAGAAAAAACCAAAGGCAATCTATTCTGAGCTGGTTATAGCAAGAGGATCCAGAGCCACTGTCACTTGTGTTTTGTCAGAGACTCAAAGGCAGGCGGAGGAGTGGGACAACTTTATGGTAAAGAAAAGGGAAGCTGAAGTTGTGTCTTCATTGAAGGCTGTTGGCCTGGGGAAGCTGTAAGTGGGGCATGTGGAAGTGAGGTATCCTATATGATCGATTAGGAGTGCATATTTGGCTTACTCTGGTTGGTCCTAAATTGGAAATGGAGACAGAAATTAGGGAAGCTGTCCATTAATCAAATCCTGGCCATTTGGGGCTGATTGATATAGAGGTTTTGTTTAGTTTCCTGGATTGCCACTAGAGATAGCAATCTGGCTTCCTGGAAGTCTGACTCATAGCAAGCTGACTTCCTGGTTGTTTATTGTAGGTAAGGGTTGTTTTCCTGGGAAGGCTACTGCAGGCTTTGCATCAAAGTTTTATCTTTCTAGATGGTCTGGCCATTGTCTGTTTTTATATTCAGTCTTTCAAATGATTTGGGAAAAAAATGCAAAATTTCCATATCTGTGGGGGAAAATGAGAATAAACAAAGTTGAGATGAACACTAACTTTAGAAAAATAAGTACAAACTATATGGAAAAATGTATTAACACATGTTAATATACTTATACAAAGAGCTCTAACAAATTATGAAGAAATTGTTCAACATCTCAATAGAAAAAATAATGTGGGTAATAACAGGTAATTCACAAAAGAAAATATGTTTAACTTCAAAGAAATACAAAAAAAGAAATTTAATTTTTAGCCTATTACATTGACAAATATTAAAATGACTGACAAAAATGAGTGACAGCATGGATTGGAATAAACAGACATTCTGATACACTGCTAATGGTAGTCTAAATTGGTCCAACTTTCCTGAAAGGCAATTTGGCAACTGCATTAAATGTCTTAAACATATGCCTTCCCTTTGGGCCAGCAGTGCTCTTCTAGGAATTCATCCTAAGAAATGAGACAAATGCCCAAATTTGAAAGGAAAAGGAGGAATTCAAAACAACCTATGATTCTAAAGTAATGAATTCATTAAATAAATTATGATACATTACATGTAGTTCTTTAAAAAAGGTGAGGTAGAAATACATTAAGTAATGTGAAAAGTTCTATATTAGTTGTTAAATTAGCATAATCTATTTGAGAAGACAATCTGGAAGAAGAGCTAATAGTTGTTGTCTTTGAATAGTCATTTTCTATTTATTTCTATTTCTATTCTATTATATAGGTTTTGAGAGTGTTTTCATATTATTATTTTTGTTTATCACTGATTTCTAACTTTCAACAATGAATCATTCAAAAATGAGTGTTGCTGAGGAATAGCGTTAGTGCTGTTAGTATACAGAACTAAAAAAAAAAAAGCATGTACAGTTTATAATCTCTTTACCTGAAAAATACCTATTGACATTTTAAAAAACTAATCCATGCACATTTTTGAAATATTCAACTATTTGCTCAAAAAGTTTGTAATGAGAATCAGGGCTTTCCTCTCTGTTCCCCTGTCCCTCTTCCCCAAATTATTATTTTTAACAAAATTTTTATGTATTGTTTGATCACATTTTTCTGGAGGGGGAAACATCCATACACCAAAAAACAAGAGAAAAATTAACTAATGATTCTAGCCTGGTGTTAGTTGGCTCAGGCAATAAATCCCACCTCTGTCTCCCTTTAGCTCTTATCTGAGTTCCTGTTTCCAACTCATTGGCTTTGTACGAAGATGACCTAAATTATACCTTGTAATCTATTTTAGAATATATAGCTTTTTATAAATCTTTGAGTTCAAATACCCATCTTTCCTTCCACTCAAATTAAAGGTGAATTTAAAAAGGCTCAGCATTTCCTATATACTGACTGTATGTTCATTTTGTTGTAGTCCCAATGCACAGTTGCATCGTTCCACAGATTATCCACGATGCTAAAAATTCTTCCCACACTTGCATTTGACATAGGAATTGAAATAGAAAACTGAACCCATTTAAACAAATTTAGAGCTGCAGTTTCAGTGCTAAAAACAAGTTTTGATTTTTTTAGTGTTGTTTCTTCAAGAGAAATGATCATCTCATGTCCAAAGCACAGACTTTCTCATAAAGAAAATTTGGAGTGGGCTCTTATTTTCATGATGAAAACATTCAGATGTGAATTACTTCATCAAAAGGAGGAGATGGCTCATGATCAGGCAAACACAAAGCACCCAGAGCAGTACATGGTAGAGTTTCAAAAAGAAATTGCTTCTCTCTATATGTGAGAGCTCTTGTATTTATATTTAATTCTTCACAGGTAAACTTACTGACTACACAAACTGATAGATAGTTCCTTTGCAATGTGTATAAACCTCCTGCTGAAAAACTCAATATTGATTTTTTTTCACCAGGGATTTTGGAGCTAAATTAAAGAAAAGAAATTTGACTGATAGAAGATTTTGCTTAATAAAATTCCCAAATACTGGGGCGCCTGGGTGGCTCAGTGGGTTAAAGCCTCTGCCTTCAGCTCTGGTCATGATCCCAGGGTCCTGGGATCGAGCCCCACATCGAGCTCTCAGCTCAGCAGGGAACCTGCTTCCTCCTCTCTCACTCTCTGCCTGCCTCTCTGCCTTCTTGTGATCTCTATCTGTCAAATAAATAAATAAAATCTTTAAAAAAATAAATAAATAAAATTCCCAAATACTGTTTACCTTAAAAGAGAGTTGCAAAAGAAATAATACATTATATGTAAATAAATAAAATTTTTTTAAAAAGAGGGTTGCAAATGTCAGAGCTAAACAAGGATCCAAGAACTGCACGTTTTTATGAGAAAAATTCTGTATTCTCACTACACAGTTGTGTATAGCCTCAGGCCATGTATTCAGACTGGGAGGTATGGCCTCCTATGCTGCATTATAAAGAGGCACCATTTCATTGATGAAATGCTCAGAGATTCATGGCTAATCAGTTCCATTGTACGAAGTGCTCTTGACTTTGACTAGAAAATCTGAACCTCAGCTCTACAGTACTTTGTAACTCTTGCCATATACCACCGTATCTGTCATTCTTGTACCCTGGGTTCTGGATACATATGCTGTCCCCTAGCTTATAAAGGACAGACGTCTTGCACAATATACAGACAACACATCTGTATAATACATATATAATGAGTGGGACTTATTAAGGATGTTACCTTCTATTGCCAGGACACCAGTTTCATTGGAAATAACTTCTGCTAGGACTTTTTTGGTCTCCAATATGTCACCCCTATAACTGTTCCTAGTTCTGATGGTCTGAAGTAGATCTGGGGTACTGACTATGGAAATCAGTCTTTTGAAGCCCGCAATCTCATGAATATCCAGAAGGTACCCCACCAGTCTTTACTCAATGGACTACTAAGTCATCATGGTTTGGCACCAGCTTATGCCTCGATTTGGCAGCACTGCATAAGTCTTTTGCAATTCCTGTGTTCATTCTATTATTCTTTTTTTGATGGGGTAGCTATTGATCCAAAGCTAGAAGACTACTTCTCCAATACTTCCTTCTAATGAAACATCTCTTCATAATTTAGGTCAGTTATAATCTTTCACTGTCTTCTTGAGAATTGGCCCTTTCAAAATAATCATGGCTGCTTTTGCCATTATAAGAGCTGAGTTGCATGGAAAATATGCTGAACAATCCAGGGAACACCATTTGCAAGGTAATCCTTGCAACCCCTCAGGTTGGGCTATGTGGTTCTCTCACTGAACACTAAGGAGTGCCGCATCTAAGCAAGACATAAATGGTCAGAAAAGGTATCCCAGAGGTAATGTAAAAGGATACTTCTGACAAGTCACAGTTCCATTTAGATGTCAGTCATTTCCCTATCTGTGGAATTTGTCACACCATGGTATAATTGGTTATTTTATTTCTTTGTCTCCTCAGTTACACTATGAGCTTCATGAAGGTAGAGATTACTCACATTCTGTCATCAAGTGGATAGCAAAGCACCTGGCACATTTTAAGACTGTTGAAAGAATAGACTCAAAGACATTCAATGGTGTGCCAAATATCAAGAAAAGGAGGTAAATCGGGGTGAGTAAGACTCAAATGGTAGGTGTCATGTAATTCTTGCCCCAGCAAAAGTCATATGCTTATGTCAGTATCTATAGGTCTGTATCTTAGAATTGCTAAAGATGAAAAAGGCCATCAAACTTTGAGGTTTCAAGTCCAGTTTCAAAGTCTGGAAGTTTCAAGTCCAAATTTTCAGGTCCAGCCACACCCTCTTGTGCAGTCACGACATTTTCCATAGCTCTTTAAGATACTTATCACCTTGAGGCTGCCATTCCATCTTTTAGTAGAATAATACACAATGAAAATCAGGATGCACACTAGTAACGCCATGACTAGCATTAGTTCTTAGATCTGCTGTATAGGCATATGGCAAAGGATAGGGCACATGAACTTGATTTTCACATAGAAATGCACCTAGGACTGAAGAAACCTTTGCTAGGGAAATCTAAAAGATTTCCTAAGAAGTATGCCCTAAGAAGTATGCATATACTCTAAGAAATAAGAAGGAGGAGGCAATAATATGCATGTATTAGTAAAACCGAACTTAGACAAAGCAAAAATTTATATTCAAGCTGTACTATTAAGTCTTCAGAACCAATTTCACCAGCAACATTAAGAACAATGAAAGAACAATATGCAATGAGAATAGCTGCATATTAGCTTCAGAAATTAACCCAGATTTTGACCATTCGAATCTTTTTCTCCTTGGTCCCCGTTTTGTTTTGTTTTGTTTTGTTTTTTTCTGTTTTGTTTTGTTTAATAGTGGGAATCAGACAACCAGCCCTCAATTATCAGATCACCAATAATTTGTCTATTTTCAATAGACATCTACCAGGATATAAATACCACAAGTGCAGGGACTATGCTTATTAATTTGTTCATTCTATTATTCATTCATGTAAATCTGTATTGTTCAACTTCCATATTTCAAGCATTATAGCAGATTTAAATATCCACTGATATGCTAAATGGGCATAGTTCCCACCCACATAGAACTTATGGCCCAGTAACCCGGTTCAGAATACAGATATTGAATACATAACTATGCAGCTACAAATTTCAGGTGCTACAAAGGAAAATAATGTGGTGTCATGGATAACAGTATGGCTAGATTTCTATATTCGACAAAATGTCAGTTAAAGAAAGGTGAAGTGAAGACATGTTTACTAAAATAAATGTGGGAAAAATTAATCACCAAAAAACTGTCAGTTATTGAAAACTCTGGAAAATAATCTTCAGGTCCAAGGAACATGATGTCTAATTGAAGTGAGCATGGAAGAAAATGGTGGATGAGTGGGCAATATAAATATGAACACTGAGTCTATAAATCGAAAGTAATAACATTTGTTGTAGTAAACACATAAACAGAAAACTGACTTCAAAATTTCAGATTAAAAAAATCATAGAACCATAATTTATCAGTTGGAATGAGTGGTATTAATGGGGTAAAAGTTCTAGTGTCCTAATATTTTCAAAGAAAAGAGTAAAACAATTGAATAATTACAAATTTTAGTAAGTTAAATATGAATGTTATTTCTAATAGTACGACAGGAGCAGAAACAAAGGGTCTAAATTTTATACTAATAATGGATGAAAACATTATTTAAAATATTCAGTAATAAAATGACAAGGAAAAGAGATAAAAACAGAGACCACAAAGTATAAAATAATATGGTAGAAATAAATCCACAAGTATTAGTAATTAGGCTGAGTACAAATGGACTAAATGCTCTAGTTTAACAAAAAAGATAATCTGGGAACAAAAAGTCTATACTGTTTATAAGGAATATATCTAAAATAAACATGGCTATAGAAAATGTTAAAAGTGATTAGATGGAAAAAGACATGCCATCAAATCCTAATAAAGAGAAAAATTGACATAACTATATTAATAACCAACAAAAGTAGACTTCAGGCAAATACAGTTAGCAGAATTAAAAAGAATTACATCAGAGCTCAGTAAAGCAGAGGTGGGGGGAAGAGGACATGGAGATGGTGGTGGCTTTTCCACAGCAGGCGTGGACCATGGAGCAGTTGCTGAGCGAGCAGCTACCCAAGAAGGACATTATCAAGTTTCTACAGGACCACAGTTCAGCTTCATTTCTTGCAGAACGTAAGTTATTAGAAACATTTAAAATGTGGCCAAGACAGCTAACAAGGACCTTTTGGTTACAGCCTACAACCATCTTTTTGAAAGGAAGCATTTCAAGGGTACTGAAAGTATAAGTAATGTGTCTGAACAGGTGAAAAATGTGGAGCTTAATGAAGATAAACCGAAAGAAACCAAGTCTGAAGAGACTCTGGATGAGGGTCCACCAAAACACATAAAACCTGTTCTTTAAAAAGGAGATAAAACCAACTTCCCCAAAAGGGAGATATTGTTCACTGCTGGTATAGAGGAACACTACAGGATGGGACTGTATTTGATACTAATATTCAAAAGAGTTCAAAGAAGAAGAAAATGCCACACCTTTAAGTTTTAAGGTTGGAATAGGCAAAGTTATCAGAGGATGGCATGAAACACTCTTATCTATGAGTAAAGGAGAAAAGGCTCGACTAGAGATTGAGCCAGAATGGGTTTATGGAAAAAAGGACAGCCTGATGCCAAAATTCCACCAAATGAAAAACTCATTTTTGAAGTGGAATTAGTGAATACTGACTGAAACAGCAGTGCTTCAGATGTAAAGACATCAGCAACAGTAAAACATGGCCTTGAAGAAACTTATGTAACTAACTAGAGCTGGTTACTACTGTAAAGGGAGAGTCAACAGGAAAATTCAAGAACTCAGATATTTTACCCAATCCCCACCTTTTAATATATGTAATCCATCATAATTCCCTAAAGTTTAAAATATTTTACTACAGCTGTGTAAAATATTGGTTAAGGAGAAATGACTTTCCTTTTACCTCATGTTGTAAACCAAAAGACTCAATAAAAACATATTCAGTGTCTTGCAAAAAAAAAAAAAAGAATTACTTCAAAATGATTAAAGATTCAATGAGCAGAATGTATAGCAATTTAAAAATTACATGCATATATTAGCAAAGTCTCAAATTATTCAAAGCAAAATTTGACAGAAATACAATGAGAATTTGATAGATCTCTAAAGTCAGAAAGTTCAACACTCCTTTCTTAGGGATTGATAGAAAAGCATTTAAAAATATGAGGATATAAAAAAACTGAAAAACATAATTAACAAAGTTGACTCATCAACTGCAGAATGTACATTAATTTCAATCATGCACATATCATTTATAAATATTTAACACATACCAGGCCGTAAAACATGTCTAAACATGAATTCTTCCAGATAATTAAAGAGACTCTTTCCCAACACATTTCACAAGACCAGCGTTATCCAGATAGCAAAACTAGACCAACATGTTGCAAGACAAGAAAACTGCAGAACAATATCCTTCACAAACATATGTGTAAATATGTTCAACAAAATTTTAGCAGATAATATCTAACAATATGTAAAAAAGATATGACCAATTTTGAATAATCTCAAGAATGCAAAAATGGTTTAGCATTTAAAGATCCAAGTATTCACCTTATTCACTAACAGACTACACACACACACACACAAACACACACAGTAACAACAACAATAAAACATATATATCAATAGATATAGGGAAAAGCATTTGACAAAGCCCATATCCATTACCAATAGAAATTTCCCAGAAAACAAGGAATTGAAGAGATGTCCCTAATCTGATAAATGTCATCTCTGAAAAGCTTTCAGCTAACATTGTTTTTAATGGTGAAAAGAAAATGAATGTTGTCTCTTAAGATCATGAAAGTAAGGATATTCTCTCCCACCACTTCCATTTGACATTGTCCTAAAGATTCCAGTCAGCCCAGTAAGGTAAGAAAAAACTTGAATGACAACATTATTGGAAAAGAAGTAGTAAAATAATCTTCCGTTACCAAAACCAGAATGGTTTTTGTAAAATATCCTCTAGAATCTAAGATGAATAAGCTAATAAATCTAATACGTGACGTTAACAAGGTTGTAGGATATAAGATGAATATACAGAATCAATTGGATTTCTATGTACTAGCAATAATGAAGATACCATTTACACTAGCATTAAAAATATCACTTAGAGATGAATCTGAGTAAAGTTATACAAGGCCATTAAACTGAAAAATAGATCCTGGTGAGAGAAATTAAAGAAGCCCCAAAAAGATGGAAATGCCATGTTCCTAGATGAGATGACACAATGTTGTTAATCAGTCATTTCTCTCTAAATTGACTTGTAGATTCAATGTAATATCAATCAAAATCCCAGGAATTTTTGGTAGGCTTATATTTGAACAGACTGATATTAACATTCATATTGAAATGTAAAGTATCCAGGGGGCCCCTGGGTGGTGCAGTCAGTTAAGCGTCTGACTCTTGTTTTCTGCTCAGGTCATGGTCTCAGATTTGTAAGATCAAGCCCTGCCTCAGACTCTGAACTCAGCGAGGAGTCTGTTGGAGTTTCTGTCTCCCTCTCCCTCTGCCCTTCCCTGTGCTGGCTCTCTCTCTCTCCCAAATAGAGAAATAAATCTTTAAAAGAAATGTAAAGTATCCAGAATAGGAAAATGAAAATAAATGAAATAAATAATAAATAAATAAATAAATAAATAAATAAATAAATAAAAAATAAAAGAATAAATTTGGAGGACTTTATAGTACCTTTTATTAAGAACATAAATTAACATGGGCCTCCTGGCTGGCTCAGTTGGGTAAGCATCAGCTCCAGGCTTGATCTGAGGGTTGGGGGTTCAAGGTCCCCATTGGGCTTCACTCTGCAAATTACCACATTTTGCAAACTGGTATAACATTATGTAGTAATGCTATAGTTGGGAAAGAAAACTAGTAAACTTGAAAAAACACACATATCTTGTGATTTAGTCTTTCCATTTCTAAGAGTATTCCTTATAAATCTGCATGTTTATATACAAGAAACAAAATGCAAGAATGTTCAAAGCAGCATTTTTCACATTTTCCAAAAACTGAAAAGAGCCCTTCAATAGTAAAATGGATGAATGAATTGCCATATCAATAAACCATAGAATGTTACACAGCAATGAAAATTAATGAACTAGTTCTATGTGCAACAATATGGCTGAAACTTATAATCTTAATAGTGAATGGAAAAGAGTAAGTTGTAGAAAATATATGCAGCATAATTGCATTTATGTAGTATTCCAAACAGGCAAAACTCAAGTATTTTTCTTGGGGATGCATACACAAGAACTAAAACTAAAGAAAAACAAGGAATTGCTCATAATCAGTGTCAAGGTAATGATTACCCCAAAGGAAAGGGAATGGTGGGAGGAGCCACATGTGGGAATTCTGGAATATTGCTATTATTCTTTCATCTGACATACATCATATTTTCATGAGAGTTGCTTGTAGCTGTTTATTAAACTGAAAATACACTTTTACACACTTTACTGATGCATTCATTTATTCTATTATATATATAATATAAGAGTTTTATAATATAAGAGTTTAAAAAACAAAAACCACAAGGCTCTGTAAAACTTAAGGAGAGATTTTTGGGTTTCCTTTCTGGCTTGGGCCAGAACTAATGATTTTTAAAGCCCAAGTATTTGTCTTTTATGAGGTGTCATAGGGCCTACCAGCCAAAGGGTTGGTTTGGGGGATGGCATATGCATTTTTAAACTTATTCCAGCACTACTCCTCTGTCAAAACTTGGCTCTCCAAAAATCTCTATTCCTGCTTCCTACACTCACCTATACCTACAGGCTAAAAACTCAGGTCTCTAAACTGTGGCTCACAAGTGTTAAGAGAAAATGTAGTGCTACTTGGAGCTGGAGGTAAAGAGTCCTAACTGGAGTGTAACCAGTCATGATGGAACACGTCACCTACTCAGTGGAGCCTGCAGATTGTCCCTTCATGCGAACTGACAGCACCTCAGAATGCTGGATTGGTTCAGCAGTGAAGCAAGGAAAACTGTGTCCAAGTGAAAATAATCTGATACACAAAAATTCTCTAAATCGTTATAATGGTAGAGAAATGTTATGGTTGTTGCAAAAGTAAGTCATTACTGGAGGCAAATGACTGAACTAAAGAAATTTGATTTCCCCTGGATTTTAACTTCATGGGTGGCTGCCTACAAGAAAACTCAATATATCTCTAAGACTTCAGCCTCTTTGCCAATTTGACTAAAATAAGCCTATAAAAACCAAATTATTTCATTCCATAAGAAAGTAGGAAAATATTGGAAGCATCTATTTTCAATAAAAATTCAAAATTCTTTGAAGGCTATGGTTTCTTTGTCAAATTAGTTAGTAGAATCATAAATATTTCAGTTTCTTATGCATACAAAAGGGAACATCCCCAGCTGAAAGAGGTCAGTGTGAGATAAAGCTTATAAAGTAAACATCCAGGAGAATTATGTCTGGTGACTTGAAAAGTGCTTGATTAATGTCCACAATAGCCAAACTATGGAAAGAGCCAAGATGTCCATCAACAAAGGAATGGATAAAGAAGATGTGGTATATCCACACAATGAAATATTACTCAGCCATCAGAAAGGGTGAATACTTACCATTTACATTGACATGAACGGAACTGGAGGGTATTATGTGGAACAAAATAAGTCAGTCAGAGAAAGACAATTATCATATGGCTTTACTCATATGTGGAATATAAGAAACAGTGCAGAGGATCGTAGAGGAAGGGAGAGAAAACTGAATGGGAAGAAAGCAGAGAGGGAGACAAACCATGAGAGACTCTTAACTATGGGAAAGAAACTGAAGGTTGCTGGAGAGGGGTTTGCTGGGGGGATGAGGTAACTGAGTGATGGGCATATGATGTGATGAACACTGGGTGTTATATGCAACTGATGAATTGTTGAACTCTACATCTGAAACTAATGATGTATTATATGTTGGCTAATGGTATTTAAAGAAAAAAAAGTGCTAACTTCTGCAATTAGAAAAAGTGACGTAAAGAGAAAAACCCAGGGAAGATTCCAGTACCCATTCTGGTTTTAATTTCCGTTCCGGGCTGGCAAAGTGATGGATTTGTTGGATCTAGGGGAAATGTTACTGTCTAGAAAGGATCATGGATCATCAGTGTCTCTGTTGGTGCGCCCTGGCTCAACATTCTAAAGGCAGAGTCAATAGGATATTAGGGAAGATCTAGACATGACTCCCTGAGCATTCTTCCAATGGGAAAGCAGTCCACAATTACAGATTGGAAGTGAAATGTGGGGAGAACAGCTCAGTTAAAGAGGAAACTGCTTGTTGTCATGGACCATGTCTTTCTTTCATTCATCTACCTCCTAACCAAATGTACACTTCCTAATACAGTATTCCTGTGAATCATTCACTCAACAATTATCAATTTTCTGACAAATAAGCAATTTGCTTATTGTGGGGAAAAAGCAACAGTATGGGATATAAGTACTTCTTTCTGTAGTCATGACATCAGGCTACTCTATATAGATCCGAGAAGCTAGCACTTCCATTTCAAACCACAAAAAGATATCTTGCTTACATTAAGATTTACCTTAATCTAGGCAGGTGACCATGAAAAATTATTAGCATGATGCTTCAGTACCTTATAAATAGTGAATGTTTTTCACATCTTCCTATAACTACTTGGCCCAGGTTTAAGAGAAGCAAGAAGGAAAATAGCCCATGGGGGTAAATCTGTGGTAGTATCTTAATTACATCCCAACTCAAATGACTTGAATAAAAAGACCCTTTACTGACTTATCTAACTGCAATCCCAAGAACAGGATGGGCTTGAGGATGACCATCAACTTGTGGCTTTAGCTCTGTTTCTGTGCAATTTTCCTGGCTGTGTCCCCTTCTAAGTAATGATTACATCTTTGTGCTGCTTTTCTCATGGAGAAAAATGCATGGAGTCGTTCCTGGCTTCACATCCATTTGCCACAAGAAACAAGGACGAAAGAGGAAGAAAGAAAATATTCCTATCAAAGACTTCTAAGCAAGTGTCCGAAGATCATCCTGATTGGGTTGTTTATATATTACTTGTTCATCTTTGGACCACTGATTGTGGATGGAGGAATGAAGTGGATTAATTAACACAAGCCAAGAAGGCTCAGCCTTGAAGCCAGGCAGAGCCCATTTTCCTCACGATTTCCTAAATGAGTAAGAGCTGAAGCCTGAACCAAAAGTTAGAGTTCTAGGAAAGAGAAACATTATTCTGGGAAGGCAACTGTAAAGAGAAAGAGAGAGACTAAGAAAGAAAGAAAAATAGCAATAGTACTTCAGTTTGGCTGCACATTAGAACCGTCGGGGGCATTTGCAAATCCTCACGCCCAGCTCAAAACACTGGGCCAAATAAGTCAGAATCTCTGGAGGGAGAGGGCAGGAGTTCTTAAACCTTCACAGTTGATTCCAGTGTGACTGCCATGAGACCATTGCATTGCATGGGAAGAGTTTATTACAGGAAGACAGAACTAATATCTGTCAGCTTCTCTCCTCACGTGGGGATTTTGAAGAGAGATGAGTTGGTTTTATTCCCCAAGCTCTGGCAGCTTAAAGCCACCTGAGCTGACAGTTGTATTTCCCCTTACAAAGGGCTTACGCCTAGTGGAATTATACTTTTCTAGCCTCACAATGAACAGCACAAAGGTTACAACAGTGGCTAAATCCCATGTGGGAAGCACAGAGAAGGCCATTGTTAGCACTGCTTTTCCAGAGTGACAGAAAATAGAGGGGGATTACCGATGGGTTTAAAATACCGTTTCCTTCCCGCCACCATTAGTGGTATTTGTAGAGTGTGCAACCCTGCCTTCCTGAGCCCAGCACGGTCAGCTGGGGCATGGCTTTGTTTTGTTTTGTCCTCTGGTTCTCATCATTGTCCTTTCATCCATTCACTATTCATTTTCTCACTCAGTTTTTACTCTGTTCTGGATCCTATGGCTTCTTCCTGAGAATTTACCAGAGCAATCAGGCTGAATTACAAGAGAGAAACCAAAACCCCCTTCAGACTTTCTTGCTTTTCTTTCTTCTTTTTTGGGGGAGGGAGCAGTCTTTAGAACAAAAATGTTCTTTCTTGTCTGACGTCTAAAACTGCTTGGGCTTCTTGTTGGAAAGTCTTACCTTCTCTTTCAGTTTGTTTTTAAAGAAAGATTACAACAAACAAAACTTCATGACAGAGGACACAATTTCCAAGAATGCAAGAGTCACTCAGACAGTAATTCTTCAAAGGCCCATGCTGGGACACATTTTGATGAAATTATCAGTGCACCAGGAAAAGAGAAGACCCTCAAAACCTCCAGAGTGGAAACATAGTGAGTCTCAAGCAAAATATAGGGAATTGTTGTGGTGATGGACTTCTCAATAGCAACTTTGCTAGCAGGAAGATAATGGTCTTCCAAATACTGGAGTAAACATTTCTCAAAAGTATCAGTAAGTGTGAGGTGTATTGTAAGCAGGTCTGGAAAACAAGAACATAGAAAAAGTCAAATGATTAGAAAGCAAGAAGAGCACATCTAGTAGAGCCACCTTAATGGGTGAGGGAACCAGATCCCGGAGCGCCAGCAATTTTCAAAAGAAGTTTAAGGGTGTTTAATCTAGTGCTTCACCATCAACCGAAATCAGCTGCTTCCTACATTTTGCTACATTCTCTCTCCTCTTCTGATTATCCGTCTTCCTTTTCACTCCTTCCTTTATACCTGTTGGTTTTTCAGTTTCTTTTTCTTATATAAGTTGCTGGTCTTTTAAACATGCATTGGTTCAAGTTTTTGAGAGAAGAAACTTGATTTCTTCTGCTTCTCTTTTCATGACAAGGCACATTATAGGTTGTTGTGGATTAATCGGGTTCTCATTCCTAATTATCAACTGAAGAAGATAGGAGGATATAATACATTTAAAACTGTGACAGATTTGTCTTGTGTGGCAAGGGGTATGAACAAGGCATTTTTACTTTGAGCAGTGGTCCTTTAACAGTATCTCCTGAGAGCTTATTAGACATGCAAATTTGGAGGGCTTTACCCCAAGTCTACTCACTCAGAAACTCTGAGGGTGAATGTCAGTCATCTGTGTTTTGGCAAGCCCTATGAGTGATTCTGACACACACTAGCATTTGAAAACAAGAGCCTTAGCAGGGGCTATCACAATATTATTGAATATTTCATTTGCATAATCTCTCTGTATCTAAAGTTTTCTGCTGGTAAGAGGCAACATTACTTCCCTTTCATTTTTTTTTCTGAAAATGTAATGGAATTTTGTATATTATCTTTTCTTAGCTATGGGTTGTGCATGGACGGAAAGCAGATGTATAGTTAGATGAATGCACATTCTCCAATACACACAAAACTTCCAGCATGTTATACAAATGCTATATGTAGCAATAAAAGTTTCCTTGCATGTTTCCAGCCATGAGAAACTCATTCCATTTGGTTTAATTTGACCAGCTCTCCCAGTCAAACATCCATACTCTTCCCACTAGAGTAAGACAGAATGAATTTAGATTTGACTCTCACTTACTGAGAATCTAGTATATGCCTCATTATCTCTTTTAGATCTCCCAATTACTCTTTGTATTAGGCATTTTTACATCCGTTCTGTGTGTAAGTCCTTGGAACATTTGTAGACACCCTTATGTATTTCTTTCCAAGCAAAACAACCCTAGTTCTGTCACTTGCTTCTTATATGATACAGTTTTAAAGCCTTTCAAAATTCTCTTGCTTTCCCTAGATGCACAGTTCCTCATATTTCAATATTTAAATATTACACATGTAAGCAATGGTCTGACACATGTGGCATATTACCTCTTTTATTCTGGACAGAGTATTCCTATTAGAGAAATCTAAAATTATTCTCAATTCCCAACCATATAACTGTGGTTCATATAAACTGATGTCATCACAGGTCTCCCCTGACATGATTTTTTTTTAAACCGAAGTGTATTTTACATCTGTTCCTATTAAATATCATTTTAGTAGTTTTAGTCATCATTCCAATCTGTCATGATTTCTTTGAACTTTGATTCTATCTTCCTTTCTTTTTATTAGCTATTCCTCCCATATGTCTATCATCTGCGAAGCTTATAATTGTGCTTTTATGTCTTTGTTCAAGTTGTTGATAAAAATGTTGAGTAGAACAGAGTCCCATAATAATGCACATAATACTAATATTTTATATTTGCATGGTGCTAAAGCATTCACAAAGCATATTCATATACATAATCTCATTTGATACTATAATCCTGGATGGTAGGAAGCGCAACCTTATTTGCTTTTCCTCTCATTATGGATAAAGAAATGATGCTAAGAGAACATGAGTCACACCACTACTGGTAGAGTTAGTAGTATAACTTTGATGTTTTAAGGGGGTTTGTTTAAGAAGGCAGCAGGAACCCAAATGTGAAGGAAAGTCTTGTGGGGTCGGGGACAACTAGCAGCCAAACTGAAGGTGAAGATGCTGAGCCAGAACCCGGACAAATATGTCCGAGAAATCAAGCTGGACTTACAAAGAATTCCAAGAAACTGTGATCCTACTTACATTTTTTTGAGGTCCCACAAGAATACTAAAGAGCTTTAAATGCACCAAACTGGAATGTGTATTTGCGAAACCATTGTTTGCTTTCCTGGATGGTCACCCAGATGAAGTCAGTTACTTGGCAGAACATCCAAAGACCCTGGCTGCTGCCCTTCCTGGGGCATGTGATGGAGAGGTTAGAATTTGGAACTTGACTAAATGAAAATGTATCTGTAGGGTGCCTAGGTGGCTCAGTGGGTTAAGCCTCTGCCTTCAGCTCAGGTCATGATCTCAGGGTCCTGGGATCGAGGCCAGCATCAGGCTCTCTGCTCAGTGGGGAGCCTGCTTCCCCCTCTCCCCCTGCCCGCCTCTCTGCCTACTTGTGATCTCTCTCTGTTTCAAATAAATAAATAAATAAAATCTTTAAAAAAAAAAAAAGAAAATGTATCTGTATAATGCAAGCACATGAGGATTTTGTACAAAGAACATGTACTTACTTTTGTGGGACTTCTTTTTCTACTATTGGTGATGACAAAACTGTGGAGCAGTGGGAAATGGATGGACCAGGCAATGGGGGAAGAGGAGAAACCATTGCATACCACAATAGAAAAGACAGTGTGTGTGGGAATTGATCATCACTGGAAAGAAACTGTTTTTGCTTCATGTGGACAGCAAGTAAACATTTGGGATAAATGAAGAACAAGTCCTATATGTCCAATGACCTGGGGATTCGACAGTATAACTAGTATTAAAGTTAAACCAATTGAGATGTTTACCTTAGAAAGTTGTGCTTTTAACAGGAATATAGAACTCTATGATATGAGGCATGCCAGTCCCCTGAAAAAGGTCATCTTCAATATGAGAACAAATACAATTTATTGGAGCTCTATGGAAGCTTTCATTTTTACTGCTGCAAATGACTAGAATGGTATAGTTTTGATATGCATGTACTGGATATTCCCCTAATGGTTCATATGGATCATGCATCTGTGGGGCTTGATATGGATTAATTTCCCACTGGGAAAGAGTTATGTGTGCTAGTTTTGATAAATCTATTTGAATCTTTCCTGTGGACAAAAGTAGAAGCAGGGAAGTCTATCACACAAAGAGAATGCAACATGTTATCTATGTAAAATGGACTTCTGACAGCAAATATATTATATGTGGGTCTGATGAAATGAACATTTGTCTATGTAAAGCTAATGCTTCTGAAAAATTGGGTATGCTTCCATCGTGAGAAAAAGCAGCCAAAGATTATAACCAGAAGTTGAAGAAGACATTTCAATATCACTCTCATATAAAACACATTGCTTATCACTGACATCTACCAAAATCTGTCTACAGCCAGATTCAGGAACAGTGCATCATGGAAGAAGCTCATCAGTGAAAGGAAGTGAATGGTCTCAAACATAGCAGGATTTGTGTCGATCGTGTCAGAGAAAAAGAAACACATAGTGGCAGTTGTGGAATAACCCTTGATACTCCTACCAATCCTGATATATACTTGTTTGTTGCACTTTTACTTTTTTAAAGATTTATTTATTTATTTGACAGAGAGAGACACAGCGAGAGAGGGACACAAGCAGGGGGAGCGGGAGAGGGAGAAACAGCCTTCCCGCAGAGCAGGGAGCCCGATTTGGGGCTGGATCCCAGAACCCTGGGATCATGACCTGAGCTGAAGGCAGAGGCTTAACAACGGAGACACTGAGGCTCCCGTTTGTTGCATTTTTAAATTTTATTTATTTATTTACTTGTGAGAGGGAAAGATCGAGAAGGAAGGCAGATCGAGAAGCAAAGGCAGAAGGATAAGAGGACTCCATATTGAGTGCAGAGCATAATGAGGGGCTTGATCCCACAACTCTGAGATCATGACCTAAGCCAAAATCAAGAGTTAGAGGAAGCTTAACCAACTGAGCCACCCAGGTGCCCCTATTTGTTACATTTTGATTTGCAAACTCAGCAAGTAAAAGTACTGGCTTTTCTGAGCCACTAAGGGTAATGGAGAAAAGATGAGAGCAGAGCTGAGTTTTCTAGGACAAGCATAAGTTAGCCAGATGGACATGAGGGATAAAGGGCATTCCAGGCCAGAAGAGTAATTATACAATGAAGAGAGGTATGGGTATGGGGGGAGTGTTGGAAGATGATGGAGAATTAGACAGAGACACACAATTTAGAAATGTTTTCTTTTACTGATGGTATCACCCTACTCGTAATGTTAATTAAGCATGTCCTGACGAAAATCTTAAATATCTTTAATTTTTTTAAGAGGAAACATCAACACTTCAATTATTTCCTTTTGACTTTTTTGCATTTAATTTCTCTGGGTTTTAGATTTAAGAAACTAAGATGGTAAATTAAGAAAAAAAAGGAAAGTTGTGTCTTGATTGAGTTACCTAACTTTATTTGCATAGCTATGTACATTTTAAAATAGAGCACAACATCAAAACAAACAATAATATCCCTGCCATGTTATGCAGAGGTATGATTACACAATTTAAAACTCAATTTTATTGTATATACATGAAGACTGGTTTTTGATTGCTCAGGTTTTTTTGCCCAAACTCATAACAATTTCATTCTTCATCTTAAAGTTCTAAGGTTCAACTATATTTGAATTATCCATAAAAGAAATCATAAGTATTTTCTCTGTAGGAAAATATCCCCCCATACTTCATAACCTGAAAATGACTGAAGTAATTTGTACACTAAAAATGGAGGGGGGAACCTCTTTGTTCTCAGACAAGGGCAAGGGAGCTTGGGAATCAAAGAATAATTTCTTGAAAGAAAAGGTTAAACAGGTCAAAAAAGAAGGTGATAGTGGATGTTGTTTTGAAATGCTAACAATAGCATCCCTTCCTACTTGCCTCCGGTTACATGGTCTCAAATAAAGCTGTCAGAGGCTAGCATCCCAGGATCTCTCTGCAGACCCTCTTTAAGAGCCATAAAGACCCAGTGTTCTCCATCGACTTGCTTCTACTTTAGAGTGAGAGAAACACACACGATGAAAGGAAGGTTAAAATCTAAGGCAGACAACAAGGAAGCAGCTGAAAGGGCTTGTTCACCCTGCAGTGTAATGAAAGATGTTGGTTCTGAGGTGGAACTTACACCTTTTCAGAGACTTCTGGTTGCCTAGAAGTTTGCAGTCAAAGAGGAGTCAGAGTCTGATGTGGTTGCAAGGGAGTGGTGCCCATGTTGCATCACTCCCCCGTGATAGAAGGGCCACACAAGGCACGTGTATTGAATTGGGAACCTCTCGGAAGTTCCCCAACAGAAGGCTTCCAGTTGTGTTCTGCTGAAGCAGTCAACTCCAAAGGGACCTGGTATTCCTACTATAAACAGAACGTGACTGAGACGCGTGGCCTTTTCCTGCCGCTTCTGTTCTGTTCTTTGCCAGACAGCTCTGGCAAGCCCTGTCTGTGTACACAGAGCGTTTTACCATGTTGTGAAGAAACCTCAAGGTCTAACTGTCTATGAAATGGGTTTGGTTAAAGATCTGTGGACCTCCTAATCATTCTATATGAGACAGTCTTATCTAGAAAATGAGCCCACATTTAAATGGGACCCCAGCTAGGTATGAATAACGGTATAGATATTGAAAACCACTAACACACTTCAAAATAGGAATGTGTGGAACAAAAATATAGCGTTAAGAAGATATGGACACACTCAACGTTAGATACCATGCACTGAAATATTAATAGATTTAAAGTTAAGATGGTAATAGGGGTCATACACCAAAACTGAAAATAAAGACAGACAAGAACCTGGTGAAGAAGAATCAGAGTTCACACAGTCACTGGTTGATTTATTGCTAGTAAACTGACTGAACTTAATTAAAATGGAGTAGCTTTCTTTAAGTGAGCAATTTCTGTTTCATCACCCATTGCTTGTGTTTTGAATTGAGACCCTGACATTTACTGTAGATAAGGTCACAGTGTTGAGCAAAACCGAATAGTGACTCTATGTCCATCAGTGACCTCTGCGCGAGAGTAAGAATGGTGAAACACCAAAGGCACACCAAAACACATCCTTTACCTAGATCCCCCTTTTGGTAACATTTTGCTGCTTTTGCTTGATCTCTGAAGATATTTTGAGTAGAAGAAAATTCAGATGATACTGGATGCTTGAATGACTTCCCTGAAAATCTAAAAGAGATGCTGTTCTACCCATTTCCCTGTCTTTACTTCCTTACTTGATCTTTGCTGCGCTGGCAGGCTCTTTCCTCTCTGACCATCTAATGGAAACTGCTCTCCCAGGAGGCCTCAGCATCCCACTTTTATCTGAAGTTATTTCCTGATTTGTCTCCCTCTTTACAGGCCCAGTGCGTCATTATGGAGTTCTCTGCAATTTGAGTCCTGCTTCCACATTTTCTGCTCTTTAGAGCCTTATTCTTTCCCTTCTGTCTCCATATGCTTGCTCAGTTTTCACCCCCAGCCCCCACAGACCTCTCTCTGCCCGCTGCCCCTCCCATCTGGAAGCAGTCCTCCCCCAGTTCCATTAGTGTTAAAAACTATCCTTATTCAGTCCACACTTCTGACCTGTACTGCACCATGCTCTCTCCTACTGGAAGTGCACATTTGCATTTTATCACATCCACCCTGGCCCAGATGGGATCACCCTTCAATCCCCAGTATTTTTAGAGAAAGGGAGGGTTTTATTACAATTTTTAATCTGATATTCATGGCTTTTCAGCTGAAAATTTGGCTCTCTGTTGTCAAGGAGAAAAAGTATTGTTCAGGATTCTAGAAGCCTAGAGCCTCCACTTCTCCTTCTCTGTGTTGAAATGTTAGGTGGATTGTGAATTTTGATGAACATGGCTGAAAGGAAGTAATGGGACAAGAAAAGAGGGAACCAGATGCAGTTTGGGTTAGACTCTAACAAATGCTCCTAGCTTCTTTACCACTTAAAATTCTTGGAGGGCAATTGTTGGTCTCAGGGTACAAATAACTTTCTTTGCCGGGACATATTCAAGGGGTTACTTTTTTCTTTCATCCTAGATACTTAAGTGATGCACTGAGAATGTGGAACGTTGTGATATGCCAATTGAGCGGTTGTCTATTCATATCCTTGAATAGCTCTTTAAATTTAGGTACTGCTGGCCATCAGTTTGCTTGCCTGCAAAATGAGGACATTGGATTTGAGTATTTCAAATGTCTAATTCATTCATAAATGTGTGCATAACAATTCTGAAGCATGTTGAAGGGTAGAGTTAGGAACTCTTTCCTTGGAAGAGGAAAGTGTCAAAATGAGACAAGGAGGATTTAACCCTCCTTGTTTCTACCTGGAATTATCCTACTGTAACAAAGAGAAGGCAAGTTCTTATTTAACATCCAAAATGACTATAGGTACATCTGCCTTCCTAATGAAATGGGGTAAAATTATTTCTATATACTATTTCTTTCCTCTCATGAAGATTGGTTGAGATGATAGAAAGTAAGGAAATCTGAAAGTTTCTTTCAGGTCATTTGTGTTCTTTAAGGGGAAGCGTGGAAAAATCTGTTGCTTGGCACTATCCCCTAGTGAATCTTTGGGTATGCAAATAGCAGAGTCTGAGCTGGATAGGCTGCTGTCCATAATAAAGTGAAGGAAGGTGTCCTCTCTGGGAGGCTACAGGAAAAATCCCCAGAAAACAGTGAAGCACAGAATTCTCAGACAGCCAGGCAGTAGACTGAAGCGGACACCTGTCACGTCAACACTTAAGAAAAGTCTGCTTCATGCAAATGCCTTACGTGAGAAGGTTTGAATAAAAACAAAACAAAACAAAACAAAACAAAAAAACAGGTAGAGGAAGTGAGACCTGAGTAAGATCATAGTTCACTGGAAGATAGGACTCAAAACTAGAAGGAATTATTTGCAAACATTTTGGAATAAAGGCACATAAAGAATATGTCTTATTTACCTATTTGTCTATGGTTTATAAAGAAAATTACCACCCATGGGGCACACCTTTCCCATACCTTATGTTCTTGTGCCTAAAAGTTGTAGGAAGCCCCACATATGTGAACATGTTTGCCTTTTAAATGGGGCATAATCAACTGCGAAAGCTTCATGCTGCAGTTTGTAAACAATGAGAACTAATTTGGTATAATCCATATAATATAACACATTACAAAGGGAGACATTTAAATATCATAACTTTTATCTGTAATGTAGACTTAATCCCATTTTGTTGTATTACTTTTTCCCAGCTGTAATGTTGACGTCACGGTAAATGTTCTAATCTATCAGCACACCCTCAAACATTTTTCATTCCTTTAGAAACTTGGGAGCTGTTGCGGGTCATAACCAATACTAGGTGGACTGTTGAATTACCTGGTATCATAGCTTTTGGAAAAAATACTAAGTTTTATTGAAATATATTCATGATGCCTTAGTACAGTACCTAGCACATGGTAATTGTGCAGTAAGTATTAGGTATTGCCAATATTATTATGTTTGCAGTTATTATTGGATAACCAAGTATGATCCTTTTTACAACTATCATCTCACTAAAACCAAACAGTTCTTTAAGGTAAACATCATTATTCTAGTTTCATAGAAAAGGAGCTGGAGGTTCAAATGACCCAAGTGTTACTTACTTTCCTGTGTTTTAATAAATAGAAAATGGCAAAGTGACTGTTCAAACCCAAAGCAAATGTTCCTTCCATGATACACGGTTTTCAGAATTCAGGCTGCCTCCACTAGAGATGAAGTGATTTTTGGTGGAATGCAGAAAAACATTAAAAATATTTAATAGTTTAATTAATTTTAATATATGTAAGAAAAATATTTGCGACCAGTAGTTATGGATTTGGGGGTATAGCGATGATTATAAAAATATTCTTAAATTTTTTTTATCAGTGTAAAAATGTACATTAAACTTAAAAATATGTATTCATAATAATACAACTCTGGAAAAGGCACAAAAGAGGCATTTGAACAGCTGAAATTTATTCTTGTATTTATTCTTATTTATTTATTTATTTTGAATGGCTGAAACTCAGCTAACACAGCAGTGAATCACATTTCCTGGACTTTTCAAACTTCTCTCTTCAGGAACTCACTGACGGCTTGGGAACTAGGAAAATCTACCCACGCACATACACAAAACATCTTATCTTAAAATATCCCTAAAAATGTTGTCTATTAAATTGTTATTGTCAAGGAAATACCATCCTAAAAGCAAGTAAAGCTTCTTCTATGCCGTAGCATCACCATTGTCTCTCTCCCCTCACTTGCTACTTCTTACGCTTCTCTAAGCTACAGCCTCACTGGGATGACTCCAGCCATCAGAGGAAGGTGGTTGTCTGAGCACCTGAGGGACTTGATCCACTCCAAATGTTAATTTTATTCGGGCCTTCACTTTCCTTTCTTTTCATTTTTTTTTTTAGAAGAGGTGCAAAGAAATCTTTTTTTTTTTTTTTTTTTTTTTTTTAAGATTTATTTGACAGACAGAGATCACAAGTAGGCAGAGAGAGAGGAGGAAGCAGGCTTCCCGCTGAGCAGAGAGCCGGATGCGGGCTCAATCCCAGGACGCTGGGATCGTGACCTGAGCTGAAGGCAGAGGCTTTAACCCACTGAACCACCCAGGCACCCCGGGCCTTCACTTTCTAGGAGGAACATCCTGCCAGAGTAGCATGGGCCAATACCTGCCCTTGTTTTTCTGTGTGTAGAAGGCACACAGAGATCCCCCAGCTGCTGTTACTCATGGCCTCCCCTTCAATGTCGGCTGGACCTGGTGATTTGTATCTATTGGGTAGAATCTGACAAAAGTGATAGGATATCACTTCGATGGAATTCTATTACAAAAAAAAACTTCCATCTTGCTGCACTGTCTCGCCTTTGACTTCTCCATTTGTACTTTGAGGAAGCAAGCTGCCATGTTGGAGAGGCCCACCTCACAAGGTGACTGAGGGCTGCCTCTCATTAAAAGCCTTCAAGGAACTGACACTCTCAGTCCAACACCCATGGTAATGGTGTCCTGCCAATAATCATAGGAGTAATCGTAGAGTGGATTTTTCTCCAGTTGAGACTTAGATTCAGTAGGCACGGCCTTCGCCAGATTGTGTCCATGGGAGGTCGTAAAGGAAAAAAAAAACCCAGCTGTACTGTGCCTGGAGTCCTGACCTACAGAAACTGAAAAATAAATGTAGTTGTTTCAAGCTACTGAGCTTGGGAGTGGCAATAGATAACTAATATACTGCCTTACTAAATTAGATTTTAAAAAGGTCACATTGTGGACCTTCTCTGTACTCATGGCTGTATTTTACTCACTTAGGAAGAATTTGTCATCAGATATATTTTACTGACCTTTAACTTCCTGCAAGATATTCCTCATTTCTAATCCCACCAACCCCACCTCCAGTTATTTCTGGAAGATACCCAGGATGTTTTTTCTCTCACATTTTCTTATGAATAAGTCTCATTAGCTACAGTGAGGTTTCTGTCTTTTCTTCCTATCTGTCCATAGCCATCTGCTGCAGAGCTCTCTTAGAGATCTGGGGAAGAATTTGCCAGCCCTGCTTTTAGTAGAGAACAACTCAACTGCCCCACTGCAGGAATTTCTACCCTCTCTGTGCACTGATATAGAGGCTCCTAGATATGGGAAATGCTCTGGGGTCCTTGACAAGCTGAAATAGTTCAATTCCTGGGCTGAAGAAGGAAGAAAGCCTATTTACCCATTGCTTACTTTAAGCTTTTCTTCTTTTATTATATGAACATTTAAAGCCATAAATATTCTTTTAAGCATAGCCTTAAAGACGTATCACAGATTTTGAGGAGATTCTTTTTTTCTCTTTTTAGCTTCACTTTCTTTTCTCTTTGTGATTCCGTTTGGATAGCTTCTATTGCTATGTCTTCAAGTTCACTGTTAGTTTTTCTTCTGCCTTGTCTAATTTCAGTGTTTTTAATTTCAGATATGGTGTTGTTTTAGCTTTGGGAAATTATTGTTTTTCGTATGCCTTCCATTTCTCTCCTCATTACACTCATGTTTTCTTTTAAATCCTTGAACATATTTATAATATCTCTTTTAAAATTCTTGTCTACTAATTCCAACACCTCTGATTTTTTCTGACTCTATCTCTACTGTCTGATTTTCTTCTGATTATGGGTACATTTTCTTGCTTCTTTCATCCTAGTAATTTTTGAATGCTTATTAGATAATATAGAAATTAAATTGTAGAGTTCCTGGATTCCGTAGGCTTCTTTAAAAGAATATTGAGATTTATTTAGGCAAACATTTAAAATTACTTGCTAATCAACTTGATCATTTTAAAGCTTGCTTTAAGCGTAAGCCTTGTTTATTAGCTTAAACCTAGAGTACCCTTTAATCTACCTTGACTACGAAAGCAGGACATTCTGGGACCTCTACTTAATGTTCCAGTGAGGACTCTCCTCTCTGCTTGTTTGCAAATCAAATGTGTCCCAAACCTGTGTGATCTTTAGGAACTGTTTAGATTACAACTCTTTAGTAGCTGTTTTTTTCCTACTGGTTGTTCTTTGCTTAGTCTTATGAAGACCTATCCATACACGTTTAGCTTATATTCTGCCAATGCCTCAAGGAACCCCTGTGCAATTTCTGGATAGCACCCTCCTCTCTGGTACTCTCCCCTGCAAATTCCAACCACCCCAGACCCTTCAACTCTGCAAAATCACTGCACTCTCCTTGGATTTCTCTTTCCTGTGCTTGACTATTGTTCAATACCCATCATTTGTTTACCTTTTCTCAAAGGCTAAAGTCTAGCCTATTGTATAATGTCTGTAAATAGTTGTTTTCTATTTTGTGCAGTTTTATATTTTATACACTTTTTTAGTTGTTTTGGCTGGAGGGTGAGATTCTGCCACAGCTTTTCTGTGTCCTAATGTCTTAGAAGAGATGAATAGCAACTGGTTTATCAGTTTTCATTTCTCTTCTCCTTAGAACAAAACATAAGTTCATTGGGATTCAGCTGGAAGACAACTTCAAGTGATAGGCAGCAAGTTGTATTCAGAATTATTCCTCTCTTTTACAACAGTACTTTGCTGTTAGTCCAAGCATTCTGTCTATTCCTTCCTTCCTTTAAAATGGGTCTTCACTCAAGAGTCTTTAGTATTCAAGCTAATAGACACCGGTCAGGCCAGAGACACGTGTCTGCCGGATTAGCCCAAACATGCTTGCATCTAAGCATGGGGTATAGCTCAAGCTTAGGAGTTCTAGCCTCCCTCCTAAACCTTTACACACTTATGAGATGCCCTTTGTTTTGATCAGATATCTAACGACACTCTGGCTCCTCCTTCCTCCCATTACACATTTGAGGTAGGCGAAAGAACTCCTCCTTTTCAATTATTTTCTTTAGAAACTTGCCTATAGGAGATGGCCAATTTTTATATTCACCTCCTGTGTGTATGTCAGGGAAAATATCCTGCCTATAGCAGTGGTTCTGAAGAGTCACATGAGCAGTTGTCGAAGGCTCATATGGGTGGTCTTTATTTTTCTAAAATCAAATCAAATCTGATACCAAATCCCTCTATTTCCTTAGGCTAATGAGAAATTGATTTTCTATCATTAATTGAGATTCTTCCCTTGAGGGTATGAAATGATTCTAAGGGTCTTAATCGAAGTATAACTTTTAGGGAGATAGCTCTGGTTTGGGGAACATATCTGTTGTTTTTCATTTTCTAAACCTGGACATGGTACCTGAAGGAAAATGGCCCTATGGTTTTTGTATCACACTTGAACAGAAGGATCACTGTGGCACCTGGAAGATGCACTCATGTGGTTTAACCTCTGGAAGAGTGACCTACAGCCAGCCCACTTCCAAGATTTTCCATCTCCCTTGGCTCTGTCAAGGAGTAGTGCAAGCACTCCTGGTGTTTTCAGGGACTCTCTCCTCTCCTGGTCTTGAAGAATCTCTTCTGTTCCTATTCTCTCTTTTTCTTCACCAAGAACTTGCCCTGCTTTCCAGAGGCATTACATTATTTCCCATCTTCCTCAGAAACAGGTATTGAAGTGGTGGTAGCAATCTCTCTATACTGCCATTAGTCCTGAGGTAAGAGGACACTAACGTCTAACATCTATTTCCTAAAAAGAAAATTGAGAATTACACACACACACACCCCCAGAGATTGTCTCAATAATTTACTCCCCCCCTTTTTTTTGTTTAAGTTCAGTTAGCTTCTGGTGGTCTCATACATAGTTACTGTGCTGTATTTTCTAAATAACTTTAACTATTTATAGTATCTACTAGCTGTTGTTTTGGAGCCCCTATTATTTTAACTTTTATGATATGTATGTTTACAGCTTCTTGAGAAAATGTGTTCCACTTTCTCAATGGGGATAGAGCCTGAAGGAGAAAGACAAAGAGTAATTTTGTAAGAAATTGAAATGTATCCCTCTGATGATTTTGGCAAAAGAGCCAAAAGATCCCCTAACATGGCAAGTTTTTTATGTCAGGAAATGTGAATTTAGCATCTACTATGGATACAATACATAACACACTATTTTAAGTTATCAGAGATAAATTCAAAGATGGTCCCCACCCTTCAGATGCTTGTGTTCTGACAGCCTTCTACACTGCGTTATGCTTGCCTCCTAGTCTTCAATTTTCACCCCTCTTTTTCTCCTATCTCTCTTGCTCTGTCTCTCTCTCTTGCCCTCCTCTTCTATGACTCTGTCCCTCCTTTTCATGGGTTCTTTCCTGACATTTCTGCTTCATTCTTCCTGTATGCCAAATTTCCTCTTTGTCTCTTCGTAATCAGAGTTTTTTTTCCCCCTTATAACTTGTCCATGCTGGCATGATGGCTACCTGACCGCATTTTAGCTAATTTTCACTTTTTAAAATTTAGTTACTTTTTACTTTAATTCTCATTCTTAACCGTTCCACCATTCAGATTTATAATGTGTAACTCACGTCAAAGTACACGATCTCATGTGTTCTTCACAATGGTGTTCTGCAGTAGGCAAGGCAGCTGTTATTATTTACATGTTACAGATACATTTATTAAGGCACAAAAAGATAATGTTACAGCCATAATTTAGTAAGAGAAATTGAAGAATAGAACAAAGACCTTCTAACTCTCAATACCAGGTTCTTTGCAATGTACCACAAAGCCCTTCAAGTTTCTTATGCTTGCAGTATAACCCTTGACCACATGCAAGGTTGTGTTGTTCGATGCCACCCAGATTGTTTTAACCCCTCACTATCTTGAGGTGGGGAGGACTATGTCTTACTCATCTCTCCTCTGCCAGGGGAGTGCATTCTAAGGACCTATTAGCTGTTTAATAAATAGTTGATGATATGATACTAAATATGCCCTGCAAAAAGTAGTGTACTGGGTTGGGCATGGAGGGAAAGCTGAGTGGGACAGTGGCACAATGAGACATTCTCTTAGAGATCTTGTCAGTTGGCTTTACATATTTTGTACATTTCTACACTGATGAAATGTGATCGGTGTTGCAAATGATAATCCAGTGTTGAATCTCTCTTCTTACTTGCATGGAATTTTAGGTTGTGGACTTCAGTCAATGAAGATGGAAATGGAGTTCCAACTATGGGAGGGAAAAATTACCATTTCCCCCCAAAACAGGTTGATCTGACATTTAACACATGTCAAAAAACATGGAGTTCCCTCCCCAAAACACATAGCTGCCCTTTGATTCTGGGAAGGTTATCACTTTTTCTTCAGTGACTCTCTTCTGCCTCTCTGCTTTATTTATGTTGCTCTTGGTGGTGGGCTACAGAGAATTTCAGCTTGAAGGGAATACTGTTCCTCATTAAGTATATCATGTGGCCATAGGCTTTATGCCTTATTGAGATGCTTCTTAGTTTGTCTATGCTACTTTTTCACTTCAGAAGGAGTTCATGTATCACAGTCTCCTTGTGAAGCTTCATGACATTAACACCTGCCTTCTCCTTGCTGCAAGGAGATGTATTGAAGATTTATGTTTATAAGAAGGATTGAATTCCTTTGAGCTAGTTGCCACCAATGGAAATGTTATTACATACAATCTATGAATGGAATAAGCAGCTCAGATTGATTGTCTGATTTATTCAATGCTGTACATTTAACAAATAGTGAAAAAAGAAAGTAGGGATGAGTGGAAAGAAACTGTGTCCAACCAAATGGGGGTTTTTGATTGTCCAAAAAGAAGTCTTAAAAAAAAAAAAGCCTGCATTGTGTGGAGAGTTTCTGTTTTTGTTTGTTTGGTTTAAGATTAGCAGCACACCTGGATCATTCTCTTCATCTCTGTCTACCATTGCACATAATTTTACTTCCCATAAAGTCCTATTCCAAACTCATCTACTTCCCAGATTAATTTCACCTCCTCAGATTCTAAAGGGAGAATGCTTTGGAAGAAATATCAAGGGCTCAGGACCCCAGTGTGGCCACAGTAATGACAAACTCGGAGTCCCAGTTTCTTCATCAGAAAGCTAGGGATAATAAAAATCTAGTCCTTTACTTGAAAGAGCTGTAGTTAATGATATAAGGCAAGAAAGGTATTTGTAAATTAGTAAAGACTATATAATTCTAGTTATTATTTTTATGATCCTTCCTTTGTCTTGTAGATTCTGCCTGACCTTAATATAATACTCTGTTTGCACTATATTAATGCGTCTATTTGAAAATTACTTTCTAAGCCTTTCCAAGCCCTTTTTGTGGCTTATATATTCCCCAAGGACAGGACTGTCTCTTCTGTTTCTTTATATTCAGTGCCTCCTGCTTTCACACTGGTGCATTGCCAACTGATATCATCTTGAACATAAAGTTCCCTGAGAAGCAAGTGATGGAAAATGACTTTGGGTCACCCACAGACTATGATACCAGCAATCTAGACCATGTGCTATCATCAGAAGAATGAGAGAAGGAATTCGACAATGAAGTTTTAAACCACAGCAGCCTTGACATGAAGCATAGACAAATGGTTATTAGCATTAGCAACAAACTTCAGTGGGTAAAAGGTAAGAGAAATTAAAAAAAAAAAAAAACCAACATACTGCCTTATGGATAAAGGCAGGGTTCCCTTATTAAGTCAAAGCAGGCAAACTTTGTGGCTTAGCAAGTGGAGAACTGAGGCCCCATTGGGAGCCCCCATCTCTCTTCTCTATGAGGTTTATCTTTCTTTTGGGCACTTCACTGGGAATCCACTGCCACTGGCTTTTCCCTAAGGACTCTGCTCTCTCCCTTAGAAGCTCAGGCCCAAATGTGGACAAAATCCCTTCAGTACAGTTAAAAAGAGTAGTCAATGTCAACAAGTTTCCTAAAAGCAACAAAAGGCAAGTGAAAAAAAATGCAAGAAATTTCAAACCAGTACATTTTACAAAGCCTAGGTTCGTAGACTGTGAGAGATGCCAACTTGTTTCCAAGGTTCACAACTTGGTCCACTTTTTCCATCAAGGCTGCTACAATGTTAAAAAGCATCTTACCTGTTTTCCTGCTTCTAGAATATCTATCTAACTAAATAAGGGATTGTCATCAGACCTCCCTCTTTGTCTTTGCTCCTTGGTTACAAACTGTGGGATAAAGGCTAAAGGAGAAACTTCTGCCTCTCCACTCACCCCCGCCCCAACCCTGGACCCTATTACTAAGTTTTTAATTCATAAAGGCAAACTTTTCCCCTGACCATTGCCATAGTTTGTATTTGAGGTTCCACATATTTTACAAATAAGAAATGGCTTGCTCTTTTGCATAAGGGCATCTCATTTTTGCAATAAAATTATACCTATACCACATTAACTATACGCATGAAAAATAAGGGCTCCTTTCTTCACACTGGATAAAACTGATTCTTAGCTTTTGAAGATTCCTATGTTAATTTTCAGGAAAACCCATGGATTTGAGGGATTGGGTACCATGTTTTCAATTTCAATTCCTACATCCCACAATACTGTAATTACTAGTTATTGCTCGATGTTGTTTTAGCTGGAACCTGCCTATATGCCCATTGCTGGCATATTAAATGAGAAATCATTTGCTTTCTTCCTGTAGTCTATCAGAAGGTTTTATGTGTAAAAAGTGAGGCCCTAATAGAGACTGTGATGTATCTAAAGACTGGAAAAAAAAAAAAAAACTGGGTCAAAGGAAGGCTCTTGGAAAAACCTGGGACACTTTTTCCCCATGACCATAATTTTCAAAATTACAATATCACAACCATGATATATTCACCTTATTCAGATTTCCCCAATTTTACTGGACTCATGTATATGCACATGTGTGCGAGTGCATGTGTGTTAATTACTGATTACTTTTGCCATTTGCGATGATTTGTATATATATAGTAACACAACCAAGATATTCAACTGTTACAACACCCAAGAATTTCTTGTACTATCCTTTTATAATCACACCTATCTCCCTCCTATGTCCCCTAAACACTGGCAACCTATTGTCTGTCTGCATTTCTAAAATTGTGTTATTTCAAGAATGTTATAAAATGGAATAATACAATCTATAACTTTTTGAGATGGGCTTTTTTCCCACTGGGTGTAATTTCTTAGATATCCATCCAACTTGTTGCATTCAGGAATTTATTCCTTTTTATCAATGAGTAACATTCCATAGTATGTATTTCCCCCAGATTCTTTAAACATTCACTTGTTGGAGAATATATGGGTTGGTTCCAGTGATTGGCTTTTTGAAATAAAGCTGTTATGAATATTTTGGGGGGTCCTTTGCATGAAAAGAAAGTTTTTATTTTTCTGGGATAGATGCCCAACAGTGCAATTGCTGGGTCATATAGTAATTTCATGCTTAGCTTTGTAAGAAACTGTTAGACTATTTTCCAGAGTATCATTTTAAATTCCCATCAGTAAAATAGAGTGAGTCAGTTTCTCTGAATAGTCTCACCAGCATTTAGAGTTGTCAGTACTTTTTAATGTAACCATCTTGAGAGGTGTGTGGTGATATCTCATTGTGATTTTGTGTTTCTGTAATGGCTAATGATATTGAACACCTTTTCATGTGTTTATTTGCCATTTGTGTACTCACTTCAGAGAAATACCTGTTCATGACTTTTTGCCCATTTTCTAATTTGATTGTATAATTTTAATTTATTTTCATTGTTCAATATTGAGAGTTATTTATATATTTTAGATACAAGTTCTATGTCAGATATGTATTTTGTGAATATTTTCTCCTAGTCTTTAGCTTGTCACATGGACTTTCACAGAACAAGTTTTAAATTTTGATGAGGTCCAATTTATAAATTTTTCCTTTTATGGGTCCTGTTTTTGTGTCAAGTATAACAACCTTTGCTTAGCTCTATAATCCAAAGAATTTTGTCGTATTTTTTCTTAAATTTTTGTTGTTTTGTGTTTTACACATAAGTCACTTGACTCATTTTAATTAATTTTTGTGTAAGTTGTGAGGTATAAGGTTTTGGTAGAAGTTTTTTGTTTGTCTGTTTTGCCTATGGATATTCCACTGCTTTAGCACTTTTAATTGAAAAGGCTGTCCTTCTTCCGCTGAATCAGTTTCACCTTAAAAAATAATTTGATCATATTTCTGTGGGCCTGTTTCTGGCTTTGTTGTGTTTTCAGTCGACCTACATGTCTATTCTTCTAATACCATACTGTCTTGAATACTATAGTGAGACAGTAAGCCTTAAATTGTGTAGGGTAATTTTGATTCCTAATTATTCTCTAACAAGCTTGTTTTAGCTATGTTCTGTGACATGTACCTTACAGCAAACTTGTCTGCAAAAATAACTTGCTGGGATTTTGATAGGAATTAAATTTATAACTCAATTTGTGGAGAATTCACATTTTCACCATGTAGAAACTTCTGATCCATGAACATGGCATATTTCTCCATTTAAAGGTCTTTTTTGTTTCTTTCATCAACATTTTGTAACTTTTAGCATAGAAATTCTTTGAATATTTTGTTAAGTGTATCCTTAAATTTTTAATTTTCTTTGGATCAGTTAAAATTGGTATTGTGTCTTTGTTTAGTTCCTATATGTGTTGAACTTGTATCTATGACCTTACTAAACTTCTAAACTTACTAAAGTTCTAAGAGTTTTTGTAAACTCTGGGATTTTCTACATGGACAGTCATACCATCTGCAAATAGAGATAATTTTATCCCTTCCTTTCCAATCTGTATGCTTGGTGAGAACTTCTAGTTCTATCTTGAATAAGACTGGTGAGAATGGACATTGCACATAGCTAGTATGTTTTAAAAGCACCCTGAAAAAATAGGGTATGTTTAGGGGGACAGAACTTGTCTTGGTCCAGCCTACTGGAGAAGCCTGGATTGTTTAATGTGTATAACCATAACAAATATTAAAACCCATCTCCTAATATTTGCAAACTCAGCATGGAGGAAAAAGGTATGACAATTTTGTGTTGCTGCACAACACTGGGCAAGATTTGGGAAAACCTGCAAAAAGGAAGATTTGGGCTTATAAGAAGAAAGAACATTATAGTAGAAATACTCTCTGGCATCCATGAAGGATATCTCATGAAGGTTTAGTTCTCATTTCTAAAGGTATTCAAACAAAGGCAAGATTATCTTCTGTGAAGAAGGACTATGTAGAAAGTGCTTCCCCTTGAGTCCCTGGTCTACTAGAAGTTCATGATTGTTCTCCCTCTAAAAACATTCAGTTAGTTGCATTTTTCTTTTATGTGGTTACTGAATCATTCTTTTTTGTGAAGGCATGACTTCAGGCACATAAAAGTTCTTAGCTCATAAAGCTAATTAATAAAGGATGGTCATGGTGATGATAACATAAGAATCACATAGCATGGAGCAAACACAACCCTAAATAGGCTTTATGGGTAATAAGTATAGCAAGTCAAACTCAGCCACTTTTTGAATAAACTGTTCTTTTTTTTTTTTCTTAACCATATACCTGCTATTTTTCTCTGTTCAGTACTTGCATTTTCTCCCCACATTACAATGTGACTGATCTTTTGCACTATGAACAAATAATAGGCACCACCTTCTGTTTCTACTTTTTGAAACAGCTTCAGGAGAATAGGAATTATGTCTTCTTTGAATGTTTGGTAGAATTGCCCAGGGAATCTGTCAGGCCCTGGACTCTTGTTTTTTGGGAGGTTTTTGATCACTGCTTCAATCTTGTTACTGGCTGTTGATCTATTCAGGTTGTCAATTTCTTCCTGTTTCAGTCTTGGAAGTTTATAGGTTTCCAGGAAGGCATCCATTTCATCCAGGTTTCTTAATTTATTAGCATATAGGTATTGATAAAAATTTCTAATAATTGTTTCTATTTCCTGCATGTATTATGTGTGTGTGTATCATGTTAGTCATGATCTCTTCCCCTTTCATTCATAATTTTATTAATTTGGGTTCTTTCTCTTGTCTTTTGGATAAGTCAGTCCAGTGGTTTATCAATTTTATTAATTCTTTCCAAGAACCATCTTCTAATTTTGTTGATCTGTTCTACCTATATTTCTGGTTTCTGATTCATTGATCTCTGCTCTAATCTTTATTGTTTATCTTCTAATGCATGAATTAGGCTTTATTTGTTGTTCTTTCTCCATTTCTTTCTTTTTTTTTTTTTTTGGAGATTTATTTATTTATTTGACAGACAGACATCACAAGTAAGCTGATAGGCAGGCAGAGAGAGATGGGGAAGCAGGCTCACTGCTGAGCAGAGAGCCCGATGTGGGGCTCGATCCCAGGACCCCAGGATCACTACCTGAGCTGAACTGAAGGCAGGGGCCTTAACCCACTGAGCCACCCAGGCGCCCTCTTTCTCCATTTCTTTAAGGTGTAAAGTTAATTTGTGTATTCGGGATTTTTTTTTTTTTTTGAGTGAGGCTTGGATGGTTATGTATTTCCCCCTTAAAACAGCCTTTGCAGTATCCTACAGGTTTTAGACTGATATATTTTCATTCTCTTTAGTGTCCATGAATTGTTTAAGTTCTTCTTTGATTTCCTGGTTGACCCAAATATTCTTTTTTTTTTTTTCAATTAGGAATAATTTTGGTTTTTTGTGTTTTTTTAAATTTTTTATTTTTTATTAACATATAATGTATTATTAGCCCCAGGGGTACAGGTCTGTGAATTGCCAGGTTTACACACCTCAGAGCACTCACCGTAGCACATACCCACCCCAATGTCCATAACTCAACCACCCTCTACCCCCTCCCCACAACAACCCTCAGTTTGTTTTGTGAGATTAAGAGTCTCTTATGGTTTATCTCTCTCCTGATCCCATCTTGTTTCATTTGTTCCTTCCCTACCCCCCCCCAGATCTCCCAGGTTGCTGCTCAAATTCCTCATATCACAGAGATCATATGATAATTGTCTTTCTCTGATTGACTTATTTTGCTCAGCATAATACTCTCTAGTTCCATCCATGTCATCGCAAATGGCAAGATTTCATTTCTTTTGACAGCTGCATAGTATTCCATTGTGTATATATATATATATATATATATATATATATATACACCACTTCTCCTTTTACCATTCATTTGTTGATGGATCTAGGTTCTTTCCATAGTTTGGGTATTGTGGACATTGTTGCTATAAACATTCAGGTGCATGTGCCCCGTCGGATCACTACATTTTTATCTTTAGGGTAAATACCCAGTAGTGTGATTGCTGGGTCTTAGGGCAGCTCTATTTTCAACTTTTTGAGGAACCTCCATGCTGTTTTCCAGAGTGGCTGCATCAGCTTGGACTCCCACCAGCAGTGTAGGAGGGTTCCCCTTTCTCCACATCCTCGCCAGCATCTGCCATTTCCTGACTTGTTAGTTTTAGCCATTCTGACTGGTGTGAGGTGGCAGTATCTCATTGTGGTTTTGATTTGTATTTCCCTGATGCCAAGTGATGTGGAGCACTTTTCCATGTGTCTGTTGGCCATCTGGATTTCTTCTTTGCAGAATTATCTGTTCATGTCCTCTGCCCATTTCTTGATTGGATTATTTGTTCTTTGGGTGTTGAGATTGATAAGTTCTTTATAGATTTTGGATACTAGCCCTTTATCTGATATGTTGTTTGCAGATATCTTCTCCCATTCTGTCAGTTGTCTTTAGGTTATGTGGACTATTTCCTTTGCTGTGCAAAAGCTTTTGATCTCGAAGTCCCAATAGTTCATTTTTGCCCTTGCTTCCCTTGCCTTTGGGGATGTTTCTAGGAAGAAGTTGCTGTGACTGAGGTAAAAGAGGTTGCTGCCTGTGTTCTCCTCAAGGATTTTGATGGATACCTGTCTCACATTGAGGTCTTTCATCCATTTTGAGTCTATTTTTGTGTGTGGTGTAAAGAAATTGTCCACTTTCATTTTTCTGCATGTGGCTGTCCAATTTTCCCAACACCATTTGTTGAAGAGACTGTCTCTTCTTCCACTGGACATTCTTTCCTGCTTTGTCAAAGATTAGTTGACCATAGAGTTTAAGGTCTAGTTCTGGGCTCTCTATTCTGTTCCATTGATCCATGTGTCTGTTTGGGGGCCAGTACCATACTGTCTTGATGATGACAGCTTTGTAATAGAGCTTGAAGTCTGGAATTGTGATGCCACCAACTTTGGCTTTCTTTTTCAACATTCCTCTGGCTATTTGAGGTCTTTTCTGGTTCCATATAAATTCTAGAATTATTTGCACCATTTCTTTGAAAAAAATTGATGGTATTTTGACAGGGATTGCATTAAACATGTAATTGCTTTAGGTAGCATAGATATTTTCATAATATTTGTTCTTCTAATCCATGAGCATGGAACGTTTTTCCATTTCTTTATGTCCTCCTCAATTTCTTTCTTGAGTACTTTATAGTTTTCCGAGTACAGATTCTTTGCCTCTTTGGTTAGATTTATTCCTAAGTATCTTATGGTTTTGGGTGCAATTGTAAATGGGATTGACTCCTTAATTTCTCTTTTTTCTGTCTTGTTGTTGGTGTATAGAAATGCAACTGATTTCTGTGCATTGATTTTATTTCCTGACACTTTACTGAAATCCTGTATGAGTTCTAGCAGATTTGGAGTGGAGTCTTTTGGGTTTTCCACATAAAGTATCATATCATCCACAAAGAGTGATAGTTTGACTTCTTCTTTGCTAATTTGGATGCCTTTAATTTCTTTTTGTTGTCTGATTGCTGAGGCTAGGACTTCTAGTACTATGTTGAATAGCAGTGGTGATAATGGACATCCCTGCTGTGTTCCTGACCTTAGGGGAAAAGCTCTCAGTTTTTCCCCATTGAGAATGATATTCACAGTGGGTTTTTCATAGATGGCTTTTATGATATTGAGGTATGTACCTTCTATCCCTACACTGTGAAGAGTTCTGATCAAGAAAGTTTGCTGTACTTTGTCAAATGCTTTTTCAGTATCTATTGAGAGTATCATATGGTTCTTGTTCTTTTATTAATGTATTGTATCACAGTGATTGATTTGTGGATGTTGAACCAACCTTGCAGTCCAGGAATAAATCCCAATTGGTCCTGGTGAATAATCTTTTTAATATACTGTTGGATCCTATTGGCTAGTATTTTGGTGAGAATTTTCACATCTGTGTTCATCAAGGTTATTGGTCTATAATTCTCTTTTTTTATGGGGCCTTTGTCTGGTTTTGGGATCAAAGTAATCCTGGCCTCATAAAATGAGTGTGGAAGTTTTCCTTCAATTTCTATTTTTGAAACAATTTCAGGAGAGTAGGAATTAATTCATTTTTTTAAATGCTTGATAAAATTCCCCTGGGAAGCCATCTGTTCCTGGGTTCTTGTTTGTTGGGATATTTTTGATGACTGCTTCAATCTCCCTACTGGTTATGGGTCTGTTTTTCCTGTTTCAGTTGTGGTATTTTATATGTCTCTAGGAATGCATACATTTCTTCCAGATTGTCAAATTTGCTGTGTATAGTTGCTCAAAATATGTTCTTTTTTTTATAAAATATTTTATTTATTTATTTGACAGACAGAGATCACAAGTAGGCAATAAGGCAGGCAGAGAAAGAGAGATGGGGAAGCAGGCTCCCCGCTGAGCAGGGAGCCCGATGTGGGGCTCAATCCTAGCACCCTGGGATCATGACCTGAGCTGAAGGCAGAGGCCTTAACCCACTGAGCCACCCAGGCGTCCCTCATAATATGTTCTTACAATTATTTGTATTTATCTGGTGTTTGTTGTGATCTCTCCTCTTTCATTCATGATTTTATTTATTTGGGTCCTTTCTCTTTTCTTTTTGATAAGTCTGGCCAGAGGTTTATCAGTCTTATTCTTTCAAAGAGCCAGTTCCTAGTTTCGTTGTTTTGTTTTACTGTTTTTGTTTTGTTTTGTTTTGTTTTTGTTTCTATTTCATTGATTTCTGCTCTGATCTTTATTACTTCTCTTCTGCTGGGTTTAGGCTTTTTTTGCTGTTCTTTCTCCAACTCTTTTGGGTGTAGGGTTAGGTTGTGTTCCTGAGACCTTTCTTGTTTCTTGAGACAGGCTTGTATCACTATATACTTTCCTCTCAGGACTGCTTTTGCTGTGTCCCACGGATTTTGAACAGTTGTGTTTTCATTAT
Source organism: Martes martes (assembly GCF_963455335.1). Taxonomy (NCBI): domain Eukaryota; kingdom Metazoa; phylum Chordata; class Mammalia; order Carnivora; family Mustelidae; genus Martes; species Martes martes. The sequence goes on along the minus strand of NC_137888.1, from coordinate 63,753,934 downwards.
CATTTGTTTCCATGATTTTTTTCGATTCTTCTTTAATTTCCTGGTTGATCTATTCATTCTTTAGTAGGATGCTCTTTAGCCTCCATGTATTTGGGTTCTTTCCAACTTTCCTCTTGTGATTGAGTTCTAGCTTCAGAGCATTGTGGTCTGAAAATATGCAGGGAATGATCCCAGTCTTTTGGTATTGGTTGAGACCTGATTTGTGACCCAGGATGTAATCTATTCTGGAGACTGTTCCATGTGCATTAGAGAAGAATGTGTATTCTGTTGCTTTGGGATGGAATGTTCTGAATATATCTGTGATGTCCATCTGGTCCATTGTGTCATTTAAGGTCTTTATTTCCTTGTTGATCTTTTGGTTGATGATCTGTCCATTTCAATGAGGGGCGTGTTAAAGTCCCCTACTATTATTGTATTACTGTCAATGTGTTTCTTTGATTTTGTTATTAATTGGTTTATGTAGTTGGCTGCTCCCATGTTAGGGGCATAGATATTTAAAATTGTTAGATCTTCTTGTTGGACAGACCCTTTGAGTATGACATAGTGTCCTTCCTCATCTCTTATTGTAGTCTTTGGCTGAAAATCTAATTGATCTGATATAAGGATAGCCACCCCAGCTTTCTTTTGATGTCCATTACCATGGTAAATTGTTTTCTACCCCCTCACTTTAAATCTGGAAGTGTCTTGGGTCTAAAATGAGTTTCTTGTAGACAGCATATTGATGGGTTTTGTTTTTTTATTCATTCTGATAGACCGTGTCTTTTGATTGGGACATTTAGCCCATTTACATTCAAGGTAACTATTGAGAGATATGAACTTAGTCCCATTTTACTGCCTGTAAGGTGACTATTACTGCATATTGTCTCTGTTCCTTTCTGGTCTACTACTTTTAGGCTCTCTCTTTGCTTAGAGGACCCCTTTCAATATTTTCTGTAGAGCTGGTTTGGTGTTTACAAATTCTTCTAGTTTTTGTTTGTCCTGGAAGCTTTTTATCTATTTTCAATGATAGCCTAGCTGGATAGAGTATTCTTGGCAGCATGTTTTTCTCATTTAGTACTCTGAATATATCATGCCAGTTCTTCCTGGTCTGCCAGGTCTCTGTGGATAAGTCTGCTGCCAATCTAATATTTTTACCCATTGTATGTTACAGACTTCTTGTCCCGGGCTGCTTTCGGGATTTTCTCTTTGTCACTAAGACTTGTAAGTTTTACTATTAGATGACAGGGGGTGGAGCTATTCTTATTGATTTTGAGGGGGGCTCTCTGCACCTCCTGGATTTTGATGCTTGTTCCCTTTGCCAGATTAGGGAAATTCTCTACAATAATTCATTCCTTATATCTTCCCCCCCCTTTCTTCTTCTTCTGGAATCCCAATTATTCTAATATTGTTTCGTCTTATGGTATCACTTATCTCTCAAATTCTCTCCTCATGGTCCAGTAGCTTTTTGTCTCTTGCTCAGCTTCTTTATTCTCCATCATTTGGTCTTCTATATCACTAATTTTCTCTTCTGCCTCATTTATCCTAGCAGTAAGAGCCTCCATTTTTTACTGCACCTCATTAATAGCTTTTTTTTATTTCAGCTTGGTTAGATTTTAGTTCTTTTATTAATCCATAAAGGGCTTTTATTTCTCCAGACAGTGTTTCTCTAATATCTTCCATGCCTTTTTTGAGCCCATCTAGCACCTTGAGAATCTTCATTCTGAACTCTAGATCTGACATTTTAACAATGTCCATATTGATTAGGTCCCTAGCCTTCGGCACTGTCTCTTGTTCTTTTTTTTGTGGTGAGTTTTTCCACCTTGTCATTTTATCCAGATAAGAATATATGAATGAGAGAATAAAATACTAAAAGGGTGGCAAAGACCCCAGAAAAATGTGTGTTAACCACTCCAGAATAGACTGCAAATCGTGGGGAGAAGAAAGGGGGTAAAAATAAGTTCAAAAATAAATTTAAAAAATATATATATATATATTAGACTGGTGAATAGAACAGAGCAACCCACTTTATTTTGGATATATTTTGGTCTCTTAGAAGGAACTATCTCCCAAAATTTTAAAGAAAGAAAAAAAAATACACACACACACACACACACACAAAGGATAAATATGATGAAGGGTTGGAATATGACTGTAAGGATGAAAATTTTAAAAAATTCTAAAAAAGGAGTTGATAAGATTAGTTGGTTGGGAAAAGAATGAAAAAGAAAATGGAGAGAATTTGCTCAGGCTGGAGATGAGAACAAAGCCCTGTGCAAAATACATTTAGGATGTATTTTATGTACATTAGGATGTATTTTGATCTATTAGAAGAAGTTGTACCTCAAAATTTTTTAAGAGGAAAAAACCCTATATACAAAAAATAAAGTTAGATACATGAAGGATAAAATATGTGTGTAATAATGAAAATTCAAAAATATTTTTTTAAGAAAGGTATTGTTAAGATGAATTAGTTTTAAAAAATGTTAAAAGAGGAAAGAGGAAAAGTTAAAAAAAATAAGAATAAGAAAAAAATAAAATTAAAAAAATTTAACTCTGCAAGACTAAAGAATCATGGGGAGAAAGTCATGAATTCCATGCTCTGCTTTCTCCTCCTCTGGAACTCCGCTGTTCTCCTTGACCAGTGAGCTTGGTCTTGGCTGGATGTTCTTGCTGATCTTCTTGGGGAGGGGTCTTTTGCCATGATTCTCAAGTGTCTTTGCCTGAGGTGGAATTGCACGGCTCTTGCGAGGGGCCAGGCTAAGTAATCTGCTCAGGTTCTGTCTCGGGAGCTTTTGTTCCCTGAATGCTTTCCGTAGAGCTCTGGAGGATGGGAATGAAAATGGCAGCCTTCCAATCTCCTGCCCAGAGGAGCCGAGAGCTCGGGGCCCCACTCCTCGGTGCACCATTGGAGAAAAACGCTCAATCACTCCCGTCTCTCTGGTCTCTGGCTGCACTCCGAGCTCACTCCACCTGTGATTGAGCTTTTATGTCTTGGCACACAGTCCCATTTAGAGTCTCCAAACCCAGCAGATTACTGCCTCCAGAGTGGGAAGGTAAGTGTCCCTGGATCTGCCACATGTGGGGTCCCTGCTCAAAGACCAGTGGCCTGATTGTGCCACGGATCACAGTTTAAGGTAAGCCCGAGCTGAGAGCTCACTCCTCAGCTCTGTCTTTGTAGCTGGCTTCCCTGCTCTAATACCTGTGAGCTCTGCTACACTCAGACACCCCCAATCCTTCTCTGACCCTGTGGGACCTGAGACCACACTGTCCCCACGAGGGCTCCACCCCTGCCTGCTTAGCCTCTGGAGCACCATCCCTCAGTAGGGCAGACTTTTAAAAGTTCTGATTTTGTGCTCCATCACTCTGCTGCTTGCTAGGAGCTGGCCCCTCCCCTACAGTCTATCTTCCTGTTGCTTCAGATTCACTTCTCCGCAGGTCCAACCTTTCAGATCGTGGTCAATTTTCTGTTTCTAGAATTGCTGCTCTTCTTCTCTTTGATCTCCTGTTGGACTTGTAAGTGTCCAGAATGGTTTGATAACTAGTTAACTTAATTCCTGCGACCTGATAGCATCTCAGCCTGCTACTCTTCCACCTTCTTGACTCCTACCCTGACCCAAATATTCTTAAGCAGGATGGTCTTTAGCTTCCAAGTGTTTGAATTTCTTCCAATTTTTTTCTTGTGATTGAGCCCCAGTTTCAAAACATTATGGTCTGAGAATATTCAGGGAATAATCTCAATCTTTTGGTATCAGTTGAGGCCTGATTTGTGACCCAGTATGTGGTCTATTCTGGAGAGTGTTCCATGTGCACTGGAGAAGAATGAGTATTCTGTTGTTTTAGGGTGGAATGTTGTAAACAGAAAGAAAACATCCAAACTCATTCTATGAGGCCAGCATTACCTTGATCCCAAAACCCAGCACAGACCCCATCAAAAAGAATTACAGACCATATCCCTGATGAATATGCATCTCAAAATTCTCAACAAGATTCTAACTAATACATTCTAATAATACATTAAAAGGATTATCCATCATGACCAGGTGGGATTTATTCCTGGGATGCAAGGGTGGTTCAACATTCACGGATCAATCAATGTGATAGAACACATAAATAAGAGAAGAGACAAGAATCGCATGGTCCTTTCAATTGATGCAGAAAAAGCATTTGACAAATACAGCATCCTTTCCTGATTAAAACTTTTCAGAGTGTAGGGATAGAGGGAATATTCCTCAATTTCATAAAAACCATCTATGAAAAGCCTACAGCAAATATCATTTTCAATGGGGAAGAGCTGAGAGCGTTTCCCTTAAGATCAGGATGATGACAAGGATGCCCACTCTTGCCACTATTGTTCAACATAGTACTAGAAGTCCTAGCAACAGCAATCAGACAGCAAAAATAAATAAAAGGTATTCAAATTATTAAAGAAGTCAAACTCTCTCTCTTCGCAGATGACATGATACTTTATTTGGAAAACCCAAAAGGCTCCACCTCCAAATTATTAGAACTCATACAGCAATTCAGTAATGTGACAGAATACAAAATCAGTGCACAGAAATCAGTTGCTTTCCTATACAGTAACAGTGTAACTGTAGAAAGAGAAATTAGGGAATTGATTCCATTTACAATAGCACCAAAAAACTTAAGATACCTCGGAATAAACCTAATCAAGGGGTAAAGGAGCTATACTCTAGAAACTACAGAACACTTATGAAGGAGATTGAAGAAGAAGACACAAAAAAATGGAAAAAACGTTCCATGCTCATGGATCAGAAGAATAAACATTGTTAAAATGTCTATGCTGCCCAGAGCAATCTATACTTTCAATGCCATCCCAATCAAAATACCAACAGTATTTTTCAAAGTGCTGGAACAAACAGTCCTAAAATTTGTATGGAACCAGAAAAGACCCTGAATTTCCAGGGATATGTTGAAAAAGAAAAATAAAGCAGGGGCATCATGTTGCCTGATTTTAGCTATATTACAAAGCTGTGATCAACAAGACAGCATGGTACTGGCACAAAAATAGACATATAGATCAATGGAACAGAATAGAGAGCCCATATATGGATCTTCAACTTTATGATCAACTAATCTTCGACAAATCAGGAAAAAATATCCAATGGAAAAAAAAAACACTTTCTTCAATAAATTATGCTGGGAAAATTGGACAGCTACATACTGAAGAATGAAACTTGAGCATTCTCTTACAACATACACAAAGATAAACTCTAAATGGATGAAAGACCTCAATGTGAGACAGGAATCCATCAAAATCCCAGAGGAGAACATAGGCAGTCACCTTCTCGACATTGGCCATAGCAACTTCTTTCAAAACACGTCTCCAAAGGCAAGGGAAACAAAAGAGAAAATGAACTTTTGGGACTTCATCAAAATAAAAAGCTTCTGCACAGCAAAGGAGACAGTCAACAAAACAAAGGGGCAACCCATGGAATGGGAGAAGATATTTTCAAATGACACTACCATAAAGGGCTGGTATCCAAGATCTGTGAAAAACTTCACAAACTCAGCACCCAAAAAACAATCAAGTCTAAAAATGGGCAGAAGACATGAGCAGACACTTCTCCAAAGAAGACATACAAATGGCTATCAGACACATGAAAAAAATGTCCAACATCATTAGCCATCAGGGAAATTCAAATCAAAACAACATTGAGATACCACTTTATACCAGTTAGAATGTCAAAAATTGACAAGACAAGAAACAATAAACGTTGGAGAGGCTGTGGAGAAAAGGTAACCCTCTTATATGTTGGTGGGAATACAAGTTGGTATAGCCACTTTGGAAAACAGTGTGGGGGTTTCTCAAAAAGTTAAAAATAGAGCTACCCTACGACCCAGCAACTGCACTAGTGGGTATTTACCCTAAAGATACAGATGTAGTGAAAAGAAGGGCCATATGCTCCCCAATGTTCATAGCACCAATGTCCACAATAACCTAACTGTGGAAGGAGCCAAGATGCCCTTCAACAGACAAATGGATAAAGAAGATGTGGTCCATATATGCAATGGACAAAGGATGAATATCCAACATTTGCATCAACATGGATGGAAATGGAGGAGATTATACTAAGTGAAATAAGTCAAACAGAGAGAGACAATTATATGGTTTCACTTATTTGTGGAACATAAGGAATAGCATGGAGAATATTAGGAGAAGAAAGGGAAAAATGAAGGGGGTGGGAATCAGAGGAGGAGACAAACCATGAGAGACTATGGACTCTGGGCATCAAACTGAGGGTTTTTGTTTTTTGTTTTTTGGGGTAATGGGTTATCTGGGTGATGGGTATTAAAAAGGACACATATTCGATGGAGCACTGAGTGTTATATGTGAACAATGAATCATGGAACATTACATCACAGACTAATGAGGTACTATATGGTGACTAACATAACATAATAAAAAAGAAAAGGAAAAAAAAGACATGGATTTCTCACAGGGTTGATGTTCCAAAATAAAACTCAAACCATTAAAAAAAAAAGTATAGACACTGCCTTGGACTTATATCTCATAATTTTAAATGCCTGCCTTGTATGATTTGGGTGTGGAATTAACCAAAGTGGAATAAAAAGGAGGAGAAATAGACGTGAAGTGTGAATACAGAACTAGGGTGAGCAAAGAAGCCACCCTTGGGTGCAAATGTAAGACGGCACTCACTGTCAAGCTCTCAAGCTCATGCAAGTGTTGCATCAGCACACAAGAGTGAGTGCCTTCTTAAACACCATACCCAGGATACCTCGCTTGTTGCACCCAGGTCCAGGCCACAGACCTCTGACTTATCTGTGAGCAGCACCAGCAGACAGATACCGGCTCTGCAAGGAGTATCCCATCAGTAGTTGATAGGAATTTCTATTTCTAGTTTTCTCAAAATGCATGGCACTTAAAGAGAAGGATTAATTTATAAAACATAATGTTCATATAGCTTTATTTATTCACAACCACTCCTCATACTGCACTTTGTCTCCTTTCATGACTTTGAACTTACTATATTAAATGATATAAAATCATAACTTCCATGGGTGAAAAAATTGGATGCAAGATATTTCATGTGGTTGGTTCAACCTATTACTACATGATGTAATAGAAAGAACATGAGCTAGAGAGTTTTATCTGTCTTCAAATTCTAGATATGTCATTTAGCAGAATTATTCATTTATTTTTTCATCTGTAAAATGAATTGTTTTGATTATTAAATGAGAAAATGTAGCTATACTACTGCTTGTAAGTATTATCTACTACACCTGAATATGGAAGAAACTGCAAGGCAAAGTCCAAAACAGCTATAGTTGAACAAGTATTAAGGCAGCAGTACAGTGAATATTCTGTGATGCTCAAGATTAGAGGTTTTGAAGTTGTCTGAGTATCAGATTCTGATATAGTTAGTCTAAGGTGGAGCTTGATTAACTGTATATTTTTAATTAATTGTATTTTAATGAGCTCCACTGGCAATTGAGATATGCAATTTGAGAAGGTTCCCTAGATAGCAACAGACTTCCCTTCTGAATTTGTCTTATAATTGTTTATCAGACTCTGTTTTAAGCATTTTTTTTTCTTTTCTAATATACACTCCTGATTCCTTTACTCTAATTTCTTCCCAGAGAAGGCCCCAGGCTAGCTTGATGTATGCCTTCCTTCTGTGTACAAGGGAAACCTTTTGTTCTAGGATAGTTCTATGAATCTGCCAGTTTTGCTGTGCATTTCTAGGAGAACAATTTTTTAATTAAAAAAAAAAAAGTCAAACAAGATTACTTAGTTTTCTTCTTTAAAAGCCATCATTGTCAGTTTCCATTAAATCCTTTTTTTCTTTGCCTCTCTTTCTTTAAGATATTTGAGTTCAGCAACACCCTGTGTGTCAACTTCTGGATAAAAAAGATGTTTCTTGGCCTGCTTCTATTGTCCATGACTGCCATGGTAAAACAATCCATGCCAATAGCCCAGCCTGCTGGGCTGCCACTGATAAGACCCCCCTTTCCTTGGTCTGGCATCTTGTTCAGATACTACAGCAAAAGCTCTATTACTCTCTGGGGAACACCTTGAGTGTCATCTTGGTGGCTCACAGCCAGCATTCTGTCCTGTGGAAGGGGATCCTTGGGCACAATCCAGAATGTACTTAGTACAGTATTGTCTAGAGGATCTTTCCCCTGTAGTGCTAAAACCTATATTTTTTACTTTCATTTCTGACAGCCTGAACTTTATTCCAGCAGATATATTCATCTGGATTAAATGTAGCTCATTCCAGAAAAAGAAGCTTTCAAGGAAGTTGTTGGTACTTTAGGACTAAACATTAAAGATGGATTGGAGCTTCCACATGGGGTATAACAGAAATATAACTTTCACATAATTGAGGTTGTTACATTATTCCGAACAATTGATGCTCAGCCACAAGGACATAGTGGAGCCTTCGAAGTCATTCTAACCTGCATCCCATTGGGAATCTTTTGCTAAAACTACCTGATAGATTGTCATCAAAGCCTCTGATTGAAAACTGATTGATTGGAAGCTCACTGTGTTAGAAGGTCACCCTCAGCTTTGAAATTCCCTATTTTTTTTTTTTTTTTACAAAACATTTCTAAATATTGAATGGCCTCCCTAATATCCAACTGTTCATTTTATTTATGCCCTAGAAAAGCACACAGAATAAATTTAATTTTTCTTCTTTATGGAAACTCTTCAAATATTTGGTGATGGTTATATCTGCTGATGTCTTCCCTTCTCCAATTAAAATAACCCTAACTCTCTATCTTTTATATGCTATAACATTAAAACCCATATAATTCTGGTCTCTTACTCTTAACTTATTTGGCTCTTTCCAGTGCTCAAATGCATGAATATGGTGTGATGAGGGCAGAATACAGTGGCATTGCAATCTTTCTTATACTAGATACTATACTTTATTAATATAGCCTCTTATTATAGTATTTTTGCTAGCCTGATTACTCCTTGAATCATAATAAATTTGCATGAGTCACAATAAATAAAACCCCCCTATGGTTTTTCACATAAACTGATATTAATTCAAGAATTAAAAAGGTATGAAGGGAAAGGAAATTTAACTGGGTTACACTTTACTCCCAGTTTTGTTACGACTTCATTTTGTGATTTTAGACAAGTATCTGGTTCTGTTTCTTCAACTGTAAAATGGAAAGTTAGGATTAAATGATTTTTAGGATATCTACTAGTTCTAATAGTACATTAATCTAGGAAATTCCATGTTTCTCATACAACCGGTTGTTTTTTTAACTAAAATGTAAGACTTCATTTATCTCAACAAATTTTCACTATTACAGTGGTGTTTATGCATATTATTATTTCCACTGACATTTACCTTTTAAAATTTGGATCTGCACACACATTTATGGAATCCATTTATTCTTTGAAGGAAGTAAAGTGTGGAGGGGAATAAAAGAGCTTTCGTTCCAACATGGAGTAAAGAGAAGACACTTGTGTCAATTAGGGTTGAATCAGGGAAGCATAACACTACTCTGAGTGAAATGAAATAAGGGATAAGAATGGACATAATTGTGGGTATTTGTGAAGATGTTTATGGAAGGCTATTTGTGGAAGGCCTATGCATCTGGTTATGGTCCTACCATCTCTGTATTTCAGTAGGACCAGCTGGCTGGCACACACATAACACACACACACACACACATACACGCACGCACACAAACTGAACATGAAGTGGAGAAGAATGAGGGAAGACTAGAATTTGTGAAGATAGATTGGAACTTGTGTGGATAAACTGGAACCCACATCTGTGTATCATCACCTCTAACCTTAACAATGTGGGTGACCACAGAAAGAACTAGAGCCCTCTCTGAGGAACTAAACATGCAACTGGCCCAGCCAGTTGGAGAGACTGAGGAGGGGACACAATGGGAGCTGGAGAACTGTAGGCCCAACTGCTACCCTATACCAACCAAGAAAGGGAACTAGCATATGAGCAACTAATGGGCATATGCTGTGGTGGCAGCTGAACACTACACAGTGTTCACATCACTGCCTTCCAAATCTTATGCAAGCTTCCTTGTGGTCAGTCCTAATCTAGAACCACACAAGGAAGAGAATTCTGAGAAATGTTCTTCCAGATTAGCCATGTTAACACAGTACAAAAAAGGTAGCAATGATACCATTTTCTGAAGTGAAATTTACTTCTTAATACTTTAGACAGTATTTGAAGATCTAGAAAAAAAAAATACACTTAGGCAACCCATAAAGCAAATGTGAAAACCAAAGGAATTGGTATCAATTGTTTTGATTACATAAAGAGATGTAATAATGTAATAAGTAAAAAGTATAAAATAGCATTTTTACTGTCAAGGTACATAAGGAAGTATGCTGTCTGTTCGGAATAATAAAATGCATCAACAAATATAAAGAACTATATTTTAGGGATCCCTGAGTGACTCAGTCAGTTGAGCATCCCACTCTTGATTTTTGGCTCAGGTCCTGATCTCAAGGTACTGGGATGGAGCCTTGTGTGGGGCTCCGTGCTTAGCAGGGAGTCTCCTTAAGATTCTGTCTCCCTCACTTTCTATCCCTCTACCTCTCCCCCCAGGTCACGTATGTGTGCTCTCTCTCTCTCGCTTGCTCTCTCTCTTTTTTCTTTTTTTTTCCTTAAAGATTTTATTTATTTACTTGGCAGAGAGAGAGATCACAAGTAGGCAGAGAGGCAGGCAGAGAGAGAGGAAGGGAAGCAGGCTCCCTGCTGAGCAGAGAGACCGATGCGGCGCTTGATCTCAGGACCCTGAGATCATGACCTGAGCCGAAGGCAGAGGCTTAACCCACTGAGCCACCCAGGCACCCCTCTCTCAATCTCTCTTTAAAAAAAAAAAAAAAAAGAACTATATTTTGGGATAAGTGTGACCCATGCACTCAGTATATTTGAAGAGAGAAAGAGGGAGAGAAGGAGAGGGAGAGAGAGAGAGAGAGAGGGAGTGTGTGTGTGTGTGTGTGTGTGTGTGTGTGTAGGTAGGTATGAGGATTTGGCTGTCTGATGACTTTATCATGTGTCAGGAATTAACTTTATGTTAGGAAGAGTCCTAGCTGTTTTCCTCCTTCTGAAATTTTTTATTGATATCCTTCCCTTATTTCCTTCTTTCCTTGAGTGACTCTCTTTTCCCACTTTTAGGCATAACTTGAACACTTTCCTACTAGTGTTCATCCCATCAAACCTCTGGATTTGTAGTTCACAATTTATTTGGTAAATGATATTATTTTAATTTGTATTCAATATAGATTTTTTAAAAAGATTTTATTTATTTATTTGACAGACATAGATCACAAGTAGGCATAGAGGCAGGCAGAAAGAGAGGAGGAAGCAGGCTCCCTACTGAGCAGAGAGCCCATTGTGGGGCTCGATCCCAGAACCCTGGGATCAGGACCTGAGCCGAAGGCAGAGGCTTTAACCCACTGGGCCACCCAGTTGCCCCTAAATACAGATTTTTTTATGATAGAAAGAAGCATTTTGTCTGCTATAGTCTGTCATTGTGGTTTCAAACAAAGAGGTATACAGTTACAAGGCATCTTCACCTAGAATAGATATAATTATATGTAACATTAAAAACAACACTAGTATTTTGAATACCCAAAGAGCATTCTGTGGCCTATGCATGGTTCTAAGTGCTTTTGATTATGCCTCTTAAACACACAGAAGCTCAAGGTATTCTGTTTTCACTAAAGGTCAAGGTGAGGTTTAAGATAGTTTGTCTAAATTTGGTATGTTTTTCAGTCTTAGTTATTCTTCACTTGCTTTCAAATAGCCCAATCAACCAAAACAAAATAATTCTCTTAAACTCCAAAAAATCATCTGGGGATAATGTGGGGAAAAGAGTGGTTAATGACTTATTTTTTTATCTACTAGGGCAAAGGACATCTTTTCACTTCTAAGAAACTAATATTTGTGTCCAGTATATACCCTGAAATCTTACTTTGATGCCTTAGCATCTCTGGTTTATTGTTAAGTTTTTCCCTGACTGATTATACCACAAGTCACTCCTGGAATTCTAATTGTGATTAGTCCTGATGATTCCAAGACATCCAGAACTTTCTGTTAATAGTAGGGCAAGATATTGAGCAAGAGAATTGCTTGTATTGCTGTTATGCTGGATAAGGATAGTTAAAAAGGGATTAAAAAGTTTAGGAGACTATTAAGAGAAACCTGTGGTTGGAAGATGGTGGTAAAGGAGACTTAGATGCCAGTGACCCATTTAGGCTGCAAGGAAGAACTCTTTGAACACACTTACATAAATGTCAAGGAATGTTGGCCTTTCCTATTCATCATCTATTTACAGTAATAGGCTTATGCTTTGCAGCACTTTCCAAAACAACAACAAAGTCAAATCATTTCTGACAGCCAAATGTACTATAAAGCATTTTCATTTTCTTTTAAACCTCTGTACTCTCAATAAACTTTTAGGAGAAGAAAAAACTATCTTTATCCAATTAAGACCACTTAAATTTCTCCTATTAATTAAACGTTAAAGTTTCCCTATAGTACAGCTAATTAATCCTTGAAATATGATAATCACCATGAAGAAGACAGTTTATAGTAATAATTTACATAAATTCAAGCCTATGCTATGGTGATCAAGATAAGAGATACATGAAAATTAAATACCAGTAAGAGGAGAGCAAGAACGTGTCTTTTTGTATATCTTTAGCACAAAGTGATGGACTATCCACTGATTTTATTTTTCCTCTTAAATATTAAAATCCTTAACTTGCATTATGTCAACTTGTCAATTTAAATTTAAAATTTGGTAGATCTATAAATGTAAGGACTGAGTTCTTCTTGAAGGAAATTCTATTCAATATGAAGTCAAGCTCTATAGATTTTCAAAATATTAAACACTTTAATAAGAATAATCACACATTAACTTTCACAAAGTTCTGTTATCACGGTTTTTCAAATAACAAGGGGAAGAAGTTAAGGAACTGATCGGACTACTTAGTGGTTTTCTTCATTAATGCTTGAGCCCAAAACTTGAAATGAGTGCTAAAGTAGGTTGCCAAGATGCTATCCATTAAGGGTCTTTTAGGACATATAAATCATACTTTATGTCTTTCTCTATTTTAAGTACTGGTATTGTGTGTGGTGTGGGGTGGGGAGGAATCAGTGTAACACACACTTTGTGGGTAGTATTCAAGGGCAAATATTTTATAACAATTGAATGAGAGATGAAGATTACTTACATCCACTTTGCCTTGGAGATGGTGCCACCAGTTGCCAGGTCTCCTTGTTCACCTGTCAACACAGCTTCTTGAAAGCTGGTGGTGGGACTGCTGGTCTGAGCTAACCAAATGAGAGATGATTTCTGGCTGTTGCAAAGTCTAGAAACTGGTAGCATTGCTGGTGTTGGGTCATGTGATTTATCAACAGCCATCCAACTGCAGATTTGAGGCATGGTTGTGGCAGAACGTTAATCTGAAATCTGCTCAGTTAGAACTAGAAACCTAATTGTAGAAAACAACACTGATGAGGTTAGTATGGAAAACAACATAATTATATCTCACCCTCAAATCTATCCCAGTCAGCGAGAGTATTACTTATGATATTCTACTAAGGATGGGGTGAAAATGTCAAAGAAAACACATGTGCTTGAAAATTTCCTGTGAATTTTTAGCCACAGCTAGGTGTTCGTACCATTTGGAGTCGTTACCTGCCTGCCAGCTTCTGAAACAGAAAAGAATTAGAAATAGTCCTTATTGTTTATACATAATTGTCTCATGAGAAATATGGACCTGTTTTGTCTTTAATATAGGTGCAGGAAAAATGCTGAATCCATCACTTCCCTGTCAGAGGGAATGCAGGGGCCAAGTAGACATATAAGAGAGGACACTAAGGGGGAAGAGCAAAAGTGATAGTTGAGCTCAGGAAATCTGGGTGGAGTCTTTAAGTCTGATGTGGTAAAAGCAACCGGGGCAAGAAAGGTGAAGATGTGAAAAGTGAGGTCTGGGAATGATGTGAGGAGAGCTTACGTAGAGTCTGTCCTTTGGTCTGGAGCAATGAAGGCAGAAAGGAGATAGGACAAAAGTTGATACAGTAACTAGGAATGTGAGTAGCTCTCAGAGGCCTCCAGGGAGACCTACAGAGGCAAATTTAGGATAAGAACCATGCCGTGCCAATCCTGTCTCTATATAGAAGGCCTCTGGAAAAAAGTAGGTAGAATAAAAAATAACACATTCTCAAGGTGCTATCATTGCTAATAATCCTACCTTACATCTGCATAATTCTTAATGGCTTTCAAAGTACTTATATATAAATTAACTTACAAGATTTTATGACCCCTGTGAGATATGTAGATCTGGTATCATTTTACTGACCTTATAAGTAAGGAAATTGAAATGAGGTTTAGAAATGCTAATTGTCTTATCTGTCATTACCCCAATCTGCAAACAGCTGAACTAGCACTCAGACCCCAGTTTTCTGATTAGACCAGACCTCTTATTGGTAAATATATAAACACACACACACACACACACACACACACACACACACACACACATATTTTGGGAAAGCTAAATATATTTGATGATATATTTAAATTTTCAAAATGATATAATGGAGGATGATCATGTTCGGGTATTATTCTGTGGGGGGCAGAATCTTGGTCTAGAGAAAATTTGGATCTACAGAATGTGATTTGGGGTTTTCCCCCAAAGAGGCTGAAAGAGAAATACAAGGTTAAATAGGTCAACCTGGGAAACCAGTGAAAGAAGATCACTGTCGAGCAGGAGACTACACATGATGGCAGAAATTACCTTTTCCCCTGGGGCTCTCAATCATTTGAAACCATATCCCAGCATGATTTTTGTTCTTCAAAATCCCTGAACTCTTGGAAATGGAAATCTCAGAACTGAAAAAGCTTGTTCTAAGGAATAAAGCTTTGGGATATCTATGGGACTTCTGAACACAGTTCAGAACTGAGACTTTGTGACTCTTTCCAACCATGGCCAAAGGTGATGTAAGCTGCTAGGTGCACATGGCAGGATAGCATTTAATGTCTAGGTTTAATATGTACTTCATGTCACTTAATCCTGTTAATACTAAAGTTTACTTGTCCATATAAAGGCAATGGTGCCATCTGCTCCATGGTGCATTTGGAAGACAAAATGATTCCATGTCAGTAAACGTATTTTGCAAGCATCTATTGTTAGAAATGTCACCCCCATTGAGAAAATATCCCCTTTGAAGCATTTCTCCTTAAAGACATCTGAAGTCATTCTTACAGTTTCTAGAACTTCATCACATTGAGGCAAGGACAGAAACTTTGGAAAAATGGTGTGTGTAACACTATCGGCTCTTTATTTTTTCCTTTTCTGTTGGCCCGCTGGATAGATATTTTCTGGGCTGGACAAGATGACAGCCACGCGTGAGGAAAGGGAGGTGGAAGCAGCAGCTGCTCTTGCAGCTGCAGAAAGTTGCTGACACGAGACTCAGTTGGGAAAGCACTGAATGGAGTGCAGTAATTTGGTGGAGAAAGGCAAAGAGAAGGCTGAGCGGCACACAGTGAAGAATGACTCAGAGAGTTTTCCCTACCCAGAACTTTATTCTGCTGGAGTTCTCTTCGGTGTTTTTGTCATCGTAAATTGGAGGCTTGGAATCAGCAAGAGACAGGAAAGAGTCCCTGATGAACCTCCAGATGGAGGCGCTTTGTTTTAAAAAGTGTAGAAATAGGAAGAGAGGTGTACTAGCATACAGAAAAGAGACCAGAAGGGTGGATGGGCATCTGTAGACAAAAGAGGTCATTAAGTGACTGCAGAAGGAGCAGCACCACTTAGCAGCCCTCTGGGTGATCTTAAGAAATGGTTAAGAAAAAGAAAAGAAAAGAAAAAAGGCAAAGACTCATAAGGAAACTTTTGGAGGTAATGGATGTCTTTATTGTGATAGATATTATTACCTTCATTGTGACAATGATATCATGGGTGCATGCTTATGCACAAATTCAGCAAATTGTATACATTAAATATGTGCAGTTCTTTTGCACATCAGCTAGAAAGCCAAGAGAGGGAGAGAGGCAGAGACAGAGACAGTGAACAAAAATACTTTTGTTCTAACATATTTGTCCTTTAAGGGGTGAAAACATAGCCCTAGAGAATTAGAAAAAAAAGACTGACTTCATATCCAACATCTAAGCTTATTTCTAGGCCAATAAATTAGAACAATCTGTAGCTGGCTTACAAACAACAGCGTCTAGCATGTTATTGATGGGTGACAGTTCAAAGAACACATTTAAAGAGTTTAGTACTAAAATATTCATATTTTTCTAAACACTTTTATTGAGATATAATTTCCATACAATAAAATTTACCAAATTAAACTCTACAGTTTTATGAGTTTATCAAATGTGTACAATCATGTACAATCACAAAAAAGAACATTCTATTATGACATAAAAGTTCCCATACAACCCCTTGCAGTTGATCCCCTCTTGTTCCTGGCCTCTGGATAATAATGGTGATTTGTCCCTGTCACTACAGTTTGTCCTTTTTAAGAATTTCAGATAAAGGGTGGTACACAATTTACAGCCTTTTATTTTGAGATTTATCCATCTTGTTTTCTGTATTGGTTTCTTTTTATTGGTGAGTAATAGTTTTTGTATAGGTATACCTCATTTATCCCTCAACCAGATGACGGACATTTGTGTTGTTTTCACTTTTTGGCTATTATGGGTAAAGTGCCTTTGAACAGTCATGTACACGTTTTAGTAGGGATTTGTGTCTTCATTTCTCTTAGGTCAGTATTTGGAAAGGGGATTGTTAGGGAAGTGTAAGTTTATAAGAAACTACAACTGTTTTTCAAAGTGGATGTACTGTCTTAGATTCCCTCAAGCAATATATGAGTGTTCAAGTTCAATTTCTTGCCAACATTTGGAAATATCAGTCTTTCTAATTTGAGCTATTATAGTGGCTATACAGTAGTCTCTCATTATGGCTGTTATTTGCATATATTCAGTGAGGAATGATGAGGAATGATCTATGTGTCATATTTGATGAAGTATCTGTTTAAACCTTTGGCCCATTCTTCATTTGATTTTGTGTTGCTACGATTGAGTTGTAAGATACTTTATATATTCTAGACACAAACATTTAATGAGATATAAGTTTTGCAAATATTTTCCCAGACTGTTGTGTGCCTTTTTATTTTCTTAACAGTGTCTTTTGAAAAACAGAAGTTATCACACTTCATGAAGTAAAATTTAATTTTATCATTCAGCCTTTTTCTATCTTATCTAGGAAAATTTTGCTTAACCCAAAGTCACAAAGACTATCTCCTATATTTTCTTCTGTAAGATTTATAGTTTTTAGCTCTCACATTTATGTTTATGATTAATTTCAAATTACTCTCTGTGTATGGTGTAAGGTTAGAGACAAGGATTATTTATTTATTTAATTATTTGGCATAAAGTTATTCATCATGTGTTGAAAAGACCAAAGTCTTCACAATGAAACACCTTGATACCTTTCCTGTAAATCAACTGACCATATATGCGTATGTCTACTTCTGGAATCTGTTTTCTCTGCCATTAGCCTATACCTCTATATGTATGCAAATATAACACTGCCTTCATTACTGTGCTTTATACTCGTCTTGATATCAGGTAGAAGTGTTTTCCAATTTTGTTCTTCTTTTCAAAATTATTTTGATTAGTCTAGGTCCGGTGCATTTCCATATAAATTTTATTTTATTTTATTTTTTTAAAAAAGATTTTATTTATTTGTTTGACAGACAGAGATCACAAGTAGGCTGAGAGGCAGGCAGAGAGAGAGAGGCAGAAGCAGGCTCCCCGTTGAGCAGAGAGCCTGATGCGGGGCTTGATCCCAAGATCTTGGGATCATGACCTGAGCCGAAGGCAGAGGCTTTAACCCACTGAGCCACCCAGGCGCCCCTCCATATAAATTTTAAAATCAGCTAGTCAGTTTATTTAAATGATTGAAATTATGAGTTGATTTTGCATAACAATATGTAATATGTAATGTAAGTCATTTGTAAATTACTGAAATTTTGAGATTATTTTGCATCTATAGTAAGTTTGCAGAGAAATAACAGTATAATATTATTAAATCCATGAACATGATATATGTCACTCCTTAGTTAGGTCTTCTTTATTTCAGCAATTATTTGTAGGTGTCAACACATAGATCTTGCACATGTCTTATTAATTTTATCACCAAATATTTCATATTTTTGATACTATTGTAAACGATGTAAAAATTTTAAATCAATTTATAATTGTTATTAGTGTATAGAGATTTAACTGATTTTAGTAGATTGACTTTACGCATGCAATTTGATGTATTAATTTATTAATTTCTGTAGGCTTTTGGAGACTTTGGGGAAGGACCACCTGCATTTGTGTAGGCATAGATAGTTTTACTTCTTTCTTTCTAAACTCCACTAATCTAGTTTTATTTCGTGCCTTTTTACACTGCATTGGACCTGCAGTACAATGTTGGATACAAGTTGCCTTGTTACTGATCATAGGGGGAAATCACTCAACTTTGTAGCATTAAGAATGATGTTAGTTGTAGGTATTTTATAGCTATTCTTTATGAAATTACTGTTTCTAATATCCTGAGAGCTATTTTTTCTGCTGAGAGCCATTTTCACGAATAGTTGTACATCTATTGAGATGATCATGTAAATTTTCTCTTTTATTCATTAATAATGAGGGCACATTTTTGTATTTTTAATTTTTTTAATATTAATGCAACCTGGCATGTATAAGATAGACTCCACTTGGGCATTATTCTTTTTATATAGTACTGAATTTGATTTGCTAAAGATATGTTTTTCTATCTTTGATTATGAAGGATATCATTTGAGGCTTTGTAACTTAGCTTTATTGTTTTGGTACCAGGATGATATTCTTAAATGAGTTGGGAAGTAATCTATCTTATTTTCTAGAAACATATGTATAGACTTAATATTATATCTACCTTCAGAGTTTTGTAAAAATCATCAGCAAAACTATCTGAGTCCAGAGTTTTCTTTGTGGCAAGGTTTTGAACTAGAAATTCAATTTCTTTCAGTATTATCAGAGTATTCTGGTTATTCTTTTAAAAATTTAATTTAAACTATAAACAAAAATAAAAACAGTTTATCCATTTTTTCCACCCCATACTGCATGCCTTTGGCAAGGGCCTATCTGTTCTCTGGATCTATGAGCTTGTTTTTATTTTTGGTTTTACTTTTTTTTAGATTTAATATATAGAATAGATCATATGGTATTTGTCTTTCTCTGTCTGACTCATTTCATTTAGCATAATGTCCTCAAGGTTCATCCATGTTTCACAAATGGCAAAATTTTGTTATTTTTATGGCTGAATAATATTTCAGTGTGTGTGTGTGTGTGTGTACCATAGTTTTATTATGCGTTCATCCTCCAGTAGACACTTAAGTTATTTTCATGTTTTGGTTATTGTAAATAATCCTGCAGTGAACATGAGGATACTTCTATATTTTCAAGTTAGTGTTTTTATTTTCTTTCAATAAAAACCCAGAAGTAGAATTGCTGGGTTATATGGTAATTCTATTTTTAAATTTTGGAAGAGACCCCATACTGTTTTCTATAGTGGCCGAACCAATTACCTTCCCACCAACACTGAACAAGTTTTCTCTTTTCTCCACATTCTCACCACCACTTATTTCTTGACATTTTTGATAATAGCCATTCTAACAGATGTGAAGTGATATCTCGTTGTGGTTTTGATTTGCATTTCCCTGATGATTAGTGATGTTGAGCATCTTTTCATGTACCTATTGGTCAGCTGTATGTCTTCTTTGAAAATGTTATATTCAGATTCTTCTGCAATTTAGTAGGATTCTTTGAGTGTTTTGTGTGTTTTTGTTTTTGCTATTGACTGATATGAGTTCTTTATATATTCTGCATAATATTACCCTTTATCAAGTATATGGTTTATAAATATTTTCTCCCATTCAGTAGGTTTTATTTTTGTTGCTTGTTTCTTATGCTGTCCAAAGACTTCCAGTTTGATATAGTTCCACTTGATTTGTTTGTTTGTTTGTTTGTTTGTTGTTTTGTTTTGTTTTTTGCTTTTGTTGCCTTTACTTTTGGTGTCAGATTAAAAATATCATTGCCAAGAACTATGTCAAGGATCTTACCTCCTATGGTTTCTTCTAAGAGTCTTATGTTTTCAGGTCTTACATTCAAGTCTTCAATCCATTTTGAGTTCCTTTTTGTGTATGCTTTAAAATTGTGGTCCAGTTTCATCCTTTTACATGTGGCTGTCCATTTTTCTCTACACCATTTATTGAAGAGATGATCTTTCCCCATTATATGTTCTTGGCTCCTTTGTCATAAATTAATTGACCATATATGTGTGCGTTTATTTGGGGTGCTCTCTGTTATTCATCTACTTGTCTGTTTTGATGCCAATACCATATTTTTTTAATTACTATGACTTTGTAATATAATTTGAAATCAGAGAGTGTGATACTTTCTGCTTTGTTCTTTCTCAAGATTGCTTTGGCTATTGTCTTTTGTAGTTTCATACAAATTTTAGGATTGTCTATTCTGTATGTGTGAAAAATGTCATTGGAATTCTGATAGGAATTACATTGAATCTTGAATCAATATTCAGTTTTACATTGAATATTGCTTTGGATATTATGGGCATCTTAACAATATTATTAATTCTTATAATCCAAGACTATGGAATGTCTTTCTATTTGTGTTTATTTTCTATAATTTCTTTCATTAATGTCTTGTATTTTTAATACACAAGTATATGCAGGCCTAGGTTAAGTTTATTCCTGGGTATTTTGTTCTTTTTGATGCAATTATAAATGGGATTATCTTAAATTATTAATTTTTAATTTCTCTATCTAATAGTTTATTATTACTGTCTAGAAACACAACATATTTTGGGGTATAGAATGTATCCTTCAACTTTACTGAATATGTTTATTAGTTTGAACAGTTTTTTGATGGAGTCTGTAGGTTTTTCTGTATATGATACCATGTCAACCGGAAATAGTTAGCTTTACTTCTTCCTTTCCAATTTGGATGCCTTTTATTTCCTTTTATTGATGAATTGTTCTGGCTAGGACTTCCAGTACTATGTTGAATAAGAGTGGTGATGGTGAACATTCTTGTCTTGTTCCTGATCTTAGAGGAAAAGTTTTCAGCTTGTCAATAGAATATGTTAGCTGTGGGCTTGTCATATATGGCCTTTGTTGTGTTAAGGTAAGTTCCCTCTATATCAGCTTTGTTGAGAATTTTTATCATAAATACATGATGAATTTATCAAATGCCTCTTCTGTATCTGTTTAGATAATGACTTTTATCTTTCCTTTATTAATGTACTATATCATATTGACTGATAGGTAGAGTTGAACCATCCTTGCATCTGCTGAATAAAACCCACTTGATCATTGTGTATGATCTTCTTCATGTATTGTTGAATTTAGTTTGCTAATATTTTGTTGAATATTTTTGCACTATGTTCATCAGAGATACTGGCCTGTAAATTTTTTTTTTGTGGCATCCTTTTATGGTATCAGGATAATGCTTGCCAATAAAATGAGTTTGGAAAAAGTTTCCTTTTCTACTATTTTTTTGGAAGGGTTTGAGAGGATTGGTATTTGTTCTTCTTTGCATGTTTGGTGGAATTCACCAGAGAAACCTGATCCTAGACTTCTATTTATTGGGAGGTTTTGATTTTTAATTAAGTCTCCTTCCTAATAATCAATCTGTTCAGATTTTCTATTTCATTATGATTCAGTCTTGGTAGGTTTTATGTTTTTCTGTATTTTTTTTCTATTTCATTAATTTCTTTATATTTCTTTATATTTATATATTTATATAAATATTTATATATATTTATAAATATATATAAATATATATTTATATTTCTTTATATTTATATTTATATCTTTATATTTCTTTCTTTATGCTGACTTTGTATTTACATTGCCCTTCCTAGTTTTGAAAGTAGAAGCATAAGTCATTCATGTAAAACCACTTTTCTTTTTCCATTATAAATACTTAATCCCAGAAATTTAATCTCAGAATATCCAAAGTTTTCTGACTTCCCTTGTGATTTCTTCCTTCTTCTTGTGTCATTAGAGGCATGTTATTTAATATCCAAATGTTTGGGAATTTTCCAGATTTCTGTGTTAAGAATTTCTAATTTAGTTTCATTCTAGAGAGAGAATACTTATTTCTATTCTATTAAATATATTGACTAGTTTTATGGCCAGAATTTATGTTAGTGAATTTTCCAGGTGTACTTAAAAAATAGTGTATTCTGCTGCTCTGAGTAGAATAATGTTCTTTGAATGTTAGATAATTTGGTTGATATCAGTGTTCAAACATCCTCTATACTTATTATTTTTATCTACTTTTTCTATTAAATGTTGAGAGAGGAGTGTTGAAATTCCAACTATAATTGTGACTTTGTTTCTTTCTCCTTTCAGTTTTATCATTTCCATGTGTCTTTTCTTCAGGTGTTTTGAAGCTCTATTATTAGGCACATATAGTGAATTATAATGGCTTTTTGATGAATTGGTCCTTTTATCATTATAAAATATTCCTCTTTATCTCTGGTAATATCTATTGTTTCTAACTTACTATTTTTTTAAATTAATTTACTTATTTTAATAAACATATAATGTATTTTTATCCCCAGGGGTAAAGGTTTCAGAATCGCCAGGTTTACACCTTTCACAGCACTCATCATAGCTCATACCCTCCCCAATGTCCATATCCCCACCACCCTGTCCCGTCCCCCCTCCCCCAGCAACCCTCAGTCTGTTTTTTTGAGATTGAGTCTTTTATGGTTTGTCTCCCTCCCGATCCCACCTTCTTTCATTTTTTCTTTCCCTACCTCCCCCCAACCCCCTCACATTGCATCTCCACTTCCTCATATCAAAGAGATCATATGATAGTTGTCTTTCTCCGATTAACTTATTTCACTAAGCATAATACCCTCTAGTTCCATCCACATCGTCGCAAATGGCAAGATTTCATTTTTTGATGGCTGCATAGTATTCCATTGTGTATATATACCACTTCTTCTTTATCCATTCATCTGTTGATGGACATCTAGGCTCTTTCCACAGTTTGGCTATTGTGGACATTGCTGCTATAAACATTCGGGTGCACGTGCCCCTTCGGAGCACCACGTTTGTATCCTTAGGATATATACCCAGTAGTGCAATCGCTGAGTCATAGGGTAGCTCTATTGTCAGTTTTTTGAGGAACCTCCACACTGTTTTCCAGAGTGGTCGCACCAGCTTGCATTCCCACCAACAGTGTAGGATTGTTCCCCTCTCTCCGCATCCTCGCCAGCATCTGTCATTTTTTGACTTGTTAATTTTAGCCATTCTGATTGGTGTGAGGTGGTATCTCATTATGGTTTTGATTTGTATGTCCCTGATGCCGAGCGATGTGGAGCATTTTTTTCATGTGTCTGTTGGCCATCTGGATGTCTTCTTTGCAGAAATGTCTGTTCATGTCCTCTGCCCATTTCTTGACTGGATTATTTGTTCTCTGGGTGTTGAGTTTGCTAAGCTGTTTATAGATTTTGGATACTAGCCCTTTATCTGATATGTCATTTGCAAATATCTTCTCCCATTCTGTCAGTTGTCTTTTGGTTTTGTTAACTGTTTCCTTTGCTGTGCAAAAGCTTTTGATCTTGATGAAATCCCAATAGTTCATTTTTGCCCTTGCTTCTGTTGCCTTTGGCAATATTCCTAGGAAGAAGTTGCTGTGGTTGAGGTCAAAGAGGTTGCTGCCTGCATTCTCCTCGAGGATTTTGATGGATTCCTTTCTCACATTGAGGTCCTTCATCCATTTTGAGTCTATTTTCGTCTGTGGTGTAAGGAAATAGTCCAATTTCATTTTTCTGCATGTGGCTGTCCAATTTTCCCAGCACCATTTGTTGAAAAGGCTGTTTTTTTTCCATTGGACATTCCTTCCTCTTTTGTCGAAAATTAGTTGACCATAGAGTTGAGGGTCTATGTCTGGGCTCTCTATTCTGTTCCATTGATCTATATGTCTGTTTTTATGTCAGTACCATCCTGTCTTGATGATGACAGCTTTGTAATAGAGCTTGAAGTCTGGAATTGTGATGCCACCAACATTGGCTTTCTTTTTCAATATTCCTTTCACTATTCGAGGTCTTTTCTGGTTCCATATAAATTTTAGGATGATTTGTTCTATTTCTTTGAAAAACATGGATGGGATTTTGATAGGGATTGCATTAAATGCATAGATTGCTTTAGGTAGAATAGACATTTTCACAATATTTGTTCTTCCAATCCATGAGCATGGAATATTTTTTCCATTTCTTTGTGTCTTCCTCAATTTCTTTCATGAGTACTTTATAGTTTTCTGAGTATAGATTCTTTGCCTCTTTGGTTACATTTATTCCTAGGTATCTTATGGTTTTGGGTGCGATTGTAAATGGGACTGACTCCTCAATTTCTCTTTCTTCTGTCTTGTTGTTAGTGTAAAGAAATGCGACTGATTTCTGTGCATTGACTTTATATCCTGACACTTTACTGAATTCCTGTATAAGTTCTAGCAGTTTTGGAGTGGAGTCTTTTGGGTTTTCCACATATAGTATCATATCATCTGCAAAGAGTGATAGTTTGACTTCCTCTTTGCCAATTTGGATGCCTTTAATTTCTTTATGTTGTCTGATTGCTGAGGCTAGGACTTCTAGTACTATGTTGAACAGCAGTGGTGATAACGGACATCCCTGCCGTGTTCCTGACCTCAGCGGAAAAGCTTTCAGTTTTTCTCCATTAGAGTGATATTTGCAGTGGGTTTTTCATAGATGGCTTTGATAATATTGAGGTATGTGCCCTCTATCCCTACACTCTGAAGAGTTTTAATCAGGAAGGGATGCTGCACTTTGTCAAATGCTTTTTCAGCATCTATTGAGAGTATCATATGGTTCTTACTCTTTCTTTTATTAGTGTATTGTATCACATTGATGGATTTGCAGATGTTGAACCAACCTTGCAGCCCTGGAATAAATCCCACTTGGTCATGGTGAATAATCCTTTTAATGTACTGTTGGATCCTATTGGCCAGTATTTTGGTGAGAATTTTCGCATCTGTGTTCATCAAGGATATTGGTCTGCAATTCTCTTTTTTGATGGGATCCTTGTCTGGTTTTGGGGTCAAGGTGATGCTGGCCTCATAAAATGAGTGTGGAAGTTTTCCTTCCAATTCTATTTTTTGGAACCTTTTCAGGAGAATAGGAATTAATTCTTCTTTAAATGTTTGGTAGAATTCCCCTGGGGAGCCGTCTGGTCCTGGACTTTTGTTTGTTTGGAGATTTTTGATGACTGTTTCAATCTCCTTACTGGTTATGGGTCTGTTCAGGTTTTCTATTTCTTCCTGGTTCAGTTGTGGTAGTTTATATGTCTCTAGAAATGTATCCATTTCTTCCAGATTGTCAAATTTATTGGCGTAGAGTTGCTCGTAGTATGTTCTTATAATTGTTTGTATTTCTTTGGTGTTGGTTGTGATCTCTCCTCTTTCATTCATGACTTTATTTATTTGCGTCCTTTCTCTTTTCTTTTTGATAAGTCTGGCCAGGGGTTTGTCAATCTTATTAATTCTTTCAAAGAACCAGCTCCTAGTTTCATTGATTTGTTCTATGGTTTTTTAGTTTCTATTTCATTGATTTCTGCTCTGATCTTTATGATTTCTCTTCTCCTGCTGGGTTCAGGCTTTCTTTGTTGTTCTTTCTCCAGCTCCTTTAGGTGTAGGGTTAGGTTGTGTATTTGAGACCTTTCTTGTTTCTTGAGAAGGCTTGCACTGCTATATATTTTCGTCTCAGGACTGCCTTTGTTGTGTCCCACAGATTTTGAACCGTTGTGCTTCATTATTATTTGTTTCCATGAATTTTTTCATTTCTTCTTTAATTTCCTGGTTGACCCATTCATTTTTTAGAAGGATGCTGTTTAGTCTTCATGTATTTGTGTTCTTTCCAAATTTCCTCTTGTGATTGAGTTTTAGCTTCAGAGCATTGTGGTCTGTAAATATGCAGGGAATGATCCCAATCTATTGATACCGATTGAGACCTGATTTATGACCCAGGATGTGGTCTATTCTGGAGAATGTTCCATGTGCACTGGAGAGGAATGTATATTCTGTTGCTTTGGGATGGAATGTTCTGAATATATCTGTGATGTCCATCTGGTCCAGTGTGTCATTTAAGGCCTTTATTTCCTTGTTGATCTTTTGCTTAGATGATCTGTCCAGTTCAGTGAGGGGAGTGTTAAAGTCCCCTGCTATTATTGTATTACTGTCGAAGTATTTCTTTGATTTTGTTTTAATTGGTTTATATAGTTGGCTGCTCCCATGTTAGGGGCATAGATATTTAAGATTGTTAGGTCTTCTTGTTGGACAGACCCTTTGAGTATGATATAGTGTCCTTCCTCATCTCATTATAGTCTTTGGCCTAAAATCTAATTGATCTGATATAAGGATTGCCACCCCAGCGTTCTTCTGATGTCCATTAGCATGGTACATTGTTTTCCACCTCCTCACGTTAAATCTGGAGGTGTCTTCGGGTCTAAAATGAGTTTCTTGTAGGCAGCATATTGATGAGTTTTGTTTTTTTATCCATTCTGATACTCTCTGTCTTTTGATTGGGGCATTTAGCCCATTAACATTCAGGGTAACTATTGAGAGATATGAATTTAGTGCCATTGTATTGCCTGTAAGGTGACTGGTACTGTATATTGTCTCTGTTTCTTTCTGATCTACTACTTTTAGGGTCTCTCTTTGCTTAGAGGACTCCTTTCAATATTTCCTGTAGAGCTGGTTTGGTGTTTGCAAATTCTTTCTGCTTTTGTTTGTCCTGGAAGCTCTTTATCTCTCCTTCTATTTTCAATGATAGCCTAGCCAGATATTGTATTCTTGGCTGCATGGTTTTCTCATTTAGTGCTCTGAATATATCATGCCAGTTATTTCTGGCCTGCCAGGTCTCTGTGGATAGGTCCACTGCCAATCTAATGTTTTTACCCTTGTATGTTACAGACTTCTTTTCCTGGGCTGCTTTCAGGATTTTCTCTTTGTCGCTAAGACTTGTAAATTTTACTATCAGGTGACGAGGTGTGGACCTATTTTTATTGATTTTGAGGGGCGTTCTTACCATCTCCTAGATTTTGATGTTTGTTCCCTTTGCCATATTAGGGAAATTCTCTCCAATAATTGTCTCCAATATATCTTCTGCTCCCCTCTCTCGTTCTTCTTCTTCTGGAATCCCAATTATTCTAATGTTGTGTCATCTTATGGTTTTGCTTATCTCTCGAATTCTCTCCTCATGGTCCAGTATTTGTTTGTCTCTCTTTTGCTCAGCTTCTTTATTCTCTGTCATTTGGTCTTCTATATCACTAATTCTTTCTTCTGCCTCATGTAATCCTAGCAGTGAGAGCTTCCATTTTTTATTGCACCTCATTAATAGCTTTTTTGATTTCAACTTGGTTTGATTTTAGTTCTTTTATTTCTCCAGAAAGGCTTTTATCTCTCTGGTGAGGGTTTCTCTAATATCTTCTATGCCTTTTTCGAGCCCGGCTAGAACCTTTAGAATCATCATTCTGAACTCTAGATCTGTCATATTACCAATGTCTGTATTGGGGACCTTCGGTACTGCCTCTTGTTCTTTTTTTTGTGGTGAGTTTTTCTGCCTTGTCATTTTGTCCAGATAAGATTTGCTTTCTCCTCCTCTAGAATTCCACTGTTCTTGGTGAGTGAAGTTGGTCTTGGCTGGGTTTCTTGTTGATCTTCTGGGGGAGGGGCCTGTTGTAGTGATGTCTCAAGTGTCTTTGTTGCAGGTGGAATTGCACCGCCCTTGCCAGGGGCCGGGCTAAGTAATCCACTTGGGTTTGCTTTTGGGAGCTTTTGTTCCCTGAATGCTTTCCGTAGAGTTCCGGAGGATGGGAATGAAGATGGTGGCCTCCCAATCTCTTGGCCCAGAGGAGCCAAGAGCTTGGGGTTCTGCTCCTCAGTGCACCCTCAGAGAAAAGCACCCAACTGCCCCACCTCCCTGGCCTGTGGTCATGCCGGTAGGAAAGCGGTCAATTGCTGGCACTTGGAGAAATGCGCCCGGTGGCTTCCGTCTCCGTGGCCTCCGGCCGCGCTCCGAGCCCACCCAGCCTGCGACTGACACAAGGTAACCCCGGGCTGAGAGCTCACTCCTCGGCTTTGTCGCTGTATCCGGCTTCCCCACTCTAATACCTGCTAGCTCTGTGGCACTCAGACACCCCCGGTCCTTCTGTGACCCCGCGGGACCTGGGGTTATGCTGACCCCCCCTGGGCTTCCCCCCCGGTTTAGCCTCTGGATCGATGTCCCTCCGTGGAGCAGACTTTTAAAAGTCCCGATTTTGTGCTCCGTTGCTCTGCCGCTTGCCAGGAGCCGGCCCCTCCCCGCTGTGGTCTGTCTTCCTGTCGCTTTGGATTCACTTCTCCGCAGGTCCTACCTTTCAGAAAGTGGTCGATTTTCTGTTTCTAGAATTGTTGCTCTTCTTCTCTTCAATTTCCCGTTGGATTTGTAGGTGTTCACAATGGTTAGATAGGCTATCTAGCTGATCTCCTGCTACCCGATGTCATCTCAGCCTGCTACTTCTCCGCCATCTTGACTCCTCTCTCTCCTTACCTATTTTTTAAAAGATTTTATATACCTTTAGTTTTGAGTTGGGAAATTAAGAAAGCTTATTTTTAATTTTACACTGGTATTGATAGAGATATTTAATGTTTTGAATATTCCTCTGAAAAGTGTTATAAATATAAGAAATAGATTCTGATAATACATTAAGAATTGCAGTACCGGGGTGCTCGGGTGGCTCAGTCGTTAGGCGTCTGCCTTCTGCTCAGGTCATGATCCCAGGATACTGGGATAGAGCCCTGCATCTGGCTCCCTGCTCCACCGGAAGCCTGCTTCTCCCTCTCCTGCTCCCCCTGCTTGTGTTTCCTCTCTCACTGTGTCTCTCTCTGTCAAATAATAAATAAAAATAAAAAAATTTCCCTACGAATTTTAAAAAATATTTTACATTTATGATTTTCATTTCCCCTTTTGTCTAGAAATGTTGAACAAAGTGGTTTTCATTTTATTTTTCATAATTTGCAGTGAGAAGATCCTTTTTGGGTTTTCCCCAGGACTTTATTATCAATATTATATGTACAGAAGAATGGAAAGAATTGTATAGTAAACAACCATATACCCACCATTGAAATTTTATTATTCTCAACAATTTTCTGTATAAGCTTTACCACATATCTATCCATTTATCTACTCATCCAAAAATTCAATTTATCAATTGATCTCTTTATGAATTTATCTACTCATCCAGAAATTCATTTTACTTTTTGAAGTGTTTCAAAGTAAGTTTCAGACATCAGGACACACCAACATTAAACAGTTCAGTGTTTATATCATTAACTAGAATTCAATATTTGTTGGTAGTTATTTTTGCTTTATTTGAAGTTAATTAACCTATTGTGATATGAACCATCCATGCGTTTTGACGAGTGCAGAGATCTGTTATCCAAATACCTATCAAGCTATAAAGCACTTCCATTACCCCAAAAGTTCCCTCATATCTCTTTCCATTCAGTTTCCATTCCCAACACTTCTAGGTAAACACTGTTAATATTTTTTCACTATAATTTTTGCCCATAATAAAAATTTTTACATAAAATTATATAGCACATGGTCTAATGTGTAAAGCTTCTTTTGCTCAACATAAATTTAAAGATTCATCAAAGTTGCTAACTGCAATAGCATTTCTTTTTTTTTAAATGGCACCTAAATCTCCCATTATATAAATATACTGCATTTTGTTTTATCTATTCTCCCATTGATATGTATTTGGCTTTTTTCCAAATTTTGGCTATTATGAAAGAGCAGCTTTGAGCATTTTTGTGCACATATGTTTTTATTTCTCTTGGGTAGATACCTAGAAGTGCAATTGTTGTGTCATAGGTTGGCTATGTATTTTATTTTGTAAAAAAACTCCCATCATACGGAAATCACAAAATAAAATATAGATAAATTAGACATTATCAAAATGTAAAATGTTTGTTTTCAAATGTCACCCTTAAGAAGACAAACAGGCAAGTTACAAACTAAGAGAAAATATTTTCAAAATATATGAGGATTGGTTTCCAAGAGATAGATATATTTATATCTATCCAGTATGTATCTACTATATCTATAGATCTCTCTACATAGGTATATAGATGTACAGATACCTGTATAGGTATACTAATAGAGGTATATCTAGACCTAGATAGATACCTATATAGCTATAATAATATCTAATATATTACACATAATACATGCTTTGTATATACATGTATATACATAATAATATATAGTAGACACAGTAAAAATATACACAATGTAATAAAAAATGACAAAAAAATTTAAACAGACATTGAGAACAATGTGAATGGCAAATAAGTATATGAAAAAGTGTTCAACATTATTAGTCATCAGCAAAAGGCAAATTAAAACCCTAATGGCAGGGACTTTGGTTTCTAGTTCTGCATGTAAGCAGCTTTTCAATTCAGAATGAAAATCAATAACTCTTCTTGGATCCTTAAGAGAGGACTACATAGGGCAAATCACTGCCCCCGTGATTGGAAAGACAGATGGACAAATACAGGGAGTCACAGGGAACTAGATTACTGGAGCAGAGACCTAGAAGAAACTGCCTCTGGAACAAGTGCCATTAGGAAAACCTGAATTTAATTGATGAATTGCTTGAAGCACAGTGTGGACCCTTCTGAGAATAAAAACATCCAGGGGAATCCAGTCTTGGAGGGAAGGGGGGGAGTCCCCACAATATTGTGGGATTTACTTCTAGGAACTTGACCAAAGTCCTACAGTATCAAACATTAGAGGAAAATACCCTCCTGTTTCTGGAGAGGGAGTGGGGAAAGAGCTATTTTGAAATTTGCCAGGGCACTCAGTTCTTCTACAGGAGGCTTGCTCTCAGGAGGAAATAGTTTAGTAAATCTAATACCAGCTACAAAGAAGCATATTAAGACTAAGATTTTTATGTTCTGCATAAAAGAGGCTTGGAAGTTGCTATTCTGTCCTAACAACAAATAAAAAGCTGAACAGCCTGAAAAAATGTGAACAAATCTAATTGGATCCTTAAGAGATGGGAGGACACGGTGCAAACTGCTGTCCCCAAGATCAGAGAGAGACAAACAGGTGAATACAAGAAGGCAGGCTTACAAAGCAGAGACTCACCAGCTAAACACCACAGGAACCAGGGGTGATTAGGAAAACCGGAACCGGAACTGACGAATTGGTGCGGGGTCAGAACAGACAATGCGGGCACTTAAAAACTCCAAGAACCCAGTCATGGTGCGGTCACAATATAGCAAGCTTTACCTCCAGGAGCTTAACCAGATTCTCAAAGTAAATACTGGAGAAAAATCCCTTCCAGCTGGGGGTAGGGTGAGGGAAAAAGGACCTGCTTTGAAATACTCCAGAGCTCTCTGCTCTTCTTAACAAGGCCTGCTCTCAGGAGAAACTAGTTAAACAGAGCCTTACTGACCCGGGGAGGGGAAATACCCAACTCCAACCCACTCCAGTCAACCGGTCCCACCTGAGTCAGGGAGAAAACTTAGAAACACTTGTGAAGTTCACAGGCCAGAGGCATGGGTTCATCAGAAGGCTGAGATCCAATCATAGGTCTATAAAATGTCTCCCTTCCCCCAAACCGCATCACCATATTACCAAAGCCCTATTTAATCAGTTCCTTTTCCTCAGTACTCAGCTATCAAGAAAAAATTTCAAGACATACCAAAAGACAAATAACACAGTTTGAAGAAATAGAGCCTCCAGAACCAGACATGGTGCATTATTAGAAACACTGGACAGGGATTTTAAAACAACTATAATTAAGTTACTAAGGACTCTAATAGACAAAGTGGAGAACATGCAAGAACAGACAGCAGTATGTGGAGGTAGGAATTCTGAGAAAGATCCAAAATTTACTAGAAATGAAAAAAGCGTAACAGAAATGAAGATACCTTTGGCTGACCTAGAGGATATTCAAAAGCGAATTGAAATTGATATACAAAACAGAGAACGTCCAAGGACTATGAAATGACTACAAAAGGTGTTACAAACACACAAGAGGACTACCAGACAGAGAAGAAAAAAGGGCCAGAAAAAATATTGGAGGAAATCATGCTTGAGAATTTGCCCAAATTAATATCAGACTCCAAACCACATAGATCAGGAAGCTTAGACAAAGCAGGATAAATGCCCAGAAAACAAAACCAGAGAATATTATTTTCAAATTACAGAAAATCAAAGTCATAGAAAAAAATTCTGAAAGCAGTTAGAGGAGAAAAGTACCCTAAGTATAGAAGAAAAAGAAAAGAATTACAACTGACTGCTCCTTGGAAATTAGGCAAGAAGGAAGAGAAGCACAGAATATAAGAAGTGTTGGTGAGGATGGAGAGAAATTAGAACCCTTGTATATTGTTGGTGGGAAGGTAAAATGATACAACTGTTGTGGGAAACAGTATGGCAGTTCCTCAAAAAGTTAAAAATAAAATTATCATATGATTCAACATTTCCACTTACGGGCATATACCCCAAAGAATTGAAAGCAGGCTCTCATGGAGATATTTGTATGCCCGTGTTCATAGCAGCATTATTCACGATAGCTAAAACAGTGTCCATCAACAGATGAATGGATAAATAAAATATTGTATATACATAAAATGGAATATTACTTAGCTTAAAAATGAAGTAAATTCTGAAATATGCTGTAATATGGATAAACCTTGAGGACATTGTTGAATTTAAGTAAAATAAGCCAGTCACAAAAAGACAACTTCCTATATGTCTTCTAGTCATATGAGACAATAGAGTGGTCAAAATCATAGATATGGAAAGTAGAATGGTGGTTGCCGAGAGCTGGGGGAGAGAGATGTGGAGGCATTATAGTTTAATGGGTATAGAATTTCAGTTTTACAAGATGAAAACAGCGATGGACATGGATGGTGGCAATGACCACACAATATTATTAATGAATTTAATACCTCTAAACTGTGTATTTTATTTTTTATTTTTTAAAGATTTTACTTATTTATTTGGGAGAGAGAGAGAGCATGAGAGGAGAGAGGTCGGAGAGAGAAGCAGACTCCCTGCCGAGCAGGGAGTCTGATGTGGGACTCGATCCCTGGACTGCGGGATCACGACCTGAGCTGAAGACAGTCGCTTAACCAACTGAGCCACCCAGATGCCCCTAAACTGTACATTTTAAATGGCTAATATTTGTACATATAAATATTAAATTGTTATGTTATATACCTGAAACTAATATATTATACTTCCATTTGATGTCAGCTCTTTTATTATGTTCAGTTAGCCAGCATATAGTACATCATAAGTTTTTGTTGTCATGTTCAATGATTCATTAGTTGTGTATAATACCCAGTGCTCATCCAATTAAAAAAAAAAAGTTAAGATGTTAAATGTTAAGTACATTTTACCACAATAAAAAAATGGGGGGAAAGCCATATGTATTTTAAAGAAACTAAGAGAAAAATACAGTATTTTATGTTTATCCATATTTTCCATTTCTGATACTCTTCAATCTTCTTCTGAAATCTGACTTTCTATATATTATCATCTTACTTCAAATGAAGTACTTTCTTTGGCATTCTTTTAGTTCATAACTGTTGGTAACAAAGTCTCAGGTTTGTTTTTGTTTTTCTGAAAATACTGGACATAGAATTCTGGATTGATTGGATTTTTTTCTTTTTAGTACTTTAAAAATAATTTTCCACTGTCTTCCTGTCTTCTGTCCTCCACTTTTTGTGATGAGATGTCAGGCATCATTCATACCATTGTTTCCATGTAGGAATGTTTTGGTTATTTTTCCTTCTAGCTTCTTTAAAGAATTTTTTCCTTTGTTATTTTTTACTTTTCAATAGTTTGATGATTATTCACTTATGTCTTTTTCCTTTGTATTTATCTTGCTAGGATTTGCTGAGTTTCTTCTTTCTTTTCTTTTTTTTAAGATTTTTAAAATATATTTATTTGAGAGAGAGAGAGATCATGAATGGGGGAGGGGTAGAGGGAGCAGCAGACACCCCACTGAGTAGGGAGTCCTATGTGGGACTAGAGGACTCTGGGATCATAACCTGAGCCAAAGGCATATGCTTAACCAACTCAGCCACCCAGGTGCCCGAGTTTCTTCATTTCTTTACATTTATGTCTTTCAACACATTTGGAGAAATCCCAGGCATTTTTTCAAATGCATGTCTGCCTCAATCTTTCTTTCTTTTTTTTTTTTTTTAATTTTTTATTTCTTTTTGGCGTAACAGTATTCATTGTTTTTTCACCACACCCAGTGCTCCGTGCAATCCGTGCCCTCCCTAATACCCACCACCTGGTTCCTCCAACCTTGCACCCCCCACCCCTTCAAAACCCTCAGGTTGTTTTTCAGAGTCCATAGTCTCTCATGGTTCACCTCCCCTTCCAATTTCCCTCAACCCCCTTCTCCTCTCCATCTAGCCTTGTTCTCCATATTATTTGTTATGCTCCGCAAATAACTGAAACCATATGATACTTGACTCTCTCTGCTTGACTTATTTCACTCAGCATAATCTCTTCCAGTCCCATCCATGTTGCTACAAAAGTTGGGTATTGTCCTTTCTGATGGAGGCATAATACTCCATAGTGTATATGGACCACATCTTCCTTATCCATTCATCCGTTGAAGGGCATCTTGGTTCTTTCCACAGTTTGGCGACCGTGGCCATTGCTGCTATAAACATTGGGGTACAGATGGCCCTTCTTTTCACTATGTCTGTATCTTTGGGGTAAATACCCAGTAGTGCAATTGCAGGGTCATAGGGAAGCTCTATTTTTAATTTCTTGAGGAATCTCCACACTGTTCTCCAAAGTGGCTGCACCAACTTGCATTCCCACCAACAGTGTAAGAGGGTTCCCCTTTCTCCACATCCTCTCCAACACACGTTGTTTCCTGTCATGGGGGGAAATTGTGGGAAATAGGGCAGCTAGGGATAGGGGCTTAAGTCTCCGGACCCAGGACAGCCTCCCCAGGCGCTGAGCCAGAGAGAGTGTGGCGGAGAAACCAGGTCTTGGTCCCTGAGCCACCAGCGTGCCCAAGAACACGTGGAGTCCGGCTCCCATGAGGGGCTGGGAGCCACGCCAGATGGCAGAACGTGCACCTTGCTATCAGCCTGAGACTCGCGTGCCCCACGCCCTCCCCTGAGAGAGGTGCAGGAAGGCTCAATCTTTCTTTCTTATTTATGCTTCTCAGACTCCAAATATATGTATATTAACATCTTGATATTCACCCACACCACTGAGGCTCTCTTTATTTTCCAATTGTTTTCTTTCTATTCTTCAGATTAGATCATTTTTGTTGATCTATTTCAAATTCCGTTTTTTTTTTCTCTTGTCACCTTCATAGTACAGTTAAGACAATTTGCTGAATTTTCCTCCATTTATTCTATTTTTCAGCTCTAGGGTTTTTTTGTTTGTTTGCTTGCTCTTTACATTTTTTATTCCTACCCTGAGATTCTCAACCTGTTCTATCATTATGAGCATACATTCTTGGTGTCAATGTGCATAATTATAATGACTGCTTTAAAATTCTTGTCTGTTTATTCTAATGTCTTAGTCATTGCAGATTTAGTTTCTATTGATCTTCTTTTCTCTTAAGTATGGGTCATTTTTTTTGCTTTATTTAATCTCATGATTTTGGATGTTACATTTACTGGATATTGTAATTGATACATTATAGAAATTGGATTATTATCATCTTCTGAAGAATGGCAATTTTTGCTTGTTTTAGCAATTAACTTGGCTGAATTCAATCTCAGGACTCCTCTATGACAAACGGAAGCTACACGTTTTCTGTTCAGTTCTTTTAGTCTAATTCGTCTTTTTGGAGTGTGCCCTGTGCATTCATAGTTCATACATTAACCAGAGATTTGGGCAGAGTTTATAAACAGACATTGGATCCACCTGTCCGAGGTTCTCCCCTTTTCAAATTTTCCTTTGACTTTCAGTTGTGGCAATAGCCCAGAACCTTGCCCTCTGATCCGTTATGCCAGTAACACATTAGGCTTCAAGCTAAGTTTACACAACTCAGTGCAGCATGAACATGACTGTGACCTGTGTCCAGGCAAAAAGTCATAAAAAGAGACATTCATTCAGTATTTCCTTCATCTAAGATTTGTTTCTGTCTGCTTTTGCCATTTCTCTATGCTTTTAAATAGCTGTTTTAGGGGACCATAGGTGGCTCTGTAGGTTAATTATCCAACTCTTGGTTTCTGCTCAAGGTCATGATCTCCTGGTGGGGAAAGCCACTCAGTAGGGAGTCTGCTTCCCCTCTGCAGTCCCCTCCCCCTCCATGACTCTCTCTCTCTCTCAGATAAATGAATAAATAGCTGTTTTATCCAGAGTTCATAAGTAGAAAGTTGAATTTTCTTTGTGAGGAAATTTAAAGATCATTTTAAATAAGAATTGTGTGATTTGAGCTCATTTACATTTTAGTGATATGACTGGTATGTTTGGATTTGGTTTTATTATCTTAATTATATTAATTTTGCATAACATTTTATATTACAATGTTACTTTCTTTGGATGGTCTTATTTTGTACTCTCTTTTTCATTCTATCTGGCATTTAATAATCTTATTTTTGTTCATATGTTTAGATGATACACATACCTTCTTTAATGTCTAATGTTCCTGACTTACCACTCAACTATTTGGCTTTTACTTTTATTTATTTTCACTGGACTCATATCGCTATGGAATAATCGGTAGGCTGGTTCTATGTTTCTTTTTTTTTCATCTTTCCCACACACTCTTTAGTTGCATTATATCTGCATTGACAGAATATGTACTATTTGTATAACTTCCCTTCTTGTCACTTTGCTTTTAAAGGAAAAATACACATGGGGTAGTACTCTCTGTTACATCGTAAATATACATGAAGTGATGGGACAGAATTGAAACTAAACACATCATTTATATCACAGTATTACAATGATAATGATTAGTTCTTTTTCCATTCTCCCCGGAACTCACTTGGTTTGGATGGAACTTGTCCACTGGTATATTCTTCAGGAAGGGATTTTAAAAATAGTTACCCCCAGATCTTGCAGGTTAAATCATATTTATTATCACCTTAACATTTCCTAACAGCTTGACTGCATATAAAATCATTTGGTTCACACTTTCTTTCCTAGAGTTTCTGAAAAATGCCACTGTTTTGTTTTGAATATTGTTGTTAAAAAGTATAACACCGATATTAATGTTCTTCAGTTAGTATATGACTTGGTCTTTTTGCCTAGAGCCCGAAATCTTGTTTGGTTTCCCTTTATTATTAGTTTCTAAGAATTATATTATGATACATTTCGTAGTCGTTTCAGGCCAAGTTTTTCTAGAAATAATAGGCCTTTCCAATAAGTGAAGTTAGGTCTTTTATATCTTTCAGATATATCTTTCAGATATATTAATTTCAGAAATTTTTCTGAAAAATTACTTTAAAAAATAATTCTTGCCATTGTTATTTTTTTTATTTTTCAGGGATTCCAGTTGTGTGTATTGTCATTTTCCTGTCTTACCAATCTGATTTTTATATCATTTTATGTATTGTCTTCATGTTCTCTTGGTTATTTTCATGCCTTTTCTCAATATTATTTTTTATATTATCAATTTAATCTATTATCTTTGGACCACTTTCTATTGTGTCTTCATTTATTATTGATTTTTATATTTTTCTTCAATTTTATTTGATTATAGTGCTATTTCACAGCTTCCTGATTTTTTCAATTTTTTCTGAGTTTTTGAATTTCTGATTATGTTGTATTTACATATCTGCCAATGATTATTTAACAACATTTAATTTAGGTTGGCACATTATAGTTTCCTTCTGCTTCAGGACCATTCTTTTGGGACAATTTTCATAAGCTCAAAATTTTTATTGTTATTTTGTTTTATTGTATAGTTTTCTTTGCACGGACATGGATGACCATTTGTTCATTCTGTGAAGTCTTATCTTCTGGGACTAGCAAGCCATGGTATGCAGACATTGCTGGAGGACTTAAGATAACTTGTACATTTTGCAGCTGAGTTTGTTCTTTCTTCTTGATACAGTGAAATACAGTCTTTTAGGAGGGGGTCATTGAATTTTCTAATTCTGTGATTCTCTTGACTTGTTCCTACAGACTAAAGCTATTTTTATATACACTTGATCTAAAAAAAAGCTTTGCTGGATACACAGTCCTTAATATACCTACTTTCCTTGAGTTTCTCAATAATACTTTTATATTATTTACCTCTTATTTCTTTTTCATTTTCACTGCCAAATCTCCAATGGTCAGATCCCCTTTCCAAGTTGTCCCTTTTTCACCAGGAGCAGTGCTTTCCTGAGCCTGTCACCTTGAATCTTGCATACACAATTGCTTTCAGTTCTTCAATAACCAGCCTCTGAGTTGTAAGTAACAAACATATCTTCAATATTTTCTAACTAAATGTAGTATCCATTTTGGGGGGGGGATTAATTTTATCGGTGTTTCATGCTCTTGGTTTCTTTGTTCTTTCATCTTCTTTCTACCTCTATCTCTCCTCACAAGAATGGGTTCTGGAGCTATATCCATGCTATTAGGGTGTTTATTGCCCTACTTATCCATGACTTAAAGGTTCATAGTATTTTTTATGTCTTAGTTATGCTATACGCATGAGTTACAGATCATTTAGTTTGTTCTTCTTTTTGATCTCTATGAATTTTTTTTTTTGAGGGTGTGTGGAAATCCTGATTTATACTGTTGTTAGCATCCTATGAAATACTGGAGTTGCTCTCAAGTTGGTTCTGACTAGCTCTCAATGGAAACAGTAAAGTCAGAGTTATAGAGACATGGTAAGTCTCAAAGATATATGAGAAGATTGATAAATGGAAATCTAGAGGGTATTAACATAAAAATTCAAGAATATTCTTCTTAATGGTTTCTATTTTCAAGAATTTTGAATATAAGTAAGCCCTGATTAATATGCATCGGAGAGAAAATATGATTTTAGAAGTCATCTATTGAATCCCTCTTAGCCACAAAACTTTTTTCTGTGTAAATTGAATTATAGCTCTAAATTATTCATGTCCCTCTAATATTGATATACATCCATATCACCACTACACCTCTGTGGTAGGTAGAGTATAATTATTCACCTCTTTTCTTTGAGCTTAGCCAATTGATTTGTTTGGCAATCAGATGTTCGCATATACGATGTAAGCCAATGCTTGAAATGTGTTTACATATTTGGGTTTGCTTTCTTGAACTCTTGTTTTTATTCGTAAGAAAATCATGCCTCAGATAGTGGCTGGTCCACGCATAATGAGAGTCACATTGTGCAGACCTAGACCTAATCTGAAACTGGGAGCTTAACCCAGTCTAGAGCAATAGAATTATAGATAACCTACTGTAGCAAGGATAAGGAAATAAGCTTATTATTGTAAACCACAAGTTTTAGGGTGGTTGGTTATGTAGCAGCATTCTGACAATTACTACCAAGGAGAGCTGCTATAACAAACACCTAAAATTGGTTGGCAGTGGTTTGGGAACTGGGCAGCAGGTGGCAAGCATGCTGTAATATGAGGCTAGAAAAATTGTGAGGAAAGTTACAAGAAGTGGGAAAAATGTCAACCTGTGGCATGTAGTGGCTAAATATTTGATAAAACTGTCACTCATGATAATGGAGAGAACAGAAAATATATGTAATGAACTCGTCATGTTGATTGAGGAGTTTTTGAGGGAGACTGCTGAATCCTGAGGTGGCCGCAGCAGGCTGCATTTGATAAAGTTCTCTAAGACAGGAACAAACTGGCGAGGGTAAAAATAGAATTGAGAGGAAATATGAAGAATTTAAAAGTGCTAGGATTGCAAAACTGGAAAGTTAAACTGGTTTTTACCATATTAAATAAATGGTTATTAAGATATAGCTTCAGGGGAAAGAATAATTCCATGGGACTTCCAATAAGACATAGCTTCAGAATACAACAAAAAAAGAATGTGTGGTTATAATACTATCTTTAAAACCTTTGAAAGAATTAAAGGAACATCTAGTAGATCTCCTCAGCTGGAAAAAGGGGGATGGGACTCCTAGGAAGCTTTAGAGTAATGTCCCCCACCCCAGACATCTCATCCACCCAGGGAAGCTATAATTGCAAATAAAATGATGGGCGTGCCTCAGAAATAGTTGTGGTCATAGCTCTTGGAATATGAAATTGACTAGAATCAAATACATAGAAATTTTACACCTTCTGAGAGAGTTGTATTGGCAAAATCTCTAATCCTGAATAAAGGAGACAAAGCTTTTGAGATGTAAAAAGACCTTCAAGCCTCTTACTTTCTCCATGCAGATAGCAGATTCAAAAACCCCCTCTGCTCTGTAGAAAAGCTATTTTCCCATGTGTTCTTCAGATGTGGCCAAGGAGATTTTTGGAAAAGGAAAGACCTCCTAGAAAAGGAGCTGTGGAGAGCACATTCTCAGAGAACAGACACACACCAACCAAATAGCACTGTCTGCCCCTAGCCTAAGTGGACTTGGCAATGTTTGTCCAGCATAAGTAAGAAACTTCTATGGACCATTGACTGATATGTACATTCCACTATTACTCTCTTTGAATGGAAATGTTTATGTTTTTTCCCATCCTTGTTATACAATTATACTTTGGAGTCTGTAAACTTTTAACTAGTTCATAGGTTTCTTGATCACGAGAAACTACATCTGGACATAATATAGATCGTCTGATCCTGATTGAGTCTGCTACCATGATTGGATAAAATTTTTGGGTATCCTTGCACAGGGCTAAGTATATTTTACATGTGAGTAGTTGTTACCAACAAAGAAATTGTGAAATATTGAGCCATTATTCTCAATTCCTAACCCTCCTATAGCAATATTGTGCATCTATATTTATGTTGTGTTGGAAGGACTGGACTAACCAATTCTTGCTTTGGGTCTGATCATGTGACTTGTTTTGACCATAACATGTTAGTGCATATGACATCAGCAAAGGCTTAAAAAATTTCATTACAGTTATATTCTTGTACTCTGGCCTTTCACATATGAAGAATATGCCTTAGCTTTGGGGTCTAGGATGGATGAGACACTTACAGATGATTTGAACCCAACTGAAGTTGGAAGTTATGCCTAACCAAGCCCATCCAAGCCTAACCAAGACCAGTTGAACTTCAGTTCCATGAGCATGAAATACCTATTTCTGCATGCAACTAAATTTGGAAGGTTTTTTAATGCAACATTATTGTGGTGATATTTAAATCATGTACTCACTTACTTAACAAAATATTTTGATGAAATTTAGGAAGGAAGAGGGTGTCTACTGCACTGTCTTAAAGGAGCATAAATGAAGAAAAGGTTGAATCTCTTGACATAGAAAATGATATATATTCACAAGGGAAACCAGGAGTCCAAGCAAAAGTGAAGGGATATACCAGAAGAAAGCTATCCTGTAATGAAATGACATCTAAATCTGCATACAAGGCTATACTATTTTCTAACTTAAAAAATTGAATCAAAATATCAAATAAGTGATATCCTGGTGAATTTACTGAACAAAAAACACAACGATTTCTTTTGATTAAAACAACACTCTGGACACCTGGGTGACTCGGTCAGTTAAGTGTCTGCCTTTGGCTCAGGTCATCATGTCATGATCCCAGGGTCCTGGAACTGAGTCCCACACCATTGTCAGGCTCCTTTCTCAGCAGAGAGTCTGTTTCTCTCTCTGCCTGCCACTGCCCCTACTTGTGTGTACTGGCACTCTCTCTCTCTCTCTCTCTGAGACAAATAAATAAATAAAATCTTTAAAAAAATAACACTTAAACTTTTGAAATATACTTTGCTAAATCAATTATAGTGGAGATTCTCCATCATAGCATCCTCGGTGCTCAGTGAAGGGAAGATCACTAGTTCATTCAGAGCATGTAACCTTTCTAACTACACTGACAGAATCATAGAAGATGACTCAGGGCCCAATCGGAGATCTTGCGATATTTTTCAAGATGGAGCTAGGAGAGAAGCTGCTTACACTCCTATTCCTAATTTTCCTAAAGATCTCTCTCTCCCACATGTCTTTAGTTGGAAATACTAAAGTCAGCACATGGCACAAAGCACAGAATAAAAAGAAATAAGAAAAACCTGACAGCATTTGAGTATTAATTCCAGTCATCCTTAATGGTAATGCTGGCCCTTCCCTTCTCAGTCTGTGGGAGCTTTCAAATCCCTCTTTTTTTGTTCATGCCAGTTCAAATTTATTTATTTATTTATTAAAGATTTTATTTATTTATTTGACAGAGAGAGATCACAAGTAGGCAGAGAGGCAGGCAGAGAGAGAGGGGGAAGCAGGCTCCCTGCCGAGCAGAGAGCCCAATGTGGGACTCGATCCCAGGACCCTGAGATCATGACCTGAGCTGAAGACAGAGGCTTAACCAACTGAGACACTCAGGCGCCCGCCTGTTCAAATTTAATTTCTGTTACTTTCAATGAAAATTTCCTGAATAACGCATTAGACTTCAATTAAAAAAAAAAAAACTCCTATGGCGAAAAAAAGTTCACTTATCACGAGTGAAAACATTTCCTCAGACTTCTGGACATTAGCATTTATTTCCAAGTAAACATAAAAAATGATAACTATAATTTCCAAATTCTGAGTGGGTAAAGAGAAAAAAATT
Source organism: Martes martes (assembly GCF_963455335.1). NCBI lineage: Eukaryota > Metazoa > Chordata > Mammalia > Carnivora > Mustelidae > Martes > Martes martes. Next base: position 63,711,177 of record NC_137888.1, on the reverse strand, counting down.
ACAAATCAAGATTTTATACTCATTTAAATCACTTTGAGCATATAGAGGTAAAGATAGACATTCTTAAACAAATCCGAAAATATAGCAAACATAAATTCTTAAGGAAAAATTTGGTAGAGGGAGCTAACCAAACAAAGGTTGAATCAAGTGAAAAACTTGGGAATGAAGACACCCATAACATAAAAGGACTGGAAGTAAAAATTGAATGTCATGGATTATGGAATTATTCATTTAGGGCAAAACAAATGTGTGAGTTATGTTTAAAGACAAGAAAGGAAATGACAGACACTGAGAGAAAAAACTTACCATATGAAAATAATATAGTTATATTACTGCAATGAATTAGACCAAACTTCCAGCTCTGCAAAAAAAGTCAAAAGGTGGGAGTAGAGAAGAGATGGAAGTACAAATTTATTTCTTCATCTTGTAGAGGAGAAATTTAATATATAATGCTTGATTTTTAAATTGGAATGTATGAAATAAAATATTAGTATATTTTTTAAATTATAAACATAACCATCAAAGGAAGTAATACAAAATACACTATATGATTTTCAAGTTGAGAAAAGGGATGGTAGTGGAATGAGGGAAACATAGGTTATATGGAAGGGTATAGAAAAAATAGCGGCACCTGGGTGGCTCAGTTGTTAAGTGCTGCCTTCAGCTCAGGTCCTGATCTCAGGGTTCTGGGATCCAGTCCTACATCAGGCTCACTGCTCAGTGGGGAGCCTGCTTCTCCCTCTCCCACTCCCCCTGCTTGTGCCCCCCCATTAAATAAATAGATAAAATCTTTTTTAAAAAGTGTAGAAAAAATAAAGACAATAGGGTGTGTTTAGAAATAAAACCTAAAAGCATAAAATAATTACTAATTAATGTAAAATATAATATTGGTAAATGTAATGAGAAAAACTTCCCTATAAAAATGTATGAAGCAAAGGCAAAACTATAGGTCATATACAACAAGTATATCTAAGATAAACGAATCAAAATATTCAAAGTAAAAAGATGACAAAGAAAAACCAGGCAAATACTAATGCAAGGAAAGCTGGCATCTTCATAACCATCTCAAACAAGTTTGATTTAAGGAATTAATGTATTAGATGTGACAAAGAAGAACGTTTTCAATAATAAAGAATATAATTAACAGCTAGCATATTGCTGTCATCATTCTTTAAGCCACAAATTACCATAACATTAAAACACAAAGCCAGGACTACAGGAAATACAAGGAAAATCAAAGAGAGAATTGTAATAGAACATTTTAACTCATTATTTTCAGCTCATAATAAAAAATATGTAATTATCTGAATGATATTTTATTAATATATTACCTATCTATAATCTCTAATAGAGTGTGATATTCTCAAAGAACAAAAGTTTACTACATATTAACCTAAAAATACCACCACAAATTCAGATCTAAAATGACGAAACAGTACAGATTACATTTTCTGACGATTTTTTAAAAAGATTTATTTATTTATTTATTTGACAGAGACAGAGAGAGACAGTGAGAGAGGGAACACAAGCAAGGGGAGTGGAGGAGGAGAAGCAGGCTTCCTGCCCAGCAGGGAGCCCAATGCGGACCCTGGGATCATGACCTGTGTCAAAGGTAGATGCTTAACCTCCGAGCCACCCAGATGCCCCTTTTCTGACCATTTTAGTACAATTAGAACAACAGCAACAAAACAAAATTTATCAGCTATTAAAAGGTGAAAATTTTGACTCTCAGTTTGGAGAGGAATTCAAGACTGAAATAATGGAATATCTAGACAAGAACAAGAATAAAAATACTGGATATCAAAACTTATGGGTTGAAACTCAGTTTGTGCCCACAGGAAGATTTTTTTTTTTACATATCATATCAGTAAACAAAAATGAAAAGAAATTAAGTACTCAATTCAAAGAGGTAAAAATTACAAACCAGGAATCCAAAAAGAGAGGAAGGAAAGTTGGACATTGACAAATTAAATACAGAAAACAGAACAGGCAAAAAAGTAAAAAAGAAATCCAAGAGCTAGTTTGTTGAAAGACAGATGAAAATAGATAACAAATAGTCACCATAATTTAAAAATTTATTAATTAATGACATACAAAATAAAACACCATTAGGCATTTACAATACTGATGGTCCATATGTAACATGCTTGGAGGAACAGCTTCATAGACAAAAAGGAAGTTTTCAAGGAGATTTTATAAAACTTATATATCAGCAATCTCCCAAACCTAACAAAAGCAACACATTTAAAAAGAAAACTCAATTTTGCTCAAAAATATGTATGCAGAACTCTTAAATATTAGCACAAAAGACTATACAATATATTAAAATAACTAACTGTAACTATATACTGTTTATAAAGCAAGAATGTCTCAAGATTTATTTATTTCAGAGAGAGAGAGAGACAGAGGGCAAGCATGAGCTGGGGGGCATGGGGTGGTGGAAGAGGGGTAGAGGGAGAGGAAGACTCCTTGCTGAGCAGGGAGCCTATCCCAGGGGTCCTGAGATTAAGTGAGACTTAATCCCAGGACCCCAGGATCATGACCTGAGCCAAAGGCAGATACCTAAACAACTGAGTCACTCAGGTGCCCTGAGCAAGAATGTTTTGAAACAAGGATATTTATTTGATTCCAATATAATAGGTCAAAATAAAAAAAAAATTAAAAGACCATCTTACCAGCTTATGCAAGGACATTTAACAAAATTAAGCATTTCTTCCTGATGAAAAATTATCAAACGGATAATCTTTTGACACAATAAATGTAAATAAAGTTGCAAATAGGCATCATTATGCCAAATTTTGGAATACTAGAAGATTCTTTTTAAAGTTAGAAAAACTATGTGAATACCTACACTCAATACTGTTATTTAACAATACTTCGTGAGTACTACTCTGTACATATATGTTGGAGAATTAAATATACAAAAATACAGAATAGGAAAAATTTTGCCTTATAATTTGCTATTAACATGATTTTGCAACTGGGAAAATAAAGAGAAGTCACTGAAAAAATCTATAGGAACAATATTAATTTAGTAAGGTGACTTGGTCACAAAATTAATGTAAAAATACCAACGGCCTCTTTGTTATAGAATGTAAAGTAAGAAATGACTCCATTGAGGTGCTTGGGTGGCTCAGTGGGTTAAGCATCTACCTTTGGCTCAGGTCATGGTCTCAGGGTCCTGGTTTTGAGCCCGGCATCTGGCTCTCTGCTCAGAAAGGAGCCTGCTTCCCCCTCTCTCTCTGCCTACTTGTGATCTCTCTCTGTCAAATAAATTATAAAATCTTAAAAAAAAAAAAAGAAAGAAATGATTCCATTAAGCTATAGTCACAAGATCATACAACTAGGAATAAACTTGCATGGTACTTGTAATGAAAATATAGAAAAATTAAATGTTTGAAGGACATAAAGGAAGACTTAAATAAATGTAAAAATATACTGTATTCGTGGAGTGAAAAAAATAGAAAAGCTCAATATTGTAAAACTATCCATCCTTCTAAATATTTACCTAGAAATTCAGAGTAGTTTCAGCCAATTATTAACAGTATTTTTTTCCTAGAAATTGAAAAATGTTGATACTAAATATAGTCTACATTTTAAAAGATGGAGAGGTAATTAAGAAAATTTTCTAATAAAGAAAAATGAGAGCAGACTATCTTTAAAGTTAGTAAAATTAAAAGTAAGATAAGACTAGCAAAATCTCTTTCATACTGGTGTGGGGCTAAACAAATCAATAGAATATATTATGATCTCCAGATATAAATTTAAAATAGAAATTGAATATACATTAAAGTGTATTCCAAACAGTGGGAGAAAATATATATTATTAACTTTTTTCCTGATACTATTGGCCAGCATTGGTACTAGTAATGTGGTGTCAGATATATTCTTGGTTCAGTAATTGCATTAAAATAAATTTGAGATGTAGTAAAGGTTTGAAATTTTAAATATAAAACTAGAATAAAAGTACTGAAATAAAATATGGGAGACTATGTTTTTTTAATATAGAGTGGGGGAAGAATCCTGAACATGACTTCATAAAGATTAAAAAACTCTGTAAGAAAGAAATAATATGGCAAAATTATTTGCAGTACTTATAATTAGGCAAACTTTTCTTAATATAGAAAAATATAAATATAAAAAATGAATAATCAACAATAAAAATGTGCATAGAGCACAAAAGGTAGTTTATAGAAATGTACACATATGAGAAGATGCTCAGCCTCATTCATATTTAAATAAACCATTTTAAACAACCATTGTTTCATTAGATTGAAATGATTAAAAAATTATAATCATGTTGGCAAAAGTCTGTGCTAGAAATACTCTCCTACACTATTGGGGAGAGTGCTAATTACTACCTTTTTGGAAGGATATTTAGTAATGTCTATCAAAATTCCAAATGCACATACCTTAGCTCAGCATTTCCTCTTCCAGGAACAAAGTTTTCTATAGATTTACTAGCAAAAGTGCCCTAGAAAACCTGCACAAGAATGTTCATTATTGCATTGTTTACAGGAGTGAAAAAAAAAATGGCTAAAGGAAAAGCAGCTTCAGTATTTACTTAGAAAGAACAGGGTAAGTATACGATGCCATGCATTGTTGGAGGAGGTCATTGCAAGGAGGTGGCCCGTGGCTGATCTGAGAGCTGGCCTTGGGTAATCAGTCTTTTCATCTTTCTCCTGCCCTTGGAACGTACATTCTGCCCATTGTTCCCACCATTTTCAAGGATGCGGTCTTGAGGGAGCAAGGTGTTGCTGAGGCTCTCTAGATGGTAAATGCGACTAAACCCAGATAAGGCCTCTATATAAATTTTTAAGGTATGGCGGGCAGGTGCAGAGATCTCCTCCTCTTGCTGCCATTTAGTCCTCATATGTAAGTTCTCTTTGCTATTAAACCCACCACCTACCAATCTGGGATGGTCTATCTCTTTCATTTCTCTTTCCCTGCCCTTCCTCTATGAGGCCCAGTTTCAGGTTTCACCTAATAGGCTCCCAACTGTGCAAACCAACAACTGGCAAGCCAGCCAGGAAACTGAAGAAATGGATCCTGGGAAAGAGGCATTCGCAGGGGAGATCCTGGGTGGGCCAGAGACCTCTGAGTGGGCAGGGTGGCCAGCTTGGCTGGCCACTGGTGTTGAACTAGAGGCTGAAGCTGAAGTTAGAAAGCTGGAAGAAGAGCTGAAGTTATAGGAGAATGTGTCAGTGTCTGCGATTCTGCTAGTTTCAAGGCTGGCAGACAAGACAGGAGAGCAGGAGGATGAATCAGAGACCTTAACGTGCTGTTTTGCAGAACTAGGAGGACACAATCTGCTTCAGATTAAGATCAGGGTGCTTCTGACAAAGCCTGACAGAGATGCAAGCATTTTGGGGAAAGTGAGGAGAAAGAGGGGAGGACATTGTGGTGACTGAGCATGAAATAAACAAAATGCCCTGTACCAACCCCTCCCTAATACACAGGAAAGCAAAAACCCAGCAACTATGACCCCAGCCATCATGACAGCCCCCAATTCAGGAGACACTCAGTGAGAGAATATACTTTCTGCTGAGCTTATTGATATAGCTGCCAAGTTCCACCAAAAGTCCAGGTAAGGTTAGTGCCACTATAGGATATGGGAGTGATGGTATTTCTCTGTCCAGACATGAGGCAGAGAAAATGAGCAACATTACCACACACCCTGCCCTCTGGCAGCACCTGCATATGTGGGGGGTGTGTGTGTGTGTGTGTGTGTGTGTTTAAGGTACTCACTCCCTTATAGAGTGGATTATTCTAGTAGATGGGCCATCTACACCCCTGTCTTTGAAGGCCCTGATCTGGTCACATTCACTGCAAGAATGAAAGCCAATATAATTCAGTCTGCCCCTAGTACCTGTTATGAGACATGGATAGCCATACTGAGCTCAGTCGTGGGACAAGACTTATATGATGTTGGGCAATCCATTGCTGATCTGGGGGAAATTGACACATCCTAGCAATGGGTATGAGCTGTGGGAAAGATTGGAGAGAGAAGGGGGGAGTTCAAATAGCCAAAAGCCTATCCCAACTGGCTGTGAAGGGGCCAGGAAAGTAACCTGGAAGCAAATGGGACTCCATTTGCTGATGAGACCCCACCTGAAAAGATAGACCTGTAACCCCACACTGTGTGGGTTAGCCTGTGGGAGGCCTTAAAACCTGAAAAACAGTTCAGACATGACCCTCTTGCTCCTACCCTCCCTGAAGCCTCACCTGCTCCAGCAGAGCCCTCAGAGATATAGCCCTACTCAGGGTGGGTTCCTCTTACACCCCAGGTATAGGGTGCAGGCCAAGACTGCCTCCAGGTGAAGGCCTATGGAGGTTATTAGAGGCCTCATGTTGAGCTCACTACTCACTGGTACCCCAGAAATAAGCAAAAGGTGATGGCTTTGCTGGACATTGGAGTTTAGTGTATGCTAATATATGGTAACCTTCAGAAATTTTCTTGCTCCCTCAGTACCATCAATGGCACCATTAAGGTTTTGGGAGTCATTGAGTCAGTTAAGATGCATTTTGTTCCAGAAGCTGTGATCAATAGGGTGCAAAACTATCCAACCCCTAATAATGTGAAAGAGATGTAAGCCTTTGTAGGGATTTGAGGGGTTTGGAAGACTTATTGCCCACCTGGCTCAGTGTTTCTGTCCCTTACACCACCTGGTAAAGAAAGGGCATGTGTGCAACACAGGATCAGAGCAGCAACCTGCCACAGAGAAGGCAAAAATACAAGTGATGCACATTAAAGCTCTGGGTATCTCATTATGCCCTGTGGAGTTATGGAAATATGGAAAGATATTTGGGTCCCCCTCTAAGAGCCTCGGGCCTTTACTGTCTTACCAATTCCAACATATAAGGCACTGACATCCTCTGGTAACCAGGAACCTGATGCCCTAGCTCAGGTATGAACTCTAGCAACCGACCCTACGGTAGATACAGCAGATTTGGTGCAAAGGAGGAGTGGCCACTGTAGCACCCAAGTGAGATGGCATATTACCAAGAATGATGAATTGCCCTTGGAATACAGTGACTGGTTAATGCAGCAATAGCATGTCCTGTGTGTTCTAAACAATACCCAAGACAACTGTCAAGAGATTCTGGGGACATTCACTGGAGTTCCCCACAGGGGTGAGAAATTGATGAATTGATTATATTGGCCCCTCCCTCTGAGTGAGGGTCCTAAATATCCTCGGTTTGTGTGGACACTGCATATGGCCTGACCCAAGCGTTCTAATTTGGACATGCAAAGCAGGCTTCCACCATCAAGGAATTGAAGAAACTGAGTACCGTGTATGGATACCCTGATCGAATAGACAGTGATCAAGGGTCACATTTTAAAGGCCATGATGTGCAAGACTGGGCAAAAGAACATGATATTGAATGGATGTTTCATCTCCCCTCTAACATGCAAGCAGCAGGCTTGGTAAAAAGAAGGAATGAAATATCAAATCAGTCTACTTAATCACTAACAAGGCATGCCTGGGTGGCTCAGTCAGTTAAGTGTCTGCCTTTGGCTCAGGTCATAATCCCAGGGTCCTGGGATCGAGCCCCGTATCGGGTTCCATGCTAAGTGGGGAGTCTGCTTCTCCCTCTCTCTCTGCTGCTCCCCCTGCTTGCCCCCCCCCCTCTGGCAAATAGATAAATAAAGTCTTTTTAAAAAATTACTAACAAGTAAAACCACCTTGGCCAGGTAGACTGAAGTACCATTCCAGGCTTTAATGCATTTGAGTATCACCCAGTAGGGCCTGTTGCCCCATATGCCAGATTGGGGACCCCTGCCAAGATAATTAACTCTGTAAAGATACAGAAATCTTGGGAGATAGCCATTGCCCCGACTCTTACCATGGATCCACAAGCCCCATCACACCTAGGAAAGGCATTATGGATCTTGCCATGGAACATCTCACCAGGATGGGTGTTATTTTTGCACCCCAGTGCAAATCACCACAGGGATCCTGTTGTCCTGTAGAAATCCTGACCTATGGAAATGCACTATACCTGGAATGGAACATGAACCATTAAAAGAGGGGAGAAGGTAGGGGTCCTGGTCTGACAATATGCCACCCCAGTCCATTTCCTCACACCTGATGGCACTGTTTCCCCCAGCCAACATATAAGCCGTAGCCACATTGATACCTAAGAATCAGGCCATAAGTATAATTCTTACAGAAGGGGAAGACCTTCCCATTTAAGTTCCTTAGACTTCTGCTGTTCCTGTGGTGTCTGGTCACAGGATGGGCATCCAATACCTGTCTGCAGTGGGCCTACTCATACACCCAACAAAGGAATCAATCCAACTGTTGGGTATGTGGGCAGCTGTCCCAGGATTACCATTGTGGGTATCATCACTCCTGGGTAGGGATCAGAAGGCCTTAAAGCAATGCATTACAGAGGAACAAGCTAAGACTAGAATTCTTAATTCACCTGATATTACCAATACCGAACTTGGCGTATGGTATATGCTGTCAATAACCCTGCGCATGGGCATTCTTTTTCTGTCAATTAAATTGCATAAGCAGCCCATCAGACTGCTGATCAGAAAGGTCTTAAAAATAGAGCTATTGGTGGCTGTGTTCAGACTTGGGATAGGTTCGTGTGGCTTACCCTGGGGTTATGGACATTTGAGCACCCGGGCATCTCTATCACTTCAAACAGAACCGACCCAATTGTGCTAGGAATGTGGAATGGATATCACTAGAACTGTGTGGTCTTTCTATCACATTTAAGGGTAGTTACTGGTTTGGCACAAACTGATTCTGCTTCCTAGATGTTTTCTGGATAGCCCTGAATGGGCACCAACAGTTATGTGGCACAAATATTCATCCACGGCTTCCACCTGGATGGTTGAACCACTATACTATGGGTTTCCCTGGGCATAGGGGAGAATTTGCCCCAGAGCAACAAAAATTGCCAACCCCCTCTCTCTGAGGCCAGAGGAGCACATTCTATTTTCCACTGGTTTGATCATTTGGCTGCTGTCTTTGTCCCCACCACTGGCCGGGAGGATATTATAGCATACATAGAAGCCCTTACTAAATTCACCCAACTAGCCTCAAATGACAACTGGCGAACTGTGCTTTACTGAATACTGAAATATCTCTAATAAGAAATGCTGTTCTCCAAAATAGAAAGGGCTTGAATATTATTACTGCCTCACAGCGGGGTACCTGTGCCATTATCCGGAGTGTTATTGTTAATACCCTGATGAGCCGCCTAACGTATCATTTTTATTAAATAACATGAAGATACAAGGGAAGGCCCTGAGTGATCAAACCACCAGCCTACAGGACTTAATAAATCAGTGGTTTGGATCATGGGGCTCTTGATGGAAAAAAAAATGATATTTATTTTAGGAATCATTATCTTAATCTTAGTTTTCTCTTGTATGTGCCTACATTGTTGTTGTGGTATCTGCCTCCTTTGCAGTCACCACCAAATGAGCCATCTTCTCTACACTAATGAAACCCCTTGCTGACCACTCAGGGCACACTGTGGAAGAGAGAGGCATGGAAGATTCTAAGAGCTTGTCATGAAGGGTGGTGTGTTAGAGGTCACTGAGAAGGCACGACTACAAGTTGACCTAGGAGCTGGATGTGGGCGGAGGCTCCTCACTAACTCCCTGTCCCTGGAATCTATATTCTGCCCACACTCCCATTGTGGGAGCCATTTTCAAAGATGCAGACTTGAGAGAACAACGTGTTGTTGAGACCATCTGGATGGTACACCTGACAGAAGTCAGTTAAGGCTACTACATAAACTTAAGATTCTGGCAGGCTAGTGCAGAGATCTACTCGTCTTGTAGCTGCCTAAAACAAACCTTGTATATGAATTCCCTTGCTTGTTAGACCTACCACCTACCAAGCTAGGGTGATCTGCCTCTTACTTCGGTCTCTCCCAGGTCTCTGTGTATGGAGGTCAGATTTCACTGGGAAGATCCAGAGGGTTCAACCCAACACACATTTCAATACTATATTCTGTCAAAGATTTCTGAAAAGAGGTATAGCTACATGTACTGATCAGAAAAAATATCCAAGTATATTAAGTATAGAAATGCAAGTTATAGTATCTTATTTGTAAAATTACTTTATTTGTGTAAAAGTATATGTGGTCTATAATATTTTATGTAATATTATGTAACACAGTATAATCTGATATAATACAAATATGTATATGTAAAAATATTTTCAAGATAGCTGAAAAAAATTAATGGTAGTCAATAAGTAGTATGAAAGGAAGATGAAACAACATTTTATGATTTTCTACTATTTGATTTTAATTTTTTCATGATTGTGCACTACTTTCAAGGGGAAGTAGAGTATCACATTTGGAATTTACACTGTAGACCTGGACCATCTGGGTTAAATTTCTGATTTCATCATTTACTAGTTTTTGGTCTTGGGCAAATTATTTAATCTCTTGGATCCTCGATTTTTGAATCTGTAACATAGTAATGATAAAAAGTAGCAAAAATATTATAATTTCATAGGGTTGAGCTTGGAATTAGTTAACTCAAAAAAAGTACTTAAAACACAATGAAGGTCCCTGAAAAGGCCCAAATATTAGCTGCTACTACTACAACATTATTATCGCTACTTTTATGTTTATTTAAAAACAGATTCAGATTTAGTGATATTTTATATATCCACACACACACACACACACACACACACACTGATCTACAGTTTAAAAATGTATATCTAGGGGCTCCTGGGTGGCTCAGTGGGTTAAAGCTCTGCCTTTGGCTCAGGTCATGATCTCAGGGTCCTGGGATCAAGCCCCGCATTGGGCTCTCTGCTCAGCGGGGAGCCTGCTTCCCTCTCTCTCTGCCTGCCTCTCTGCCTACTTGTGATCTCTATCTGTCAGATAAATAAATAAAATCTTTTAAAAAATGTGTATCTAAAATTTCAAATCTATCCATGTAAATTCACAATAGCTTGTTATTAAAAACATCTTAACTATATCCTATTGCTCTCTTATTTCTTTCCTGATATCCAATTGTCTTTTTTTCCTCTTTTCTCAATTTTTAAGATTTTTTTTACATTTTTTTATTTTTCTATTTTTTTATTCTTTATCACTTATTCTCTCTCTCTCTCTCTCTCTCTCTGTGTGTGTGTGTGTATGTGTATGCCTTTTCTTTCTCTTTTTTAAAACAGGCTTAAATCTTTTTTCATTTTTATTTATTTTTTTAAATATTTTACTTATTTACTTGTGAGAAAGAGAGAGAGAGCACAGAGAGAAAGGGAGAAGGAGGCTCCCCACTGAGCAGGGACCCCCCAATAGGGGGCTCGATCCCAGGACTCTGGTATCATGACCTGAGCCAAAAGCAGACACTTAACCGACTGAGCCACCCAGGCACCCATGGCTTAAAACCTTGTTCATTTGTTTCCTTCTCTTCGTTTTCTCTTTTCTTGATTGCTTTTAGATTTGATAGATTTTTATTTTTTTAGGATTTAATTTTATTTCCAATACTGACTTATTAGCTCTATCTCTTGGTTATTTTTTTTAATGCTAAATACTTACAGTGGCATACAAAGAGGCCATGGTACCTGGAGACATACGTTCTCCCATTAGAGCTGAGAACTTTACCCAAACTCTGGGAATTTAAGATGAAGAAAAATACAATATTTAAGGAGGAGTAACTTCTGACTTTCACTGGATAACTGGTAGCTCTCAATGTTAAATCATAAAATGGAGTGCCCTTCTTAATTTTCTGGCAGACAATACAATGGGGCATATACCCATGAAATTCATACTCTGAATTTCTGTTTGATTTTTTTCTGCTGCTTTCATCCTTGGCTATTTCCTAATTCCCTAGACTGGATGGAAGAGAAGACCTAAGGATTCCTTATACCCCCCCCTTTTTTTTTTCTTAAGAGAGTAAGTGTGAGCAAGCAGGATGGAGAAAGGGCAGAAAGAGAGGGAGAGAGAGAATCGCAAGCAGGCTCTATGCCCATCATGGAGCCCAGCAGAGGGCTCAATCTTAGAATCCTGAGATTATTTTTTTTTAATATTTTATTTATTTATTTGACAGACAGAGACCACAATTAGCAGAGAGGCAGGCAGAGAGAGGAGGAGGCAGGCTCCCTGCTAAGCAGAGAGCCCAATGCGGGGCTTGATCCCAGGACCCTGAGATCATGACCCGAACCGAAGGCAGAGACTTTAACCCACTGAGCCACCCAGGTGTCCCGAATCCTGAGATTATGACCTGAGCCAAAATCTAGAGTCAGAAGCTTAACCAACTGAGCCACAAGGTACCCCAGAATTCCTTACACTTTTTATTCTTTTTCTTTGGGAGAAGAATATCTGTGACTTACCTTTGTTGTTGTTATTTCAAGTTTTTACTTAAATTCTAGTTAGTTAACAGAGTGTAGTATGAGTTTCAGGAGTAGAATTTAGTGATTAATCACTTACATATAACACCCACTGTTCATCACAAGTACCCTACTTAGTACCCATCTCTCATTTAGCCCATCCCCCACCCATCTCCCCACCAGCAACCCTCAGTTTGTTCTCCATAGTTCAGAGTGTGTCAACTGATGAATTATTGAACACTACATCTGTAACTAATGGTGTACTATATGTTGGCTAATTGAATTTAAATTAAAAAGTTTCTGTCTTATGGCTTGCCTTACACTTTTTATTCTTAAAACCCTCGGGAACATATACTTCTTGTTTCTATTATTCTACTTCCAACATGTTTTCACTTAACACCCTACCCCCCACCCCAGGCTTAGTGCAACTCTTTTTTTTTTTTTTTTTTTTTTTAGATTTTATTTATTTATTTGACAGACAGAGATCACAAGTAGGCAGAGAAGCAGACAGAGAGAGGAGGAAGCAGGCTCCCTGCTGAGCAGAGAGCCCGATGCGGGGCTTGATCCCAGGACCCTGGGATCATGACCTGAGCTGAAGGCAGAGGCTTTAACCCACTGAGCCACCCAGGCGCCCCACAACTCTTAAATAGAGAGTATGTCTATGTTAGTCTGGGAAGTCTTCTGAGAAGCAGATGTTAAGATAGAATTAAAAAAATAGGGGAAACACTATAAAAGAGAAATGGGAAAGTGCTGTCAGAGTACAATGCAGGTCTCAGCCTGACTGAAGGAGAGAGGGAGGGAATGGTGAGTGAAAGCTCCTCTTCTGCTCTGCAGTTAAAAGGAGGTTCGGCAATGCCATCAGAGTCCTCTAGCCAAAGTCAGCTATCAGAACAGAGCTGTTGCTTGTCTTCCAGGACCATAAGTGCCTTCATTGTGTATAGTCATAAGCTGGGAGTAATGTGTGGGGACCAAAGCCTCAGCATAAATACATTGGTATATATCTGAGCACAACACTGTGTCCTTTGATCAATGAGGCCCTATGTAGTTAGAGGATCTTCAAAGTATAACTCCCAATCCTATCTTCCAAATTCTTTTCTGGAGAGGAAAGAGATTTTGAATAGGAGGAAAAAAATGTTGATATCATTTCTCCTTTTACTAAAGTCTCTGCCTAAGCCACTAGCTATTGGTCATAAGTGGTAGACGACTATAGGCTAGGGTTAGAGAATCACCTGTATCAGGTAACAATAAGTGATATTTTCACAGTAAAAATAGAAAAAAGAAAGAAAATCATCATCTAAAGTATTTGAAAACGTCCCTGAAATCTTTTCAAAACCTAAATAAATTAATGTCACATACCTTCTCTAATTAAACCTGGATTTTCTAAAGTAGCAACATCAAGATAAATAGGAATAATTATTCATTTTTTTCTGTTTTGTTTAATTATGTGTGCTGTGGATTTGAACCTATTTTTCATTTTAAATGTGCAATGCTTCCGACACATTATGCTTAATATAGGCTTATATGAGTAACCTGGGATGCCAACCATCACTTATGACATTTATGACATTGCTTCTAGGGGGAAGTAGGCTCCAAGTTCCCAGTGATGAATTTATAAATGAGCTTTTGGGATATAATTTATTTGCAAGTTGGAGGTGTAGATCTTATATCTTTTGATATTTTTTATCTTTCACATATCTTTATGTGATCTCTGCAAAATGTTTTCACCTCTGTTATTTGAGACTTCCCCTGCCACTCTAAAGCAGGAAAGTAGGCAATAATTGTCTATTATTTTTTCTTCCTCCAACTGAGATTCATACCTGAGTAACCAGGAACCTCTGCCGAAGCCTGTCTTCTTCATTTTTCTTAATAATCCATTCTGAGGCAAAACTCATTTTTTTGTGATTGAAATCAGAAGAGTGATTAACTTGGAGAGAGGGTACTGACAGGAACGGGACATCAGGGAGTTTCCTGGGATGCTGGAAAGGTTCTGTAACTTTATTGGTTACACGGATGCATATGAATGTAATGATTGGTCGAACTCTCCATTTAAGAGTTGTGCAGCTTATGTAATTGTAGTTGAATTAATTTTTTTGAAAACTTACCTGTACCAAATTTCATAAGTAACTCTATAAATTAACTAAAGGTAATGAATCATTGCTTCTGGTGAGTTAAGTTTATCCTAGCTCTATGATACCTGAATTTTAATCAACATCACTGACTTTACCCCAAGGCACATAATACTAAAGTTGTTGAACAGTTCATGCTACTAGCAAAGATACCAGTGGTGAGTAGATAGAGAACACAAGGACCTGCCGATAGGAGCCAGGTTTAGGAAAAAAATATGGTTGAAGAAAGTTTACACTGCTTCAAATTGGAAAGGTTAAAGAGATTTTAGAGAAGGTCTTATCATGTTTGAAGTTAGAGACTCATTTCAGAAGCTGATGATTGTGCTCCCAAAAGACATTATGTATATATATGCTTATATATGTATATGTGTGGTTATACATACATATGCCTGTGCATATATGTGGCATCTATATATATACCAAGAAAGAATAGAAATTATCTTTTTATTTGTATGAAGAACAAATTTTCAACAAAAACTTATACATTTCAAAAGTATTAATATTAAATTACTTATATAATTATATATAAATCTATCAAAACATTTATATATAAATATGTATATATGAACTTTTATCTATAAGAAAAATATATTGGCTTATTCCATAAATTACAGGAGAATATGTCACCGACCCAAAATAATTTGAACTTAAAAGCTCAACTATAACCTGAAATTCAATGCTTCTATGAATGCACTGATCAGAGAAACACTGAGCATTTTAACACTCTGCTTGACCAAGAGATCTCAGTGTGTCTGATCTTTAGGAAATAAAAAAGACCTTCCTTTTTCTGACCTATGATAAACATTTAAAAATATGTGCATATATTTACAATGTTAATTAAGACATTTTAGACATAGCCCAATAAATTAAACAGAAGTACTATGTTTCTCAGGCAAAAGTGAAAGCAAAACATAAGGGCCTGCACTAGCCATGGATGAAGAACAACCACTGAAGTTATTATGTTTCCCAGCCTTTTCCTTTCTCAGCACTCACTAAGCACATCATTACTAGCTAATGACATGATATATTTGAGTATATGTGTGCATGCATATATAGATATATATTTAGTCCCACCCACTAGAATAAAAGCACAGAAAGGGCAAAGACTATCTATCCTTTGTTCTTCCATCCCTTCCAGCCGCTGGCACAAATACCTGAATATATTAGAAATTTAGTAGTAATGTTCTGCTTGCCTAACTCATCTACTTCCGTCTTGCTGCTGTAACAAATTACTCCACACTTAATTAAAACAACACAAATTTATTATTTCACAGTTTCCATAGGTCGGAAGTGCGGACACTATATGGTTACTCGGAGTTGCATAAGGCCAAAATCAAAGTGTTTCTTTCTGGGAATTCTGAAGATGGATCCTTTATAAACTCATTCAAAATGTTGGCTGCATTTGAGGTTCCCACATCCTTGCTATCTTTTGGCCAGGGGTCATTGTCAGCTTCTAAAGGCTGCCTACAGTTGATAGTTCATATCCCTCTTTCTATCTTCAAAGCCAGCGGCAGAATAATCTTCCTATTTTAAGGTCAGCTGATTGGTAACCTTCATTCCATCTCTCAAGCCCCTTCACAGCAGTACCTAGATTCATATGTTTTAGATAACTAGGGGGTGGGCTTCTTGGACAGACTTCTTTAGAATTTAGTCTACCACAGATGTAAAAAACAAAAATGTACACGGACTGCTCAAAGTATTTGCTTCAGTGGAGCAAAGACACAATATAAACAGTACTTGTGATCACTGACACACATAAACTTTGCCTTGTGGTGGGCATGAATGTGGAAGTGGGCAGGGAGTTAGTTCCACATTCATTATCCAAATAGTTTAAGGTGAGTTCTGGCAAGTTGCCTTGAGCAATGTGGCTTAAAGGAAATGTTCTGAGAGTTGTTGCCACATTTTAGAGCAGGTGCAACTAAGATCTTAGAGAAAACAGAGGAGTATTAAGGGAAGCAAATTACAGTGGGGGGAAATATGTGGTCCTAGAACTGCATTTCTACTATTCCTTTTTCTCCTCCTTTCTACTAATATTTCCAAATTAAATAAACATTCCCTGTTTGAAGGGGAAGTTGCAATAAGAAAAAAATAGTGAGGCAGAGAGATAAGAATGCTTGGTGGTGGGGTAGAGTATAAACTCCATGAAAAAATAAAGAAAACAGATTCAAAAATTGGAACAAAAACTAAAAAAATTGATGAGAAAAGGATGTTAGGCAATCGTGAGTTTAAAACTAGGCACCGACTTAAGAGAATTTATGAAACTGAAGTTTGAGATTTTTCTCTACAGGTGAAGAATTCTTTTTCTCTATTTTATGGCCTTGTCCATTAAAAAGGTACAGACTATAAAAAATGGCAACCATATCCTGGTATTAGTTAATATGCTTGTTTTCCTCCAGCTTCATACTCCTCTATGCAATTAACTCTCTCATCAACAGAAGAAACATTAGTGTGGATGCATGAAATCTGGAATGAGTCTACCAAAACTCATGACCAACACAGGGTTATCAGTCTCCTGGACAGGAAACTTGCTCTAGGTATTAGGATAAAGGAAATTATTTTACGGAGACTATGTCATACCAGATACAATAGATTGCAGTGCTAACTTTTAATCTCAGATCTGCATGCACATATTCTCAATCCTTGGTTTACCAATAGCAATTTCTTTCCAATAGCTGTCATCTAATTTCCCTTGGTAACTCCCCAAATGCCCTACATATTGCCCCACATCTGAAGGTAATATGATACCTGTGCATCCTTAGAATTAGAATCGCTACTCAGACATTCTTTGGAGACATTTCTAATGAGTTTATTATCAATATTCTTACTGCATATTCCCCTTGTGGGCTTTTACTGACTTCAACCATAAATCTGAATCTCATAACAAATTCATCTTTGAGAAGATCTCCTATCTGCCCTTTCCACAGATTTCACATTGCTATTCGCCTTTTCCTTTTCATTTGGTGGATTTTACATTCCTCTTTATCTTTAGTCACCTTTAAAGGAACAGAGCAAGAAGTAGAACCTGGAGCTACAATGAACATTGCTATCCTCTGGGTCATCACTGAGTGATTTAATGTCAGTCTGTGTGGCTGGGGCCAGGATAACTGATGTCTGTCTCAAAGTCATCCCAGCACTGCTTCTTCTGACAGTCTCAGAACAGCCCCCTCACTTAACAGTCACCAGAGCAAAGGTTTAATGTTGGGTTCCAACCCTAGAAGATAGAAGACTGACTGCAGAATTGAAATGTGAAATCCCTGTAGCTCTCACATATTTGTCTTTATACAGAAAGTTTGGTTTTCAGTAGAGGGAAGATGCTTCTAGTTGTCTAGCAGTTTCTAGACAACTTAAAACTAATCAGCCTAATTCTCCTTTTTTTTTTATTTGAATTACTCCATTGCCTCTTGATTCATCCATCAGTCATAAATGTAAAGGCAGCCAAATATGCTATAAAATCCATCTTTTTTTGTACTATTTTCCTAATGTTTTAATATAACAAATCTAAAGGCCATTTTAAATTGCTTTACAACTTTGCCTTTCATTCTAGTAATGTTTTATTCTTTTGTGTGTGTTTACTGTTGGCCCTTAAATATCATTCTCGTGCTCAAAACATTTGGCTTCCCTCTGTACCAAGACAATCACAACCACGATGGCAACTTTCTTCTTTGGTCTAGCTTTCATGACCTTCTAAAACTTCCACCTAACCAGTTCATCCAGGTTTGAAGAAACCATCTTTCTCCAAAATCTTCTGCTCTGACCAATTTGCACCATTTATTGAAGGCCCATTATATATTATAATATCTTGAGAGCCAGGGAGGTAGCTTAGGTAAGGTACCATGGATAAATGGCATGGGTTCAGTCTCTCTAATTGGGCTAGATCTTTTTAAGGACATTCATAATCATTAGCTTTTTAAAATAAACTTCATTTTTAAAAGCAGTTTTAGTCTTATAGAAGAACTGAGCAGAAAGTGTAGGGAGTTCCTGTATACCCGCTCAGAACTTCTGGCCAAATTAAGCCTTCCAGCTTCCAGATTGCTATCCCTGGTTCAGATCATCTTTATCACTCCTTATTCTTTTATCTTAAAAGAAATCTAACTCACATAAACATCTTATAAAAAACTGTTCATAATAAACAAGGCCTTAATTTTCATAAAATAAATCACTTATTTATTTTTACTGCTGGAATGGTGTATGTTGTTTGACTCTATGTATTTTTAAAGATTTTGTTTATTTATTTGACAGAGAGATAGAGAACACAAGTAGGCAGAGCAGCAGGCAGAGGGAGAGGGAGAAGCAGACTCCCTAATGAGCAGGAAGCCCAATGTGGGGCTTGATCTTAGGACCCTGGGATCATGACCTGAGCCAAAGGCAGACACTTAAGTGACTAAGCCACCCAGGCACCCGTTTGACTCTATGAGCTTGCAGCGCTAATGAGGGATCCTTATGTTGGTTAGTTCCTCCTGTTTATGATGCTAAGATTTATGATAAGCCATGTGAGACACTGTCATATCATTTCTAGCCTTGGTAAGCCTAAATGTTGGGCTTTTAAAGGTGTGGTTGAGTCAAAACTTTAACCCAACAAATATTCTTATGATATCATTTTTATTTTTTAATTTAAAAAGTTTCCTTATTAATGTAACTGTGTCATTTCCGATGTTCTGAGGAAGAAGACAGGACACCAAAGGGTACAAGGCAAGCAAGAGATTTATTGAAGGAAACAGAAGGCCTATAAAGAAGAAGGGGAGAAGGAGTACATTGGAAGAGAGTTCAGATCATGAAATAGGTCTGACACCACTGGAAAAAAGGAAGGGAATGTAGGTTTATGGAGGAAGGTCCTCATATCACAACACAGTTCCAAGAAAATTTCAGCCAGGCTGACAAGGGAATCTCCAAGCCAAAGTTGCTTGTTAGAGGAATCTCACATGGGGCAATACCTGATTCTATTCCTTCAGTCACTGGCCGGAAGCATGTTCTCATGATCCATAGTGGATCTGGAGATAGAGCAGCCTGTCAATGAGCTATGCAACCCACAACGGGTTCACTTGAACTTCAAGATTACCACAGTCATTCAGCAAAAAATTCTGAATAGTACAATTATATAAAAGACATACAAATGCATACTGTTTTTGATACATTTTCTACCTTCTCAATTGTCATTCATTTTCCTTTTTATTCTTTAGCTCCACCTTAATTTTCTGTCAAGTTTGATTAGAACTAAATCATTCTAACTCTCCCAAAGATCTATTATCTTTCTTACATTCATATAGTGAAATCAAATGTAACACATCTCAGTAGTAGTAGGAATAGGATAATGTATATATTATGGAATAAGTCTATCTGGAAGAGTTTTTTGTAAATAGCTGTTTTAAATTAAAACATTTTAAATATCATTCAGCTGAGAAAAATTTTAAATAGAAAATATAAAATTCATTTTATAAAGTAAGAGCTCTTTTTATAACATAAACACTTCCCCCCAGCACTTATTTTTCACAATCAGAAGTTGCATTTAGCTGTGTTTTCTTTTCCATATGCCAAATGAATACATATAATGTGTCAGTACTTCGTTTATATAGCCTAAAAGGACAATGGTTAAAAAAAAAAAAAGGCAAACAAAAGGGCCTATTATCTTTTTTTCCTCTGGCTTATGTCCTCTTTTGCTCTTCACTCCAAATTCATTAGGACCAGATCTGTGGTTACTATCCTCTGCCATTTTTCTTATTCTTTTCACTATTAACATGAACTCCACCTTGAACCCACATCTTATTTAAACAAGAAATATCAAAGAGAATACAATTGATATTTGTCGTAATTTCAGGCTGATCAGAATATTTCATGAAATATTAATAAATTTACAGAACTTCTAATATTACAAGTTATTCCTCTCCAAAAGAGGACCTGGAAAACTTATCTCACCTGCCTCCTTTGAAGTTAAAGCACAGGCAGGTGATCTGGGCTCTACTCATCAGGCTTAACCTTTTTTTTTTTTAAGATTTTATTTACTTATTTGACAGAGAGAGGGAGGGAACACAAGCAGGGGGAGTGGAAGAAGGAGAAGCAGGCACTTCGCTAAGTAGGCGGCCCGTTGCAGGGCTCCATCCCAGGACCCTGCGATCATGACCGGAGCTGAAGGCAGACACTTAATGACTGAGCCACCCAGATGCCCCTCATCAGGCTTAACCTTAAGACAGAAGTGAACAGCTTGAGGTAGTAAGCACTTAGTTCGGGGTGGCAGGCATCAGGGAGATTTCATTTTGCTTACAAATGTGGCAGAGATATCCGACTTTGAATCCGGCAATATTTGTAAGGTTTAATTGCTGGAATAAAAGTGACATTGTGTGATTATGATGATAATGTCTTAAGAGCTTCATGAGTTAAGAGAACTCAGTATTTTTTAAGAGTATTTGTTTATTTGTTTATTTATTTATTTATTGTTGTGTTATGTTAGTCACTAACAGTAATACATCATTAATTTTTGATGTAGTGTTCCATGATTCATTGTTTGTATATACCACCCAGTGCTCCATGCAATCTGTGCCCTCCGTAATACCTATCACCAGGCTCACCAATCCTCCCAAAGTGACTTTTTGACTTCAAAAAGAGAAAGT
This sequence comes from Martes martes, assembly GCF_963455335.1. Classification (NCBI taxonomy): domain Eukaryota; kingdom Metazoa; phylum Chordata; class Mammalia; order Carnivora; family Mustelidae; genus Martes; species Martes martes. Next base: position 63,690,132 of record NC_137888.1, on the reverse strand, counting down.
CAATTATCATATGGTTTCATTTATTTGTGGAACATAAGGAATAGCATGGAGAACTCAGCATTTTTATACCATTCCCACTCTTCAGTTTGTTTGGTGAATTATTATTCCCAGAAACTCTTCTGGAACCTCTTTATTCAGCCCTCCCAAAATACTAGTAGCTGTCTAACATGGTTTTATTAAACTATTTTTTAAGTTTAATCAGCCACTATTGGATTGTGTTCATAAAAGGTAGAATTTACTCTAGTTTCTGATTCACTGAAGATGTCTTCAACTTACTGACACCATGTTTCCATTCTCTGGCCATCTCAATTTGTTATTGTTGTGAGCTTTGTGAAGATTCCTTTTTCATACATCCTAAAGCCTAGAACTTCATGAAAATATGTGCACTGAAAGACCTGTATGTGAATGTATATATAGCTTATTTTAAATAGCTCTAAATTAGAAAAAAATATCCAAGTATTCATCGACTACAAAATGGATAAACAAACAATAGTACATTAATGTGATGGAATATTACTTAGCAATAAAAAAGAAAATTATTAATATTACTGGCACAAAAGACTATCTACTGTTTGATTCCATTTCTTCTGCACTCTGGAAAATGCAAATTTGTAGAAATATAAAGTAGATGAATGGTTTTCAAGGGCAAAAGATGAAGGCAGGGGATTGACTTCAAAGGAGCCTGAGGGAAATTTTTGTGATGATGGAAATGTTTATCTTGATTATGCTGCTGATTATACAAATGTCTATATTTTTCAAAACTCATAACTGTAAATTAAAGTTTAAACTTTCTTATATGTAAATTCTACTTCTATAAACCTAAATGAGGATATAAAAAGCTGCAATGAGGTACAAATATTAGAAATAGTAAGTTAGAGTATGGAGTCAAGATGGCGGAGAAGTAGCAGGCTGAGACGACATCGGGTAGCAGGAGATCAGTTAGCTAGCTTATCAAACCATTGCAAACACCTACAAATCCAACGGGAAATCGAAGAGAAGAAGAGCAACAATTCTAGAAACAGAAAACCAATCACTTTCTGAAAGGTAGGACCTGCAGAGAAGTGAATCCAAAGCGATGGGAAGGCAAACTGCGGGGGGAGGGGACGGCTCCCGGCAAGCGGCAGAGCAACGGAGCACAAAATCAGGACTTTAAAAAGTCTGCTCCACGGAGGGACATCGCTCCAGAGTCTAAACCGGGGGGAAGCCCACGCAGCGTCAGCGTAACCCCAGGACCCACAGGGTCACAGAAGGACCGGCGGTGTCTGAGTGCCACAGAGCTCACAGGTATTAGAATGGGGAAGCCGGCTACAGGGACAAAGCCGAGGAGTGAGCTCTCAGCCCGGGGTTACCTTGTGTCAGTCGCAGGCTGTGTGGGCTAGGAGCGTGGCGGGAGGCCACGGAGACAGAAGCGAATGGGTGCTTTTCTCCAAGTGCCAGCAATTGACTGCTTTACTCCCGGTGCGACCGGAGGTCAGGGAGGCAAAGGCGGTTGTGCGCTTTTCTCTGAGGGCACACTGAGGAGTGGAACCCCAAGCTCTCGGCTCCTCTGGAACCATCCTCCGGAACTCTACGGAAAGCATTCAGGGAACAAAAGCTCCCAAAAGCAAACCCAAGAGGATTACTTAGCCCGGCCCCTGGCAAGGGCGGTGCAATTCCACCTGCAGCAAAGACACTTGAGAATCACTACAACAGGCCCCTCCCCCAGAGGATCAAGAAGAAACCCAGCCAAGACCAACTTCACTCACCAAGAACAGCGGGATTCTAGAGGAGGAGAAAGCAAATCTTATCTGGACAAAATGACAAGGCAGAAAAACTCACCACAAAAAAAAAGAACAAGAGGCAGTACAGAAGGCTGGGGACCTAATCAATACGGACATTGGTAATATGACAGATCTAGAGTTCAGAATGACGATTCTCAAGGTTCTAGCCGGGCTCGAAAAAGGCATAGAAGATATTAGAGAAAGCCTCACCAGAGAGATAAAAGCCCTTTCTGGAGAAATAAAAGAACTAAAATCGAACCAAGTTGAAATCAAAAAAGCTATTAATGAGGTGCAATAAAAAATGGAAGCTCTCACTGCTAGGATTACATGAGGCAGAAGAAAGAATTAGTGATATAGAAGACCAAATGACAGAGAATAAAGAAGCTGAGCAAAAGAGAGACAAACAAATACTGGACCACGCGGAGAGAATTTGAGAGATAAGCGACACCAAAAGATGACACAACATTAGAATAATTGGGATTCCAGAAGAAGAAGAAAGAGAGAGGGGAGCAGAAAGTATATTGGAGACAATTATTGGAGAGAATTTCCCTAATATGGCAAAGGGAACAAACATCAAAATCTAGGAGATGGTAAGAACGCCCCTCAAAATCAATAAAAATAGGTCCACACCTCGTCACCTGATAGTAAAATTTACAAGTCTTAGCGACAAAGAGAAAATCCTGAAAGCAGCCCAGGAAAAGAAGTCTGTAACATACAAGGGTAAAAACATTAGATTGGCAGTGGACCTATCCACAGAGACCTGGCAGGCCAGAAATAACTGGCATGATATATTCAGAGCACTAAATGAGAAAACCATGCAGCCAAGAATACAATATCTGGCTAGGCTATCATTGAAAATAGAAGGAGAGATAAAGAGCTTCCAGGACAAACAAAAGCAGAAAGAATTTGCAAACACCAAACCAGCTCTACAGGAAATATTGAAAGGAGTCCTCTAAGCAAAGAGAGACCCTAAAAGTAGTAGATCAGAAAGAAACAGAGACAATATACAGTACCAGTCACCTTACAGGCAATACAATGGCACTAAATTCATATCTCTCAATAGTTACCCTGAATGTTAATGGGCTAAATGCCCCAATCAAAAGACACAGGGTATCAGAATGGATAAAAAAACAAAACCCATCAATATGCTGCCTACAAGAAACTCATTTTAGACCCGAAGACACCTCCAGATTTAACGTGAGGAGGTGGAAAACAATGTACCATGCTAATGGACATCAGAAGAACGCTGGGGTGGCAATCCTTATATCAGATCAATTAGATTTTAAGCCAAAGACTATAATAAGATGAGGAAGGACACTATATCATACTCAAAGGGTCTGTCCAACAAGAAGACCTAACAATCTTAAATATCTATGCCCCTAACATGGGAGCAGCCAACTATATAAACCAATTAAAACAAAATCAAAGAAATACTTCGACAGTAATACAATAATAGCAGGGGACTTTAACACTCCCCTCACTGAACTGGACAGATCATCTAAGCAAAAGATCAACAAGGAAATAAAGGCCTTAAATGACACACTGGACCAGATGGACATCACAGATATATTCAGAACATTCCATCCCAAAGCAACAGAATATACATTCCTCTCCAGTGCACATGGAACATTCTCCAGAATAGACCACATCCTGGGTCATAAATCAGGTCTCAATCGGTATCAATAGATTGGGATCATTCCCTGCATATTTACAGACCACAATGCTCTGAAGCTAAAACTCAATCACAAGAGGAAATTTGGAAAGAACACAAATACATGAAGACTAAACAGCATCCTTCTAAAAAATGAATGGGTCAACCAGGAAATTAAAGAAGAAATGAAAAAATTCATGGAAACAAATAATAATGAAGCACAACGGTTCAAAATCTGTGGGACACAACAAAGGCAGTCCTGAGACGAAAATATATAGCAGTGCAAGCCTTCTCAAGAAACAAGAAAGGTCTCAAATACACAACCTAACCCTACACCTAAAGGAGCTGGAGAAAGAACAACAAAGAAAGCCTGAACCCAGCAGGAGAAGAGAAATCATAAAGATCAGAGCAGAAATCAATGAAATAGAAACTAAAAAACCATAGAACAAATCAATGAAACTAGGAGCTGGTTCTTTGAAAGAATTAATAAGATTGACAAACCCCTGGCCAGACTTATCAAAAAGAAAAGAGAAAGGACGCAAATAAATAAAGTCATGAATGAAAGAGGAGAGATCACAACCAACACCAAAGAAATACAAACAATTATAAGAACATACTACGAGCAACTCTACGCCAATAAATTTGACAATCTGGAAGAAATGGATACATTTCTAGAGACATATAAACTACCACAACTGAACCAGGAAGAAATAGAAAACCTGAACAGACCCATAACCAGTAAGGAGATTGAAACAGTCATCAAAAATCTCCAAACAAACAAAAGTCCAGGACCAGACGGCTCCCCAGGGGAATTCTACCAAACATTTAAAGAAGAATTAATTCCTATTCTCCTGAAAAGGTTCCAAAAAATAGAATTGGAAGGAAAACTTCCACACTCATTTTATGAGGCCAGCATCACCTTGACCCCAAAACCAGACAAGGATCCCATCAAAAAAGAGAATTGCAGACCAATATCCTTGATGAACACAGATGCGAAAATTCTCACCAAAATACTGGCCAATAAGATCCAACAGTACATTAAAAGGATTATTATTCCAGGGCTGCAAGGTTGGTTCAACACCCGCAAATCCATCAATGTGATACAACACATTAATAAAAGAAAGAATAAGAACCATATGATACTCTCAATAGATGCTGAAAAAGCATTTGACAAAGTGCAGCATCCCTTCCTGATTAAAACTCTTCAGAGTGTAGGGATAGAGGGCACATACCTCAATATTATCAAAGCCATCTATGAAAAACCCACTGCAAATATCATTCTCAATGGAGAAAAACTGAAAGCTTTTCCGCTAAGGTCAGGAACATGGCAAGGATGTCCGTTATCACCACTGCTGTTCAACATAGTACTAGAAGTCCTAGCCTCAGCAATCAGACAACAAAAAGAAATTAAAGGCATCCAAATCGGCAAAGAAGAAGTCAAACTATCACTCTTTACAGATGATATGATACTATATGTGGAAAACCCAAAAGACTCCACTCCAAAACTGCTAGAACTTGTACAGGAATTCAGTAAAGTGTCAGGATATAAAGTCAATGCACAGAAATCAGTCGCATTTCTTTACACTAACAACAAGACAGAAGAAAGAGAAATTGAGGAGTCAGTCCCATTTACAATCGCACCCAAAACCATAAGATACCTAGGAATAAATGTAACCAAAGAGGCCAAGAATCTATACTCAGAAAACTATAAAGTACTCATGAAAGAAATTGAGGAAGACACAAAGAAATAGAAAAATATTCCATGCTCATGGATTGGAAGAACAAATATTGTGAAAATGTCTATTCTACCTAAAGCAATCTACACATTTAATGCAATCCCTATCAAAATCCCATCCACTTTTTTAAAAGAAATAGAACAAATAATCCTAAAATTTATATGGAACCAGAAAAGACCTCGAATAGTGAAAGGAATATTGAAAAAGAAAGCCAATGTTGGTGGCATCACAATTCCAGACTTCAAGCTCTATTACAAAGCTGTCATCATCAAGACAGTATGGTACTGGCACAAAAACAGACATATAGATCAATGGAACAGAATAGAGAGCCCAGAAATAGACCCTCAACTCTATGGTCAACTAATCTTTGACAGAGCAGGAAGGAATGTCCAATGGAAAAAAGACAGCCTTTTCAACAAATGGTGCTGGGAAAATTGGACAGCCACATGCAGAAAAATGAAATTGGACTATTTCCTTACACCACAGATGAAAATAGACTCAAAATGGATGAAGGACCTCAATGTGAGAAAGGAATCCATCAAAATCCTTGAAGAGAATGCAGGCAGCAACCTCTTTGACCTCAACCGCAACAACTTCTTCCTAGGAACATCGCCAAAGGCAACAGAAGCAAGGGCAAAAATGAACTATTGGGATTTCATCAAGATCAAAAGCTTTTGCACAGCAAAGGAAACAGTTAAAAAACCAAAAGACAACTGACAGAATGGGAGAAGATATTTGCAAACGACATATCAGATAAAGGGCTAGTATCCAAAATCTATAAAGAGCTTAGCAAACTCAACACCCAGAGAACAAATAATCCAGTCAAGAAATGGGCAGAAGACATAAACAGACATTTCTGCAAAGAAGACATCCAGATGGCCAACAGACACATGAAAAAATGCTCCACATCGCTCGGCATCAGGGAAATACAAATCAAAACCACAATGAGATACCACCTCATACCAGTCAGAATGGCTAAAATTAACAAGTCAAGAAATGACTGATGCTGGCGAGGATGTGGAGAGAGGGGAACCCTCCTACACTGTTGGTGGGAATGCAAACTGGTGCAACCACTCTGGAAAACAGTGTGGAGGTTCCTCAAAAAACTGAAAATAGAGCTACCCTATGACCCAGCAATTGCACTACTGGGTATATATCCTAAAGATACAAATGTGGTGCTCCGAAGGGGCATGTGCACCCGAATGTTTATAGCAGCAATGTCCACAATAGCCAAACTGTGGAAAGAGCCTAGATGTCCATCAACAGATGAATGGATAAAGAAGAAGTGGTATATATACACAATGGAATACTATGCAGCCATCAAAAGAAATGAAATCTTGCCATTTGCGACGACGTGGATGGAACTAGAGGGTATTATGCTTAGGGAAATAAGTTAATCGGAGAAAGACAACTATGATATGATCTCTTTGATATGAGGAAGTAGAGATGCAATGTGGGGGGTTTGGGGGCAGGTAGGAAAAGAAAAAATGAAAGAAGATGAGATTGGGAGGGAGACAAACCATAGAAGACTCAATCTCAAAAAACAGACTGAAGGTTGCTGGGGGGAGGGGGGACGGGAGAGGGTGGTGGGGACATGGACATTGGGGAGGGTTATGTGCTATGATTAGTGCTGTGAAATGTGCAAATCTGGCGATTCACAGACCTGTATCCCTGGGGATAAAAATACATTATATGTTTATTAAAATAAATAAATTAATTTTAAAAAACAGGTAAGGAATGACTTAAGAAAATAAAAACAAAAATTGAGGAGGCAGAAATAAAATTTAAAAGTCATATTAAGACCAAATACTGATTAACAAAAGTGGACATATTTCTATTTAGCCTAATAAAGAAAGAAAACAATGAATCACAGATATTAAAATAATTAACCACAAGAGAAAAAGCTATTCAGACAGAGAAGTAACAAAAATCATAACAATATTTTTTGTAACTCTGTGCAGATACATTGTAAACTTAGGTGTAAAATAAATTTTCCTAGGTATGTGCAATTAAGTAAAAATAATCCTGCTGCACACAGAGCTGAAATAGACTAGTTTCATAGGAAAATAGTGAAAATTAACCCCCCCCCCCCAAAACCCACCAGACCTTGGTGAATCCAAAGGGACATTGTATGAAATGGTTAACATCTAGATGTTTCTAATGCTACATAAATTGTTGCAGAGCTTCAAAAGCGAAGGAAAACTTCCAAATTAGTTCTTATGAGATGAATATAACATTAATTGCTGAATCTGGTGGTAACAGAAAACAAAACCAAAACAAATATTACTTGTGAACGCTAAAGCAAATATCCTAAATAAAACATTAACAAACGGAATTGAACAGTCTCTCAGGAAAATAATGCATTATGACAAAGTGAAGTTTATTCTCAAAAGGTAAGGATGCTCAATATTTGGAAATCTTTTAACATATATTTTCATATTAATGAAGAAAATTTATTCACATTTATTTCTGGGGAGAAAAATTATAGTTTACCCAGAAGGTTTCTGACACAACTGATACCCATTTTTTTTTTCTGATAATATTTAATGGAAAAAGAGTGCACACACACATGATAGAAATATTTCTACTTAGATCAAGAACAAGGCTTACTTCCCCACCACTGATTAACATCATGTGGGACTATTGACCACATTATAAAAGAAGTAAAACTATATCTATTTGCAAGTGATATAACCATATTCTGAGAAGGCAAGAGAATAGGTTATAAAACATACTCATATAATAAATATTTTATAATGCAATAGTATATAAAAATTAACATAGAAAAGCCAGTGGCCTTCAACTGCACAATCAATAAAAATGTATTATAAAAAAAAATCCCATTTAAACTCCAACAAAATACATACAATTACTAGGAAAAACAGTCATGAAAGACACAAAGATAGATTTGAACAAATGTAAAAATATTTCTTGTTTCTGGGTTCAATATCATATGCATGTCCGTATTCTTTAAGTTAATATAGGAGTCAAATGTAATTTCAATAAAAATTCAGCATTTTAATTTGTAGTTATACAAGCTAATATGGAAAAATCATGTGCAAGAAGAAATGTGCAAGAATAATGATAAAATCTTGAAGAGCCGTGGGGTGTGAGCACAGTGGGTACTTACCAGATCCTAAAACATCCTGTGAAGATTCTGAAACTGAGATAGTTGTGATTGGCATATGAATAGACAGAAAGGGTGGTAGAACAGAGTAAAAAGTTCTGAAAAACATCCCAAAGATGTATAGATATTTAGTATAGGATAAGGATGAACCTTAGTCACTGTAGAAAGTATAGGTTTATTAATACATAGGATTGGCCAATTGCATAGCCATTTAAAAAAGAATATTGAATTTATATCTTATAGATTACACAGAAATGAACTCCAAAAGTTTCAATTAATCTAAATGTAAAAAAAAAAACAAAAAAACACACAGAATAAAATATAGATAAATTCCCCTCCAATCTATAAATAGGCAAAAGCTTTTTACTTGACTCTCAAAATCCTGATGTGATTAAAGACAAGACTGGTAAATTCAGGAATATAAAATAAATTTAAAAAACAAATTACGGGGCGCCTGGGTGGCTCAGTGGGTTAAACCTCTGCCTTCAGCTCAGGTCATGATCCCAGGGTCCTGGGATCAAGCCCTGCATGGGGCTCTCTGTTCGGTGGGGAGCCTTCTTCCCCCCTCTATATCTGCCTGCCTGTCTGCCTACTTGTGATCTCTCTCTCCCTGTCAAATAAATAAATGAAATCTTAAATAAAAAAAAATTACAAACTGGGAGGAAATATTTGTTTAACATTTATTCTAAGAATGAATTCTGGAAAAATACAAAATTTCACAAGAAATCATGAAAAACAAGACCTAAAAAAACAAAAAGAAAAGAAATAAGGAAAAAAGATGTAGGAGCATAAGATATGAGAAAATGGCCTTTAAACTCCTGAAAAGACATGAATCTTCATCCATACTACAATAGATGTGATTAAAACTACACTGAATCAAACCTTCATTTTTTATCTATTTGATTGGCAAAAATTTGCCAGTTTGATAACATACTTTGCTGTTGCTCAGGCTGTGTGGACACAGGTACTCTTTTACATGGATGCTAGAACTGTAAAATAGTATAATCCCTATGGAGGAAAATTTAGTGGTACAGTATAAAACAAAACCACACACCCTTTGACCCAGCAATCTTAGTGCTATAAGTTTACCCTAAAGATAAACCTTTAGTAACACACTCATACAAAATGCATAATTTATTCATTGTAATATTATTTGTAACAACAAATTATTGGAAAGTTCGTATATGGGCAATAATTGGTGGTTGGGCTTACCAACAATAATTAGGTTCACAGAATTAAATGAACACAAATACAAAAAGAATTTAAAAATCTTTTAAAATGATATAGTTTAAGTAGATGATATATATTTTGTGTAAGAGAAAAGGGGAAATAAAAATGGTTGTATTTGTTTGTGTTCATGGAGATGTGTATATCTGCTTATTTTTGTAAAAGAAATGCAGGAAAGGTACATTAGCAGATGATTAAATTTTTACCTTCAGAAGATGTGTAGAAATAGATAAGAAAAGATAGGAGAGGAATAAGAAGTTGCCGAGAATTTTTATATAGATTTGACTTTTGAACCATGTTCTTATTTTTATATTTAAGAAATACTAATTCAACATAGGATTGCAAAAATACCCTTAAATTGACTAAAATATAAGAAAATACCTAATTGCCTATCAAACTAATGATTACAAACACAGAGAAGAAGAAAAGAATTAATCTAAGTAACTATTGTAGAAAATACTTTGACTTTATTTCTGGAGCGATCTATCCTAGGAACAAAAGGAAATTTAAACCTTTAATTAATGTATTTGTGAGTGTAGGGGTTTTGTATAGTACGTCTGAAACTTTCTCGTACGTTGTATGACTGAACAAATGAGATTTATGGAGCCACATTTCTTTCCCACTTGGAAGAAGGAAGTTACAAGTGTAGAATGGGGGGAAAGAAAGAATACTACAGGATTGTACTTATATTTATTTATTTATTTATCTTCCAGTATAATTAACATAAAATGTATATTAGTTTCAGGTATAGAATGTAATTATACAACAATTCCGTACATTATTCGGTGCTCATCAAGATAAGTGTACCCTATTTCTTTAAGTTTTTATTTAAATTACAGGCAGTTAACATACAGTGTAATATTAGTTTAAGGTATACAATTTAGTGACTCAGCACTTACATACAACACTTGATGCTCATCACAAGTGCAGTCCTTAATCCCTATCACACCTAACCCATCCCCCCACCTTCCTTCTAGTAACTATCACTTTGTTCTCTATAGTTAAAAGTCTGTGTCTTGGTATTTGAATTGGAGTTATTGATATGAGCTAATGATTTCCAGAATACATATTTCCTAACTCTGATCACAGATAAAGCTAGTAGCAATAGTACGTCAATAGCACTGATAGTACTTAGCACCGAAATCTTGATTTTACAAATAACATTCTCTAAAAGGAGCCAGAGCTCCTTGGATTATGGCTGCTTGTGGATCTGTGGCAGGGAAACAAGATGAGTCTGGGACATTTTATTATGTCAGAAAATAGGAAGTTCTCAAAAATTGATAGGAATATATCAAGAGGACAGAAAAACATGTTTAGAAAGACTGCCATCAGTCAAATTTTGGGATAATTTGAGCCTCAAAAAGAAATAATGATAGAAATGGTTTATAACACGTTGAATTAGAAATAAATCCATAGTAATACTAATTTTCAAAGGGCCCAGGAAGAAGGGAATGAAGGGAAATCTCTTTTTTTTTTACAGAAAAGCACCAATAATAAATATAGGAGGATTGATAAAATTATAAAATCATTATCTTGCAGTCAACATTTTAGCAATTAATTCAGGAATAAATTAGCAACAAATGCTGAAACAATTGGGTTAAAGATCACTGGGGAACAGGATAATCAGTCTCAACATATGACCTTCACAGATTAATTATTGATTAGAAAGGGAAAAGATAATGTTATAGTATAGAAGTTTGGTGAACACTACCTTTACCAAATGATAGAATTTAATACCACCGGTAGCAGGACAAACCAATATCATACTTCTCCTGATATGATGTACTGAGAATGATACAAAAATCATCTACATAGTATTCTTTTTAAAAGGTTTAACCTGAATCTAATCTTAAGGAAACAATCAAATCCATTGAGAGTCACTGAAAACAATGTCTCATATTTCTCGAAAAATATTAGTGTCCATGAAAGAAAAACAAAACAAAACAGTGAACTATTCTTGATTACAGTAGACTAGGGAGTGATAGCAATTAATTTTGTTGATTGAGTCCCGGAGAGGGGGAAAAGACATATGGAACATACTGGGATTATATGAGAAATTAGAGAATGTACAATATATGATAACAATGCCAACAAATCAATATTAAATTCCTTTAATTTAAACATTGTGTTATGGTTATGTAAGAGGACATCTTAAGTCTTTGGAGCTAAATGCTTCCTTATTTAGAGGTGGTAAAATGTTAAAACGTGGTGAATGTAAATGACAGAAAGAAGGGTGTTTTTTGTTCCCTTTTAGTAACTTTTCTAAAATAGAAATTTGGAGGAAAAGTACACTCCAAAGGCAAACAAATTCCTAGATTGAACAGTATTTGTTTGTTTTGAAAGTCAGGCAATATATTAATCTGTTTTTGACACTTAGAAAAACAGGGGTGCCTGGTGGGTTAAAGCCTCTGCCTTCAGCTCAGGTCATGATCCCAGGGTCCTGGGATGAAGTCCCACATTGGGCTCTCTGTTCAGTGGGGAGCCTGCTTCCCCCTCTCTCTCTGCCTGCCTCTCTGCCTACTTGTGATCTCTCTCTGTCAAATAAATAAATAAAATCTTTAAAAAAAAGAAATTTAGAAAAACAAAATGTTTTTCTATAATATCAGCATATTATTCAATATTACTGAGAATTGGGATAAAGATAAAAAGGTGATGAGATGTTTACAATTCTAAACTATGCCCTCACGCTTTGAAATAACATTCTCTAGGTACAAATTGGACATTCAGAATATAGTTTTGAGGTGAGCCTTCCCTATTTTCAGAAGTAAATCCTCTTTCTTAGTGAAGAGAGGCACTGACATGTCAAGAATCAAGTGAGATCATCAAGATTATAATTGCTTCTACAGTGCTCAGCAGTGGTAGACTCGGTGGGAGGAACAAAGTGATACAAATAGCCTCCCTCTTGTTTGTGTTCTTTTTCTTGCCACTACTAAAATGGAGAAGTCCTTCTATTTCAGAGAAGCCCTCAGTTCCGGAGAGCTAAGTAAAATATTAGGGCAGGAGCATTAAGCAAAGACCTTTAGAGAAAGTAGTAAGGTGAGTGTGGTAGACACTGTAGGTTGGTCCAGTCAACATCCTGTTAGGTTTGGCTGTGTGACAGACTTCTGGCTAATGAGGTGCAAGTGGACATCTGCTGGTTGTGCTTTTTCCTTCTTTATTTTTCTTGGCTGGATACGATATGATAGCAAGAGCCTCTGAACCACCTTGCAACTATGATGGGAAGGCTGAGAGAAGTCATCCCTGATTGCTGAGTTACTAAATTTATCCTGCAGTCGACTTCGGGACTTCTTACATAACAAAAATAAACTTATTTGTTTAGGCCACTATATTTGGTTTATGATATAATCCATTTCACTGGGGTAAGATCAGGAATTTGTGGCAAATACCTAACATAGAATATTAAGAATTTAATTGAACTTTAATGTCCCTGTATCACCTCTCTCAGAAACCTGTGTGACCAAATATTCTATATAGTCAGTAAAGATAAATCATACCTTTTTCAGGTGTAAAATAAAAATTGCCCAAGATAGAATTAATTGAGCTGTATCAAGTTAAATGGAAGGAAGAAAGGAAAGACCCAAAGGAGGGAGAAAGGAAATAGTGTGGAATTTAGGTTGGGCCAGAATTTCCCCTATCAGTTGTCTGGAATCATTAAATGTCAGGAGGTGTGGGACAAGGCAGAATGATAGCAAGGAAGTGGCCACTATGAGTAAGGCTGAGAAGAGGATACATAGCACAGGCAGGTGCTCATTCAGAAGGGGAGCTGTCAAAAACAATTATCCCCAAATGATGCTGTTTTTAGTTGAGAATTTGAAGGAAGTGAACTTTCTTCAAACCAGTTAATAAAATATTTAAAAGTTATTATATGATAACTTGAAAAAAATAATAAATTCTGATGAGGACAGTTGATCCTGAGACCTAGCCAATATTAAAGTTCTTGCCAAAGCAGCCCTGGCATTTGGCATCATCACAAAGGCAATCCCGTAGATGCACAAGCATCTGCTCTCCTACTTACTGCTTATGTTAAAATGAAAGCTATTCAATAAAATATTTATAAGTATTGCTTCCATGGGTGGCTGGATGGAAATAAAATGGCGAGAAACCAAATTTCTGATAAATATATGAATAGCCACTCAGTTGACCACTTTCCGACATGAACATCATTCATAATTCCTGGTTCTTTTTCAATATGTGCTTTTTTGTCCTAAAGTTGAAATAAAATTGTTCTAGATCTCTTAAGTGTCCAAAACAAAGGAATTTTGTCAATATAGACAAGAGCAATCAATTGTGTTTTTTTCCTCTTTAAAAATTCAATTAAACATGTAAGAACAGACACCACACTTGATCTTAGCCGAAAGGCCAAGTCATTTAATCTTTCACTAATTAATCAATTAAATATGTATTTTGTGCCAGGTATTGTCATAGGCTCTGTGGATAAATAAACAAATGACCCTCCTAAAGTTTACCTGTAGGTAAAAAAGGGATAAAAAGGGGATCAAAAAAGAAAAAAAATATGCTTCTTTGTCACAGACAAGGAGTCAGCCTAGTAGGATCTTGCCTTGAATCCAGTCTCAGCAGAGACTTTTTTTTTTTTTTAAATAACCAAAAGCAGGGGCACCTGGGTTGCTCAATCCGTTGAAGGTCTATCTTGGGCTGGGGTCATGATCCTGGGGTCCTGGGATCCAGCCCTGCATCTGCACTGAGCTTCCAGCTCAGTGGGGAGTTTTTTTTCCCTCTCCCTTTGCTCCTCTCCCCTCCTGTGCATGCTCTCTCTTGTTCTCTCATATAAATAAATAAAATCTTAAAAAAATAAAAAGTAACCAAAAACAATTTGGTTGCTTAATGCAGTCTCTTTTAAAAATATCAATAGACAGATTTCAATTTTAACATCACAAAATTTCTAAAATTTACTTTCTTCGGTTCTCTATGTCAAAACCTTTTGGGAGTATTTTCTTTTACTCTTTAACTCTTAAAAAAGAAGTGGGGGGCGGGGGGCGCCTGGGTGGCTCAGTGGGTTGAGCCTCTGCCTTTGGCTGGGGTCATGATCCCGGGGTCCTGGGATGGAGCCCCGCATCGGGCTCTCTGCTCAGCAGGGAGCCTGCTTCCTCCTCTCTCTCTCTGCCTGCCTCTCTGCCTACTTGTAATCTCTGCCTGTCAAATAAATAAATAAAATCTTTAAAAAAAAAAAAAAAAAAAAAAGAAGAAGCCCGGGGCACCTGGGTGGCTCAGTGGGTTAAAGCCTCTGCCTTCAGCTCAGGTCATGATCCCAGGGTTCTGGGATCAATCCCCACATCCGGCTCTCTGCTCAGCGGGGGGCCTGCTTCCTCCTCTCTCTCTGTCTGCCTCTCTGCCTACTTGTGATCTCTGTCTGTCAAATAAATAAATAAAATCTTAAAAAAAAAAAAAGAAGCCATCTCTTCCCCCTATATATACAGATTCTAAATACCTTTTCCCTCCCTCACTGCCTCAGTTATTTGTGGAATGGCTAATCTTATGCACTCTGGCTTCCTCATTTCTTGAGTGGTGAATCAAATAGTGTGGTATTTTTTAAAGATTATTTATTTATTTGTCAGAGAGACAGAGAGCGTGAACATAAGAAGGTGGCTCAGTCGGTTAAGTGTCTGCTTTTGGCTCAGGTCATGATCTCAGGGTCCTGGGATCAAGCCCCACATCGGTCTCCCTGCCCAGAAGGGAGTCTGCTTCTCCCTCTGCCCCTCCCACTCTCTCTCTGTCTCTCTCTGTCAATAAAAAAAATAAAATCTTTAAAAAAGAAAAAAGAAGGTGGCTGAGGGTGGCAGGCAGAAAGTGAAACAGGCTCCCCACTGAGCAAGGAGACCAATAGGGTACTTGATCCCAGGACCCCAGGAGCTGAAGGCGGATGCTTAACCAACTGAGCCACACAAATAGAGAGGTATTACACATATTTTTTTTTCAGCATGTTATAAGCCTCTGCAAAGAGAGACAAGATATGTATTTATAATACCTTTTACTCTTTACAAACCGATTTCTTTAATTTCCTTTCTTCTTTGAGTGGCATTCATGGAGGATAATTCTAGGAATCTTTCCAAATTCAGCTTTATATTACCCACCCAAGTTCCATCTAGAAAGTCTATGAACTTAGAGAATTTAAATTTCTCATGGGAGCGGTGGAAGGAGGGTTGGGAGGGCGGGGGTGGCAGATGAAAACAAGTTGCCTTGCCCTCACTTTGAGCATGGCCTCAGGAAAGAATGACAGTTAAAACAAAAACCTAGAATTTGGCAACAGAAGCTTAATTGAGAGCAATTTGAATTTTGACTCTAAGTTTTATCCAAAAATTTTACAAAGGACATTCCAATTACAATGCTTCCCAAACTTCTAGAAAGGCTCTTTTCCAGTGGCTTGCTAATTACTTCACTTTTTTGGCAACTGTCCACTCCCTGTAGCTTCCAAGTGTCATCTCCTCATCTCTCAACTTGGCACATCTCTTCTTCTACACAGTCTCCATAAACTCCTTCAGGCGTTCTGCATCCTCCTGCACTTTGGGGTTTATTATATAGATAATGTTAGTCATTTTGCTAGTATTTTCCCTCACTTTACTCATTACTTCCATTCTTTCTAATAAAAGAAGGCCTGGCCTGGCTTAAAGATGATGCTAGGAGGAGGATAGATAGCTAACACTTAGAACTTACTAACATTTCTTTCTTCCGTGTCACAGCTGAGAAAATTATGGTAACGGTGAGAGGAGAAGTAACATTTCTGAATACCTACAGTGTATTAAGCAACACATTAGATGATGTTTATAAATCACATTACATAGTGGAAATTTGGCCTTTAGAAATGTTAACTGCATTAATCTCCATATTTATGGGCCAAAAATTTTGAGGGGGCTTTGGATTTATTTTAAGGAGTCCTCATATCAATGTCAAAGTCAAGCAATCACTACTTGGAGAAAGGTTTTTAAACTTTTATTTATTTATTATTATTTTTATTTTTATTTTTATTATTATTTTTTTTTTAGAGAGGGAGAGAGAGTGGCAGGGAAGGGGCAGAGGTGGAAGGAGAGAGAGAATCTTAAGCAGTGTCCACGCCCAGCAAGGATCCTGATGCTGGGCTCCATCTCACAACTGTGAGATCATGACCTGAGCCGAAATCAAGAGCCAGACCCTTAACAAAATGAGCCACCAAGGCGTCCTATTTTTCTTTTTCTCATCAAGGCACTTTTGATGGATGACTATATGAGCCTCCTAAGCGTTAGATTTTGGTAAAGATAAGCAGAGTAGTAAATTGAGATTCTATTTTCAGTGTGCCTTCATTAACCCCACCCTTTTCTCTCCTGCTCTTTAAAGTATATAAAGATGTGAAGGAGATGCAAATACAAGAAGGTTGCTTAAATCCCTTCATATGTACATAAAGTAAATTAAGCATTAAATGTCACACTGTTAGTGATGAATTACTTTCATCACAATTCAAAACAAATTTACTGGTTCAAAGTATGGGAGTAGCAAATGGCCAGTGCAAATACTTCTAAAACGGTCTGTGTCACATCAGTAGAAACAGCATACTTTATGAGGCCATTTCACAAATACTTGTGAACTAATAAGCACCAAGCAACTAATAAGCACTGAGAGTTTTTGTCAGTGGACCAGCAGAGAAGGTGTCTGCCCTTGTGGAGTGGGAGGATTTAGGTATATCATATAGCATCAGGTAGCAAAACGTTGGAGAGAAAAAGCAAAGTAAAAGAAGAGTGAAGGAGGAGATGGTTGGAGGACGTTATCCATAGGACGTGACTACTGGTGGATCCAAGAGCTGGACCTGGGTAATCCGTGGCTCCTAATCTCCTCTCCTGCCTTTGGGATATACATTTGGCCCACTATTCCCACAGTGGGAGCCATTTTGAAAGATGCAGCCTTGAGGCGGCAATGTATTGTTAGGACCATCTGATAGTGTACGTGACAAAACCCAGTTAAGGCCTCTACATCAACTTTTAAGACTCTGGCAGCTGGGCAAAGAGTTCTACTCACCCTGTGGCCCCTCACAGACAGGTCTCATGTGTAAATTCCCTTGTTTGTTAAACCTGTCACTTACCAATCTGAAATGGCCTGCCTCTTTCTTGTGTCTCTTCTAACCCTCTGTGTATGGGGCAGCTTAAAAGCCACTAAGGCTATTGCTATTTTAGAGAAGGTATTCAAGGAGGACCTCTCTGATGAAGTAGTAGCTGTGCAAAGACTAGAGACAGTTGAAGGAGTAAGCCATTGGGAAAACATTTCAGAGAGAGGAGCCCTATCAGGGAAGGCCCGGAGGCAAGCATGTTCAGAGAGACAGGCATGAGTCTCGATCAAATAAGGTCAGAGAGATAAAGAGGGACCAGATCAGGGAAAGGGCTTTGATCTTACACTGAAGTGATGGAAAGTCATTATAGTGCTTTCAGTAAGGGTGTAGCACGATCAGATTAATGTTTTCAAAGGATCACTCTAGCTACTGTGCAGAGAATAGCTGTTGGGGACAGGAGTACAGGAGTTCAGGGAGCTATTGCCATAATCCACAAGGAAGATGTGGTGACGATAAGACCTGGGAAATGACTTTATAAAAGTGTATTTTAAGGAGTACCTGTGAAAAATAAGAACATCCTGATCTCAGGAAGGGATCGACTGGAATTAGCTATAGAGTCAGCCATAAACTGACCCTTGATACATTTGAAAATAACTGACAACTGTGGCATGATCTTCTGAGAGTGAGGGCAGTCATATGGCCACGTGTTCCTTAATGAAACTGTAAATTATCACATATTTAGGGATATGTATTACTTTACTGGAATAAGCACAAATTCATCATAAGAGGTCCATAGGTATGGCAGAGAGGAGGATAAATGGAAGGAAGACCCCTAAGACCAATTTTGTGTATTTTCAGTACTTGTCTTTAGAATCCCTCTCTTTCTTTGTCTATTGTGGACATGTTCTCTTGCGTATTGTGGCCTACCCTTTCACACTTGATCCTTAATGTTTGTACTGTAGTTCCCTAAAAAGTACTGGGGTTCAGAAGACTCAAGTTTACTATTAAAGCACTATAGGACATGTTCTCTGAAAGCAGGCGGATATATAGAAAGATATGCTGGGAGACTGACAGATTTAAGTCTTTGGCCAACCACTGCAAAGAAAAGCCAAAATTCTGTAGGAAATGTTATTGACTTAGGCCCCCCACAAGTCTGAGCATTTCAGAAGTGTAATAGCTCCTACACAAGAATACCAACAAATGTAATGACTATTTTAAGTCACATGATTTCATATGGAACAAGTTTTGACACCTGGCATGCCACTGAGATTGTCAGCATCTTATTAGATGAAGTAAGCTATAGAAACAGATGCACTGGCAACCTGGATTCATGTCTTGAGTCCAGAACCATCCTCTTGGGTGATCATGTACAAACACAAATGACTAGATCTTCAAGTCCCTCATCTAAAAAATATCTTAAAAAATATTTTTTATTTGCCCTAGCTTTCTGTCTTTTGGTTGAATATAATCTTGTGGTAGGCTTAAATCTCAAATACCAATTTTTTTTTTCTGTGTATTTCCACCTTCTTCTTTTACTCTGGTGGCCATTTTCTCTAACAGCTTACACTGGAGTTGAAGCAAAGAGCTACAAGAGATTTCCAGATGGGTGTCCCCCTCCAAGAAATAAGGTAAGACTGAATGCTATCGTCTGAATATATGATCCCAAAGTTCATACATTGAAACCCTAATTCCCAAAGTGATAATATTAGAAAGTGGGGTTTTTGAGAGGTATAGAGCATGGGTATAGAGGGTACAGAGTGCTCATGAGGGTATAGAGAGCTCATGAACGAGACTGATGCCCATAGACAAGAGTCCTTTTCTTCTTTCACCTCATGAGGACAGGAGAAGTCGGTAGTCTGACTGGAAGTTTTCTCACCTGACCATGCTGCTCCCTGAACTCAGATTTCCAACGTCTAGAACCATGAGAAAGAATTTTCTGTTGTTTTTAAGCTACACAGTGTGCAGTATTTTGTTATAACAGTCTGGTTGGGCCAAGAAACGAAGTTTGGGTGAAGGTAAAGAGGAAAAGAGAGATATAAATTGCATGGGAGAAGGTGTGATGGGAGGAATGGAAGGAAGACAATTTGGGGTGTGGGATTTGAGGGAAAAGAAATTTTTGTGTTAAGCGCAAGGGTGAAGTGGTAGAGGGACAGAAGGAGAAGAGAATCTCAAGCCGACTCCCCATTGAGTGCGGAGCCCAACGCCTCTCCAACTGGCTTAATCCCAGCACCCTGAGATTCAGACCACTGAGCCGCCCAGGAGCCCCGGGATTTTTTTTTTCTTCTAAGTTGAATTAAAGGTGAGTCAAATCCTCAGTAATGTAAAATGTTACTTAAATATATTCAGCGGGTGAAAAGAAAGAGAGAAAATACACCAAAACGGCATACAGGTTGAATTTGAGAGTTGAGTCTATGAGATAATCTTTTTCATTCTTTTTATTTCTCAGTACTTTCCACTTTTATTTTTACTCAACTTGAAATTCCTTAAAAAATACTTTTAACAAAAATTTTCTACAATAGAAAGTCACTGATATTCTGTGTGTGTGTGTGTGTGTGTGTGTGTGTGTGTGTGTAGTGCGATGAAGAGTAGCTGAAATATTTTCTATAACAATGCAGCTTTTACATTTAGAGGTCAGGGACCCTACCGTGAAGTTTCAGTATCTCTTTCAGACTTAGCCTTGAGCTTAATGATGTTCATGTTGAAATTTCTTGCTTCCGACGTAGAGAAACACATTCTGTAATTTTTTATATCGTTGGTCCTAGATGAGTTTTCTTTTTAAATCTGATAATAGATTAGCCTTCATTTTGATCTGCTCATAGTTTATTTCTGGGAAGAAAGTAAGTGACTGGAATAGATATTTTTCAAGACTCCTTTCTGCAATAGCAGAGTACTTAATCCTCATGTAGATGCATTTACCTGTACAATGACTTGAGGTATGCCAAAAAGTCTGCCCTAGCAATTAGCATCTTCCCATCGTAGAGACTGATTATTACCAGGTAGCTTTCTATAATTCCTTGCCTTACTTTCTTGCTTTAGGCAGTCACTCTGGGTGCCAAGACCTCTACGAGGTGTGATGCAAACTCAGGGAATGTTGTTTCTATGGCAGTGACTCTCTAGTGCACTCATACCAATGATTGCAGCCACTCCTGCCAACTTCAGCCTGATACCTTCAGAGAACAGATGGCTAAGTAGTCTACTTCAGCTATCAGAATGAGTCAGTCAAGTCATCTTTCTTGTCTCCTTGAAAACTATCCTTGAATTCCAACTCTACAAAGGCATTTTTGATTAAGTGGGAATGAGACGTGTTTAAATAGCTGATCTTTACACAACCATACAAATGCCTTTCTGACCCTTATCCTTGCCAGAGATGCAAATAAACACTAGAAAATGAAGGAAACAGAAAGAGATGTGGCATTAAAAACACTTTAAAAACAGACTCCCTCTTGCTTCCACTTTTCTAATGCTGCTATCACGTCCTTGAGAGGAAGACTCTGACCAACATGCCTAATATATGGAAGTGTCTAGAAAGTGCTAACTTAGATAAGCTGCTTTGAAGTCGGATTACTTGTGTGCTTTGTGTTTGAAACTATTAGGGTAAATTAGAGTCAAAATTTGGATAACTGCTACCACCAGCTTTTATAATTTTTGGCTTATTTGGGGGAGGGGGCATTTAATTCATATTTATTCCTCATTATGACCAACTTCTTTAGCCAGGGGTCCATCCAAAGGTCCAGATCTGAATGTTACCAGTGTAGAAATGGACAGCCACAAAATCATAACTTTCTTGTACTGTTACGTCAAGTTGGCCCATGATGTGCACATGGATTATTAAAAGATTTTGCTTTCACCTAGAAAGAGGTACAGGTTTTTTTTTTCTCTCTCTCTCTCTCTTACACACACACACATAAACACACACACACACACTATACCCCCCAAAAAACAACCCACTTTTTCCAGTTTTAAAATAATTTTTCCTTAATTAGTGATGAAGTCATCTTCAATTCCTCTTTAGCAATTTTTGGAATTTTATTGGAATTGACTCAGATTCAAACACGTATTATCCCAGAACTGATTTCTATCAAAAAGACAAAGAATCAGGCTCCCTGGATTTGAAGGAAGATTTATACAGGGGATGGTCACTGTTCTTAAGCCTTGAATGACATACACATCCTGGTGAATTGCCAAGAAATGTAAAAATGGGTCTAGTTTAGATTAAGGGTAATTTGTAATAGTTGGGGAATAGTTTTTAAAAAATGATTATGCTATTAAAAAATGTTTGTGCTATTTTAGATGCTTCTCTCTGTGTTGGTCTAAAAGCAGTTCAGTGATGATGGTCTAACAATCACTTTGTAATTTTGCAGTAAGAAAGTAAGAGAGAGGACCTCTCAACGACATGTTACATGCAAGTTAAGTTAAGTTAAGGATGGGATATTTATGGTTCTTTCTTGCCTCTCTGGTTATCCATTCAGCATTTTATAAATTGATTGTCCCAGGGAAGGAAAATCTGAAGCCAATGATAATTGGAAGAATGACTGAGAACTGGTTAAGTAAGCAATTTGGTTTATTATTATTAGTTATGCTAAAAATAATAAACAAAATAATAGTACCTTTAAGTTTCTATAGAACATATATTCCCAATATGAGGTTCTAGACCCACTGGGAGCTCATGAAGTTAGTAATAGTGAATTGTTTACAGTCTTTTAAAATAATATAATATAGATTATTTATTTTATTTTATTTATATTTTTATATTTTATATTTGTATTTTATATATTTTATTTATATTAAAATAATCTAATATAGATAATACTACAGTTATTGATTATTTTTACTATATGCTAAGGTATGTATTTACTTGATTAACAAAAGTAAGGACATATGTTACTTATTAATAAATATATACAGTTTGATTTGGTAAAGAAGCTTTTCAAACAATGAAGGTGAGTGATAGTAAAATGCATCTTTGGAGAAGAAGTCATTAGAATTTTTTATAGTTAAGTAATTCATTTGATTCTCATGCCACTCTGAAGTTGGCAGATGGATACAGTTAGTTCCATTTATTAAACCAGGGAACTGACATTTGTTACTCCTGTATGTATTATCTGTCTTTCAGGTTTCACATACTTTAGATCTCTCTTTTATGGTTTCTTCATTACAGAAGTTCTTTACTGAAGTCAAAACTTGTTAATGAATAACACAGTGCCAAGTCACTATAAGATTATTATATACAATGCCTGTTTTTGCTTATCATAAAGCATATAGTCTAGATGGTAATAAAGGGTAACCCACACGAAAAGTCCCAAAAAGAAGGTGGGTAGATTATGACTTGCCTGTTTTTCTGTCTCTTTATAGTTTCAATGATACGAGATTGATAACTTAAGAGATCCTGCTCAAATAAAAAAATGAAAAATGCAAAGACCATATTATAACAAAAAGGAAAGTATAAGGCAATACATGATTATGAGGCAAATGAATGATTCAGACAATATGAGTTGGCAGGGGTGCCTGGGTGGTTCAGTCAGTTAAGGCGTCCTGCCTTTGGCTCAGGTCATGATCTCGAGGTCCTGGGATCAAGCCCCATGTCTGGTTTCTTGCTCAGCGGGGAGGAACCTGTTTCTTCCTCTCCCCCCCGACTCATGCTCTCTCTCTCACTCTTAAATGAATAAATAAAATCTTTTAAAAAAATATATGAGCTGACAGAAAGGAGGGGTCACTATAAGGGTAGTCAGTGTTAAGAAAGAGTCTTATACACGTAAGTTTGGCCTGGAACAACTGGTCTTCAGTGAGAGAGAAAGAATAGAGAAGAAAACTTTTGGGGCAGGATATCAACTCTATCATGTGCACATCCTTCCCATGTAAGATGTTACAGTCTAATATGTTCTACTGTCATATTTTTGGCATTTAAAAATCTTTTTAAGAAAAGGATGCAAAGGAAAAAATAAACTGGAAAGATATAAGTAAATGTATGGGGAAGGACACATTGTAAACAGATAAAGAAGGGTCTAATCTTATTATCATAACCTCTACCCTTATGCTACTAAAGGAGAGTGAAGGAAGAACTGGACCATATGCATCACACATGTTAAATTGAAATTGGGTTTGCATCAGTAGACATCACGCTCCTACCCACACTAGAAACAGCAGACAGAGTGAGCACATGCCAGAGAGAGCTATTAAACATGGGATAGTGAAGAACATGGCAGAGGAGATAGAAATCTAGTGAAGTGGACCATAAAAATAATAGTGGCCCTGAAGCAAAATTTGGAAGAAAAGTCCACTATGCAAAGGTCAGAAGCCAAAATTGGGATGGGATCTGCCAGTCACCAGGTAACAGGCGAATAAGGAATCTAAATCCAGTTTGCTCAGTCTATCAGCCTGCCCAGGTGTGAGAACATTCATCAAGCTCTTGATAGACTACAGCACCCATCCATGAGAAATCTCATTTCTGGACATTCGGCAGTCCTTGACCTTGAAAGCAGTTCCGGACTGATAGTCAGTCTAACTTGATAAATGATGATTTCTCAAAGAGAAATGCAATTCTCCCACTCCACTATGACTGCAAACACATACACACACACACACACACACACACACACACACACACAGCGTATACAAATGTATATTTACATACATGGAAGGACCCACGAATGTGTGACATACTCGTTCTACCAGCAAGTCAGCGATAACAGTTGTGCATTTGATGCATTCAGCATAATTGCAGATACCGACACCAATGCCCACCCTGCTCTAAAATCTCCTGGAGAAATCTTGGCTGTCTGAACCACAAGGTGTACAAGGGAGTTCTTGCCAAAGTATAAGAATACAAACATTTATTACAAAAAATACCTGGGGTTATGGTTGTGTTGCATGCAGAACCACAATGTCCTCACCAGAGCATCTGGCCAAGGTGTACTGAAAAGTACTGGAATTTTATTTAAATGTATATTTTTAAAAATCTAAACAAGTATGCTAATGATATTTTCTGTATCCTCTTTTTATATTACTCTTATTGATTTGTTGTGTTCTTGTTCCTCCCACTAAACTGTAAAGCTCCTGTGTCACCTATCTCTGTTTCTTGGGCATCTATCATGATTCTCATTCTCGCCTTCTCCGAATGATATATGATCAATGACTGCTTGTGTCTTGATTTATCCAGTCTTCCTTCATTTCTGAAATAATAAGAGTAAAATGAATACATATGACATTCAAGTTGGTAAGAGTTAATTATTTGTACGACCAATAAGCTAAGGTGTATTTTATGGATGGGCAACTCTAGTACCTGCTTGTAAACAATATATCAAATTTGAGAATACATTTGAGGCCGGTACATAGATTCCCTTTTTGTTACTGTAAACATTCTTTGTTCCTCTATATCAATATTCTTTATGCATTATGATATTATGGATATAGTGATAAATATCTCTAGATTTCTTTGTGTTACAGAGAAAGTTCTCTTACCCAACTGCACTTACCCAATTCATCAATGAACTATCACTCTGTTCCTCTATTCTGACAGGGGCCCACTGATTAGTAGACCTCTTTAGCATACCATGATCTTCTTCTCCCATTAGCTAAATTACACATTTACCAGTCTTTTTTCCAAACATATTTATGCCAGCTTTATATGCTATTATAATTACATTAGTTAACTGATTGCTATTTAAAGCAAGCAAATAATGGGAACAAAAAGAAAAAGTTGGTGTTTTAATGAAAACTATGTTGAATGCTTTGGACATATTTGTTAAAGGTAAGCTGGAAAAAGTGCCCTCTAATTAGGTGAGGGTGAGACAACTAAAAATCCCAGGGAAAATTATAAAAATCTGGAAGAAATTTCATCCTCAGATTTTTCAAAGTTTTCATAAAATTTTGGACAAAAGTAATGGGCCTATTCAAAGGTAAGGTCTGTGGGCTTACACTAAATTGTAGTAGAGGACTCCACATTTCTAAGCTTTAGGTTAAAGTGTTGAAGGGATGTATATATTTTTAGAAAAATAATGATCCTCCTTAATAGACTTTTAAAATTTGACCATTCTACGATGGCTAGATATAGGGCTTTTACTCTTTATTGGCCCTTAAATTGGCTCAATTTCAAATAGTACTCATTTCTTGTTCATATACTTCAAGAGGTTCTCCCAAAACTTCAACTTTAATGTATTCATTCATTTATACACTTGCTCATTTTCTCATGAGTACATGCTTAAAACAATACTTAGTGATACTGTGACTACATTCAGTGGCAGGGTCTTTGCCCTCAGTAGACTTGTCATTGAATGGTCAAAGTATGCTACCTACACATAAAACGATAGACAGTTACTTATAAGCTGTACAAAGCAAAACAAGGGTTCCCTTCCAGAGGTATAGATGAAAGACTTCTTTCTTTATTCAGCAGATATTTTTAAGACATACTTCTTAGGCATCAGGAACTATGCTTAGTTCCAAGGACAGAGTGGTGAAGAAGGAGGACAAGTGCTTGCCTTATGGTTGTATCAGAGAAGATGCTCCTTGAATGTAAGGTGGGATTCTCAGAAGCAGACACAGGGCTTGCAGGAAATAAACTATGAGGGGGGTGGTCAGCTTGAGCAAAAGCAAGAAAAAAACCTCAAGATTTGTTGAGGGATTAATGAATAATTTGGCTAGAGGATGAGGTATCTGTGGAAGGGTAGAGAGAGGTAAGGATGGAATGTATGCAATCTCTTTTCATGCAAGGAAAAGGCAGGCAATGGTCAGGCCCCATGATCACCAAGGTCTTTTTACAGGTCCTAATGTTTTTCTGTTCTGAATTCAAATCTGCTTTGTGGTCTTTGGAACATAGCTAACGGCCAAAACCCTTCCTTCCAAGTTTGATTTGTTCTTAGGGTTTCATCTTGGTCTGGGATTAACACAGGGAGTGAGGATGAAGAAATGGAATTTCTAACCCACATCGCTTAGCGCAGGTTGTCAGGTCCTGCTATGGCACCCGTTAATTGCTGAAAGTACAATATAATGGGAAGGAGCAAGAGAAACAACCAGAAGCCTTTCTAACTCCATTTGGTTCCCGTAATTCCTTGTTCTTAAGAGTGTGTTTTGCCCCCCTGAGTCTTACATACAAAAGTGTCATCTAGATTTGGAATTTATAGCTTCTTCTCCTTTTATGTTATTTGCTTTTATAGTTTAAGCTTTACAAATTCTAAGACTATGTCTATATAATGCCCAGAAAGATTTATTGGGCAACAAATTTGCTTGGCCATTTGCATCCTAATGGCAAAAGCAATTTCTTCAGCCAGAATAGTTTATTTTCTTTTCAGTTGCAAATGGGGATATTTTAAGGGAAAAGAAGTTATTTTGGTTCAAAGGGGGATATTATAGCTCCTTATTTCTGACAACTGTCAACCTCCCACCTCAGCAAAAGTCCTTTATTGGTCAGGAATTAATTTCTCAACTCAAATGACCCCAGGCTGTATTATCTAGTCCTTATCTAAAATAAAATAAACTTTGGAGTTTTTCTCCAGGTTTATAAAAATAGTTTTAATATTATACCATCTAAAGGAGAGAAAGTGCTATTTTCTGGAAGAGGGTTGTTGGGAAACCTTACTTTTTTGTCATGTATTAATATAGAGTAGTATATTAGGAATCACAATGGCTACATTCTATGCTTTTGTTTAGCTGTAGGATTTTGGACACATTGCTTGAGTTTGGGAAGCCTTAGTCTTTTCCACACAATGGGAGGTGGGGGGATGGGTTTGGGGAAAGACAGAGGGTGGGTGATGTGGTGTTTGAGGCAGTGTCATGGATCAACCTCCACTGAGCACTTAATATGTCAGGAACTTTATATATCTTATTTCAATAGAGACTCACAATATCCTTAAGAAAAGAACTAGAGCTCAAAGAAGTTGGGTTATTTACCCAGGTATTGGAGAAGGTCATTAAGAGGACGTGACCGCTGGCTGACCTAAGAGCTGGACCCAAGCAACTGAAGCCTCCTCACCCCCCTCCCCTGTCCTTGCAATGTACATTCTGCCACTGTTCACACTGTGAAAGCTATTTACAAGGATGCAGGCTTGAGAGCGAGCAAGGCATTGTTGAGACCATCTGGATTGAGTATGTGACTGAGCCTTAGTTCAGGCCTTTATATAAACTTTTCAGATTCCGGCAGGTGGGCACAGAGGTCTTCTGTCTTATGGCTGCTCAAGACTGGCCTCATATGTAAATTCCCTTGTTTGTTAAACCTGCTACCCCCCAACTTGGAGTGTCCTGCCCTTTCTTTTGTCTCACCTTGCCCTCCATGCACGGGGGCTATTTTGTGAACCCACACCAGGGTCACAAGCCACTGAGTGGAGAACCCCATATACGGTTGAGGTGACAGCTAGATTTTTGTTTTACACCACACCACACTACCTTATCTAAGCTGCCTTCAAATACTA
Organism: Martes martes; assembly: GCF_963455335.1. NCBI lineage: Eukaryota > Metazoa > Chordata > Mammalia > Carnivora > Mustelidae > Martes > Martes martes. The sequence goes on along the minus strand of NC_137888.1, from coordinate 63,662,202 downwards.
AAGTTCCTTTTCTTGAAGCTCTCTACTCTTTGGTTTTTTTGACACATTATATTTCATCTTTTCCTTCTTTAGTTGTATACTTTTAGGGTGAAATAAGTCAAAGGCAATAAGACGAACTCCCACCCTCTGAAATTTTCTTCATTGCTGTACTAAATGAGCTCATGCACGTAAAGTAGCTTCATGACCATAAGGTATTATTGTTAGATGAGCACAATTACCACTCTGGGTTTTCTGGTCTGGAGGTGGATTTGTTTCATTTCAGATGCCCAGAAAAACCTGCATTTTTGTTCTTCATTTTCTGATTCCACGTAAATTATGTAGCCATTTCCACGATCTGTGAAAACCACTCTGGCAGGCACTGGAACAGTCAAAAGAAACCCGCAGGCTAGATTGCAAAGTCTATTATGGAAGATATTGTGCATATCACCTTCTCTTGCCTAAAGTCAAGTAGTGGGAGTATAATACAGGCAGGCATGATGGCAGTTGTATGCCACTGCAGGATGATAGCCCTCTCGTCTAAAGAGGGGGACAAACAGCTCTAATGTAGGAAAGGTAAAATTAGGCAATCCATCTGTTAAAAAACCCAAAAAACAAAAAACCTTTCTTTTTTCAGTTGTCTCAGTATAGCATCCTAAGGAGTCTTTGGACAGAATGCACTTCTACCCGCATAAACCTAATTATACTTGCAATGAAAGGTATTTCTTGTCTGTTTGTTTGTTTTTGTTTTTTAAGGATTTGCTAACACCTCATAGAAACCTTTAAAAAGTATTCTATTTAGAGATAGTTTTGCTGACTCAGTATGTCATGCGTTTGGTATTCCTTTCTTCTAGAGATTTTATTTTGGGACATTGGTATAAAAGCTGTTTTTGAAATCTTTCTTATGATTATTCGTAAAGTTTTGGAGGAATACTCCATCACAATAGTAGTTTAGCTGCAGATATTCTAACCTAGATATTCTTCCACTCGTAGGGGGAGGTAGTTGGGGTGCGTTGAAACAAAATACAAAAAGCCAGCTCAGTTATCTATGGGACTCTTTTGAGAGGGAGAGGACCCTTTTTTTTCTTGTAAGAGAATTTGGGGTCTGAAAGGAAGAGAATTGACAGAGACAGCCAGTGCTACTACCTTTCTTTTGTTTTTTGTTTTTGTTTGTTTGTTTGTTTGTTTTTTCCTTACTTAGAAGGAGGGAAAGCAAATGAAAGCCAGGGTGGGGTGGTGGTGGGGGAACCAACTTCTAGGAATTCCTGGATCCATTTAGAAGACAAATTTTTTTCATGGAATGCAAATGACTTAACGGTAATACCAGGAAGCTTCTCAGAGCACATTACAGTCCCATCACTGAGAATTAGCGATGAAAGTTGACAGGCTTTATAAACTTGGAGATTTTGTTGTAGTGGAAGGCAGCTGCAGGGAATACAATGCCCCTAGGTAAAAAGTTAGGAAAGGCTTCTATGCCTATGACTAATTTTTGTTATGCTGTGTGTGCTTTCTAACCATTGGAATCATAGTGGTGATGCAGAGTCACATTATTTCCACCTATTTATACAAATATGTGCATACGTGTAGGTGTGTCTTCCGCCATGATACGAGGAAGGGCATCATCCACACTGTTGCGGAAGTTGAACTTCACAGAATCTGGGTCAATTGTTGCATGCAAAAAATTCCAACAAAACACACACATACACAAGTCTCAGGTTCAGTGTCCAGGTCTTAATACTTTGTGGTTCTTAGCTAATGTTTCTTAATCATTAGAAAGCACAAGTCACCTAGAAAAATAAGTTTAACAGATAACTAGATCCCAACATCCAAATATATTAGGTTTGGTATGTGACTGAAGTAATTTGGATTTTAGCACGCACACTAAGTGATTCTGTTGCATATGAGTCCTTAAAATAAATTTTGCTAAGCCTTACTAAGATATACATTGACATTGAAGAAATCTTGGGTGATTCTTGAAAAGTGATACTGTTGACATTTTAAATTAAGTTGGTCATGAATCATACTCACAACCACACTTGAAGACTTACACAAGGTCTCACAGCTTTAGAGGCAAGATAGGACTGGAGTCCACTTAATTCTAGCTCTGAAGTCCGTACTCTGGTCACTATGCAAACTCCTCCTCCTGAGAGTAGGGTCGTCTCCATAAGACAAAAAAGCTGCTGATGAAGGTAAAGATTGGGCAGTCTGGAAGAGAGTATTTCCATTGGTAATAGAAAAAGAGAATGTGAATTGTTAGAGGTAAGATGAGAGTTTCAAAGGACCTTGAATTAGAAAATGAGGAATCTAAATTCAATCTGTTAGGCCAGTATTTTGAGCTCTACTTACAGATTATAGTCACCTGGGATATTTTTTTAAAATGCTGATGCCAGGGCCCCACCCCAGAGATTTTGATTTAATTGGTCTGGGGTGGGGTCATGCATCAGTAGGTTTTAATAGCTCCAGGGTATTCTAATCTGTACCCAGAACATCATAGAGAGCCACACTTTAACTCAGAAACAGGTGAGAGTCTTAAAAAAAGTGTTAAATAATAAAGGATTTATTTGGTGGTAATGGATAGACTAGATTAGACTGAAGAATGGAGGAAGGGGATCAGCTGGGTGATCCCTATTGTAGGAACCTGGGTGCGGGAACCTGGGTGTGTGAAGATAAATACCTAGACTAAGGAGATGCATTAGAAACAACAGTGAAGGGACCTCCGTTGGCTCTGCTGCCACTGCTGCCACTGACCTTTTTTGTGCCATAGGAAGTCATTTAACTTTCGTCTGCATTTCTTACTAACACGAAAGAGTGAACATCGTCCCTGAAGATACTATAGCACTGTTGAGATTCAAATTAGATAATTGAAAATTAGAAATTTTGGGAAGTGTAATGCACAATACATGTTCAATATATTATGAAAATCATGGCGGTGGAACTGGAAAAAGAGCCATGTTAGACATGCTCACATTGGTGAGATTGATGACCAGCTGAAGTTCCAGAAGGGATGAAAGATATTCTAAAGGTATAAACCTGTGGAATTAGAATCTAACAGAAATGGGGAAGCTGGGAATAAGGAGTGATTCCTGAAGGAAAATGACAGTAGGTATGGATCAGAGGTTCTCAGCTGGGGGCTATTTCATTCGCTAGAAGGCTTTCAGGATTGCCCGGAGTCTTTCTGGCTGTCATGATTTGTGTATGTGTTGGGGGGTGGGGTGGGTACTGTCATTGAGTAGGTAGAAGCCAGGGATGCTGTTAAAAACCATATAGTGCACGAGACAGCCTCCCACAGCAAGGAATTATCTGATACAATATGCCCATAGTGCCAAAGTTGAGAAACCTGATACAGACACTACAGATTGAGTTGGGAAGGGCCAAAGACATCATGACCATATAATTCAATTTTTCAGTTTTATCAAAGAGTAAAACAAAGTTCAGAGATTCAATGACTGGGTTAAGGTCCTCAGTGAATGGGGGGCCACAAGGACGGAACTGAAATCCAGTTCTCCTGTCAGCCAGTGCTCTTTAGTAAGAACCTCTCTGACCTGTCACTCAATTGATACCTGGCCCAGGGGCATTCACTTGATCTTAGCCAAAAGGCTGAAAAGCAATGGCCCAGGGCCATTCAGGTGGAGATACTTGGTACCCACCCATCTGGGAAAGTCTGATTTGAGGGCTACACAGGTTATTGGTGGAGATCTCCATCTTGGAGTAACCAGTACAGATGTGTTTGATTTTCAAATAACTTAAATATGGAAAGAAATAAGAAAATATAATAGAAAATATAAAAAAAAAGAATTGCAGAGGACCCAGGGGGCTCTTAGAAGGGAGGGTCAGAAATACCAGGAGAACTGTTTGACTCAGTGACTCTAAACTCAAATAAAAAAGAATGGGCGACATTGTGAGATACAGCATTACATCGGGTAGGATGAAGCTTCAGTCATTAGACTTCCGAGGTGGAGGTCAAGGTGACATTTGGAAGGGCAGCTCCATTGAGTTGTTGGGGAAAGAAAGGGAATTTCAAAGAGAGAGAGGAGCAGCAATGGGATGATGAAGAAATGTGGGTGGTAATTGCCAAGCGTTTCCCCGTGCCAAAGAGATAATCAGGACCTATGGGATATACCAAGGTCAAACCAAGGACTCAGGAGGACAGGAGCTTCACCTGTGTTTGCTGAGAGCAAAGGGGAATTGGCGGCGTTGGATGGACCTCGCACACACACAAGCAAACGCAGAGCTGCGGCGATACCGAGATGTGCGCACTAGATGGCAGTAGCGGGGCCCTTTCGGCTGGGTTCGCGGTCCTATAAGACGCTGCTTGTTTAAGTACAGTCGCATTTAGTTGGAGCTGCAGGGGAGTGAGGGAGAGGAGGGTAGAAGGGAGGCAGCGGGAGAGCTTGAGGGAGAAGGGGGCTCGCTGTGTTTCCACCGGGCACAGGCTTCGAGCATCCCTCCCGGCCCCTGGCTCGCGCTCTCGCGGAAGAGAGCGAAGCTGTTTGGGTCCGGCCGTCGTGCGGCAGGAGCCTGGTCTGTCCGGGTTGCCGGAGCCGGGAGAGCCCAGGGGGAAATCGAGGGAAGCGAGCCGCGCGTTTTACTAGAGAGAGCGCGAGCGGAAGAGACGAGAGCAGGACGCGCGACGGAGCACGGAGCGCGGCGGAGACATGAGGACCTACTGGCTGCACAGCGTCTGGGTGCTGGGCTTCTTCCTGTCCCTCTTCTCGCTGCAAGGTAAGGGGAGGCTTCCTTGGCTCCTCGCGCCCCGTCCTTCCCGCCGCCGGGCTCGGGCTGGTCGCTGGAGTGAGGAGCGCTCGGAATATGGACGGAACGCGGTTTATTGACAAGTCCTGCGGTGCGCTCCCTGCCTTCCCGGCTCTGCGCCCAGGCTGGGTCCTGAGGCGTGCAGGAGTGTGCAGACAGACTTGCTGCATTATCGCTGTTGGTGGGGAGATCTGGAACCGGGGTGTGTGTGTGTGTGTGTGTGCGGGGGGCGGGGGGAAGTGGAGTGGGGTGTGTGTGTGTGTGCGCGCGCGCGCGCGCGTGTGCGCGCGTGTGTTGGCGGGGGTGGGGGCTGGTGCGAGGGGTGGCGGTGGCGGAGCTGGGGTTGCTCCTCTGTAAACTCCAAGTGCCGCCGTGGTGTTCGCTGTCCCCGTGTCCCCGGTGCTGATACCACTGCATTCCTTCTCTTTGAGGAGGGAATTGGCATTAAGTTTAGAAGGAGGCTGGGTATCCACTCTGCACCTGGTACTTGTATCTCTATGTAAAATACCCCTAACAGATTCTGCCCGAGGTGGGGGAGGGAAGCGGGCGGAGGGGAAGATACGGGGTAGCTGGGCGGGGTGGGGGTGGGGGGTCAGAAAATGAGAGAGAGAATATGAATTTACGGGTTAATAGCTGTGCTGACTCGGAATGGTCAATATGTTTCCTGCTCGGAGGACTGAATTGCTGGTGCTGGGTGTTTACTTTGAAGAGGGTTTAGATTCCTACGTTTTGGGAGGTTGTGAAATGAATTCATGAAGGTTAAAAATGAAAACACAGTGTATTTCACTTACAAGCTGGCATTCAGAGCTCACATATGTTGAACGTACCTACAATACAAGAAGTAATTCTAACATGAAAACATGTTCTTTTAACCCACCTGTCTCCTACTCTTCCGTGAGAGGAACCCAGCACAGTTAGCCATAGAGAGTCTGTGCTGTATTGCTTTCCCACTGATGGTTCCACTACATCTTCGTGTTTGGGGCATTCTGCCATCATTAAGACTAGCACTCGCTCACATTTCTCATGCTACTGCACATGTGAATTAATTCATTGATACATACATGTTCATGCACACACACACACACACACACACACCCCCTCACAGGAACACACCGGCTTGAAATGACCAGACTGACAATCCTACTCCTGATTTTCTTCTGACAGCTGGTTGCTAATGTTACATCCGTGGGTTTCATTTTTCATTGCTGGGGGATATTTTGTGTAGCTGTAGAACCCTCTTGCCAAATGAAGAGAGTAGACTCCCTGCCTGTTTACTAGTTGAAGCATTGCAAGTGAATAAACACTGTGTTGAAGTTAAATTTTGAAATAAGCTTAGGCAAGCAGCTGGAACTCACCCCTAACACAATTACAAGTTACACGTCCTAAAAACTTCTTCGTTTTAGAACTCACTGACCCATTCCTCCACCATCTAAATTGTGAGGTCTTGTAGTACATAATTCCTCTCCTAAACATGCCTATGTGAAAAATAGAATCCCAAACCAGCTTTGGCTTTTAACGTTTTATTCTTCCATATATTTTTTTTTCTCCAAAGCTCTCCGGACTTTCTCTGTGATTTCAGATATTACTGCAATTCAGCTTTTTCATACAGAGACATTAGCATCGTGACTGTACTGTGCCAGCAGCAGAGGTTAATCCCTTCCTATTCCATTTAACTCTAGGAACTTAGCTCTTCAGATAAAATACTGGGAATGAAGTCACTAATACAGGCTTCTCTTAGGCTGGAATAAAACTAGAATATTCATAACACAATCATGGGGGTCACATGAGTGAAGGGCGGATCACAGTGCTGGGCTGATATCAGATGGCACTTCTGAAGGTTGGGGAAGGTCTAATGAGGTACCACAGCAGAGCATGAGGTTTCAGAAGATCTTTCACCTTAAAATAAAGCTCTATAGTCTTCTTAGAAATACCAAAGTTGACTAGAGTGGCGACTCTTTGAAATAGAGTATCTGGTATCATTTGAGCAAAGTGAGTGGTTTTTCTTCCTAGAGAGTATCGTTCTTTCCAAAGAGGAGTTTTAAGAGTTTACTCTATAGAGTATAAAGAATAATGGGAAATGGTCCCAATTCTTAAGCCTTGGGGGCCCCTGATGTTTGGCACAGACTGGGAAGCAGTAGCTTTGACTGATGGAGTAGAAGGAGAAGGCAGTGTGGTCTGAGGAGGCTAGGAAACGAGGGCATCATTCACAAACAGTTGCCCATATAAGACGCTCTGTCTTCATCGGGGTGAGTTGGACTGGATGCGTCACGACGCGTTCCCTCTCTCTTACACAGGTTCTTCAGTGTCAGAGCTCATAGCCCTTTGATTCAGCTCCTTCTCTTGACTACTGTCCCCCTCCTGCAGCATAGTTACTTCTGTTGTTTCTCATGGATATGTTCATGGTTCCACAGATGATGCTATTCTTGGTGTTTGTTTTTAATTAGACTCACTTTGTTCAGAAATTTCTGAGTGTCTGGGGCTGGGTGGATGGATATTTATTGAATAACTAGGGCTGGACTTGTGAGACAGAGGTTGTGCAGTCTAAGCCCTGACTTTGTGGCCACGGGCAGGTCAGACATATGTTGGTGTGTTCTCAGTAATAATTAGGTTCCGTTTCTCAGTGACGTAAGGATTGTTACTATTTTGAAACAAATGCTAGAAGAAGTTGGTCAAGATATATTTACATATGGGGACACCTAGGTGGCCCTGTCGGTTAGGTGGCTGCCTTCGGCTCAGGTCGCGATCCCAGGGTCCTGGGATCGAGCCCCGCATCCGGCCTTGCTTGGCGGGAGCCAGCTTCTCTCTCTCCCTGCCCCTCTGCCTGCTTGTGCTCTCTCTCTCTGTCAAATAAATAAATAAAATCTTTAAAAAAAAAGATATATTTGGGGCACCTGGGTGGCTCAGTGGGTTAAAGCCTCTGCCTTTGGCTCAGGTCATGATCTCAGGGTCCTGGGATCAAGCCCCTCCTCGGGCTCTCTGCTCGGCAGGGAGCCTGTTTCCCCCTCTCTCTCTGCCTGCTTCTCTGCCTACTTGTGATCTCTGTCTGTCAAATAAATAAATAAAATCTTTAAAAAAATATATATTTACATATGAATAAAGACCTATGATTTTTCTTATACTTTTTATCCAAATATCCTAGAGTACTTTGCTGTAGTTGATTATATTCCTTCATGTCGTATCTTTCAGATATTGGTCTGTATAATATATAACGTAGGAGCAGTGAGAAAATGGTGAAGTTTACATAGTTAGTGGCCTAGCTGGGTTTTATCCTTGATACACTGGTAAATGTATTTTATGTTAATGATAACTCTTTGGATAAAGGCTATAGGCTCTCAGAAAAAGTTCTTTAGTTCAGGACTACAGCATAACCACTTGTCCTTGTAATCCTGAGCAAGCAGAGAGAAAAGAGTTCAATTGGATTTTTTATATATTTTTTTAAAGGTAAAGGGAAGCAAGCAAGCAAGAACACAAACTCCTTAGAACTCTGCATTTTGTGCTTTGTTTAATTTGAGTCCCCTGTTCCATTGGCTCAGATCTGGCTGGGTCTCCTTGTCATGTGGCATCTGTCCCTTCTTTCTCAAGCTCCAGAGCCAGGGATCAGCCACTGCTTTTCACTGAGGTTGGCTCTGTTCTCTCCCTTTGGCATCTGGAATGGCAGTAGCTGTATGCCCTTTGGGGACTGCAGAAGAGATGAACTCCACTTGGCCCACCCCACCCCCATTTCTAGCTCATCTGGGCATGAAGGTCGCCTTGGCTTCTGCCTGCAGCCAGATTTGGGCTGCTGAGTGGCCAGGAGACTAGTTACACTGCTGAGTGGAGAAGAGACTAGTTACATTGCACCAGTGGCAGTGTAGCCAGGCCCTGAGGGGAGCCTTGCAGCAGCTGCTCAGTGAGGGAGCAGCAGAAATGCCTAGGAGGGGAGAGTTCTAGCCCATTGTTAGGAGGCTCCCTTTAAAGATTTTATTTATTTATTTGACAGACAGAGATCACAAGTAGGCAGAGAGCCAGAGAGAGAGGAGGAAGCGGGCTCCCCGCTGAGCAGAGAGCCTGATGTGGGGCTCGATCCCAGGACCCCGGGATCATGACCCGAGCCGAAGGCAGAGGCTTTAACCCACTGAGCCACCCAGGTGCCCCGAGGCTCCCTTTAAAGAACATCTTTTGGGAATGAGGCTTAAATTGCTCCCAGCGACACTCCCTATCCTCTCCCCAAAGAGTTCTAATGCAAATATGTGGGCCAGACTTCTCCAGTGGTATGTCACAGCTCCCTTTCACAAGGACTAAAAACAAGACCCTTAAAGAAGACTTTTTTTTTTTTTTTTGAGTCCAAGTAACATGTTTTAATATTAGGTAGTAAGTATTTAGGAAGTGAAAACATAAAGCTTCTCATTTTACCCAAGTACATTTAAAAAGAGTGAAAGCACGTCCATCCGTTAGAGTTTCTGCTGAGCAGGACCGCTGATAGATAACAGCCACATCATTGCCAACATCAGTATCCCAGCATAGGCTGTTGGCCGCTGTGAGGTTCCTCTGAGATACAGGAGAAAACGTTCTTTCTTTCTAAGGCATTTGCATTCCAAAGAAATGTCTGACCTCACATATTTAAAAAAAAATAATAATACAAACATTGACGTTCTGAAGAACTTAGACTCTGCCCTTTTATGGAGCGGTGCCTTGATTTTGTAGGTGGTTGAGCAGACCTTGTTGAAGCTTTCAGTGATGATGATTCTAGTACAAAACCCCTGGCTCAAATTACCATGATGACTGATGAAAAATGTAGACAATATCTTCTTGTAGGAGTTCTTCACAAGTAGCTTATTAATTTAGAAAAGTCTAGAAGTAAAGCAATTGACCAGAAAGTCTTAGGATTTCTTTTCTTATTTCATTTGATACCGGTCCACAGGTCAACCCCAGAAGACTAACTGATTTTACAGAATTGTGGTCAGATCCTGAGGCTGAACATGTCTTTGAACACATAACACTATTTGTACCGTGAAGATCTTGTTTATCCTACTCTCCTACATAGTACATTTTCTTCATTGTGTACCTTTCTACCATGCCTGATAAATGTGAAATGACTAGAAAGTATGTGTATATATATATTTTCCTTACATGATGCTTCCCTTCTTACCATGACCCCTCCCCCACCCATGCTTCCCTTTCATTCTCTATCATTCTTCATCATTTAAAAACCCCAATGCTGCCAACAGCAGCAGTGCTAGCCTGGACATTGTTAGTAGGGAAGATGGTCGAGTGAAGAGAACATTGAGATGCACGTTAGGGAATCTAGATTCTGACTTGGAATCCACTAATAATTTCCTGATAAAATGTAGACCACCATCTGATCTAAGTTTCCGTTTCCTCATTTATTGAATTGGGGAAGTGGTGCCCAGGGGATGTCATTTGCATGCTTTGAAAGTTATAAAGCTTTAAGCAAATGCGTTATTTGTTTCTTCCAGAGAAGATAAAGAGTTAAATTAAAAGGAATGATCTGGCTGCTTGCCACCGACTGAACAGAATTTGCCAGTGTTCATCGCTCTCTCTTTCTCCCTGCCTCCATCCTTTCTTTCTCTGGACTTGGGTGAGAGCCATATTGAGCTCCCAGTGCTAATTTAATGCTGAGGGGAGATACCAGTATTGATAGAGGGTTGCATAAGCTGCTTCTGCCCTCTTCTCCCTTCACTCGAAGGGCTTAAGCCAAAACACAAAACAAAGCAAAACAAAAATTGAAGGAAAACATGTGTCCACTTCTAATTCCATGCTAACCACCCTTTGTTTGTTTCCCATTTTCATAAGCCTATAACAATCCCACTTAATATTTCAGCTTGCAGTACTGAGGAATTGCTGAAGGAAGGAAGAAATGTTAGGGGATCTAGATTCCAATTAACTTTGCTACTGTGGCTGTGTAACTCTGTGTGAATCACTGTTGTTTAGTAAATGAGAGTGAGAATCTCCAAGATTAATGATCTTGCTGAGGGTGTCAGCCGACCAGAACTCTGCTGCTCAAATAACCTCCGTCCCTTCTCTTTTTCTACATTCCTCCTTTCCTATTTCAGTATGAAAAAAAAAAAAAGTCAGAAAAAAGGAAGTTAGGTGGGGAAATCTGCTGGCATTGTTGATGTATATATTACGATTTGTCTTTCACTGAAATATCAATGATGTTGAGAGTTTGTCTATAGACATCATTTATAGGGCTGTTTTTATAGCTGTATTTCAAATGCAGAGTTAGGTACATTTAAATCAGCAATACAACTTAGTTTTTAAATGGAATGTATGCCAAATGTTTTAAGAGGAAGCAGGAAGAATTTATAGAAATGTCTTCCCTGATTCAGGAACCTGCCCCCTTTCCTCTCCTTGGGAAGGCAATTGTGTACTCCCAGGGGTGGCAGGGAGAGCTGTTTACCTCTCCTCCTTGCTGTCATCCCTCCTTCCTCCAACCCAGCAGCCCCAGAAGCTGTATCCTTGTCCCAGGAGAAGAGATTCGTGATTTCGTCTCTGAAGGAGACGCAGCAGGGTTTTGGGAGGAAACCAGATTTGCTGTCCCTGACAAATTCTCAGAGGAATTCTGGCTGGGTCAGGCTGGTCCAGACAGCCAGTGACCAGGTTTGCTTTCCACTGGGGACCCTCTGTCTGAACAGGAATGGAGAGAGACAGATTTCTGCCTCTTGTAGCAGAGGTGAGATTAATTCCCCTGACCTGATCCAAACCCATGCTAGCGTGTCAGATGCAGGCTTGAAACGGCTCTTGGTAACAACCATGGTTTTGTTGCTGAAATTTTAATTTCCTATCTTTCCCATTAGGTAATAATGTGGTTTGAGCCGAGGAGGAAGGAGAAGAGTGGGCATTCTGTGGGTTTAAAGTTATTTTTGTTTGTAAGCTACGTGCAGCATGAAGAATGGGTAGGCAAGTCTGCTAGTTTGAGTATATACAGAGTCCTGAGTGTAAGAAGGTGAGGGGATATGCCAGAAACAACTAATATCTCTCCCTCTCTATCTTCCTTCCGTAAATATTTATTAAGCCCAAGCAAACACTCTTTGAAAACCCTACCGCAAAGGAGGCACGTAGTTAAAAGATAACAAATTAATTATCAGTGTAATATATAATGAAGGAGAATTTAGGGTACCAGGAGAATATGTGGGAGACTTTCCTTGCTCTGGGGAGCAAAGAAGGGCTTTCTGGGAGGAACTGGCATGTAATTGGATTGGAACGAGGAGCAGGAGCGCAGGGTAGAGAGAGCTTTCACGGAAAGGAGGAGTCTAGCTTGCCATGGTTTGAGTTAGGAAGGCAAAGAACGTATTCCAGGAAGGGAAGCAGTGGAAGGGGTGCCGGAGACGGAAGAGGAAAATAACAGAGGGTAAACCTGTCTGACTGAACTAAGCCTAACACCGTGGGGCCTTAACGAGAGCTGCGAGGAGGTGGGATTGAGTCTAGGGGGTAAAACTGAGGGAAGGCAATGAAGGGCTTTAAAGTGGAAAAATACCACATGAGGTATGAGTTTTTATTTTTCTTTTAAAAAAAGATTTTATTTATTTGAGAGAGCAAGAGCAGGGTGAGGGGCAGAGGGAGAAGCAGGCTCTCCCCTGAGCAGGGAGCCCAATGCGGGGCTCGATCTGGGGACTCCGGGATCAAGACCTGAGGGGAAGGCAGACACTTAACTGACTGAGCCACCCAGGCACCCCAAGGTGTGAGTTTTTAAAGGAGGACTCCAGCTGCAGTACGGGAAAAGGAAAAGCATCATGGGGAGATGCCAGTTCACAGGCTCTATTCTATAAGCCTGGAGCTCATGGTTTGGTCTAAGGAGGTAGCCTGGGAGAGTGCATGCATTGAGAGACTCAGGGCAGAATCCTCAGGGCTTGGCTGAGTGAGGTTCTCTGGCACACAAGTGTGTAAACAAATCATTGCAGTTTAGGCTGAGGATACAAAGCGGACAGTTGAACAGCCATGCTTATATATTACCTGTCACCTATTACCAACAACCTTGGGAGGTCATATGCTATTATTTCCTCTCTAGAGCTGAGGAAAGAAGCTGAAACCAAGAACAACTGGGCTTGATTTAGAAGTCTGGCCTTCTGTCCCCAAATCCAGGTTCTTTCTCTTACACTGCATTACTCTAAGTAGTGGTATAACTAACTGGGAGTAATTTACAGAATTAAAAATTCGTTGACTAACCGTCAGTGTGACCTTGGGCAAGTTACTCTTGGACAAGATTCTTGAAATAATTTCGTAGCTCTCTTTGAGCTCAACAAATTAGACGAGTCTATGATTTTATTCTGATTGGGGGAAAGTATAATCTTAATTAGCAAGATAGCTGAATTAAATGTAATTTTTAAAGAATGCAGTTTTATTTCATTTGGATACATACAAAAAAACAAAAGGCCAAAAAACCAAAACTAGTTTCCAATAGAGTCTTTTCGAGGAGAGGGTCTTGTTGACCTCATTTTATGGCCAGATTAATGAAAGAACCAAACTGTTCTGTAATGGTTGGTAACACCATTTATTTATATATGTCCCTCTAGTCATAATCCTAGCTCTTTTTTTGGGGGGGTGGTACATATAAAACTTTATACCACTGGATATTTGAGCATAATTCAATGTCTTTATTGGAAGTCTAGTATTCTTTAATACTTTCTTAAAGAGGAATACACAAAATAGGATAAGGTATAAAACAGAACAATTCAGAAAATCAGAGAAACCAGAGGGTGGAAACATATCATTGACACGGCCTTATTCAAGTGCAGAGTACATTGAAGGATAGGAGGATTTACTAGGGGCAAGGGAAAAGATGAAGGAAACTTCCCCTGGGGCAAAGAATACAGACCAAGGAACCCAGGAAGCAATATTTGTTCTGTGTTTGGGTGATAGTGTGGACTTCAGCCTGAGTGGAGTTAAGGGTTCGTGTTGGAAAGTATTGACAAAGAAGCCTGAAGACTTGGGGTGAACCTTGTATGCCAGGCTGAGCCATTTGTACTTGATACTGAAAGAAATAAAGGGCCATTGATTGACCCAGGAAGAAAGTGACATAAGGGAAATGTTGCTTCTGGAAGACTGATCTGATGCCAAGATGCCATTTGCATACATAATACAGAGTCAAATTCAAGCCTTGCTTTTGTTCACTGTAAATTCCTAGCTCTTTAGTTTTTCTTGTGTTAACTGTACACATATGTAAGGCAAGGATTTAAAATTTTAAAAATCAGTAGGGTCACATGAGTATGAACCTCTCACATCATTTTGTGAAGACCTACACATAGATGTGTGTCCTGTAGGATGACTTTGACATGTGGGGTCTACGTAAGACATAGGCATCTGTGTTATTGATAAGGCAATAAGGACTTGTGTGTGTAATATATAGTATGTAATATATGATGAGTAGGTAGTGAGGATAGCTTTTCCTAGATTGCTGGGTTTCCGATGTAGACCATCTGTTTAGTTCTGTTCTTGTATAATATATGGTGAGAAAATATTGTTAAATAAACCTTGGCAACACTGAAGGAACTTTGAAGTACTTCCCATTGCATTCCAAAGCAAAGCTTGCTTTTTTTATATTCTTAGAATGAGTGAAGCTACAGATTTTCCTGATACAGCCTAAAGAATCATTTGTGTTTTTAAAAGTTTCTCATTACAAATTAATGGACTCGTTGTAGAAAAATGAGAAAACCTAGAAAAGCCCAGGAAGGAAATGAAAAATTAATCCTTAGCTCGATACTAGAGAACCTCTATTAGCTTTCATTTGTGTATACCATTACAGATTCCCTCCCACCCCTGGCATATATAGTCAAGTTACAAAATTAGGATCATGGTTTACATATACCTTGTGATTTACTCTTTTCTTTTAATAGCATTTCATGAAATGTTATTCTCTATTAAATATTCACCTACAACATCTTTGTTAATGGTTGCATAGTGTCCCATACCATTATTTATTCATCAGCGCCCTATCGAATATAGTTTTTGGTGAGTGCTTTTATTTTTAAAATAGGAAGATACTACACGATGCCACCCACAATTAATTTGTTCTGACTTCATGAACATAGGAGTTTTCAGCAGCCTTAGGAAATGGACTAGCCAGTTAATCCACTGTTAATTTCATTTTTCATGTTGGTTTTCCAGTATTTTCTCGTTGGTTGCTCGTTCAGTGACACACGCCGGTTACTAGATTCTCCATAGGAACCTGCGTGCTCACAATGGCTACGCTGGATGTGGTGTGGTTTCCTCCACATGAACTTGACTGGGCCCCAAGAACACTCTGGGGGGTGGGCAGAGAGCAGGCCCAGAGAACTGAGCCCCTGCAACCGGAGGGTCACAGGGAAGACATCCAGTCTGGTGCCTGGCCCTGTAGCGGAAGCCCGAGAAATACTAGTTGCTGCTGTTATTTGACAGTCACCATCCAGTTATCTCCTTGAAAATAACCTTTCTTTTATCTTTTGGTTAGGCATTATTTCTTTTAAGGATGAAGAAACTGGACCTTAGAAATCTGGGTAACTTCAGTGAGATAAAATACTAGTCAAAAGTATGGCAAGCCATGAGCTTCTCTCTCTCCCGGCCCCCGGCTCGCTCTTCTCCTCTGTGCCTTCTCGGGCAGGGACAGAGCATCCGGTGTTTGATACTTCTCACTGGGATTCACTTTACTCTGACAGGGAGTTCCCCCTGGCTCCTCTTTGATGACTGGTTGTGGGGAAAAAAAAATCTTTGGGCAAATCTCAACTTGTCTAGAATGTGGCAGTTTAAAAGCCATCTACATTGATCTACAATCTCGAGCTTCCACCTTTTGAGTTACTTTTAGAATGTATACCTGGACGCCCTCCAGCAAGGATGACTCATCCACATCTGCTTTGTCAATTTGTTTTCAAAGGTCACATCATTCTGGCATCCTTTGATCTGATTGTCCCTTTCAAATGTGAAACCAGTAACACCCTTGAGATGGACTGAGGCAGAAGATCCAGTCTCCTGGCTTTTTGCCTTATCACCCTGGGTCTGCTTTCTCACTCCTCCGATCAGGCGGTTTGTATCACCCCCCACCCCCACCCTACCCATCCCCTCCCTTTGCTTCCCTTAAAAACTTAACATTAGTTCTACGGACAACCTTTCATGATGTTCCTTAGTTTCTTTTTTTCTACTCCTGTAATTCCTAAGTTGTACTTGAAGTACCACATTTTGCAGCCTTTCTTGTTTTTCTTAAATCTACTTGTATTTTGTATATATTTATGTTGTTCCTCTGCCTTTTAATATCTCTGGTACTTTACCAGTTGGTAGTAAAGGACTTTGGCGAGCTCTTTTCTCTTATTCTCCTGGACCTATATTTACTCTAGGCTTTATAATGTTTCTAAAGAGCTTTTAAGACATCTTGTGGATTATTTTTATTTGTAGTTTTTTCTTTGCTAATGATGTCATTTTGTCCCCGTTTCCTTGTCTGAAATTAAGTAGTGTGATTTTCTCGGGATTTCCCTCTACCACTAGGATGCGGGATTGCGTTTGGTTACCGGTGGCTTAGCTTGAGCTCGTTCCTGAAGCTGCTTTGTACAATGAGTCCTTCTCCCCCAACCCACCCCCTTTCTTCCTGTTGATTCGAGCACTACCTGTCCTAGGGAACTGTTATGTGGACTATCAAACACCCACCCACACTCATTCTTTAAATCCTGTGCTTTTCCTTACACTTTATGTTAAATGATCAAAAAAAAAAAAACAAAACAAAAAAAAAACAAACCCTCTTAATGTTAATAGCTGCTTTGGTTTTTGTTTTACAAATCAATTTCATTGTCACAATAAGGTGGGTTATTGTATCTCCCACTTGCATCATTTTAATTATTTAGGTTTAGAATTCTCAGCTGCAAACATTGAATAAAGTCAGTATGTTCAAGTTTTTAACCCCAGAATACTTGATCTTGTCTCTTACTTCACATGCTGTATCTTCTGTTCATTAGTCGTCCTTCCTCAAGCACCCACGAATATTTTTAGAATGTCTAATTCTCGATATTCTCCTTGCTGCTACTCCTTCTGAAACTATCATTCTCTCCTGTTCTAAGGGATTGCTACCTAGGCTCCTAGCATTTGATTTCCTACCTATGGTCAGAGTGACCCTTACGGTCCTTTAACTAACTCATAAGTCAGTATGATATTAGGGAGAAACTGAATATCAACCTTCAACCTTCTACTCTGCCACATGTGTTTCTTGGGAAAGTCAGTTAACATCACCTGGACTATTTCATCCTCTGAGAAGGGTTTGGAGATTTTAACCATTTTTTTCCCAATGCCTTTTGTGTGTGTGTGTGTGTGTGTGTGTGTGTATGCATGCATTTCAAATACAGCTGAATTTTTGCCTGTATTCTTCCTATGATGCTTATATCCATTGAAAGCAAGGTAAATTTTAATTTATAATATACAGTAAAGTAATTTCAAAGAACCAGCTGGTTGTTAAGGTGGACTTGATGATATCACTAAACAGTGGCATTTAATCCTTTGAGGGCAGGGACACCTGGGTGGCTCAGTTGGGTTAGGTGGCTGTCTTCAGCTAAGGTCATGATCTCAGGGTCCTGGGATCAAGCCCCACATTGGGCTCCTTGCTCAGTGGGGAGCCTGCTTCTCCCTCTGCCTCTGCTGCTCCCTCTGCTTATGCTCTCTCTCTCTCTCTCTCTCTGTGTCAAATAAAATCTTTACATCCTATGAGGACAATACAGTTATTTACAGGAAAATCTAGTCCCCTTGCCACTGACTCCTGTAGTGATTTCAGTGAAGCTTCCTTCACTGTGTATGGCTGTTCACAAAAGGTGTGAGCAGGTGAGAATATGAATGTCTTATAAAATCTATCACCCTTTTATTGCTTTTTCAAGAGGTAGTCCTAATAGTAGTAAACAGTATTTTTTTTTTTTCCTGGTCCTATCCCCAGATTTAGGGTATCTCTCATCTTCCTCAAGTCCATCTCCTGTATAATAGGAGGTCCCTAGAGCAGATATGGCTTTATTGATTTAATCTTCCATAGTATTGCAGAGTGGTCATTGCAACTCAAGGAAAACTTTAGTCTTAAGGATTTAAGTCTTAAGGATTGTGTAGTTTATTTTGGACTTGGAGTTCTGTGATTGGTTCATGGACTCAGACAGAGTTTGTGATTGGTTCGTGGACTCAGAGTTTGTGATTGGCTCGTGAGCATGGTGGGAGGAACTTACACAGCCTGTTCTGTGCATCTTCCTTACTATATAGAGTCCTCACTGTCGTTTGTTTTCCTGTACTTAGTTCCTATCCATTGTCTCCAGGTTACTCCTGTTGATGCCTCTGCAGGTCCTTCTGATTTGTGTTTGACGCATACGTGTTCCAGAAACTTATGACCTTGTGGAAATAGGCAGAATACCTTCTACTCCAATGTGAGCCATGTTTCATGATTAGACCAGATGCTGCCTTGGCCTTTCAATATTGTGTTCAATTTTTCAGAAAAGTTCACTCCCTTATTAAAGTGCTCCCTTTCCAAATGAGGGGTTGTTTTTCAGTAGGTATAGAGTCTCAGTTGTGCAAAATCAGTAAGTTCTAGAGATATCCTATACAACCGAGTGCCTGTAGTTAATAATACTATATTGTGCTTCTAAAAAAAAAAAAACAAAAAACAAAAAACAAAAAAAAACAAACACTGGGAGAGTAGATCTTGTCTAACCACGAAATGAGAAGACTAAAGAGGCCCAAGAAAACTTGTGGAGGGGATGGATATATTTATTATCTTGATTGTGCTGATACAGAAGTGTAATGCATATGTCCAAACTCACCACATTGTATGCATTAAACATGTGCAGTTTTGGGTGGTGTTGGTGGTGGTGTCCCCCCTGTCCCCGACCAGCTGCACATCAGTTATACTTCAATAAAGCAGCTTAAACAACAACAAAACAACAATACTCCCTCCCCAACCTGCCACCAACATCTCTGTACTCAGAAGAGTCTAGAATAGGTTTAGATAGCTGGGTTGAGAAGGATTTCATTCATCATCAAAACCCTAGTTTTTCCCACCAATAATCCTGCCCCTTAAATCCTCATTCTTATATTTAGGTTAACTCAGTTTTTGCAATCTGAATCCTCTCTTAGTGGTAAATTTCTTCTTACATAACTTTTCAGTTACTTATGCAAATAGGCCCCTCCAGAAGTCCCATTACAGAACATCAGGCCTCCCTTCTGGAACATAGTTATACAGAGGGATATTTCAAAAATGATGTCTGACACAAAATGAGAGCTCAGAATTTGTCTTTTCATAGATGAAAGGAGATGGTGCCATTAAAAAAAGTATCATCTTTGATTTCTATTTAGAAATTCACTCTTCATCCCCATGTGAGAAAAGGGTTAGGAATGGTCTCATGGCAGTGGCCTCTTAAAATCAGCACAGAATTCTAAAAATACAGGACCAGTCTACTTGGAATACAGTTTCTGGGAATGGACTAACAGATGGAGGCAGAGGCTTCATGATAACTGAAGGTCACAAAAGACTGCAAAGTGGGGCTGCATCATTTTATAGTAGTAATAGTAATAATAGTGGTTGAAACCTAACTCATTTAATTCTAATAGTGATATTATTATTTACATATTATAGGTGAAGAAAGTGGGAAATAGAGAAGTGTCACGCACGTCATGTCACACAGCTCAAAAGTAGCAGAGCTGGGTTTTGAACTTGTGTTGACTCGAGCCCAATGACTTGCTTAACCGCTATGGTACACTGCTTTGGGTTTTATAAAGAATGGTTATGGGAATAATTTTGTAAGGGAATAAGGATTACCTGTTCATCTTTTCAACAATTCCTACACGTGTAATCATTATCTAATTAGGGTTCCAAAGGGTCTTCAGACTTTGTAGATTTTCATTCATGGCTTTTGTGTATGGGGCTGTTCAGCATACCTGTGCTGGGGGCGACTCTGAGCTAAATGGGCTCCATTAGAGGTAAAGCGGTTTGCAGGGATGGGTGGGTGAGGATGATGGTGGTGATGGCGGGGTGATACCACAGAGGTGGGTACAGTGTGGTTGTATGGTCCCTATGAGGCAAGGCAGGCAACATTTACAGAGCAAAGCCCTGCAGGGCTAGCTTTTTCATTCAAGGACTCAGCTTTTAATACCACTTGCTATAGCGGAGAGAGTATTTGACATTGAGAGAGAGAGAGAGAGAGAGAGAGAGAAAACTCATATATATATATCTTTTGAGTAAATAGCGTCAGTTTTCCAGGCAGCATTTGGTCCAGCAGATATTCTTTTTCTGATAGAGCCAAGGAATTGTCTGAAATTTTTCCATCTAAAATAAGAAAGGATTTCAGGTGATATTGTGGGGGGGGGGTGGGCATTGCCCCTCTTTTCTATGCTGTATTAAAGAGGGCAGTAGCAAAATCACTTTTCTTGGACAATGTATAATTGAGATTAAATTAGACATAGTATTTGGATTAGGATGTAAAGATTTCAGAAGTGAAAAGGAGTGGAGTTGGAAACTTTGGATATTAATGCCAGAGTTTCCTCACATGCGAAAGAGAGCAAATACTGTGTCAGAGGGTTGTTATGAATATTAAATAAGATAACATCATTTAAAAAAAAAGTGGAACACCATATAAATGGAGGCTCTTAACATTAAACATACACATCCTTTTGGTACAGCATCCATTTAGCAGTATTTTTGTTTTTAAACTTAAAATCTGTGATTCTTTGAGGATTATTGATGACAGGAATTCCTCTCCATTAATTCCGCTCAAGAATCCAATGTGTAACCTTTCCTTGCTTTCCCAAATAAAGATGTGCTTGGTTATTTAGAGCCCTGTCAGAGTTGATCCAACTCTGTTTCTTAGAATCCATGTCTCCCCCAAGCCTCTGCTTTAAAAGGCTTCCCTTTCCTAGGTTCTTGTAAACAAGACCTCCCTGCCTGCCTGTCTATTTTCTCCCCCTGCAACCCGCAGCTCGGCCACTGTATTTGAAGTTTGGCTTCTGTGGATCTTGGAAGGCCTACTTCATCCTCCTGGCTTGTGTAGGTCCCGCGCCAGCTCTTAGCATAGCTACTACCCTGGAGTCTCGCTGGCATTCTGTGCGCATGCCCTGCCAGGTACACCTGTGTGGCTGGGAGCATCACTTCCCGGCTGATACCACTGCCTTGCAGACAAATTACCAACAAATGGAAGCAGTCTGAAAGTTGCTGCCAGGTGGAGTAAGTGAACTCTGTGATTTTTTTCTTTATTATTATTATTATTTTTTTGGTGGGGAGATGGGGAAAGGCAACGTTATGCTTGATAGTAGAGAAGTGCCTTTCACTTTTGGCTGAAGTTCTTTTTTTGTTTTGTTTTGTTTTTGGGTAATATCTTTAGATGAAGTTTCTGCTGGGGAATTGGCCGGCTGCTTCCTCTTATGCTAGGGTGAGATTCCATGTATCCCTATAGTAAATCTTTGATAATCAGGCTTAATTCTTCAACTAGCATCCCAGGACTATGGTTTACAAATACTTTTTCCCTCTCAAAAACTCCTCTCTTCTCATCTTCAACTGAGTTTTCACCTTACCTTTCATTCCACAAAACTTCATATACCTGTAGGCTAATTTTTCTACCTCAGAATGTACTATTGGCACACAAGTGCTATTCTCAACAATTTTGACAGTGAGAAACATACTGTTGTTAGCTAAGCGGCTGTTTTGAGATCCTGTTGTCTTCAGTTCAGTAAATCATCAGGTGTATTGCTAAGCAGGTCATATAACTTTTAGAGGTGCTAATTGGTTACGTATGACCAGTGTGTGAAAGTAAAGGGTAAAATATGTCTAGGAATAATCTAGAAGCCCTATGGCTATGGTTCTTTCCTGGGAACCTATTGCAAATTATGCCAACTTATTAGGCTCTACCCAAGATCTAATAAAAAAAAATTAAAAACTCTAGATGAAAAGGCCCAGTAGTCCCACTTACTTGGTTTGATAAGCCTTCAGGGTGACTTAACTGAAGACTAAAGTTTGAGAACCACTGCCCCATGGGATGAGGCACAGTGAGACCTTAACTGGCTCATGGTAGCAATGCTCAATAGAAACTGTCCTATTCTAGATTTGTATGTACCTGCTGAAGAATGTGAAAGTGTGTCAGCCTTTTTTTACTGAGTAGTCCAGATGTAAGTTTTCTAGCTAACAGGAATGATGTGTTTTTCTCTGTCACAGAAATTTGAAATAAAATTAATGCTAGTTGTTGTAATGAGGAGCTCCCGTCCCCCTATATACCTGAGTTGAGTACAATAGGACAATGTGTGTCATAGCCCAAGAACATTCAAGTCAATAGGCAGCATCTAATTCTCAATTTTTCAGGACTCAGTCTACTGATATTTCTGACAATCTCAACGTAAGACTTAGAAGTTTGCCCTAGGGGTTCTATCTGTCCATAAAAAAAAGAAAAAATGTGCCAGCAAGGAATTATTTTATGGAGAATCTTGGAAGCATTTTTTATCACTTCTGAACATATTCTGTGCAGTAGATCTGGTCACAGCATTACACCTCAGTGTACCTTTTAGAGGGTGCTAATTGGTTATATATGACCGGTGTGTGAAAGTAAAGGGTGAAATGGTCTAGGAATAATCTAGAAGCTAGGAAATGAACACTGGAGAATGTGGTCCAGCTGTGTTCTACAGGAAGAGGAGGAAACACATTTTGGTAAATAGCCGTCTCTGCCACAGGTACATACTTATTTTCCATATATCTTCTTTGTTTCCATTCAAAGGAAAACTTTACTGTCATGTTATTATATAAGAAGTCTGAAGTACAGTTCTCATTCTATTATCCCCATAATTTTACAAGTGACTTAGAGGCTCTGATCTCATACAGAAACACAGTGGTGATTATCAAAAGCAGCACATGTGCCAGTGGTCAACTCTCTCTATACTTCTGTAATTTGGATTCCTGATACCTGGTCCTTGATACCTGAACATGAAATTGAATTGATACATATCACATACTGAAACTTCTAGATATCAGGGACGAAATACTCAGAAATCACTTAACTGAGTACCAGCTATATCCAAGACGTTGTACTGAATGCTAGACAAAACACTCTTTGAAACCTCTGTCCTCAAGAACCTCGTGTTCTGTTGAGTAGGACAAATACATTAGATGATTATTAAGTAATGTAATACCTAAGTTAATTTGTATGTGTGAATACATGGACTCAGTAAAATAAAATTCAGGATGTGGAAGGAATTGATGTCTTTTATTGTAAATTTTGGAATTAATTTTGTTCTTGTCTGTATTTCAAAAACCCTTTTCTTACTGAAGTGATTCACTCAAATAAGTTACTAGCATATGTGAGAGCACAATCCAATGCTTTTTTATTTTTTATTTTTTTTTTTTTTAAATTTTTTTTTTAAGATTTTATCCATTTGCCAGAGAGAGAGACAGAGAGAGTACACACAAGCAGGCAGAGAGGCAGGCAGAGGCAGCGAGAGAAGCAGGCTCCCTGCCGAGCAAGGAACCCGATGCGGGACTCGATCCCAGGACTCTGGGATCACGACCTGGGCCGAAGGCAGCGGCTTAACCAACTGAGCCACCCAGGCGTCCCTCCAATGCTTTTTTAAACGCCGTATACTAAGCAGTAATTCTTGAAGAAATTCTACAATACCAGTTAAAAGAAAACCAAACAAAAACAACCCTAAGCTAACTAAGATGAAGCTCAGCTACTCCATGTGGGTTAATTTTAATCGGGCTACAGGAGAAAGAAAGTTTGGAAGACACCCAAATAGGATTTATAGAGATTCGTGTTGTAAGATTTTTCTGCTTTATATGGATGTTGATAAGTTCTCAGAAGAAATTTATAACTGCAATAGAAAACTGAATGAATATTGATTATTTTTTAGCTACCCAAACTAATTGACATCTAAAGCTTTGTAAATCCTTTCAGATGAGGGTGGGTATAAATTAAAAACTAATTAAAGCAGAGGCTTATAAAGACACCATCTCCAATTCAGTGGGTTATACATTTTTTTGTGTGTGTATTAGAAGATACCCCTTCCTCTTTTCACCCAAACTCCTGCCAAACAAACCCTAAACATAAAAATTATTTAAACTGCTAAAAACTGGTTTATATATGTTGCCTTTTTTTTTTAAAAGTAGTTATTTTTAACACAGATTAAAATTAACTCAAAAGTACCATGCAGAGACAATAGGACTGATCAGCCTGTTCTCTGGATCCCCCATACTTCCTGTTAACAAGCCTTTTATCTTGGAAGACACTGAACATCTGGGATCCGAGCATTGACACCTATTAGTTACAGTGGTTTCCTTTTACCTTTCCAAACAAAATGATAGATAAACCTCCAGGAATCTCACAAAATTGGGTCCTTAATTGACCAAATGAATGGCTGTCTCTCTTCCAATCCAAACTGAAAAGCGTGCCTCTCTGAAATGAGACAATATACAGTGAAAAAGATATTCGTGCTGCAGCTCCACTGGTAACCATCAATGTGACCTTATAAGCTCTCCCCACTTCATTCCCTCAACAGCTACCCAAGTGATATTCTAAAACTTATATCTGTTTCACCCTCTCCTGGATAGATGGGAGGGTGCAGTCAACACTCGCAGGTTTGTCACCAAGGGCCCCTTCTCTCCTTTTAGTCTCTCTACTCCCCACTCTTTCTTAGACCTCTTACACGATAGCAGTAATGAAGATCTCCCATTCCAATGAGACCTCCTGCTTCATCATTTCAGTCTTAAGGTCCTTAAGACCTCATCTTGTTTTGGTGAAATATTAATCTTCAAGGCCTACCTGAATAATTCAACTGGCCTCCATGTAGCTTTCAAGGCCAATCAATCATGTCCTGTGTTAATTTAGGGAACATTCATTGAGCTGTTGCTCTATGCCCGGATTGTTCTACTCATTGGGTATTTGGTAGTGAAAGAGGCTCTGGTATTCCTTGTATAGCTCACCATAAGATGCTGGGAGATAGCTGACAATACACAAATTAGCAAATGAATAACAATTTCAGATGTTCTTCATTTTGTCTAACAGCGATGTGTTCCCATAGGACTCTGCCTGTAGATTTGCTATACTCCCCAAATTGCACTCCCTTGGAATGAAACTGTCATGTGCTATTCGTTGTAGCCTTCACATCCTCCCTGCCCTAAAATCAACCTGGTGTTCAGTACATTAGCCACACTGAATATATCTGGATGAATGAATGGTTAATACCTTTTAATTAGTTATGCTACAACTTGTTCATCCAAAAAGTGAGTGCTAAAGTCTTAGAACTTGAACATTTTCTTTTTTTTTTTAAAAGGTTTTATTTACTTATTTGACAGAGAGAGAAATCACAAGTAGGCAGAGAGGCAGGCAGAGAGAGAGGGGGAAGCAGGCTCCCTGCTGAGCAGAGAGTTGATGCAGGCATGACCTGAGCTAAAGGCAGAGGCTTTAACCCACTGAGCCACCCAGGCGCCCCAGAACTTGAGCATTTTCAGATAAGCCATCCAAAACAACCATGTTAAAAAAAACATTTTAAGAGCTAATTCTTTGGTATTTTAATTTTTGTTTCTATAATATTTATCAATTTAATCTTTAAGTGAATTTTGATAATTATAATTTCCTCAGAAACTCATCCAATGTACGATTTCAGATGTATCCAAATGGGCTTTACAAAGTTTTTAATCTCCTTATCAATAGTTATAGCTCCTTTATTGTTCATAATGTTAAGTATTTTGCTTTCTATTTTAATTAAAAATTCTAGACATTTGTCTATTACGTTGATTTTTATCTGAAGATTTTCTATATTATGTTTTCTGTTAATTTCTGTCATTTTATCATCTTTCCTTCGGTTTTTCACTTTGTATTCAAAATGTATAAAATGTTTTAATGAAAGAATATGATTTAATGCATTTTTATAAAAGTAACATTACCCAGTTATTTCATTTTAATTGAATTTGGTTTTAAAATGAATATAAATCATTTTAATTTAAAATATGTTAAAGTTCCAATATTGCCATTATATATGAATTGCAATTTCTAGTTCATTTAGTATTTGAAAAAATGGTCTTAGAGCATTCAAAATGTTACATAAATAGGTTTTAGATGACTATAGGCTCCACCAGTGAATCCAGGGAAGTATTTCCAGAAAAGTCTTCTGAAACCTTTTAGCTGCCACCATCTTTGAAAAAAGTTATTTTTTAAGATCATGTAAACTTGTGACTTAGGACTCTATGTAATAAATGTCAAATAACCAGCTTCTTTGAATATTAATGAGCTAGCAGATAATGTATATTTAAAATCCCAGAGAATGAGTTTCTTAGCAAATTGTAATTATCAAAACACACTTAAATATTAAATTTATGAATATTGAAAATGAAAACTGAAATACCAAGGAATTATCTCTTAAAAGGTCCTTGCTCTATCTATGTGGTTATAAAGGAGGTTTATTTGGAAATACTAAGATAGAGTTAATTCTGATATTAACCTTTTAAAGGCCTAGAAGAATAAAATTATGGAAAAAACAAATGTCTAATGCTATAAAGCTACATGATCATGGTACCAAAACTTGAGAAAATAACAAAACTCTATAAAGTTATAAAAATTCTGAATAAAACAATACTAAATCAAATAATCAGTATATAAATAGAATATACAAAGAAGAATTTATTCTAGGAATGCATAATTTAATATAGAAATTTGTTTCTTGAATCCATTGTTAGCTAAGACTAAAAACTTTATGTTGACCTCACCAGATCTCAAAATGGTACTGATGTCATTTAAAACATTCTGTTAAAAAAAAAAAAATTCAAATAAAATCTTAAAAAAAAAATAAAAAAATAAAACATTCCGTTAAACTTTATATTTACTTGTAAGTTAAGGAAAATCAATGAACAATGTCACTCTTAAGAATGAAAAACCTAGAACCATTTTTATTTAATGAGGAACAAGGTGAAGATGTTTGCTGTGAGAAATGTTGTTGGATGTATTCTAGGGAATTTTAGCTAATTGGATATGAAAGAGCTATGGGATAGGGAGAGATAAAATGATCTCTATTTACATAAGGGATGACTACCTAGAAACCCCAAGAGAATCAACAATTACCAAAAAACCCCCTCCAAAACAAAAAAACAAAAACAAAACAATATTTAGAATTACTAACAAAAGTTTTTACTTATTTGGCTACTTACGTAAATGAATATTTAAAAATCAGTGCTTTTTAAACATAATACAAAACAGGTAAGGTAAAAAGTATAAAGAAAAATATATTTTTGACCATGTGACAACTGACTTTAATGAAGATTAGCATTATTTACATGAAAGAACTACAAATTGAAGACTTCTCTCTCTCTCTCTTTTTAAAGATTTTATTTATTTGACAGAGAGAGACACAGTGAGAGAGGGAACACAAGCAGGGGGAGTGGGAGAGGGAGAAGCAGGCTTCCTGATGAGCAGGGAGCCACATGCAAGGCTCTATCCCGGTACCCTGGGATCATGACCTGAGCTGAAGGCAGATGCTTAAGGACTGAGCCACCCAGGGGCCCCTTATATCTCTCTTTTCATAACTGGAGACATGCCCATTCCATGAATATTGTAAACATCAGTTCTTTACAACTTATTTTGTAAATCCTATGCCTTTCACAAATATCTCAACCTTTCCAGTTTTTCTAACGTTAAATAGATGATTGAGAATAATGAACACTAATGATAGCTAAAACTCATAGATTACTTAGTGTATTTTCCAAGCTTTATGTGTGTTAACTCATTTACTCCTCCCATAAATGGAAATAGACTTTCATTAATCCCCATTTGCAGTTGAGGACTGAGCATTCTATAATTTACTCAAGATTATGAGGAAGGGCACCTGGGTGGTTCAGTCGTTAATCATCTGCCTTCAGCTCAGCTCATGATCCTGGGGTCCTGGAATCAAACCCCGCATCAGGCTCCCCACTCAGTGGGAAGCCTGCTTCTCTTTCTGCCACTCCCCCTGCTTGTATTCCCTCTTTTTCTCTCTATCAAATAAATAAGTCTCTGGAAAAAAAAGAAAAGAAAGATCATTCAAATCTTGGGTGACCATTTGAAAAAAAAAAAAATGTTAGTCCCCCATTTTATAGCAAATACATTTCAAATGGAGCAGGAATTTAAACATTTAAAAAAAATTTGGGGAAAATGTTGGCTTTCATGATATGGAAAGATTTTCAAAGCATTAAAAATAGGAAAAAAATGATTAAAGTTGAAAATAATTTATTATAATAAAATATTAAATCATTCAGAATTAAAAAAGAATAAAATATCTGAATATTACACATATATATTTAAATCCTGTAATAAAAAGCTGGAAAAGATGAATAGATTTAAAAATAAGAAATATAGACTGATAATAGCAGTCTTACAATTTTAAATTTTGCTATTAAAGAAAAATAAATGAACTTACCAAATTGGTAAAGATTAAAGTTAATGTTTAATTTCGTGCTCGTAGCAGAGTGTAGTACTGTAAGAGTTCAAGCATGGATTTCGGAGCCATCTGCCACCCATTTATTCACTGGATAAACTTAGACAAATTCCTTGAACTTTGTTTCATTGTCCTCCTAAAGTGAACAATATAAAATCAAAATCATCTCTCTACTCCACTTCTCAGTGCTGCCACACACCCCTATCCAGACTCGGCGTCTACTCCTCTTTAATTTGAGGTGTAGAAAAAACATAGTATTAATTGGGAGACCTGACCATAAATCCTAGTCCTCTGTTTCCTGGTTAAATATGGGGGCGGAACCTCTCAGCTCTGGATGAGATTGGCTTGCATGTGGTTGCATTAGGTCAATGATTTTCAAACACATTTCGGACAACCCAGGGTGTTTATTGGTGATGGCTTGGTGACTGCTCTAGGAGGGTAAGAGAGGGCACAAGGAAGAAGCCTGGAAAAGGTGTTCCAGACTTCAACATTTGCTTTATCTGTCGGTGATGAATGCCCACAAGAATTGTTGCTGTCACCAGTGCACAGAAGCATGGCACGGTGGGAGGAGAGGAGCATATGTGAGAGTTGACTTTAAAGAACGTGTCCTTTGATAAACCGTTTCTAGGTGTGCTCTTTCACCAAATCACTTAAATCCTAAGATCCTCTGTTTCGTAGGAAGGCCCTTCCCCACAGCATCTTCCTCCATTGTCACAGTGTGGAGGAAGGCGTGGAAAAGTAGCAAAGAAGAGGAGACGAATAGATCTTCATTTGTCCTTGCTTCGTTTTTCGTTCATGTCCTACATCCTCCCTTAGCTAAATAAACAAGCAAAAGGCCTGCCAGAATTCATTGCTTCTAAAGGAGCACATCTTTGTTACCTTGTTTCTCCAGGAGCCACGTTACTCAGCTTCATTCTTGCTTTTTATTTTCCATCTTCTGGTAGCGAATGTTTGCTCTTTCTGCCACAGGGACACAAAAGCCACGGAGCAATCGCCTGCAGGTTTCCCTCTTTGTTCCGAGGCTGAGCTGAACTTCAGGAATAAGAGCTTTGATGCTTTTGGAATTTCTATGCTGGGAACCCATTAATATTGATCTTAATTCTCTGAGAAACAATGCGGACAAATAATGTTCGAGAAGCAAGATGTGTTCTACTTGTTATATAGAGGAACATCACTATAGGGTAAATTGTTGCTCTACTGCATAGGTGTAAACTAATAGTTGCATCCTTTTAAAAAGTATATATACTTTATTTGGTTTTCTACTATAATTCTTGTCATTTAGACTGATGCTGAATTCAGGATTGTTTCAGTAAGGGACCCCTCACAATGTTTTTCTTTTGCTGGATTTCCTACAGACCTAAGTGGCTGTCAGTCCAAGTGATTGTGCAGGCTGAGCTGAGGCCCATGATCTCCTGCATATCTTAACAGTGTGGTTGTTCCTGGAGCAGAATGATTGGCATACAGCAATTCCTGAATGACTGCAACTAGGACCTTCGAACACATTTACCATCTGTTGAACAGGGATAGTATTTCAGGACATCAGAATGTATTTAATAACTTCTTCAAGGTTCTTTCTTGATTTCCCAGGATGATCACTGAAAATATTGAATAAAATTGGTCCCTAGAGAGGACTCCATCAATTCCATGACAACAAGCCATGTTATTCTTAGAAACTAGAAACGGACACTCTGTGGACGTCTTTGGTATTTAGGAATTGATAAATCTGGTTTTAATAGTTATTTTTCTTACTTGTTCCTATCATACTGTTTTGTTGTCCCAGAAGGAGTTAACTGATTATTATTGTTTTTTTACAATATCTTATTAAGAATACATTAGCCGGGGCGTCTGGGTGGCTCAGTGGGTTAAAGCCTCTGCCTTCAGCTCGGGTCATGATCCCAGAGTCCTGGGATAGAGCCACGCATCGCATCGGGCTCTCTCCTCAGCAGGGAGCCTGCTTCCCTCTCTCTCTGCCTGCCTCTCTGCCAACTTGTGATCTCTGTACATCAAATAAATAAATAAAATCTTAAAAAAAAAAAGAATACATTAGCTAACAACTGCATGCATGTCAGTTTTTTTTTTTAATTTTTTTTATTTTAATAAACATATAATGTATTTTTATCCCCAGGGGTACAGGTCTGTGAATCGTCTGGTTTACACATTTCACAGCACTCATCATAGCACATACCCTCCCCAATGTCCATTTCCCCACCACCCTCTCCCATCCCCCTTCCCCCCCGCAACCCTCAGTCTGTTTCTTGAGATTGAGTCTTTTATGGTTTGTGTCCCTCCCAATCCCATCTTTTCATTTTTTCTTTTCCTACCTCCCCCCAAACCCCCCCACCTTGCATCTCCACTTCCTCATATCAAAGAGATCATATGATAGTTATATTTCTCCGATTGACTTATTTCGCTAAGCATGATACCCTCTAGTTCCATCCACGTCGTCGCAAATGGCAAGATTTCATGTCTTTTGATGGCTGCATAGTATTCCATTGTGTATATATACCACATCTTCTTTATCCATTCATCTGTTGATGGACATCTAGGCGCTTTCCACAGTTTGGCTATTGTGGACATTGCTGCTATAAACATTCGGGTGCACGTGCCCC
This sequence comes from Martes martes, assembly GCF_963455335.1. Classification (NCBI taxonomy): domain Eukaryota; kingdom Metazoa; phylum Chordata; class Mammalia; order Carnivora; family Mustelidae; genus Martes; species Martes martes. The sequence goes on along the minus strand of NC_137888.1, from coordinate 63,631,510 downwards.
TTCGGAGCACCACGTTTGTATCTTTAGGATATATACCCAGGAGTGCAATTGCTGGGTCGTAGGGTAGCTCTATTTTCAGTTTTTTGAGGAACCTCCACACTGTTTTCCAGAGTGGTTGCACCAGCTTGCATTCCCACCAACAGTGTAGGAGGGTTCCCCTCTCTCCGCATCCTCGCCAGCATCTGTCATTTCTTGACTTGTTAATTTTAGCCATTCTGACTGGTGTGAGGTGGTATCTCATTGTGGTTTTGATTTGTATTTCCCTGATGCCGAGTGATGTGGAGCATTTTTTCATGTGTCTGTTGGCCATCTGGATGTCTTCCTTGCAGAAATGTCTGTTCATGTCCTCTGCCCATTTCTTGACTGGATTATTTGTTCTTTGGGTATTGAGTTTGATAAGCTCTTTATAGATTTTGGATACGAGCCTTTTATCTGATAGGTCGTTTGCAAATATCTTCTCCCATTCTGTCAGTTGTCTTTTGGTTTTGTTAACTGTTTCCTTTGCTGTGCAAAAGCTTTTGATCTTGATGAAATCCCAATAGTTCATTTTTGCCCTTGCTTCTGTTGCCTTTGGCGATGTTCCTAGGAAGAAGTTGCTGCGGTGGAGGTCAAAGAGGTTGCTGCCTGCATTGTCCTCAAGGATTTTGATAGATTCCTTTCGCACATTGAGGTCCTTCATCCACTTTGAGTCTATTTTCGTGTGTGGTGTAAGGAAATAGTCCAATTTCATTTTTCTGCATGTGGCTGTCCAATTTTCCCAGCACCATTTGTTGAAGAGGCTGTCTTTTTTCCATTGGATATTCTTTCCTGCTTTGTCGAAGATTAGTTGACCATAGAGTTGAGGGTCTATTTCTGGGCTCTCTATTCTGTTCCATTGGTCTATATGTCTGTTTTTGTGCCAGTACCATGCTGTCTTGATGATGACAGCTTTGTAATAGAGCTTGAAGTCTGGAATTGTGATACCACCGACTTTGGCTTTCTTTTTCAATATTCCTTTGGCTATTCGAGGTCTTTTCTGGTTCCGCATGTCAGTTTTATTAAGGAACTCAAACTTAATTTTTTTCTCCTTTTGAAATTATTAAATACTGAAGAAGAAACATGTCGGAATGCTAATATTAGTAGGTGTTACATTGTCTTGTCTAAGTATCCCAGCAGATAAAGTAATTTCAGCCTTTTGACTCTGATCTCAAAAGTGATTTTTGCAAATTTGAGGTGCTGGGCAAGATTTTGACTTTAAAGCCATATTTCATCATTGTGCAGATGCCAGAAAGTTAATCCTTGTGGGAGGGGTCTTTAAGCATTACTAATGTCTCTCCTAAGTATCAGGTCAGTGTGAAGATTATAAAAATGTGTCCATCTAAGGCAAATTTGTGGGCTTTGCATTAAAATTCAGAGTATAAGGTGACCAAAGAGTTGGTGCTTTGATAGATTTCTTAGGAAAACATTAACAATAGGTTTTAACATACTTGTTTTCGAAATAATTTTTTTTAAAGATTTTATTTATTTATTTGATGTACAGAGATCACAAGTCAGCAGAGAGGCAGGCAGAGAGAGAGAGAGAGGAGGAAGCAGGCTCCCTGCAGAGCAGAGAGCCCGACGCGGGACTTGATCCCAGGACCCTGAGATCATGACCTGAGCCGAAGGCAGTTTAACCCACTGAGCCACCCAGGTGCCCCAAAATAAATTTTATAGGCATTTTTTATGACATTTTGGAAAATTTTAAGCAGCTGGTTTTCAATTTTATTTAGCTTCAAGAATATGCTTGCATTGAAGGCAAGTCAGATATAACTGCCTGGAGGTAGTGCAGAAAGTTCCTGGGATCATCAAACAAAGAACAAGGTAGAGAAATGTGAAGTAACAGAGCCTCTCAAAGAATGTTGTCAGTTGTAATGATGGGCCTTGTACATGGGGGTCCACTTTGAATTTTCAGGTTGACCAGGTGTTTGGATGAGTACGTGATCATGATTACGTGACTGGTGGAACATACACGGGAACAGAGATCTACATTTATTTTGCCAGTATTAATGAGAAAGCATCTAATCTGAACCTTGAAATGGAATGGCCAAGTGAAGCTGCATTTTATAGAGCATTTTATTTTAACCTCTCTTGGGGGTGATGACCCTCCCCCAATAATATGAATAGTATTAGGACTCAAAAATACATTTTCAATGTGAGAGACCAAGACTTCCACAGGTTCATGGGACAGCAGATATCCAACATTTGGACTCTTACTTATGGTAGTTAATAAGGTTTTACTTGTAACCAGTTCGTATGTGGCAAAAGACATATCAGGAGGCAAAGCAGAGGGTTGCCTCATTTTCTGCTGTACTCCTCCCAAAGAAATGCTCTAGGTCAGTGGTTAGGAGGCCAGCATTGGTGTTACCATGAAGCTTGGATTCTCTTCACTCTTGGCTTTTATTCATTATCAGTGATGCAATACATAATCTGCATCTTAATCCTCAAATGGGTATTCTACCACCCAACTTACCAGATCTAATATCTGGAATCTAAGTGTAGAGTTTCCAACTAAGTCTCTGCACATTGCAACCTAGAACTTAAACTTTATCCAGGTAGAGAATAGAAGCTTTCCAGTCCAGAGGCTTTCTAAGCAGGTGCAGGCTGACCCTGGCCTGTCAACACATAGAATCATACACCTATTTTTACATTAAATTTAAAGAGGATCTTAGAACCTCTTTAATTTAGTGTAATTAATCCTTCCCTCCCCATCTGCAGATGTATGTATGATATTTTATTGATATGTCTAGATCCCATGTTGAGATTATAGACTAGAACTTTGGAACTTATACTTCTCACTTCACAAATATTAAATACAAGGCAACATTGTTTCTGAAAATATCTATACCTATCTTATGGAGATTCTATTGAAACAGAAGAATTTTAGCTTTTATTCTTGCTTTCAAAAACAAATTCTGACCTGGAATTTCAGTCAAGTTAAGGATTTTTCAAGACCTCTATCATATACAACTCAAAACCATTAAAAAAAAAAAGTCAACCATGAAGCTTCTTTCTATGTTGAAAAGTGTGATAGCAATTCCAAGTCTCATAGGATTAATTTTTGAAGCAAAGCTTGTTAGCCTTTCCAGAAAATAGGTCAAGGTTCTAATTCTTGTTTTCTGACCTATTAGGAGAAAAGGGATGTGATCAACTGGCTGATGGAAGGAAGCATAGTGACAGTAAAGGCTGTGGGGGGGGGGGGTGGATGAATGAGTAAAAGCCTCCCCACCCACATCCAAATTAGCCTGTGTGATAGAGCTGTCCTAGCCAGTCAAATCTTTTCCTAAAGATTCTTTCCTATCCAGACTCCCATAAGGATGCATTTCCTTCTGGTTGTTTTAAAATTAGAAAATAAGCAGTGGAGGTTGGAGGGAGAGATCTCAGAGGAGACCTTGGGCATTTACCCTTCCCCCAGTTTTTCTGAATCATTCCGCAGTTAGGAAATTCACAGCCAAGTTTTCATTTGACTGTTCTTTCCCCATGCCTCTACCCCCAAGTGGGTAAGAGATTGCAAAAGTGGGAGATAACTGGCCTCAAAAAGTCAATGGTTTCGTTTTATGTAAACACTTCTTATAAAAAAGCCTTGTGGTGTGTGATTGGAGTCACCTACTGTATTTTTGTAGTTTATCAGACAAATCCTCTTCAGTGAATTTCCTTCACCGTATTGCATTATGAGAGTGGGAATTAGCCTCGTTCTCAACACGGAAGTGTCCCCACAATGGTAGTTATGAAAACAGTGCTACTTAATATTTTCTTTGATTGAGTGATCCAAAGGGAGCCCCGGGTGCGCATTGCTTGGCTTTGTTATTTTCAGACCCTTAGGCAAGAAGCCATTTGCTTCAACATTTAGGCAATACCATGCTAAATGTGGAGTACTGAGTGGAAATCCCAATTTGTCAATTCAGACGGCATTCACCCAGAGAAAATATTGGAATACTTTAATCTATCTCAAGGCATTTAGCAGGGTACATATACTCTAGTGACACTTCATATTTTTTCCTCCTCCGGAGAAATTTGGGGTCCATTAAATAGATTCTGAGCAGAGATCTGAAGCTCTTTTAGAGGAAAATGCATTTAACAACGTGGAAGAATTCTACACAGAAAAATGGAGGGTATGGAAAAGCTGTTTCTTCCTGTGTGTTTGTCCTGATCTTTCACCCTGGTTTGACTCCTTTCTCCTCTGCATTGTGGTTATATGTATTTGTACGTGCTCTGCCCTCCGCTCCCTGTGTGTTCCCCCTGCTCCATCTGATAACTCCTAGACATCTTGTAAGTCTTTTTTTTTTTTTTTGGTCAAGCATTCCCTAGCCCTGTACCATTCAAATTCTGTTATCCCCTATTCCCTATCATTCATGGTCTTTCTTTGTAACACTTAGGACTGTTAGTGATTTTATATTTACCTACATGCTTACTGGCTTCACACCTGTTTTTTAAACCCAGCTGGTTGGCATTGTGAATACAAGGATCCTCCCTCCACCCCCATCACCAGTGTACAGCACAGGCTCCCTTTCTTTTTAATGTTCAAGATTATTTATAACAGATAGTACATAGTGCTATTTATAACAAATATGTGGTATTTATAACACTAATATGCAATATATTTATTATCCTGAGTTGAAATTAATACATAATATAACCTACCTAGACACATAATTTTTAAAAAAGTCTTGTAATTATTAGCTACAATAGAAGAATTAAAGGAAAAGAAATTATAATAAAATGCCGTGTTTTCAATATGTAAATGCTTAGGCATCACTTTCTGAGAAGGTATAATGAAGTGAGCAGATGCATATATGTATTCATGGCATCAGTTGGCTGTGGCACACACAGCACATCGTTTTGTTGACTCAAGTGCCATGGCATAGTCATCGATGATGTGATTTTTCCAAAATTGTGACGACCTATTAAATTCTCAACCAAATTGTATGGAAATATTTCTTTAATATATTTGTATTCAGAATTCAGCATCTATTAAAACTGTAAATCATTCATTGTACAATGACTACAATATGGAGATAGGTTCTAACCTCAAAGAATTATAGAACAACTTGTCACCTTCATGACCTTCAAATGAGATTTGATAGTCATGCAGGATTGGGACAGTTATTTTTTGAACAGACTGTCCTGAATATTGTAGTATGTCAGGTGTCTCTCAGATACTGATGAGTTAGTACTAGGAGTTCTGCCAGTTATTGTGACAACCAAAAACTACCCTAGCTAAATTCCAGGTTTTCCTGGGGTACCTCCCAAGTGGCACCACCTATGAGAACTTCTGGCCACACGTATTGTAGATGGTCCATATGTATTGAATGAGTGAACATATTAATATTCTCACTGTTCTGTTTTTATTTTTAATTTTTATTTTTTAATTTTTATTTTTTTTGCTTTGTCTTTTTTGAGGACTTCTGCTTCTAGACCTAGTGTACACCTTGATTATGGAAAATGCTCATCTATTTATGTAATTGAACAAAAGAAGTGAATAATGAAGTTTTCCAAGTGCTGAGGATAATTGTCAGAATCCCTCTTTGCTGGTCCCTTCCAGAGAACTACACTTCTCTACTTCAGGATATTCTGATTTTTAATTGCCTTGACTTCCAGCAGGGGCACCAGTGAGGAAAAATGTTACCAAACTTTTCTCTGACCCACCACTGTTGTTCTTATCCTAATCTACCATATGCTGATGATCACTACTTTCATTAATAAACTGGATGACAAATCTTAATGAAGTTTACCTGTGAGGTTTCAGACCTTTATTTTTGTTTTCATCATATAATTGAACCTCCTCCCACCCCCCATTTGACATTATTCTTCTATGTAATGATTTTTCTGTCAGCAGATCCAGACACACAGGGAAACAAAACAATACAAAACAAAACAACTTTGCCAGGCCTGGGAAAGATTGTGAATGCTAGTAACAACAAAGACAATCCCATAAGAAAGGATTTTGTGGGGGCACCTGGGTGGCTCAGTGGGTTAAAGCCTCTGCCTTCGGCTCAGGTCATGATCCCAGGGTCCTGGGATTGAGCCAGGCATCGGGCTCTCTCCTCAGCAGGGAGCCTGCTTCTCCCTCCCTCTCTCTGCCTGCCTCTCTGCCTACTTGTGATCTCTGTCTGTCAAATAAATAAAATCTTAAAAAAAAAAAAGATTTTGTGGATTATTTTTCCTATATCTATACCGATGACATTTTATAATTTATTATGGTCAAGTGACAGTATCTGAAAGTAAAATTTTAAAAAGGATTTCAAGTAGTTTTTGGTTGTGCCAAGTCCCTGGATTGCAGTGAGAAAGGCTGTGCTTGATACTGACTTTAAAAGGAACTGTGCTATCTCAAACCAGATAGTTAACCTATTCCTTGCAAATTATTTCCCTTGTGAGGTTAAATTAATGCTTGTAAACAGCGCTGAGAATGAGCTATTTCAATAGAAGATGTTTCAGAAATGCAAAGTGTTATTGTTACAATTTGTGCTTATGTAGATACATCTTTACTTTCAGCGCTGGGCCTGATTGTTCAGGGATGGCTAAACCTCAGACTGAAAGTTTAGATAATGAGGCCAGGTATTTTCACAGTTTCTTGCATTTGAGAATCTCACAATATTCAGCCCCAGTGCAAATACAAGTTGGGTAGCATTCATAGAAATTCAAATCAGACAGTGTGTGTGTATATATATGTATATATAGATAAATGTGTGTGTTCATGTCCACACACACACACACAGTCTCCTTTTTGCAGGAGGAGTAACTGGCAGATGGCAGGGACAGAACTGCATGTTCTGTTCTCTATTGGCTACCTGGTGAGAAGTCCCAATTCTATAAAACATTAAACATGCAAAATCAAAATGACAAGTTAAATCCACTTAAATCAGGTTGATTTTATAATTTAGGATGTTTTATATCCATGAAAATAGTGAAACTTGATTTCTGTTTCTCTAATCCTCTTACAGCACCTGCTATCTGTATCACCCATCATTTATCATGGCACTTAATCCTATCTCCCTTGTGTTGTTACCTGTTTTATGAATACATATCTTGTTTTTCTAATTAGATTATGAATTCCTGTGAGATAATCTTTTCCTTAAATTCTTACTTGCTTTTTGGCCTATAGTAGAAAATCCCCATATAATTATTATATAACCTAAAATAATAAAATGAAATTTTATGTTGAACAATGTTATAGCTGGTTTTCCCACTAAAATTTACCTAGCAATTACCATTTGAGTAGTATCTCCATATGTGTGTGTGTGTGTGTGTGTGTGTGTGTGTATCTCCTTTTCCGTTACCATACCTTTCTCAGCAAAATATCAGATGAAATGTAGCCTTCAAAGAATAATTGAAATCACACCCAATCACTTCAGATTATGTTAAAGTTTCCATCTTGGTGTTCTTTATTCATTTGAGAGGTTGTTAAATTTCCGGAGAAGCAGGTGGTTTGAGAAATTTGTTTCTTACCACCCTCTTTTTGACCCTGGACTCTGTAACACCAAAGCCATATGTTCTATTCTCTCATCAACAGAATTCCTAGCAGAGAGAAGGTGCTTAAAGATATTTGAACTAATACAGCGTTGACTGTTTTCTAGACCTCTAAATTGTTTGTGTATGTATGTACCTATATATGTATGCTAATACCTTTCCCCAAGTAACATAGTAAAATCAATAGAGTATAAAAATGTAGGGCTGAAAAACATTCCGAAATGAGTCTCTTTCCCTTTTATCTGGTTGTATGTGAGCCATCTATCTCAGTTTAATTATCCATCTGACTGTGTGGACAGACTGAATGGACAGGAGAATATGTTTCACATTACTCTGGTTTTATAGGTATCACTATAATTATATTATATGGCCGCCACACTGTATACCAGACATCAGCAATTTCTGAAGTGTGTTTCAAACAACACTCTTTGTGTAGGAGGTTAATAGGTATTACTAGGAGAACAGCTTTCATGGTCAGACATTTGGAGCAACTCTGTGCTTTGGGCTAAGCTAAATGTTAGTCTTCTTAGAGGTGATGATTCTTAAAGCCTATAATAATATTAATGTGTTACTTAGATTCCCAATAGGACCATGTATTATACAGTATTTCTCAAACTTATTAAACCATAAGAAAAATTTTCAAACCATCCCAAGGGACTGTTTCTTAGAACTCACTTTAAGAACTATTTTAACGGATTCATTGCTGATTTTTTCCCCCAGTTCCATTTTGCTCAACCTAACCAAATAAATAAATACTATCAACATTGTTTTTAATTGCAAAGCAACCAGAAAATACATATTTACTAGAACTGCCAATCTTAAATAACTATAGAATTTGTCCTTTTGCAGTGTGAATGATCATATCTCTCCACTTGAAAAAAAAAAAAAGAAATCCATGTTATCATCCTTAAAGTAATCTCATTTAACATTCTAGATAAAGAGTTGACTATTGCTGTTGATTTTTTTTTCTTATATCTGCATTGGTGAGTACAATAGAGCAAAACTAGTTTAATCTTTGGTGAGGATCTTAAAGTTTCTCATGGTCCATGATGAGCATAGTTTTCATTTTATGGGGTTGTAGCTCTAGAATGTTTAAATCAGTGTTGTCCCCATACCACAACCTGAAATATATAGTTTAGATTTGAAAAAGTCCTTTATCAGCTTGTTTTCTTGTATCTTCCTCTTTGCCATATAAACAGTGAGGAATGTGAAATGGTATTATTTCCTGGGAAGTTGACCAGGGCTGCTTTTTCCACAGAAATTATCAATTTTGAATGAAAGAAGAGAATCAACCTACATCGATTACCTGCTGTGTGATCTTCAGAACAAGCCTATAAGACTCCTATGATTATATTTAAGTTATACACGAGGAAGATGACTCCCTCCTCCCCGCCCCATCCCATGGCAGAAATGAAAGGTTAATTCAAGTGTGTCAGATTCCAAAGTTCAGTGTCTTTTCTTTCGATCATATTGTTTTCCAACCAAAGGCTATAAACAATCCCCTCAAAGTGATAATCCACCTCCTTCACTCAGACCTTTTTTATGAGTTCATTGGAATTCAACTTTAAAAATACCTTTACTGTATCTGCATTGTTAATGTAATATATGTATGGTTAGGGATGTCTTCAGCTCCAAGCACGAAACAATACAGAGCTAAAGAAAATAGGAGCTGTATATTTTTAAGTTACATTAAACAAGAATCCTGTGCTGGAAAATATTGGGGCTAACCTCTCTGCACTTTTCAGCCTTTACTTCATGCTGTTTATCTTTAAATTTACAAAAATGACTGTGGTGTTTTCAGGCATCGTGTTTGCATTCAAAGCAGGTGAAAGTGGTGGTAGACGAAGGGAGTATGGTGGGACATGTCAATGCAAATGGATTCTATCCCTTTTATCACCAGAAATCTTTCTGGAGTCCAAAGCAGATCTGTTTCCTTCTGTGTGCCTAGCACGAGGTCATATTGGTCACACAAGGGAGTTGGAAAGGAGAGCTCACCTTGGCAGGCAGATGGCTGCCCCAAGCCTAATGTAGGTTTTGTTTGGAGGACAAGGGAATAGATCCTGGGCAGGTTACTAATAGTGTCTGTTACATTTGCCACATACTGCCTTATCAGCTTCAATCCACATTTATGTTTCCCTTTTATTAAGTTTATTGATTGGTTTTGATGAATCAGCCTCTACCACTTAAGTTTGTAGAACTGGGTTATATCTTTTCTTTCTTTCTTTTTTTTCCCCCCTTAGGATTTATTTATTTGAGAGCTAGAGAGAGAGAAAGTGTGAGTGGAAGGAGGGAAAGAGGGAGAGGAAGAACGAGAATCCTCAAGCAGATTCCCTGCACAGAGCCCGATGGGGGAGGGGTCTTGATCCTAGGACCCAGGGATCATGACCTGAGCCAGAATCAAGAGTCACATGCTTAACTGACTGAGACACCCAGGCATCCTGAGCTGCGTTATTCCTAAATATACTAGGAGGGTGGATTTTTTTCTTTAATATTCACTGTAAGCAGAATTTTAGATAGAGATAACATTTAAATTGAATTATGTCTCCTGTTTGAAGAAGCTTTAAATGTCCTAGTGTCTTAGATGTATTTTCAGGGTGTATCAACACTTTCTTATAAAATAATGTGGGAAAGATCATTTGTTTGTAGAGCTCTTTGTTCTGGGTGAAGCTTGTGAGGTGATGGGAAATAAGGATAGGGGTTTCAGAGGTTTTAAAAGATATTTTGAAAATATGAAAACTTAAAATGCTAGCTTCTGTCTTGAAAAATCAAGAAAAGGGATTTTATCACAACCTTATATCAAAGCTATAAAGCTGATGAGTTTATTGGGATATTGGTACTTAGTGTATACAGGATAACCAAAAAATTGAGGATGATTTGTATTTCTTTGAATTAAATTAGAATGTGTGTGGATCACCTTTATAGGTCTATATATACCTATATTTCTGAACCGGATACCACTATTGTCCAATAGCATTTAATATATCTGGGTTAGATGTTGACCACTTTTTTCTAGAACAGTAGGGCCCTTTTTAAACTTTGAAGCAGCTGGCTCTACTTTCTGAGACAAGGGCAGATGCTATCTAGGGTCCTCATTCTTTGCCACAGTTGCCACAGAAATCCTGTACCAGAACTGGGATTTTTTTTTTCCCCTACACCAAAACCTGTTTTTAACCCCTGAAATCTTGGTCAGAGCCCTTTTTATCCCTTATCTTCTCCCCTTTATTTTGCCTTTACATAGCTCTCTGCACTACCTCACTGCATCTCCTTCCAACTTGTCTGCTTAGGCAGAAAAACTTATGTTTTTCTGAATAGAATCTCCTGTGTGGTCAGCCCCCCCCCGCCACCAAGATTTTATTTATTTGTCAGAGAGAGAAAGCATGTACGAGTGCACAGAAGCAAGGGAAACTGCAGGCAGGGGGAGAAGCAGGTTCTCTGCTGAGCAAGGAGCCCAATGTTGGACTCAATCCCAGGACCCTGGGATCATAATCTGAGCTGAAGGCAGCCTGAGCCACCCAGGCATCCCTGTGGTCAGCCTTTTAGCAGTGTTTTTCTACCTGAATCTCCATGCTTGAATCTTGGTACTCCTTTGAGTTCAAAACTTGCCCTGTTCCCCATTATGTAGGAGTCCATGAACCATCATGGATGGCGTGGGATGGATGATCTTTTGGCTTAGGCAGCTGTCTCCATCCTCCTGTTTGAGGTCTTCCTTTGAGGTTCTTTGCCTCCGACAATGTTACCTTGTACCCTTTCCAGCACTGCCAACCATGACTCTCCTAAGGGCTCTCCCCAACTTTTGCAGATGTTGGGACCAAACTCACTATTTTCTTCTCTACCTCCATTGAGGAGATAAATGCATTTTTGGACGACCTCTATAATGTACTAGTTGACAAGACCTTGATTTCCTCAATCCTGGATCCTTGACTTCAACTTCAGTACTTTTAGGTCTCTTGCTCAGAAACCTTCCTCTCCGGTATTCCCTTGTGTACCTTGTATACCTTGTATAATCTCCTTCCATCTCTTTTACTCTCCAGTTTTCTCTCATATTTCATCTTATAGACAAAGTTGCTCACTGCATTCACTTTCTCATATCAGCTGCCTCCTGACATTCTTAGTTCCCCTCTCTAGCTTATGCCCTTTGAATGTCTGAACTACACTACCTCTAAAAGTGCTAGTACCCTTGTGCCTTCTACTGTATCCATCTAGAAAACCTCCCTTCTATATGAATGCTGTGATTCACTTCATAATACACGGTGTCACTTCATTCTCACGAGGTGGAGGTTATTCTCCTTGCCCCATGGTTTAGGAACCAGAGTATCAGTAAGGTTAGGTTACTCATCTGAGGAGACAGTGGTGGTACATAGAATAGTACAAGGCAAAGTACACATCTCGGGATCTTAGCTCTAAAGCTTTTTCTCTGGATTAGTGGATTTTTTTTTAAGTTATAATTTTTTTCTTTTTACAGATTTTTCTTTTTCTTCATAAATTGAGGTCTTGCCATGTAAAGGGGATAAGAACAAAGATGCTTTTTTCTGCAAGTGGAGTCCGAAGCGTCCAGAGTTCTATCTGTTCAGCTTCTTCTTTACTATTCAAGTTGGCTGTCCCTTAAGAGTTTTATGGAAGAAATACATTTTGGATAGTTTTGTATCCCCAGACCTCAGGTAACTTTATTACCCATCAGAAACACGTACTTCTTTCAATATATAGTGATTATACAAAGCTTATTTTAACAAGGGAAAAGAAAAACATAATCTAGAGATAAATGAAAGCTCTTCCGAATGGAGAAGTAAAAAACAGTTTGGTTTCTTAGGGATTGGCCCTGGAACCTGTCTTATTTAACATTTTCATAAGTGATTTGGAAGAGGGAATGCATGGTGAATTATCCAAGTTTGCAGATGACACTAAGCTCTTCCAGGTAGTGAAATGCCAAGCAGATGGAGATAAACTACAGGGAAAACTTGCCAGCCTGCATGAGTGGGCAGAAAAGTGGTAGATGATATTCAGTGTGGGCAATGAAAGGTAATTCACTTAGGAAAAAATAATAAAAACCATGCTTATAGAAAAATAAATCTAGTTATTTGTTAGTCTCATAAAAGACACATCTTATAGACCAGTCTTTGAAGTAACCCTTGAGTATATTGACAAATCAAGAAGTGAATTGAAAATAAAACCAAAGAAGCATTAATCTTGAATTACATGATGTATCATAATGTGGGATATTTAGTTCATTTGTCAAACAGTTCTAATTGTGTGCCTGCTATGTATCAAGCTTGATTCTGGGCATTGAAGTCTCTTTGGCCGTTGCATCTCAAAACAAAATAGAGACAAAAATCTATAAAATATTTAAAGAAGCCAATGACGATAGACTACAAATTAGATAACAACTATCAAAACTTAAACACGAATGTATTTATAAAAATTTTTGAATGTTCTTAAGAATTTTCCCTTATCTCATTTGATATAATTATGTATGAGGTAGAAGTGTAGGATTTTTTTTTTTTTTTTTTTTTTTTCTAAAAGGTTTACAGATGAGGACTCAGAGGGTAAGGTAATTTGAATGGCTTTCCAAAGTTCATAAAATACTGGAAGGTCAAGACTCAAGCATGGGTGTTTTTTTTTTTTTTTTTTAAGATTTTTATTTATTTATTTGACACAGAGAGATCACAAGTAGGCAGAGAGGCAGGCAGAGAGAGAGAGGGGGAAACAGACTCCCCACTGAGTAGACAGCCTGATGCAGGACTTGATCCCAGGACTCTGAGATCATGACCTGAGCCGAAGGGAGAGGCCCAACCCACTGTGCCACCCAGGTGACCCCAAGCATGGGTGCTTTGACTCCCAAGTTCTATTCCTTTTCTGTAGCACCACAGAGATTTACTTGCCAATAAGTGAATTGAAGAAACTTGTTACATCCAACAGTAGAAAGATGGGAAGTGTAAATAGGTTCTGTGTGGATGGATAATGGATTATTATGTAAACCATGGATGAAGCTGATGAAGATACTTATACCCAAACTATTTCTTTCCATGTCTGTCTTTTCTTTCCTTTCCTTTTCTTTTTCTTCTTTCATTCATTCATTTTTTTCCCCCTATTTTTCTCTAGTATGTGGCTTCGGAAAATCATGTGTTTCTAGGTATATTCTAGGCTGTCACCAACAATGTCTAGGTCACATAACTCTTTAGGACTACATTATAATGGCAGAAGCAAAGAAACAAGAAACACACAACCCAGGATGCCCCCAGATGGTGGCATACTTGCCTGTTTCCTAGCTCACACTCTGCATGACTGTTGCAGCATAGAATTCTTGAAGCTACGCATTTTGGCCAAAAATGGAAGAAGGGTCTGCAGATGAGAAAAGAATGAGAACAGAAAATCTCAGCAGATAAGGCAGATGGTGGTTAAGAATCTGGAGTTCAAAGGTAAACTTGGAAAAGAACTGTGAAATAACCCAAAGAGATAAAAGTTGAGGAGACTAAAGGAAGTAAAAGGGGGGGAAGAGGGTGAAGGGAGAGACTGGGATCAGAAAAGTGAATGAGTAAAAATTAATATAAAACAGAATAGGACTGAGACTGTCCGTCATAGTCCTATTAGTTTTCCTGCTACTTCATTCTGGCTACTCCTATACTTAAGCTTGGGAAACTATTACCCTGAAATAATTTAATTCTTACTATGTAATATAAATTTGTACTCCAGATTTCTTTTCTAGGGAGTAAACAAATAATTATATGAGATGTATGTGTGTTCTTCAGGCCCTCAGACCTTTTTCTCCATTTGAGTTTGTTTCTGTTAACATTGGCTACTTATAACACAACCTCCTCACCCATTCCCATTCCTGCTGATGGCCCCAGCTCTGGTTAATTCATGCACATGGAAGAAGTCCTCTGCTAACTCTAGTTCATTAGGGCCTACCTGTCCCTTGAGACTGAACCCAGTCACCATAATCTATTCATGTATTCATTAGTTCATTCGTCCAGTTGACAATTATTTAGTAAAAATCGGATATATTAATGAAATTGTGCTTATCTATCCCCATACATCTATTATACTATGTATAGTTCATTTAATTTTGCAGTAGATTATTTGTGTGTTGGTTTGCCACAGTAAAAGTTTGTCAAGTCTATTGTAAATTACTGAAGGGAAGGGACCATGATTTTTAATTTTCTCTACCTATCTTGTCCATAGTGCTGAAATGTAGTAAAACCTTTTGCTTGGTTGATTGCCTCATAGATTAAAGTTGTCATTTGATAGAGAACACATATATATCATCTGCCTTGAAGTACAGAATAAGGATGCATTTTGTTTCTCTAAAGAATCCTCTCTTTTACTTTGCAAATGAAATTTCATAATTCAGAGGACAACCCCCTCTCAAAAAAAAAAAAAACACAAAGCCTTCCAACAGCCCGATGATGCTTACAATTCTGAAAGAGATTTGTACCTGTTACACCATTTAAATAATTTTCCCACTTAAAACTATCTATTTTAGCTGCTTTCCTAACTTTGTCACTCAAAGCTTCCTTCTTAAGCATTCACTTTGCCATTTTGTCCAACTCCTATAGAGCTTCTTTTGGTTCTAAACTTGGACTCTTTGCTGGAAAAATCCTATTGTGACAGGCAGGTGTCACAAAACCTGGTGTTGGTTGTTTACAGTATATAACCAAGAAACTTCTAACTGTCATTGACTCTTTTACCTAGGATCATAGCCATTGCAGATGATAAAAATAACCGTGGACTGCAGTGCAAGGACAGCAAGCAATGGAGCACGTAGGGAGGTTTGCGAAAAGCAAAGAGCAAGGAAAGAACAGTAGGTGTAACCCGAGATGTGAGCGTAACCATCTAGCCAAAGAGAAAAAAAATAAAATAAATAAATAAACAAAAAATAAAGCTCACTAGGCAAGACTATATAAAAGTAGCCATTTGGGGGAAGTGTCTGTAGTCTG
Source organism: Martes martes (assembly GCF_963455335.1). Lineage (NCBI taxonomy): Eukaryota > Metazoa > Chordata > Mammalia > Carnivora > Mustelidae > Martes > Martes martes. The sequence goes on along the minus strand of NC_137888.1, from coordinate 63,616,097 downwards.
TAGCAAATACCTTGAATGTGGCAAAGGGATTTAAGCCACTTTCTTAGGGGCCTGTGCCAACTGTGAGCACGTGTCTTTGTCCAATTGTTTAACGTTGAGGGGGCCGTGTCTCTATTGTATGTAGCTATGTGTTCTTCATAATGCCTGATGTGTCATAGTCATTCCACAGAAAAATGTTGAATTAACCTTTATGGTTTAGTTTAACGGCATACCTAGCTATTACCTTAGCAGAAAGCAGAAGTCTGGGAAAAGAATAAGCCTGGAGGGGAGGTTACCTTGGGTAGCCCTGTCAGCTGGGGCAGCTAAAATGCGTCAGTCAGCGTGTTGGGTCAGGACAGAGGGCAGTAGACAAAGGATGACCATGGACAGATGTTGCTAGGGGTCCTAGAAATCATTTAGGATGATTCACTTGTTTTGCATAGGGCCAGCGCTCACCACTATGTCTTTGGTAGACTAGTTTAGTGATTCTGTTGCAAAAACGTTATTACATTCTGCTTTCTCTCAGCCCTCAAATTTCACTTTCAAAAATCTATCCAATTTCCTTTAGTTGTCCCATTGTACTGTGTTCGATAATTCTAGCAGGGGACTCCTTATTTGTAAATGTTCAGTCATTCCAAGTGTTTGCATCGCAGCCTTTCATCGATAGTTATTTTCGTATGTCTTCATTACTTCCTAATTGTCCACTCCTCAGTTTACTGCTAAGAAATGAATTCACTATTTTAACCATTGTTGAGTAGTCCTTGATTTCACGTCTGCCCCATTTATTTAGAGAGTCTATTTTCTTAGTCTTTTTGAATCAAAATTTTACATATAGTCAGTTTTTCTTATTATTTTAAATCCCTTTGGCTAGTACTAACGCTTCTATTTTTTATGGCCGTTATCTGCTTTCGGCTGTGAGAAACTGATTCATATTCTACAATAAATGATTGCTTCTCATTAAATGGTAAATAATAATGCATAATGATGGTACCGCAAGGAAAACAGAAGGTGGTTTCCTGCCCTCGTAGTGATCACTGTCTAAAAAGAGGAAAGAGAAAACCGATTGACATGACTGAAATGGGACTGTCATCATTTAATTACTGCTATCCAGAAAATACCACGTATTCAAGGATCTGGGTGGGGGAAGGCTTGGCAGCTCTCTCAGTTGTGTGATTCTGGTGAGGGGAGGCCAGGAGGTCTGTTCCCAAGTACCTTCATTGAACAAGTGAGTCTTGATGGAAGCAACCTTGATGAAGGCTAAGGCAGAGGATTAGAGTGATAACCTTTGCATATTTGAAAGGGTGTAAGCTCCTGGATGCCGATGTTATTACCCCGTAACTACTTGACCTTGGAAGGTAAGAGAAAAGGAAGTGGAGATTGGAGCCCAGACTCAGGACCCATCTTACTTCGGTTATACAAAGAAACAAAAGCAATCTTCTGAAATATTTTAAAGCTTTTTTGTTTATTTATTTGACAGAGATCACAAGTAGGCGGCAGAGAGGCAGGCAGAGAGAGAGGGGGAAGCGGGCTCCCTGCTGAGCAGAGAGCACGATGCGGGGCTCGATCCCAGGACCCTGAGATCATGACCTGAGCCGAAGGCAGACGCTTTAACCCACTGAGCCACCCAGGCGCCCCTGAAATATTTTAATCATCAATTGCTGCACAGTTTGTTGGGCCACATGTATTTTGTTCACCTAGGCTGATCTTAAGGACTTAAGGACAAGAGGCTGGATCTTTTTCCTATCTAGTGCCATTGCTCGTGTCAGCATGCTCTCAGATTGCGGTGTAGAGAACCTTGAGTAAAGTGGAGATGATAGACGTTGGATTAAGTTGTGATATGATATATATTATATGAAGTCTAAACACTGCTATCTAAATTGGCTAAACTCTCTGTCATTTAGCTCCACCATGTCTATTCAATTATTATTATTTTTTATTTCCTTTCAAACAAACCTACTTTAAGCCACTGTCCCTTGAACATGTATATTCATTTCCATGATTAGATTTTTCCTCTCTGTCTTGGGGAGCCCTCTGCGTTCTTTAGGCCTAAGTTCGAACCTTTATTCTTCAATAGTCCTTTTATTAATATTCTGTTATTAAAAATTACAGTCACGTGTTTTTTTAGTTATTTTGTGGTTGTTTTGGTCTTGAATCATCCATTAAAATATGAACTGTTTAAAGGCAAGTACCATAGCTACTTGTACATTCCACAGCGATAAACAGGGGGCTAACATGTAATTGAGTTCTAATAAAAGTTTGTAGATTGAACAACTGAAGAAAAATAATTGCTACAGGTTGTGGAGGTGAGAGGAGTTAGTGCAGCGGCATGTGTCTCTCATTCCCTCACGCGTTCTATAGATACGGATTTTACTTACTAGCTAAATGCTAAACCACAGAATTACCACGGAGTCTGGACAATCAACTGTGTCTTGGTGAACATAAAATGCTACTCACTTCTAAAATCTTCTCCCCACAAGGAGGTTCTGTGGACCCTCCTGAAGGCTTATAGCATTGCTTTTTATTGATTCCCATCTGCAAACGACCCAGTGCTGTTCACTTGGTATAAATAATAGCGGTGACAGCAACAGATAGCAAAGTGATCCATTCCTTTTAATGTCAGAATACTCTGAGGGGAGTTCAGTCATTTGTCTGATGGCTTACTGGTAGGGTTGACCATATCATTTATCGTTCAAGCTCAGGCACTTCTGAGAACGAAAGGGAACTTTATCAATAATTACACTGGGCCACAGATAAAAACTAGGACTGTCCAAGGCGAACTAAGATGTGTGATCATCCTATGCATTAGAATCCCAGAATTTGCTTCTGGAGTCACAGGTGATGAGGGTGGAGTGGAGTCCGTCCTGACCGCTTAGTTCCTTTCCCTTGTGTCCTAATTTATTCCCTCCTGGCCTTGTGGTTGCTGTTAGGAATTCCAGACATTAGGACTTCCACCCAGAAGAATGACAACACAGGTATTTATTCCCTTTTCCCCCCAGTGTATTAAAAATTGTGCTTTCCAATAATTATGTACAGGACCATTTTCTTTTCATTATAAACTTTATACACAACACACTTGTATTGAACTTTCCAATGGAAAGCCTCCTTCTTCATAACTCAGGAATAAACACTTCGTTTTTGTATTTACCTGATGTTAATGCCCATGAGATGTTACACCCAGGGGCTACCTAGGCTTGTGGTGCAATGGCAGTTTTTATGGAGCTGTAAGTGTCCCCCAAATTATTATAATTAAGGTTATAGCCACAAATGTGTTTAAACCCAAATAATTTCGCTGAATGAAGCATTATTTAACACATTGGACTTTTTGAAGAAGTCTTATTTAGAAGCCTGTTTTGAACCAAGAGTAGTCTTACTGTATGTAGAGGGGATGATTTTTGTGAACAGCGGGGCTTAACACCTGATAATTACAGTGGTTTAAGTCTATCCCTTCAATTTTATTAGAATTATAATAAATCCAGTGGTTTTTATAATAACGGTGGTTTAAGTATATCCCTGCATATTATGAGAATTACAGAAAATCCAACAGAGCTGTGAGTTTACAAACAAGCATTATTTTATTTATTTATTTATTTGAACATATTTTATATATTTATTGGACAGAGATCACAATTAGGCAGAGAGGCAGGTGGAGAGAGAGGAGGAAGCAGGCTCCCCACGTTGCAGAGAGCCCGATGTGGGGCTCGATCCCAGGACCCTGGGATCATGACCTGAGCCGAAGGCAGAGGCTTTAACCCACTGAGCCACCAGGTGCCCCCAAACAAGCATTATTTTAAAAGCTTCCAGAATTAGCAAATTTTATCAGTCGAGATGAGATCATATTTTCTGGGTACAAGTTTACAAAAAAATGTTTTAAAGCAAACTGAGGGTTGCTGGGTGGGAGGGTTGGGAGAGGATGGTGGGGTTATGGACATTGGGGAGGGTATGTGCTATGGTGAGTGCTGTGAAGTGTGTAAACCTGGCAATTCACAGACCTGTACCCCTGGAGCTAATACATTATATGTTTATAAAAAAATTAAAAAAATTAAAAAAATTAAAACAAATTAAAAATTTTTAAAAAATCTACCTTAAAAAATTTCAGAATTGAAAAAAAAATGTTTTAAAGGCATATGTGAGGAATGCTGTAATTTGGAGTTTTGTCCTTATTAAATATGCAAGAGTAACATGGAACCATGAATTAAATGAAAGACTATCCCAGAGGTGAGGCAGAATTTTCTGAAGTCAAGTTTAATGTTAAGTGAACGTGGACTTTTAGAAACCACTTTGCTGCTATATGGAGCTGCTGAGACCCTTTTTTCCCTTCTGTGGTCTGTTCCTCAGTAGATAATACTGTATTTGGTGCACAGGGAGAACTACACTAGTTTTCTTTTTACTCTGTGAAAGACCTTCTCTCCTCTGTGGTCCAAGGAAGAGGGGGGTAAGTCCCTCGCCCTGAAGGCAGTCCCTCATCCAGTGAACTAGATCACTGTCTCCATCTCTGGGGAGGGCCTCGCTGGCACCCTCTTACCTGTATCCCTTCTCCCACTATACTTCTCCCCTCCTCAGCTCTCATTTCATACAAAGCACTATATTGAATTATATAGTTTTCGTGAACATCTACATCGCTTTCAAAAACTCATCGTCGTCACCTAGTTTGCTTAATTAAGTAATTTGTTGACATAAACAGGATCTTTGGCCCAGCAGAAGCTGTAGCAGATGGTGTCTAAAACCAAAAATAATCATTAACCTGTCCTGTGGAAGGTGTGAAACAGCATGTTTAGAAACAAGCGTGACTATAAGATGGCTCTTTACAAATGAGAAATGCATTCTTCAGACACAGGATAAGGAGATAGAAGGGATGAACATGGGACCAAAAAGGAGAGCCACACCTTTTTAGTAGGAGTGAAGGGTTGTGAGTTCAAAAGGTATTAAATGTACTTAAGATATTACAGTTCAACAGTATATTAGCATAGAACATACATTTCAATATGATTACAGTTTCTTTAAAGATTTTTATTTGAGAGATAGAATGAGAAAGAGAGAGCGAGCATGAGAGGGGGGAGGGTCAGAAGGAGAAGCAGACTCACCGCTGAACAAGGAGCCAGATGTGGGACTCAATCTCGGGACTCCAGGATCTTGACCTGAGCTGAAGGCAGTTACTTAATCAACTGAGCCACCCAGGCACCACATGATTACAGTTTAATTTAAAGATTTATTTATTTTAGAGAGCACAAGCATGAGTAGGAAAGGCGGAGGGAAAGAGAATCTGAAGCAGAATGCACACTGAGCACAGAGCCCAATGTGGGGCTTTATCCCATGACCCTGAGATCATGACCTGAGCTGAAACCAAGAGTTGGATGCTTAACCAGCTGCACCACTCAGGTGCCCTGATTACTGTTATTTCAAATACAATCAATATGATCACATATTATACATTTTAAAACATTTAGTCTTGTATATAAAATACTAAACGTAAGTGTACAAACACAAGTGTATTTGTAAGCTTAAGTGCAGCCAATGAGTAACAGTGGTTATCTGTGCCAATGCTTTGCACTCTCAGCTTTTTCACTACTGTATTTTGTTTCTCACTTTGATGTGTAAAACTTTCTTTGTTCTTCCTCTACCTTTACAGATTCTGTGTAATCACATTTGTCTAATCTGAAGCTAATATTTGTATGAACGAGAGAAATTAAGAAAAATATGAACTCTAGGTCAAACTTAATTAGAGCAACTGAACACTGTTATCTAGCACATTATTTTTATGTTTGATTTTGTAGTTTTGGACGAACATTAAACTGTTAAAATAACATCTTTCTCTCTTATCTGTTAAATACACATAATTTATTAATCCCTCTCTTCTCAAAACCATCTTCCAGGAAAGAGGCCGGTAAGCATCCCTTTAAAAGGTAGCATATGGATATGGATAAGTGATTTTAGATATCTTCCAAGAAGTCAACGTCCTGGCCCCTCATGGAGACACCTGGATCATCGAGGTTAGCTTGCTCTATTGGGCTGCTTTGTCAGTTTCTGAGAGCCCAGTGTGAGGGTGTGAAGGCAAACCTTCACTTTTAAAAACAGGCTTCCCTAAATGAACACAATTTAAACAATAACTGCAAACTGATATATATATATATATATATATATATATTTTAAAGATTTTATTTATTTATTTGACAGAGATCACAAGTAGGCAGAGAGACAGGCGAAGAGAGAGGAAGGGAAGCAGGCTCCCTGCCAAGCAGAGAGCCCAACGTGGGGCTCGATCCCAGGACCCCGGGATCATGACCTGAGCCGAAGGTAGAGGCTTTAACCCACTGAGCCACCCAGGCGCCCCGCAAACTGATATTTTGATCAACTGCATGCTTTCAGGTCAAGCTTCACAATACAGAGAAGGAAGAAATATAACTGCATATCTCCATTGTATCCCTTCTACATAGTAGGGACTCTTCCCATCACTGATTCTCACATGGCCCAGCAAAATAAGCATGATTATTCCCTGTGTTACTTCAGATGAAGAAATTTGGGTTAGCTTAGTTATGTGACTTGCCTGACATTACCCAACCAGTAAGTGGTAGAGCAAGGATTTAATTTTTTTTTTAAGATTTTATTTATTTATTTGACAGAGAGATCACAAGTAGGCAGAGAGAGAGAGAAGGAGGAGGAAGCAGGCTCCCTACCAAGCAGAGACCCCGATGAGGGACTCAGTCCCAGGACCCTGAGATCATGACCTGAGCTGAAGGCAGAGGCTTAACCCACTGAGCCACCCAGGCGCCCCTAGGATTTAATTTTTGGTATGTCTTACTTCACAGCATATTCTGCTTTGGAAGGGAGAAAAATTCAGCTCTTCTCCAATTAAATTGATGTAAAGCAGCCTCATTTTTAAGCCAGGGATCCCTGTATGAATGACTTCACTCAAAAGCATTTCAAATAATATTGCATCATTTGGTTAAATTTTGTGCATGTGTGTGGTTTGTAGGACTTTGAATTTCTTTCACCAAACCTACCTTTTCTGTTTGGTGGGGAAGGGATGGTTTCCCTGCTGAAGAGGCCTGGTCTTAGGATATGACACCTCAGATTATCAAGGTTGGGTACTTAGTGACATGTCTGGACCCATGTGTAGGTGCTGCAAAGAGCCTGCTGCCTAAATGTATCTGTCCTCCTCTGTCCTCCCCTGCAACAATATGACCCTGAGGCTTTCACAGCTTCTAGATTTAACTGACTTTCTTGAACCTTCTTATTCAATGACTTTTGACCTCCAGAAAATATCTGATTTTCATGCTGTTCAAAAGGGATATCATAGGGGCATCTGGGTAGCTAGTCGGTTAAGCATCTGCCATAGGCTCAGTTCATGATCCTGAAGTCCTGGGATCTAGCCCCATATCAGACTCCCTGCTCAATGGGGAGTCTGCTTCTCCCTCTGCCCCTCACCCCACTAGTACACTCTCTTTCTTTCAAATAAAATAAATAAATGTTTAAAAAAAAAACCCCAACAACAGAAGGGATATAGTAAGTGCTCAGTTACACATGTGGAAAATACAACCCACACACTAGCTGGGTTGCCATCTCCCCTGTGTTTAAGGAAAGGGCATCCTACTTTGGCTTGCTGATGATACTTGCTTAATTATTGGACGTCTGTAGGATTTGCTAAGCTTTTCCTTAAAAATCTCAGTTGATCTAGAGCCCAGTTCCCCTGCAGTGATATCCTTCTATTTGTACATGAGAAACTGGGCTCAGAAATAATTAGTAATCCCCAGTAACTACAAATGGTAGAAGACCAAGTTGGCATTCAAACCCCTGGTCTCGTTTTTTCCTTCCTTCCCCTGTGATCCTCTGCCTTGTTCCTCAAATTCTGCATATCAGTAAGAGCATATGATAATTGTCTTTCTCTGATTGACTTATTTCGCTTAGCATAATCCTCTTTAGGAAAAAAATGAAACAAGACGAAACCGAAACCGGAAAGAGACACAAACCATAAGAGACTCTTGATCTTAGGAAACAAACTGAGGGTTGCTGCAGGGGATGGGGGAGAGGAGATGTGATGGCTGGGTGATGGACACTGGGGAGGGTATATGTTGTGTTGAGCTCTGGGTGTTGTGTGAGACTGATGAATCACATTCCTGTACCCCCTGGAACAAATAATACATATAATATATTTGAAAAAATAATAAATCCCTGGTCTCAAGAACACCATATTGCATCCTACTGTGCTGCCCAAATGATTTTAGTAGCAAATACTGGAATCTCTATGTGAACATCAGAGACTTGCTGTGAGCATTCCCAGCACATAATGTCACATACCTTTATAATGACACCCATAAATCTAGGTGTGACCTGGGTAACCAGAGAAATAGTAGCACAGAGAGAGGCAGGAACTTTTATCTCCATGCTTAAGGACTTACGTGACAATAATCCAGCTTTAGAAGTGGGCTCAGCAACTTTTTATTTTATTAAAGGTCTTAAAATGATAAATTGGTTATCATCGGGAACAAGAGAAGGAGTGAAGAGAAGCTGCTTCTGCTTTCCATTTATCCATTCATCTATCTGTCGATTATTTTTATGATGAGTATTATTTGTCAGGCATTTTTCTAAGTGCCTTGGCTAAAACCATGAACAAACAGAGCTAATGTAATAAATTATAATTATGATAAGTACAGTGAAGGAAATGTGAGCATTTTCAAATATCAAAGGATATAAAGTGAAGCTGGGTGAACATCAGAATAGGTGACCAGTGACTAATTCTAATTGTTTGCCAAAGCCACTTCTAGAAAATGGGACATTCCCTGAGCTTCAGGAAGGTAAATTTGAACATAGCTATGCAATTCGAGACTATTCTAGTGCCAGATAGTCTTTCATTCATCTCAAAGGCAGGAAATTGACTTTACCATACCTTCCTGACCAAGCTAGAGTCAAGATTTTATAATGTTCAGGGTGAAAAACCTGTCCAAATGTAGTAAGCAAAGGGAGAATTCTCCTTTACTCAGGGCACATTGTTTAACCCAGAAGATCTAGGAAAAAAGTACCCTTCCAAAGTCCCTGAAAATACATTACCTATATTCTCAGAGTAAATGTAGGAATGAGGGTATACTTGCTGTCTGCTTGAGCACTATGTTCTTTAAAAAAGGCAGTACTTTGAAAACGTAGGTTATGGCTACTGGCCTGGGAAACCACTAAAATAAAATAATGGCCCTTCTATGTAGCTCTGAGGTTGTCTCTCTACCTTGTCAAGATGAGTCACATTGAGCCACATTGTATCAAAAGTTGTTATGTTTGATTCCTTCATTCAACTTGCAGCTTCTTCCCCTTGGCAGTGAGATAGAGATTCCCTAATGATCACAGTTGTTTTCCATTATGCATATGAACTCTGATTAAGAAGGTGTTTTGATTTCTATTAGTATTACTATTTATTATTTGTCAAGTTCCTTGACAGTGACTTCATTTGTGGATTTTCTTGGAAAAAAGGTCCTCATTTCACAAGGTTCCCTGTCTCTCCCCAGGGAACAGTTCCTATTTTCTTTTTTTCATAAAGACTTTGTTTTTAAGTAATCTCTACACCCAAAGTGGGGCTCAAATTCAAAACCCCAAGATCAAGAGTTGCATGCCCCGGTGACCAAGATAACCAAGCACCCCAAGAGTTCCTTTTTAATTACCTTTTCTATGATAGCTTTTTCAAGCATTGTCATTAAGGTTTATAGGGAGTTGGTTGGGTCAGATATGGCATGTACTCTGCCTGTCTAAAGAAGCACGTATAAAGTACATAGGAATCTTTCTACTGGTACTCCTTTTGTTGATGTTGTTCTGAAGAAATGGCTAAAGTAGAAAGCAAGCAGATAGAGTTATTCTAACCATCTGCCTTTGTACAGACAAGCTGAGGGTGTGTTTAGAAAGGGAGCCCTCGGGGCCAGGCAACTGTAGTGTTAAGGTTGCACTCATCATTTGCCCTGTTGACCATCTGTGGTGGTGGGTCCTTCTTCTTTGGACTGTATAATGGGTCCCGCTGTAGAAGACTATGGCTCAGATGCTATACTTGTATCATAAATTCTTCAAGTTTTCTACATTAGGAATTCTTTTTTTTTTCTAACTTTAGATTTCTCTGGACACTTTGGTAAAGCCCTGAAATGGCCTTATCCTATCCTGATTCCCAGGGAAATATATCCTTTAATCCATTTCCAGCACTTCTTGCTCTCCGCTGGTCACAGGATGGCAAAGAGCAAGGTGTGAGGAAGTGAGGAAAGTAAAGTCCTCAGACCTCGAGGGACTCGTAAAGAGAAGGCAGGAAGTCAAAGTGTCAGGTATTACCTCTCTCGGTGAAGTTTTCAGACTTTGTCCTCATTCCCTCAGTCCTCCATGCCTAGGCTTTTGCCAACTCCTGCCTCTAGAGCAGAGGGGAACTACCTGACTCCTGAGTCAGGCTTCCTGGGGGAGGAGGGGGGGCAACAACATAGTAAAGAAGAATGGGTAGATTTCCAACAAATACAGGAAAACATTAGTATGATCATTCCTCATTTTTTTCCTGCCTACAAACGTTATTTAGTGTTAGGTCATCTCCAGCATCTATTTGAGACAGAAGCCAAATAATCTAGAAGACTTGCATAGCTTGAATTAACTTCCTGCACTGTCAGAGGAAGATTGTGCCTTCTTTGTCCCCAATTGTCCCTTCTTGTTCCCTACCCTGGAAGCTGGTATTTATCTTATTAATTTAGCAAAGCAATATTAATTGAATGCTTACTGTGTGCTACTGTATAAGGTATTGGGTTCATAGCAATGAACAAAGCAAACCTTCCTTGCACTTCCTGCTCCCCACTCACTTATTTGAGCTCACGTCCTGATCAGAGAGAACAGAACCTATACCAAAGAGATACATGTTCTACAGTACGTTAGAAGTCAACTGTATTGAAGAAAACTAGGTAGGAAATGCTGGAGTGGGGTAGGAAGGGAAGTTTCATTCTTTTAATGGAAGATAAGGGAAAGTGACATTTAGGCAGTGTGGGAAAGGAGGTGTGGGAAAACCATGGATCTCTCGGAAGGCATAGTGGTCCATGGGGAAGGGGAAGCTATTATGAAGACACTGAGCCCCCAGCAGGCCTGGAGTATTCGGGGAACAACAAACAGGAAGCCAGCATGGTGGGTGCAGAGTGGGCAAGGGAGTGAAGAGAAGATGATGTTCAAGCAACGGATTGAGCAGGGTCTCATAGACCTGGTCAGGGCTTAATTTGTGTAGTGAGAGGCTGAGACTCTGGAAGGTTTGAAGCAGAAAAGTGGCATGTTCACTTTCGGGGCTGTAAAGGAGTAAGTTTGCCTGTGGTGGTGAGAAGAACCGGGGGTGGGGTGAGGATGAGCGTGCCAGAACTAGAAGCACTGACACCCTTGGCAGACATAGCCAGGAAGCTGTTGCAGTGATCGAGGTGGGATAGGATGCTGACTTGGAGCGGAGTAAAAGTACTGTGAAGTGGTCGATTCGGCATGTCTGCTGAAGGTGGAGCCTGGCAGTGTTTCATCATGGATCAGATGTGGCATAGAGGCAAGAACGGAGTCAAATATAAGTCCAGGGATTTTGGGCTAAACGGTTCAAAGAAGGGAGTTGTTATTAACTGATGTAGGACAAACCTATAGGTAGAAAGTATTTGGGGAGGGGAGGTCAGAGAGGAGGGGAAAGGACCCGAAGATACTGCCCTGAGAACCCCATATTGTGTGAACCCCATATTGTCATTAGGCTTATGTTTCCTTAGTTGTTTTCAGAAGTACAGAGGGAAATTTTTTTTTTTTTGATGTTCAAAATTTTTTAAAAGATTTTATTTATTTATCTAAGAGAGAGTGAGTGAGTGAGAGAGAGCATGAGAAGAGAGAAGGCCAGAGGGAGAAGCAGACTCCCCGCGGAGTTGGGAGACCGATGCGGAACTCCATCCTGGGACTCCGGGATGAGGACCTGAGCCGAAGGCAGTCGCTTAACCAACTGAGCCACCCAGGTGCCTAAGAGGGAAATTTTTAAAAAATATGAGGAGGGGGGAGGGCTGATAATTTAGGGGCATCGCCCTTGAACCCACAAATGTATTTGTCCACCTAGGAGGTTTGGCACTGTGAAAAGCACACAGGCCCTGTGCCCATGAGATGCTGAGGCTGTTAATGATCTTGGACAACTACCTCGTTCTAAGTTTCTTTCTTTCTTTTTTTTTTTTTTTTTAAACCGAAGACTCTTAATGTCTATGATGCATTCCTCTGGCATGTTCATGCCAGGAACCCCTGTAGAGAAGTGAGCAATAGAAGCTAAAACAAACTGTTTCATAATTTTGCCCTCCCTCATTCATATGCTACTATTCCAGGACTTTCCAAGTTAGGGCCATTGTCTAGTTAACTAAATCAAGGCAGACAACCAAAATGAGTAATTCAGTTTTTAAAATCTACTTTGGCTTCTCTATTATCAAGTTTGGCCATCTGTCTTGATGAGGTTAAAATGATTACTGTATCTCTTCTCTTTTTGGTGTTCACTACATACAGCCAGTGTTGCTTTTCATGTAGACCCTCCCATGCCTGAAAACACATCACTAGGCATAAAGAAATGGAGCCTCCTTACGTTTTGAAAAATACATTTTATGATGTGATGTCATTGACTTTGATGTCCTTCAGGATGTGCTGGAATATTTCGGGTCAAGGAGTCAGAGCATGTGTCCCATCCTACTGTGGCACTACTATCCCGTGGTGCTAAGCGAGGAAAAGGCTACCCTGTCAGCTCCTCTGATAGGATATAGGAGATAAGCTCATCATAAGGCAGATCAGACTCCCGGCATCCAGCCACAGAGTGCTCCGAACGTAGGAGTGCCCTAGGTACTTGTGGATGGTCGCACTATTTTGTGTTTTTTGGGTTCGGAACTTCCTTTTGAAACTACTTGTTGAGCTGTGCTGTCTTATGGAGGCAGATATGGGGTCATTGTGAATTCTGCACTTGCTCTTAAACTCCACATTGCTCTGATGCCAGCATTCCAAGCACACAAGCAGTTATGCAAGAATTGATTTTTACCATGGATGGGGTGGGGGCCTGAGCAAGCACCTTGGTCAACAACCAGCTCTGGAGGGGATGTGAAACCCGTTATTGATCCAGGGCTGAGAAATCAGTGACTGTTGTATTATATAATTATTGATGGAGCCCGAAAATGCCACGGGCGAAGCACAACTTACTATTTGTTATGCTGGATTGTCTCTCTCGTCTGTCAGGCCGTTGTGTTCCGCTCTCGTGTTCCCATACCATGTTTATTTATACTATGTGCAGTTAGCTTTCATATTTCTCTTGTGATTCCATCTTGGAAAATGAATACTGGTTTTGTTCAGGGGCTGTAAAAGAAATAAATTTTTCGAGACACTTGAATGGGCCCGAGCTAAATACCAAAATCCAGACCAAAGAGAAGATAGGGCTCCAAGAAAGCTAATCAGAAGGGTGTGGAAGGGAAGAACCTTCTCTGTGTGCACCGCTTGTCTCCGTTCCTTCTCACCACATTCCCCCAGTGAGAAGGACACAGGTGGTTGGTGTGACCAGGTGGTGGGTAATATTGACCGAGTACCTACTGTCTGTAAGGTCATGCAGTAAGCCCCTAAGGAGGGGTAAGGGAGGTTTGAGAACGAGAGATAACACCATCGTAGCCCAGTTCCTGGATGAATTGCTCCTGTGTAGTACTCCATAATCCTTTGTTCGGTTTTACCCACTACTAGCGCCCCATCTTTCTTCTTTTCTCTTCTTCTCTGGGGTGCTGTTCTTTTCTTTGTACTTATCAGCAAATGTACAGCTCCTAGATAAAACACTGGCTTCTTCGATGATGAATGTGTGTCTTTGATTCCATAGCTATATATCAAGTTCATGAACACAGAACAAATGTCTGCTGCAGACAGGGGGCCTATGAAGAAATCTTGACCACTGTCTGGCTGTTTCAATTGATATATCTCTGGGCTACAGGGATATAGGGAGGCCATGGACAGTGAAAGGCTAGCAGCACTGGTAAATGTCCCTGTTCACAGTCCCCAGCTGGCTTCTGTTCACAAGTAGTTAGGGAAAATATTAATTGCATTTAGGGTCTTAACTAAATGTTTTTTTTTTTAATATTTTATTTATTTGACAGAGAGAAATCACAACTAGGCAGAGAGGCAGGCAGAGAGAGAGAGGAGGAAGCAGGCTCCCCATGGAGCAGAGAGCCCACTGAGGGGCTCGATCCCAGGACCCCGAGATCATGGCCTGAGCCAAAGGCAGAGGCTTTAACCCACTTAGCCACCCAGGCGCCCCTTAACTAAATGTTTTACTTAACTGAAAGGTACCAGTGAAATTAGGGAGTCTTAGTATGTCAAAAGTATCTTTCAAAGAATTAAAGAAGAGACAATTTTGAGATGAAAGTTAATTATTAATCAAACAGCCTATGCTAAAAGAAAGAGAGCCTAAATTAGATATAGGGGGAATGTTTTCTGTTATTTGGATGATGGTGCTGGAGTTATAATAAAAATGCACCTTTATGGGTATGAGCATTAAAAACCTTCACTCAGAACTGCACCCGTAGACATTCAAATTATTATTCTGTAATAGCTTACTTGAAATTTCCTGGAAATGAGTCTTGGTAAGGGTGGATTCCTTAGCGCCAAGTTCAACGTTTTAATGTTCAGCTGTTAAAACGAGTTCTTTGAGATGAAAACAAGTTACAGCTGCTGCCCATGTTGCTTATGGATGGAGAGCACAACATGACTGCAGTTCCTGAAAAAAATCTTCATTAAAGTGTGAACTCTGCATACGTCTATGAATGCTTTCTGGTTTTTATGAGAACTCTTTCACTTCAGAAACCATGGAGATATCTTTAAGTTTTATTGCGTGCCTTTAACTATTTGCATGAATGTTGTCTTAGAAGCACCCAGGAATTAATCTTCTCTTCAGTTCCTTGAATTGTTTTCATTTTGCTGTCCTGAATTATCATGGGAACGTTGCTTTTAAAAATTCCAAGATTCATTTTATTCCTAGAAAGTAATATAATTTTTTTAATTCTGATACCAGAAGTGAGTATACAATAAAATATTAATCACTGAAGCCCATGTCTAAATGAAGCAAAGTATTTTTTTCCTTTCTCCTTGTAGATTTTAAGAAGCTAGGCAGAGAGAAAGGAAGAAGCAAATCAAATTGAAAAATGACAAATTCAAGAAATTTTCTGGAGAAGACTTTTCTTAATATAGCAAACACTAATGTTTAGGACCAAAGATTCAGGCAATGTATTCCATTGTATGTGTTCACCTTCAAAACTCAAACTCATACCCATAGGCACAAGTTGTTCATTTCTAAGCCATCATTCCTCTCTGATGATAATATCAATCACCAAAATATTATATACATGAAAGCTGAATTTGGTCAAATATTGTTTTTTTCCCTTTTCTGAGCGTTCCATAATCTTGGTGTGTGTGTGTGTGTGTGTGTGTGTGAGAGAGAGAGAGAGAGAGAGAGAGAATGAATGTAGTGTCTATCTACGCCCAAAGATAAATTTACTGGAAATGTTTAAAACATGCATAGTGGACTCATTATTAAAAGTAACCTAACACTATTACAAGAAAGACATTTTTGCCCTATTTCTAAGCTTTGTCAAATGCACAAGGAAAAAATAATCAACATCTTAGAAAAGCAATTGTTCAAAGTTATTAATGAGGCAATTCTCTCTGCATAAGGCATCATAGAAAAACTAACGAGAGAACATGTGACAATAAATTGCAGGCTACTTTAGATTGTGTGACATTCTTAATAATAAAAGAGTCAACTTTGGTGGAAGAGATCGACTTTCTGTGCATTGCAAGTGCAAATTTCATACTTTATGCATTGTATACTACCGTGTCCTTTTATTTTGAACCAGGGCAGAGTCAGTCTTTGTGGACCCTGAGGACTTTATAATTTCAGGGTCTTTTCTTAAAAAACCAAAAAAATTTCTTTTGAAACATTTGTAAAACCTGTGAACGTGTGGTGAGGAACTTCCACAGGATCTAGGAAGGATGGTGTGCTAGTGCAGGGCCCTGAATTTAAGCCTTATTGGCTTCATGATAAATCTGAGTCTGTCACCATTCCTTTACTTAAATAATCAGAAATCTATTAATAGCTGATGTTGACATTTAGCTATTAGCCAGTTAATTAAATTATGTGTTTGCTGTATTAGTTAGGGTTACTCTGCTCGGTATTGCAAATAGACGCTCATTATGTCAGTGGCTTAACACAATAAAGGTTTATTGAGGACATACCTGGATGGACAGCCATTCCCTAAATACCATCTTGGTACCGTGAAAGGGTAACATGAATATCATGAGCACTGAGAATCTCTTTCTATTCATCCTTTTTTAAAAAATCCCCTTCAGAACCTAGTATGGGGCAGACACTGTACTAGGTACTGGGGGAAAATACTGTATCAGGCATGGATTCTATCCTCAAGGACCTAATGCTCTAATAAGTTGAGACACTGTGTTTACAAATGGCTTTAATGCAGGGTGGAAGAATTTGTATATTCAGAAGAAAAATATATTTGAAGGAGCATGATTGAAAAATTCGGTGTATTAATATTTAAGGAAATAGATTCATGTATTCCACGTGTTTGAAATTTTCTTAATTCATTGAAGAGTTTTATTATGGAGATTTATAATTTATAATCCAAACTTAGTTTTTTTCCTAATATGAGCAGGCAGAGTTGACAGCCAACAATAGGTGATCTTTTGCAATTTTTTGATTTATGGAGGCTCTATTTACTTTAAAGACCTAGGAAAGAGCGTTAGTCTGATGGGAAGAAAGGAGGAGAGACACCCTACAGCTCGTACACAATTTCTAGCATCTCCTTTGCATCCTTCCTGTGGGATGTTCGAAGCATTTATGATGAGCTGTAGCAAATTATACCAAGTTATAAAGAAACATCCTAGAATGAAGTATTGAAATACGCTTTGTAGAGGAAACATGCAAATTTTTTAAGCAAAGATTTTTCATATCCCATTTCAGTTTAGCCAGAGAAAACAGACCCTTTGACAAATAACAGAGCACTTATATAAAATCACAATCTGTTAAAGGTCCAAACTCAGCAGTTCTGCCTTTTCCTTGATTCTCCATTCTCTCTCTAGTCAGATGCATTCAGCAGCTAAGGCCTACAGTCCCACAGGAGTCTGGGTTTGGAGTGGATGCCTGCCCTGACCAAATGTGCAGAAGCTCATTTGCCAAGACCTCCACACATCTCCTGGGTTTCTGAGCTTACAAACCTAGTTTCTTGCTCAGAACACCTGGCTCTGACAGATCAATCCAGACCCTGATCAGACACCAGAGAGAGACTTGATGGGGAAGTGGGCAGCTTGGCCAAGGGGAATGGAAGTAAAGGCAATGAGGTGTCTGCTCACTAAATCATGTGCTAAGTCCTTTATGTGCATGTAAGATTTAAAACTTAGCACGGACATAGTGCACGTAGATGCTGCTATCTGACCTTGAGGTCTGATGGGTGGGGAAGCCCTGCCAGCAACTCATCTGTGTAGGTGGCATCTGTGTAGTTTTGAGCATTTTCCTAGTTACGGCTAGATTCCCCCTAAGGGCTGAGATGTTGATATTTGTCCCATGGTTTGTTTTTGGCATGGAGGAGATGATAAAAAACAGGAGCTATACACTCAACTGAATGGACTATGATGCAAGAAAGAGCTCTAAACTAAGTAGGAGGTGGAGTCAGGTGTCCAGCCCTAGTTCCTGGGCCAAAGCTGTAGCAGATAAGGAGTACTGGGATTGGAGCATAGGTTTTTAAATTTTATGAGTACAAATGATTCTTGAATGGTGAGCCTGAGGTGGCTCATACCCCTATTCCCAGTTAGCATTACAGCCCCGGACCTAGCGTAGACCTTGGTAGACAGAAGAAGTCATCAGCTCAAGACCATGTGGATTTGAAGAAAGAATACAGACTGGTTTAAGAAAGGTCTGGACTCAAATGCATGTCGCATCATTTAATGTAATTGTGTGACAAATGACAAGTCCCTTAACTTGTTCAACCTTTAGTTTCCTTCTCTGTAGAATGGAATTAATGACTCTAACTTCAACAAAGATATTTTGAAGATGAAATGACCTAGTACATTTGTCCCTGGCTACTAGTGATAGATCAAAAGACAGCAACAGATATTATTTAATATAGCTATATCCAATTTGAGCTGAATACTCATTTAATTGATTAGAATTGAGGTTCAGAAGGCCTGTATAACTAATTTCCTACCAGGAGAACATGACAGAACCAGTAGTCTAAATCAAAAGTGATTGACCTCAAATACCACTTTTATTCCACTTTGTCATGTTGGCTTTGAGAACACCAGTGATGGGATATGTTTGAAGACTGCATGCAGGACTTACTGAGTTAAAAAAAAAAAAAATTACAAGTAACAATTTAGTGGAGATTTGGCTCTGGATATCCATGCCAACTGCTTGAATTTTCCAGGAGAAGTATTTCCAGGATCTTAGTATGTTGGCGAGCAGAAAGATTGTTGAGGAAGCAAATTCTGAAATGACTCTATGGATGAATGGCCAGCAGAGTCCTCGGATGACAGAGAAGTGTAACATTCAGATGAGGCCTTTGCTGTGGCTCTGAGAGGCCTTCACATTAATAGGGAGGTTTTGTGAGAGGTCCTATTAGATAATGAAGAGCATATATGAGTTTACTTTCCTTGCATCACTTGAGTTTTAAGGCATTTAGGTAATGTCAAAGTCTGAGGCAATCCTGTACCTACTAATTTGGATATAGATTTTTAGCTTCAACATAAATTGTGCTTCTCAAGAAGATGAAACTTACATGAGCTACTTGTCTGAGATCCTCTGTCTCTCTTCCTCTCTCTTTCTTTCTGGCTTGCTCTCTGACTCACTATCCTTTCTAAGACGGAGAAGGGCTCTTCTTGACCCTGGAACTGGGGAACAGCCAGTTTTGAACAGACTTGAGTCGCTTCCCCAGTCCTGTCAATGACAGTGAAGACTCCAAATAGTGCTCTATTAATTGCCATCACTTATTATTGAAGTTACAGCAAAGGACCAGAACATCAATGGCCAGAATGACTGAAAAAGGGCAAAGAAAGGTCATCCCTCAAGACCTGTTACTAAGTATGGCCTTGGGCAGAAGAAGAGTGAAAAATCTATGAAATCTATGAGTGCCTTATGAAACTGGTGTAATCCAGGGTGCCTGGGTGGCTCAGTTGGTTGAGTGACTGCCTTCGGCTCAGGTCATGATCCCGGACTTCCAGGATTGAGTCCCGCATCTGGCTCCCAGCTCCTTGGGGAGTCTGCTTCTCCCTCTGACCTTCTCCTCTCTCATGCTCTCTCTCACTCATTCTCTTTCAGATAAATAAATAAAATCTTTAAGAAAAAATTTCTGAAATTGGCATAATCCATTAAAATACGGACTTTGGTTTAGCTGTGATGCCAAGATGTTCCCTTTTGTCAGAAACTCTGTCAGCGGCTTAGAGCAGGGGTCAGCCGACTTTTTAGGTAAAGGGCTAAAGAGTAAGTCTTTGAGGCTTTGTGGGCCATACAGATTCCACTGCAAGTATCCAACTCTGCTTTTGTATCACAAAAGCTGCCATAGACAATATGTAAGTGATTGAGGATGGCTGTGTTCTGATTAAACTTTATTTACAAAAGCCGGTGGCAGAATACAGTCTGCCCATCAGCCTTAGTTTGCTGACCCCTGGCGTGTAGTTGAAAAGAGGTAGAATGGGAAACTCACCCAGTCAACCTTCTCATTTTAGAGATCAGGGATATAAAGTCTAGACAGAAGGTAAATCAACTCATCCAGCTGCTTCGTGCCAAATAGGGAATTGGAACCCAGTTTTGTGGTTCCCTTTATAACAGGGTCTCCACCATTCCACACTCTAGCTTGCTTTTTGATTCATCTTTCTCCAGGCCTGTCATCTCAGCCTCTAATCATTATGCACATTTGAGATCCTGATATCTGTACAAAACATTGTGAATCTAACTTTTAAAATCAGAAAGATTTTTGAAATATACTTTTATTATTGAAAGTGCCCAAGCAAACCACTCTAAATGTGAGTGGCAGAATCCTTACTTTAAAACATGAAAACTTGCAAGAAAGGTTTTACAAGGGTTGCTTGAAAGCTCCTTTCCTCTAATACTTCCCATTTGTTACCAAACGTCCTTAGTCTGATGTTTATCTTAAGTTTACGACTGCGACTTCCATAATTTTTAGAATAAAGTCAAGAATGACCCAGATTTACCAAGGCTTTTGCTATGAGGAGGACTTTGTCATCTTTTCATCTTACAACTTGGGTCTAGTTGCAGTTAATTCATTTGGAGGAATACTAGGTTTGTTGAGACAAAGGACCTGGACAGAGGCAGCGTGATTACTTTCTTCAGAGAAATTCTATAATGTTAATGTGTTTCGTTCCTATAGCATTTTCACTCCACTTACCAATAAAACGGATTTGGGATAACTTTCAAATCTGTTTTGTTGATGGAAGTTTCATCCATTTAGATTTGTAGTTCATAGTTATCTCAGTGGTGTGTGTGTTCCTATTAATCACAAAAGCACAATGAAATGCTTCTCAGGCTCCGGGTATGCAACACAATGTGGAGTGCAGTTTTGGCCATTATCCAGCTTATTTGGTCAATGTAGATAGTCAATCTAGGTAATTGAGGACCTAAATTGGATTTTCTGGCCATAATTATCCCTGTTTGTCCATACACATCCATCAAATTTATCAGATAATTGCCATATAGCTTCATTTTGTGCTGTCCTGACTCAGGTTGGTTATTGGCCTGAGAATGAGGAGCCTTGGATCTAGTTTTGATTTTTTGTCACTAGTGTTTGAGTGACCTTTGGGCAAAGTGCTATCATCACTGGATTTTTGTTTATTTCTGGATCTGGACCTTTCAGGGTAATATCTGAGGTTACCTTCAATCTGAATGTTCTGGGACTGGATTAGGCCTATGTTGCTGTAACTATTTGGCTTTATTTTAAACATATATATTTATAACTGCATGGCCCACTTAAAAATAGTTAAAATAGCAAGTTTTATGTTGCTTTTTCTCTTTTTTATTTGTTTTTAAATGGATTTAGGGAATCACAGAATCCACCCATCACTTCCAAAATGAATGGTCTAATTTTTTGATCTTCGTGATTAAAAGAACTAAATGCCCCTTGTTTTGGTCACTGAAATAACCAAATGAGGTTGCCTGTTGGGTATCTATCTGCCCCGTTGTTTATCACAGGACTATACTATTATGACAGAGGGCTAAGCAGAGCCAGCCCTGATGGCCTTGGCTCCTCCCATGTTATCTGGGATGTGCAATGGAAGGGAGAAGAGACTCACCATTAAGGTTCTTCAGTTTTGCAACCCATAATTTGGTCCAAAGCAAACCAATGTGGCTTTCCCTCCGGGCCCAATGTTGTGAGCTGACATCTTCTGTTTGTTTCCTGAAGAGGAGGAGGAAGAGGTGATCCAATCAAAGTGCGTTACTTCCAGATAAACACCGGTATTCTAAGAGTCAGGGGCCTGAGGTAGCCTAGCGCTTCATACCTGGTTGTGCTTAACATATGAATTAGAGGAGAAGTTCATTAACTTGCCAGCATCTTGTAAATGACCTAAACTTAGAATCTTGAGAATAGAACTTCCAGTGGGATTTAAAGGAAGTGGCATAATAGCCTTCTCCCTTCCTATCAGTGTTTGTCCTTCCCATTTTCCGTTTCCCTTGCCTCCTGACCTCATCAACCCTGACTACCTTGTTATTGCTTGCCTTTTTCTCCACAGTCTTCACTCCCAAATCTGACTAGCTTGTCCCTGATTGTCTCATCTCCGCTCTTTACCAGCTGTCAGCTTCTGAATGATCTCTTTTCATCCTGCACTTTCCACCTTCTGCAATTTTCTGCTCCGGCACTGTGAAATTCAGAATACAGTTATCTATGACTTGGAAATCATTCATTGTTGGAGGAGGTGGGACTTCTCTTTATGCCCCAGTGGTTATTCGTTTGGCCAAGGGCAATTAGAAGAGAAAGATGGGAGGGAACGGGAAGGTGTCAGGAGGCCTCTACACTAGTTTTCAGCAGCTCCAAAGAATTAAAACCCCCAGGAGAAGGGAGAATATTATTCTGCCTTGCAGTTCTCCACCTCGACTCCACTGGAGACTTATAAAAACAATGACACCCTATTTTATTATCAAGTCACACCAGACCCTCAATATTCCTGGATAGTTAATCTGATAGTGCAAAATCTTGACATGATCTTTTTTTATTCTGTTCTTTGATATAAAACTGGGTAGATATGTAAAAACAGATATGTTGGCTTCGGCTTAGCTACATAGAAGCGTTAAAGCTTCTGCTTGACATGCTTGCTATTTAAAATATTTTATTGCCATTGTGACCACAATTAAACCACTGACTCCAAGTTGGCTGCTCTTCTAGATATTAATAAAGGTTTTACATATTATAATAGAGAAAATAACAATATTTTAACCAAGAAGTATGATCAAGGATTGGCATGTTCTAGTTTGCTTAATTTCCAGTGACCCTTGGGTTACATATTAATACTATATAAATAGGCCTCGGAGTTTAGGGACATAATTTCCTTGCTGGTGCTCCTCATTCAAGCACAGTTTCCTAGGCTCCACCCCTAATGTTTTGGGTTAAATAAGTGTGAGGTAGAGTCTGAGAATTTTCATTTCTTTTCTTTTTTTTTTTTTTTTGAGAATTTTCATTTCTAACGAGTTCCCAGGTGATGCTGATGCTGATGCTGTTGATTGGAGGACCCCACTCGGAGAACCACCGTTCTACAGGTGCTATTTGGGTATTTTCTCTTAGGGCGTGTTATTTTAATAGAACATATTTATAGAGCTATTTACGGATCTTTATAGCCATTTGTTTACAGGCTCATACTCCTTTCCTGATACTGATCTGTGTTAAGCTAACATGCACTCTCAGGCGGCTGAGATTTCATTGAATTTGGGGAAATAAAGGATCTGGACTCTAGATGGTAAAGTCTACCTGTTATTTTCTAAATTCGACCAATCATGATTTAAATTTATAGGTTGACTCTGGTGATGAGTAGAAGTTTTCAAAAGGGAACTTGCACAGAGATCATCTGACTATCTTCTGCGGCCTGGATTGCTCTCTTTTCTGCCTCTTGAATTTGATTTGTGCCTGTTTTCATCACTCCTGCTGCCTGGGTACCAGTTAAGCAGGGTTCTGGGTGCCTAGATAGTTACTCAAATTGAGAGTAAAGGCCCTACAGAACACAAATAAGCTGATTAGAAATAACTTTCATGGACCGAATTAGATTGGAAATCTGTCCATGGCTTAAAATTACTTAAGAGAAATAGGACACGAACCCGAACTGTGTTTCCCAGAAACAGCAAAAAGCATACGTGATTACAAAAATACAGTCTGGGGTCATTTCTTGCTTGGACAGGCTTTTCCAAATCATTTACATTAAGAAACAGTATTTATTGTCATGTTGTCCTGGCAGTGTATCAGTTTTCATGAAGTTAGCTCTGGTTTAATACAGTAAGAACAGATGCTTTAGCAAACTTGAGATCATGGGCATTCTGTATCCTCTGGGACACATGATGGTTTGAAAAGGCTGCTTGCATGTTAGGGAGGCCTGAGGTGAAGGCTCAGTCTCCTGGGGATGACCCAGAGGTGCCTGCTCTACTCCTAACATCTGTGCATGTCATTACACAGCACCTGTCACCCTGGCAAACTTCTGGAAAGTCCACACTATCTGGATTACTTCCTGGTAACAATCAACCTAGATACCGTGGCTAAGACATCCCAATCTAATTTTGTAAATTATTTTTCCTTATGTGATGTTATTCCTATAAATCTATAAGTACTAAGATAATGAAACTTGAGGGTTATTGACAATAACTATGCCCATAGGTAAAGGGGGTGGTATGTGACAAACAGGCTTATTTAAAATAGAAATTAAATTGATCAAGTTGATTGAATGAGAAATTTAGAAGTCTATGCTACTCAGACTTCTATTTATTCATAGATGAGAATGGAAAGATGGAAGCTTTCCTATTTTCTCAATTCCCAACCCATTACCCCTTAACATAAAATACATTAATCCAAAGAAAAAACTACTTTCTGTATCTACTGAAGATGGTATTGTGATTTAAAACCACATCATCACTTCAGTAGTCTCTTATGAATCTATTTGTTTAAGTGACTTCCATCAGTTTACTGATGTAGTTTCTTTAAAATCTCATCAGCAAACACATGTTTCTTGAATGGTTCATATCATAGCCTTAAAACGTATCATACTTCTCAGTTTTGGAGGAGAAATTACCTTGCATTTGTAACCAAACCAAGTCCTAGCTTTCAGTAAAGGACTGACCAAGTCATTGAAAATGACAAGAGAATGAACTAACGATGCACACCATTACTGTCTCCCAACACCTCTCAGCAGAAAGTTGCAGAGTCCAAATTCCAAGCCAGTCTTCTATCTTCAAATCCTAGGTACTTTCCAGTTTGCCCTGTAGATGTTTTATCACTCTCTGCGGGAGCTTACACAACAAATGGGACAGAGAGTAAAACATACACAAGTCCAAAATCAACAGAATGGTGCGAGAAAGCCACTACAGTATAAATAACGTACAGATATATACCTACACACACACACACACACACACACACACACACACACACACACACACACACACACGACAAAAGTTTGCTATGTGGATTTATGACACCCCAAGAGACTTATTTTTGTTTGTTTTTTTTAAATTGAGGTTCTTTATTTGTGTTCTTGGTAAAAGTGTATTTTCCTTCCCTTTTAAAGTTTATTGGGTGCATTTTGCTTCTTTTAAATGGAAATCCAACAGTCTTGGGCCCATTTTGTAGATCCTTGCCCTTTGTGCAGTCCTCAACGACTTGACCCTGGTCCTTCAGTTTGCAGGTAAACATTACAGCTAAACCCTAAATCCACAACAGATAACCAAAGTATTTAGTAAGTTATTTGTATGTACTAAGCCACTTTGCACAAAATTGATGGTGGGAATTAATATTTATTATTTACACATGCGGAAAGATATACATATTTATTTCCCTTTAATCCTATCACTGTTTTATAAATATTGCACTTAATCCATCAATAATACAACATGCTTTCATTAATACCACAAAATAATTAGAAAACATTTATGATAATGATAATATTACTTTGTACAAATATACAAACCCATTAAACCCTTAGGGAAAATCACAGCTGGTAAGAATGTCAGACGCCCTGTCTGATCTGAAGTAGAATGGTAGGCTGCTCAGTTGACATTTAATGGAAAATTAAGCTAACTAAACAATACTTTTAAAATAGACATAAACACCTTGACCTTACATCTTGTAAAAGATTGTCTTTAACACTGAGTCCTACCTTATATATTATCTATGTTACACCACTTCTTAAAACACATCCTAGTTTCAACTCCTTTTTAAAAGTTGTGTTCTGGGTGCCTGGGTGCTCAGTGGGTTGGGGCCTCTGCCTTTGGCTCAGGTCATGATCTCAGGGTCCTGGGATTGAGCCCTGCATTGGGCTCTCTGCTCAGCAGGGAGCCTGCTTCCTCCCTCTATCTCTGCCTGCCTCTGCCTACTTGTGATCTCTGTCAAATAAATAAATAAAATATTAAAAAAAAAAAAAAGTTGTGTTCTGATGTTTAGATGTTGACAATGGTTTTCCATAATGGGTCAGTGTTTTTCGTTGAGCCTTTGCCAGTTGCCTTTATATTGGTTCATGGATGCTGCCATACTAAACGGCTTGATCTGATATTGTATTAGAAAAGTAGTGACATTGATTCATGTCACACTAATCTTACTGCATGTTTCCAAGAAACCTCTAGTGACCATGCAACTACCTATATGGATTAACACAGTGCTGACCGCGTGAAGGTATTCACGTCAGTCTACCCAAAGATTTACACTTCTACATGGCTATTTTTGTAATGTGGCATTTCTTACATAATTACAAGGATCAGTATGTTTAGAACTACCAAGAAGATCCCAGATTTTATATTATGAATATGATCTTCACCTCGTACTGTACCATCGACAATGACAACTTGGGAAAGTTACCTGTTTTGTTGATTGCCAGTTTTAACATCTGGAAAAAAAATACCCCATACAGAAGTTGAAGTTTTAAAACGGATAAATTATATGAAAGCATTTAGTATTCTGATGATAATAGACTAGTTCCTCTATAGACCTAAGTTGTTTTTTTTTTCCCTCCCTCAATTCTTTCCATCTACCCATCCTTCCTTTTATCAACCTGAAATCTTTCATTCTCTTTGCTTTTATCTTCTTTCAAGCACTGTGGCTCTATTTATGTTACAGTTACTACGTGTATATCTCTTCATCTTTTGAGGGCAAGGGTCTTGACTTGTTACTTTGTACTGCACTGTGGCTAACACAGTGCTTTTTAGAGAAACCTGCATGAGATAGATTTGTTTTAATTAAATTGAATTTGTGATTCAATCAAATTAGCATTTCAGAATTTCCAAATCTGTGACCCAGGGAAGGTAGTCTGTCCTCTCTGATTACACTGGTACTCTTTGTAATCTCACCCCACCCCCAACACACACATGTGTGTGTGAGAGAGGGAGAGAGAGAGAGAGACCACACACACACACACACACACACACACACACACACACAGGACACAGGGAGGTAGGAGAGAAACGGCATCAAGGCCTATCACTTTGCTGGGTGTGGAGCATGCTGGAGAATTCTCTCTACTGTGGAAAGAACATTTTCTCTTTGGAGACAGTTGGGAGAGAAATATCAATATGGGAAAGGTGGAATAAAAGCAACTGAGATGAACCACAATACAGAGAAACAGCAGGTGCAGGTAGAAGAATAGAGAAGCAGGAGAGCGTATTGAGCCTCTAAGGGGAGGCACTCCTGGTCTGGGATTAGGGAAAGATTCCCATGGTGAGGGCACAAAGAAGGCTGCATTGACCTAAGTGCTCAAAGGGAGATGGGGTAGGACTCTGAGCCTGCAAGCCGCCCTGCCCAGTGCTTCAGAGCCTTTCTTTATTACTTCCTAACTGAGTGTCTTCATACCATGCTTTGTGTTTGCGGTGGGCTTAACAATCATGTTTTATTAATTAATCCTTACAGCTTTGCTCTGGGCTACATCTGTATTATTAGCCTCATTTCGTAGACAAGAAGGCTGATGCACAGAGGCATTCAGTATCCATACACAGGCAGGTATATGGCCTGTCATTGGTAAAGGCCTCCCTCACAGTAATAGAAATCCCCTATACTTTGGCACCTTAAAAAAATGCAGCTGATTTATGCTACTCTGTCTTCCCCATTCTCAAAATACCTTTCACCTTTTTTTTTTTTTTTGGTCAACTTGACTACCTTTTCAGACCCAGCATGCTAAGAATGGGTAATCCCATTTTTATTAAAGTGATAGAAAAAAGGAAGAAACGTGCTACAAAACTGTCATGAGAATCCCATTAATCATCCAAGCAATCAGATTGTGGGGCACTGAAATCAGTATTAGCGACTGATGTCCGAAACTATCCACTTAGGCCTGTCATGGGTGACATCTCAGCCATCCTTTCTGTCACCCGGGGAACACACAGGCAGTTCTTTCCAAAGTGGAGGAGGTGGAGTGGGAGGGAGGAGTCCGTGACAGCTCTGTCTGGATGCTCTGGTGGAGAGGGCTATGTAATCAGTCTAATCTCTAGGGAAGAGTGCTGAGGTTTCCAGAAATTAAAAAAAAAAAAAAAAAATTATACCTAATTTTTTGAATGGCTTCAAACATGATTTTCTTCACTAAAATCAACCCACCTGAAATGCCCTTTTCCTCTTCATTGCTCAGTATATGCTTACCTCTTCCTGAAAGACTGGCTCAGTGCCATAAAAACTAAGGTTACTTCAGTGTCTTCACAAATGGCCAGCCACACTGTTGGTACTGTGTGGATGTGGGTGTTGGTGTGTGTGGGGCACTTATATAACTTGGTATTGTTATCTTAAATCACTATTTTTGTAAATGTTTCTATTTTGTCGTCTTACATAAAAATATCTTCATTGAGGTATTATGTATTTATTTATATTCTCATCCATACCTAGCCAGTAGCTGATTTTGTATAACTTTAAGGCTGGCTATGAGGGTTAGAAAAGAAACCCTAATATCCTTTCTTCCTGAGTCTTTGAATTATGGGTATGAGAAGAAGGCCCCTCTGCCCATCCACATCTGAGATTTTAACGAAGGCTTTTAGTCTTAGGGCTGGTGGTGGGTGAATAGATTGGGAAAGGGGAGTAATAGTTGCAGCCTGTAGAGGGACATTATGCGATATTTAATCCATTCATTACTTTGACAGAGGGGAGAATTTTGGATTAATAAAAATTAAATAGAAATCAGTGTCACAAAAGTGTGCTCTCATGGTGTGTTATTGGAATATCCGCCATTCCCTTCATTGTGCACGCAGAACACAGCCCAGAAGCCTGTCAGAGCCTCTCAGGAGTGACGTTCGTCGCACCTGAAGAAGGAAGAACTGCCAAGATGACCGGAAGATGCGATAGTGGTCAGACAGCTGTCCGCCTGCCCATTCTTGGGCCTTTGGCATCAATGCAAATGAGTTCAGGTTGACGAAGATGCACATAGGAATTGAAAAGGGACCCACAAGCCCAGCTGCTCTCCACTGTCGTGGACCTCAGTCCTCTCCCCTGTCCCACCAGGGGACTGGTCGGTGCTTCATGGTCAGTTTCCCACAGTATTTTAAGTAAGACTTAATTTTTTTTCCCTGTGTCAGAGGTTTGCCAGATTTCCAAGCTAATTAAAAGAGCACAGACAGGTCTTACATTTTTCCCTACTTAGTGAGTTATTGGCAGGATTTCTAGTCTTTTAGGTCAGAGTTTGTGGAAACAAGTCCGAAAACACTCTGACTGACTGGTAGCTTGGATCACTACTGTGGCGGTGAGAAAGCCACGGGGTGAACTGTGAAGGAGCTGCCATTACTTAGGTGACACCGCTTCCCGCAGTGTGGGGGATAGGCCACCCGCTTCTGCTTTTACAATATGTATGAGGGGATCCTCTGCATTTTAGAGGTGGAGATTGCGACCTGTTTATGACTCTGTACTTTTTGCCTGACACAGGGTTTATCCTAGAGTAAATATTCCAAACTGCTTGAATTACTTTTTTTTTTTTAACCCAGAACCTATAAATTGCATCAGAAACAACTGAGTTAACACTGCAAAAATAAAATTAAGATGGACACCTGAGATTTACTTTCCATCTTGATCTCAGTACTTCTCTATACCATTTGATTTTACTGGGCTGGTTTCCCTTTTGGTCATTTTTTTTTTTTTCCCTGTGCTTGGTTATTGGTAATATTCCAAGCCATCTGTCTGGCTAGGCCAGTCATGTATAGTGGCACCAGAGATTTTCCTGTGCATAGAGGTCATAGTCACAGAATGAATAAGGTCAGCTATTGTAGGACAAGCTCTGAGGAACAGGAGGAAATAGATCAGTATAGAATATTTTTTAGAATATAGGTACTGGGAGTAGGAGTGGCAAAGTGGATAGAGATGTAGAAATTGAACAGAATGAAGATGAAGACATGCAGCTGTACATAGATCAAAAAGGAATCCTAGAATTCCTGCTACAGAAATGGGCAGATACTACTTTGTTAGACTCTTTTCAGTCTCTGTGCTTAAGTATCTGGTTTTTTTCCCTCCAGTTTTATTTTAATGAAGTGTGTCTACGTCTATACTTCTGATTTTTTAATTTTTTTTTTATTTTTTAAAAGATTTTATTTATTTATTTGACAGACAGAAATCACACGTAGGCAGAGAGGCAGGCAGAGAGAGAGGGGGAGGCAGGCTCCCCGCTGAGCAGAGAGGCTGATGTGGGGCTCGATCCCAGGACCCTGAGATCATGACCTGAGCCGAAGGCAGAGGCTTTAACCCACTGAGCCACCCAGGCACCCTTATACTTCTGATTTCTAGCCAGAATTTTATAGACTTCTATGATTTTAGGCTTTTGTAAGGAAACCCATTTCAAAAATGGTTTTATGAAAATTCCCATCACCATATCACTATTTTTTTGTGGCCCTAATTTCTGTAGTGGGGTCCCTTTTTACACTAAACAAAGGTTTCAGTATTTTGCATTAACGTGTAACTGACCTAAAGTAATATTCCCTTTAGGCATATTTTCATCTAGTAAGATGAAATACAACAGTGATTAAACCAAAGATCTAGGATGCTAGTGGCAGAAATTAATGTGTCAACTGTTGATCAATGGGGAGATATTTTTATAGCCTGGGTCCTTTCATTACACTCATCAACACTCACTACTTTGGTTTACTCTTCCGACATAGGAGTATAACTCAGCCTGTATGGAAGACAAAAGATATGAGCACAACCTGAACAAATCAATTCTGTGCTGTTTGGAACCATAAAAGATCCTGAATAGACAAAGCAATCTTGAGAAAGAACAAAGTTGGAGGTAGCACACTTCCTCATTTCAAATTACCAAGCTGTAGTAATCAAAACAGTATGGTACTGGCACAAAAATGGATACATAAATCAGTGGAACAGACAAGATACCCACGCTTACATGTTCAATTCATCTCTGACAAAAGCACAACATGTGTTGGGGAAAAGACAGTCTTTTCAATAAATAATGTTGGGGAAATTGGCCAGTTACATGCAAAAGAATGAAACTGAACCACTTTCTTACACCACATACAGAAATAAACTCAAGATGGATTACAGATTTAAATGTAAGACCTGAAACTGTGAAAGCTTCTGGAAGAAAACAGGCATTAGACATCGGTCTTAGCAATGCTTTTTGTTTTTTGGACCAGCCTCCTCAGGCAAGGGCAATGAGAGCAAAAATAAACAAAGGGAATACATCAATCTAGAGAGCTTTTGGACAGTGAAGGAAACCATCAACAACATGAAAGGCAACCTTCTGAATGGGAGAAGGTACTTGCAAATGGTATATCTGGTAAGGGGTTGATATCCAAAATATTTAAAGAATTCCTATGGTTCAATAACAACAAAAAAACTATGAAAAATGGGTGGAGTATCTGAATAGACCTTTTGCCAGAGAAGACTTACAGATGGTCAGCAGACCATGAAAAGATGTCGAACATCACTAATCATCATGGAACTGCAAATCAAAACCACAGTGAGATAACACCTTCTACCTGTCAGAATGGCTAGATTCAAAAAGACAAGCAGTAACAATAGTTGTTGAGGATGTGAAGGAGATTGAACCATTATGCTTTATTGGTGAGAATGTAATTGGTGCAGGCACTATGGAAAACAGTGTTGAAGGTTCCTTAGAAAATTAAAAATGGAATTCCATATGATCCAGCAATTCTACTTCTGGGTTTTTAATTCAAAGAAAGCAAAAATACTAATTCAGAAAGGTAATATGCAACCCTATGTTCAATGAGGTATTACTTAGAGTAGTCAAGATCTGGAAGCAACCAAACTATGCATTGATAGATGAATGGAGAAAGATGATGTGGTATGTATATACAATGGAATATTTCTAAACCCTAAAGAAATCTCGCCATTTGTGACAACATGAATGGACATAAGGGTATTATACCAAGTGAAATAAGTCAGAGAAACAAAAACTATAAATTCACTTACATGTAGAATCTAAAGAACAAAACAAAACTGAAACAGACTCATAGAATAAACTGGTGGTTACCAGGGAGAGGGAGGTGGGCAGACAGGGGGAACAGGTGAAGGGATTTAAGAGATATATACTCCCCATTATAAATAAGTCATGGGATTTAATAATATACAGCATAGGGAATATAGTCAGTAATTTTGTGATAACATTGTATAGTGATAGATGATAACTAGACCTACTAGTGATCGTTTTATAATGTATGAAAGACACTGAATCACTATGTTGTACATCTAAAACTAATTTTGTATGCCAATTACAAATGAATAAAAAATGTTTCATCTTAAAAACCCCCCAAACACAACAGAAGTATAAGCACACATTTATGTTGAAGTAGATGGGATATGATTTTTTAAATTATGAAAAATCAGTTCAATATGGACTCAATTCAAATATTAGGTGAATATTCTTCTACTGTTGTTTATTTTCTCTCTGCCTCAACTTTTCCACTTCCATGATAACTCCCTATAGGTAGACTGTTGGCATGAGTTACATTTGCAGAACTCTATTAACTCAGTTAAGTTAAACCACACCTGTATTATGTAATCTACTTTTTCTCCAGTTATAGGAAAGTGAGATATTCTATGTTAAAATGTTTTCGAGGTAATGGAAATTTAATTTTCAAATAAAACTTATTAATTTGTAACAACTTTGTATGTTTTTATAAACTGTACTCTATATTCTTAGAGGATATCAATTGCCATTCATCTTTTTAATGACCAAGGACTCAAAACATCTTTATGGATAGGAACTGTGCTCCCAGATGCTATGCTAACACCTGCAGATCTTACTAGGTTCCTGAAGCCTGATGGTCTCCATTCTATATGTTTCATAAGTTATATTGTTTTGGTCGTTTTTCTGCCTCTTTCCTCAGTGTTCCTACTATTTCTTGCCATTTTCTTTGTAAGTTAAATGCATGAAATTTAGTGCTTGGGATTCATAACTATTGTTTTGGACATTTTTAGACCTTTTTGTGGTTTAATTTTCTATTTTTGTCAGAGTTTGAACAGGTCATGGTTTCAGTTGTGTTTTTCTTGAAGTGGACTTGAAGTAAGATTTGAGTGTAGGTAATTTGGTAGATAATTTCAGGAAAAATGGTAATGGAATTTGGAAATATGACCAGGATGGAGGGAGCCCAATGAAGAGTGTTTCTGTGGCTTAGCCCCACTGGGAAGTGTGGGGTATTGTGAGGAATAGGCCTTTCCACCTAGAGACAAGGTATTTGTTCTTCATCTACCCATCTGTCATTAGCTGGGAGCTATTCCTGGATGTTGACTCCCCAGTACCTCTAGCCTGCCACATAAAGCCCTTGGTTAGAGAGTCACAACAGCTTACAGTAGGACATGGTGGACATTTTCTGAATGGGTACCCCCCAAGTGAATTTGGGAAGTTCACTAATAGCATCTGCTATCAGCATGTTACAGTAAGGAATTTTTTTTAAAAGATTTTATTTATTTATCTGACAGAGAGAGATCACAAGTAGGCAGAAAGGCAGGCAGAGAGAGAGGGGAAGCAGGCTCCCTGTTGAGCAGAGAGCCCGATACGGGCCCGATCCCAGGACCCTGAGATCATGACCTGAGCTGAAGGCAGACGCTTTACCTACTGAGCCACCCAGGTGCCCAGGAATTTTTGATTTCATGAGGGACCACTGTATTTAATACCCCTTTTTACAATTCTAGCACTCTTTGAGATTAGATATTTTAAACACTTTTTTTTTTTAAATTTTAGAGCAAAAATGTGAAAGCGTGAGTAGGGGGCGGGGCAGAGGGAGAGGCAGAGAATCTCAAGCAGACTCTGCACCCAGTGCAGAATTTTGATGCAGGGCTTGATCTCAACAACCCTGAGAACATGATCTGAGTCTAAACCAGGAGCCAGTCGCTTAACTGACTGAGCCACCCAGGCGCCTCTGATTAGGTATTATTCTAAACTGTTGGAACAAGCTCTGATGTTGACCTATATAGGCTACTGCTATATAGGTCGGCTG
This sequence comes from Martes martes, assembly GCF_963455335.1. Lineage (NCBI taxonomy): Eukaryota > Metazoa > Chordata > Mammalia > Carnivora > Mustelidae > Martes > Martes martes. Next base: position 63,582,487 of record NC_137888.1, on the reverse strand, counting down.
TAGCCACTATATTAATCACCTTATTAATCCACTTTGTTAATCACATTTCAGTTTAAATTTTCTTCTATCTGAGTTCTGATTTACCATGATATTAACCCAATGCATACATACTTCCTTTCTGGTTTCAGTGTGGAAGTATTGGGTATTGGGTTAAAATCATGGCAAATCAGATTCGTTCCTAGGATTCAGCCTAGCGTAGCCAGTTCCCAGCATGGTGCTGCGTTTGAGGAAAGTCTCCCTTACATCCAACAGGTGAATTGTACATGTCCTGTAATATTCTTACAGCATCATTCAGGATGTTATTTTGCATAGTATCTACTTGAGAAATGTCCTGTGACTTTTTATTTGTTTGTACTACTCCATTGTGATTGTATGTGGTAACTTTCCACTAAGCCTCTTTGCCCTCTACCCTCCAAGTACATGTTATGTGTCTTATGCAGACAAACTATCTTTTCTCATACACAGGCGGCAGATGTGATTAGAGGGAAATCTAATTTATCTGGAGTACTCCAGAAATGGAAGGAAATTACTTCACAGCAATATTTGCAAATGCATTCATCACACACACCCAGACATTCCAACACCAGCAGATGATGGCTTTGTGATCTCTATGTGGTCTGTTTCAAACTGCTTTCTAATGGTCTATATAAATTCATTCCTTTTATGCTTCTACATGGTGTTTAGAGTATAAGACAAATGTGTTGGACAAGGGGAGGTTGGTGTAGTGTGGACAGATTTCTGTTCTTTGTATCTCTAATTGTCCTCATCTGTGAGGCAGAAACCTCTGGGTTACTTGTCTAAGTAGACTGTGTTTGGATAGGATATAAAGAATCTTCTATTTTTAGATCTCACATCCCCTTAAATTTGTTAATTTGTACATTTATTCAACATCCAAGACCTTTTTGATTGTCTACTGTGTTTGGCACGAGGTATCTGTTCTGTAGACATTGTTACCTCATTCTCCTCATGTTGGCTATATATATGTTAAGCAGGAAGAAACAACTTTGGGGGGAATGGTAGAAGGAGGAGGCTGGCAGGGTCTTAGGAAGTCTTCAAGGTACCTTTTCGGGGTAGGAAGAGGAGAAAATGGATGAATTTAGATTTTAAATGCAACACAAGAGCCTGTAACCAGAGCCTGTAAGAGCTTCCTTTGAAAGGAGCAGCTTCTTTCTGGTCCAGGGGCTTCTGAGTGAGCAGCATGAACATGACATTGGCCTGTTGTTTTGGTATACAGATGTGCCTCTCTTTTTAAGACATGAGGCAAACCCCTCTGAGCCTCAGTTTCCTCATCTGTGAAAGGAAATGTTTAGATTTAGTCCCTTCTGGGTCTATACTAACATGAGGCTACCTGGTTTTTAAATACAAGTGTATTTATATTTTGCTTTCCTTCAAGTAATGTTCTCCCTTTCTTCCCCATCTCATTTCCCTCCCAGCCACAATAAGATGGTTTAGTCATGTTTGTTACAGCCTCACTTTTCTTAGTTGCACCTAGTTAATAGAAGATCTTATTAACAAATACAATATACCAAAAAGAAGAAACATACCCTTGTTGCAGGAATAACATAATTAAACACAAAAAAATCAGAGGACAAAGGAGAACATACTACCTTTTATAAACATTAAGGGACAGGAAATAAATGTCACTGATGGAGATCTATTTATACATATCAGAATGTAACCTGGCACTCTGTACTTTATTTTTGCATTTTCCCTTTTATAGAGAAGTTTCCCAGAATGTTGTGGAAATTGGAAATAAATGAATGCCCATAAAAATAATATCTCCAGGCAATTGCAATATCTGATGTAAAGAGTATCTACAGGTTGTGAATTTTAACCACAGTTGGCTTCTTCTGAAAATGCTTATAACAAAACCCAGAGGCACTTAAATCTGATATAGTCAATGGTTTGGGGACCAAGTGGATAGATGCTCTCAACTTATATTTAATTAATACATAATAGATTTAGTTGTAGTCAATTTTATTTTGGATAAGATGGAGCAAATCCAATTTTGCAATGTCTTCTTAACACTTTGGAAAACTAGCTTTGGGGAAAAAGTCAGAGAAGCAAAAGATGAGAATACTAAGTGGACTTGAAGAATTCTGGTGATCTTGGGTTTCTTTCCTCATACTGACAGACAATAGTCATATGTTTTCTATCCCCTCATACCTGTTTTTTAAATATGTTTTTAAACAAGAAAATGTGGTTATCTGTACTTTGGAAAGAAAACTGGGATGTGAATGTAAGAAATAATTCATGTAAAAAACAACAAAAACAAGGAGCTCTTTAAAAAAATGTTATTTTTGTACAAAAGAATTCTTATACTTTGCTTTCAGAGTACTGGATATTGAATCCAGCCATACTAATAGAAAATGCAGACACTAGGAAATCTGTTAAATATTTATTTACTAAAAACATAATTTTTCAGAGGGCAGTCAGAGAAGACAAAGCTGTGCGTTAAATATGAGCTCCCTGTCCAAAAGAGAATATACACCGGCTCCATTTAGCAGGGCTCCCCGGGCTGCAGATGAGGAGCCGGGACCTTACTCACATGCAATTATTAACACTCCCAATAAATCCTCAGGATCCCGATCCCGCTGATATATGTCATGGCAGAAATAGCTTAGTACACGAAGCGACAAGAAATGCTGTTCCTGTCAGTGGCAGAGATACTGCCGTCCACATTAAATCAGGGGCAGACGGAGACACTGAGAGCTGTGAGTTCATAATGCCGGGACTTCTTGTCTCCCACCGTACCAACTCTATCTTAGATACTTGTTTCCTAGCAAGGCTTTGACAGAGGACACGGCATCTGAGACCAGGATTGCCAAGGGATCCTGTGCCACCCTGGGCATCTGGAAACTATTTGTTTTGGTTTTTTGTTGTTTTTGTTATTTACGTAAACATTCAGCACACTTCCGTGGCCTTGAGCAAGACATTTCTACTTCCTTCTCAGCAGTTTTATCACTGGTAAGACAAAGAAGAGAGTATTTGTTGTGAGTGTTAGGAAAATTAAACAACCACATTCTTCCCCAGTCACAAGGGAATATAAATTTGTCAGGGGACAAATAATCACCTTCAGCATTGCTCTCCTTGCACTAGGCTTGTTTCTAGCCTACACACAGAGTCACTGAGCTCTTGGGAGGGGGCTCAGAGCAAGACCTCTGAGGATCCATTCTCCATTATCTGTGTGAAGTGATACCTTAAGAGTGGAAGGAAAGTTGTAGGCGTTCATGAACCTCCCGTGGAAGTGAGACACTGGCCACCAGTGGGCTGCTGACTCCCACCTACTTTTTCAATAAGGAGTGGTGCATTCAGTTAATAGACGATATTCTTTCTCCTATCTCTACAAATGTCCAGCCAAGGTGAGAGCCACCACTCGGCCGGTCCGTGTTCTCCCCGGAATAGAGTGAGGTGGCTGAAGGGGAAGAGGTTGGGGGAAAGCTGTGGGAAGGCAACGCATCATGCAGTTCAGTTAGCTTTCCCTGCCAAGGGAAGGAAACCGCGACTGCAGGATGATCAGCCACGTGCTGAGTGCTGAGCAGAACATATGATGTGCAATCAAACTCAGACCTATCAGGCAACATGCTGTTTTCAAATGTCCAAGGCAGGGTTTCCGTTATTCTACTGAAGCTAAATCTGTAAATGTCATGGAAAAAGACAGGCTGTCTTTATGAGAACCATGGGACTTCCCACTTGAGACTGTGCAAAAAACCCAGTATGAAAATGACCTTTCCGTCCTAGCCTGGGCCTGGCCTTTCTGGTCTTTCCAGGGCTATGAATAAGCACATGCTTTTGAAGATAGAAAAAGAAAAAAGGAAGAGGTGGAGATTAGGGGGATGAGTGTTTTCAAAAGCAAGTGCCAGTGTATAGGTAACCTCTGAAGGTGGACCAGATACCAGGCTGTACAAAGGGATGAGACTGACAGAAGGGATGGAGTACAAGGCCGTGGACTTGAGAAGTGATAGCCAGGGGAGGGGCAGTGTGGCCGTGGGCGCGGCTGTGCTCCGACGGCATGTGCAAGCAGATAGGAAGCGCGGCAGATCACACTGCAGCCGTTTGTATGGCTCCGTCAGGGAGGATGCCATTTTTATTCTTCATCACTACCCTTTTTATTTTTTATTTCAATTTTTTGCCAGTCAGGTATGAAAGCCCAAGGTGCTTTGGTACTAACTTAAGTGCTTTTGATTTATTGTCTGAAGCCAGCTTTTCAAGTTCCAGAGGCACTTGCTCTCTCCCAGCCATTTACTGTTTGGAATAGTAAGCTTGCTGTTGTGTGTGGAATTTTTTTTTTTTTTTTCCTTCTAGTTCCAGATGAATGACTTTGACCTCTTCTCTACATTGCCGGAGAATTGGAAAATATAACCCAAAATGAAATGGAAAAAAGCACAGGGTATTTGGAATAAAAGCTGGTGAGAGGGAAGTCTATACAAGGACAGGACACTCTTGCAAGCTTGGGGGAGACGGGAGGTACGGGCAGTCTGTGGCTGAGGACACAGGACGGTCAGGCAGTCCCGTGTTAAGCGGGTCAGGAACTTATACACTCCAGCTGACACTTAGGATTCTTGAAAGCTGACACTTAGAATTTTGAAACTGTTGAGGTTTATCGTTAGAAGCATTATAAGGGATTTGTTGGTGATGCTGGCTTATTACAAACTACTGCCTTGATGAGGACCCATGAGAGTAAGTTCTCCTAGCCCTCAGAACTTCGGAGATGGGGCTGATTTTAATCTTCCCGGCAATGCAGAACTTACAGCCGACTACGTGATCCCATTTACTTGGGCTTCTGGGTATTTTAGAGCCAATGTGCCACCTAATTCAAACAAAGTTATGGGAAGTGTATGGCACACGACCTTGTGTTTCCTCTTCCAACTCTCTCTTGTCATATCTGATCTGTCTCTTTTGTCTATGCATATATAAATAGTAGAAACTTGACTCAAATTTTTAGAATGAAGCTTGTATAAATAAATTGAACTATCACACAGTATCAGAGGTTTATATCTGGAGTGAGAAAGGTACTCATGAGAAGGTACTTGGCAGTGATTTGGGGGGGTAGTCTGACCTCCCGTGTAGTAAATATGTTTAGTACTCTGTCATATGAGCAGATAACCTTTCTTGAGCTCAGTGTGTGAAAACTGCAGCCCTAAGCACTTGATCTGGCTAAGCACTTTATTTTTATAATTTCCTTTGTACTTTATTATAACCCTGTGTGTTGTAATAACCACAGTACATTAAAGTACAAAGCCTATATGTATGGGAACACATACAAAAAAATGTTCTTTGTGGGAACCAGTTTTCAGCAAATAAGACAAATAGTCATTTTCAGCAAATCTGACAAAACTGACTGGGAGGTTTGTTTTTTTTAATCCAAGACCTAAAATCTAGTAAGTGGTGGAGCCAAGTTCCCAGCCAGGGCAAATCTAACTCCGCATAACATTCTCTTAACTTTTGGGATAATAGATCTGAGTTCAAATTCGTGTCCATTTTTTACTAATGATGAGACCCTGGGCTAATGACTTAATCATTCTTATCTTCGGTTTCTCCCATGCCTCGAATGGGAATAAATATAGTACTTAAATAATATTTAAAATGCTCAGAACAGTGTTTGGCATTTAGAAAGTGCTCAATAAATCAATGAATATTAGCTATTGTTATCATATTTAAAGAGTATGTCTATAGTATACATAATTAAAATTCTTTTCCCACCAGCAGAGACATTTCTTCAATATTCAATTAATCACGTCTTACAACTCTCTGCACATATGCCCCGGCAGTGACTGTTCCCAGGAGAGCCAGTGTTGGAATGCACATGTCGACGTTTCAAATGTAAGGTACTGCAAGGTCAGTGTGTCCCAGGAGAAGGCCAGCTGCCAAGAGACCTTGCGGAGTAGCATTTCCAGGCTGAATTCATCACAGCTGGTGTCCAGACCTCAGCATTGCGGGTCCCAGCATTTGGTCTGGTTAATGCCCAGAGCTGATTATTCAGGGGGGATGGCTTGTACCAACTCACGAAAGACTGAAGCATATAAATTGGAAAGCCAGTGTATTAATTTACAATGAAAACTATTACTGTTAACTGGACCAGACATTTGCATCAGTCTGACCAGTGAATTCCTGCCCTGTAGGCAAGCTGCATAGGGGGCCACATTAACAGAAGGTTGCTTGGTGAGCAGGATGCTTGTTTCAAGTGCTTAGTCTCATCAGACGCTAATGGCAGCATGCATCCATCTCCATCTACCTGCCAGAAAGAACAGACATTATCCAAGTAGCTTGACAATGCCGAGATGTCCCTGCCCCGGACCGGAGCAGAATGTGCTTCTATGGCTTTTCTTTTTTCTGTGGCTGACCAGTCTCTGTTTCGGATTGTTTTTTTTCTTTCTTGAGATATGTCAACACTCACAGGAAGGTTGCTGTGCTCCAGAAGCCATCTTTCCTCTTCATGGTAATCTTTGTTCATTTAGTAGTTTAACTTTTACAGGGCATCTTCATTGCTGCTGGCTGTTCCGAATTCTCCTGAGCATTTCATGTACCACGTACACAGTGCATATTCTACCCAGTGTCACCACAATCTCCCCTGCCTCAAGCTATCTGTGGTTTTCTCATCATCTATGTAAATTCCTACTAAATGAATCTCCAGCTCTCTCCTGAAACCTACCCAGAGCCCATACTTGAGCTGCCATAACTGCTGATGTTACCAAGAAAGAGCTCCATAGGGGGTTACTAGCCACCTTAAACATATTTAAAACGGAATGGGTTGTGATTCATTAATAGGTACTGTAAAGACTTGGTATTTGAGTAACGATGTTAAAAACTTTTTGCAATTACTCAAGTTAATTGTACTTCACTAATGATCACGATGTTAATAAGATGCTATCACAGTTTTTAAATCCCACCCCCCCCGCCCTTGCTTTCCGTGACATCTAGAATAGAATCAAGTGACCTGGAATGGCCAAGAAGAACCTTGGTGATCTTGCCCTTGGCTGCTTCTCAGAATCAACTTCCTCCCACGCGTCTCCCTCTCGCACAGTTCTGCAGACTCCGTGATGGTTTGGGACTGTGCCAGGTGTGCAGCCGCATCAGTTCTTTTGCCCTTGTTGCTCCTCCCCGTGCAGTGCTCCCCCACTACACATTTGCATCTGGTTGGTTCTTCCTCTCACTGAGGCCTGTTCAGAAGTGGCCTCCGCAGAGAAGTCTTCCGACAGCCCCTCTAGCACCCTCTCACGCTCTCTTCTCATCCTGCTTTCTTCTTTGCAGTCGTCACTTCCCAAAACAGTATTTGCATTATCTGTGTTTTTGAACAGGATGTATTTCTTTATCTTATTCACTACCATATTATTAGAGCCTGACTTAATAGCTGGAACAGGGATGAATGAATGAGAGAATGAACTTACTATGGACGATCATTAGATTTTTGTTATCCCTCATGTTGTGCCCGGCAGCTCAGCTTACCTCAAATGATGTCTAGGTTCTGACTTCGCCATTTCTATGACGTTTTATTGTGGCCCTATCAAAGGAACCCGGAGGAATTGTCAGATCTGTGCAGAAGCTCAGCCAAGGGTTGGCATCCAAATCTTTGTCACTGTCAAGTAGTTTCCACGAATGTTTATTTAATCCCATCTCTTCCATTTCTTTTGCACCTCGCTTATCTTTATACTTCTCTACCTCTACCCTGTCCTTCCGTTGTCATCAGTTCTCCTCTGCATTTTTTTTTTTTTTCCTGTGGAAGGTAAGACTGTGGGGGGGTGCTTCAGATAGTCAACAACCACTTACTGTACCCCTGTCTCATCCTCAGTAGCTGGAACCCTGCTCTTGCCTTGAGGTCTACCTGCTGCTTCCTCTCTCCTCACCTCCCTCACCAGCTGAATTCTGTGAGTGAGACGCTGCAGCATTTGCTTTCTGTCTGGCTTGGGGAGGCCTTGTTATAATGTCCCATGAAGTGTTAACAGTGTACATGGGTGGGACCATGGGATCATACTGTTTTTATAAAACCATTCTCATTTTTGTATTGTTTTCTACTTTTTTCCCCCACCTTTCTCTCAGGAATCTTGAATAGGGAGATAGTGAAATCAGAAGCCTGAAACTCTAAGTTTCATTTATCTTTACTTCCCAGGAAAACTTGAGGATTTTGAGAATGATTGAAATATACAAGGTATATTTTTTATGCCAGGAGAATCTGTTTCAATTTGGTTATTATGCAGAAAATTAATTCTTTTTTTAAGATTGTATTCATTTGAAAGAGGGAGTAGGAGCAGGGGCAGGGGGGTGGTACAGGGAGAGAGAGAAGCAGACTCCCCAAGGAGCAGGGAGCTGGCCAGATGCAGGGCTTGATCCCCAGGACCCTGGGATCATGATCTGAGCTGAAGGCAGATGCTTAACCGACTGAGACACCTACGCTCCCCCAGAAAATTATTTCTAACATTGCTTTTGAAAACTCTTTTTTTTTTTTTTTTTTCTTTTCTGGTGGAGGCGGGGATTTGTGGGCCCTATTGAAACTCCTATAGATCAGTTCACAGATTCTTAACTCAGGACAATTTTATTCTCCAGATCTGTCTGTTACTGAGTGGCATGACATTTTGCTAGACAGCAGGCGCTAAAAGATATACTCATCCTTCAGATTCACTCATCCCTGGAATACCCAAGGTATGCCACTGGGATGTCTTTGAGCAGGTTCACAGATGCTGCTTAAGATAGTATGCCGCATTAAATGCAAAAAGGAAGTGTTGAAAAGCCTTAAAAATGCCATGAACTGAGAGAGAAATGTGAACTCTGTTTTAAAGAATCATGTTTATAAATGCACTGGGACCTAAGAAGCAAAAAAAGGAATTCCAAGTTTATTCTGCAGCCCTTTGTATTTAAAAATGTGTCTGTTGGATGTGTGTCTGTTTCTGAGTATTTATAACTCAACCGAGAAAGATAGGCTTGTGACTTTGTTATTATATAATACACGGATAGGCTACTCTGTGCTTTGTGACTGTAGATCCTGTAGGGCAGTCTACTTTTACTGTTAGGCCTCTCTGCTTGGGTTGCAGGCTGTGCTTATAGGAAGACACATTCTCTCTGGGATTGATTTAAACCAACCCATTCTGTATGTTGCTGCTGCGGCTTCCCAACATTTCATGGAGATGTGACATTATTGAAGTTGAGTTTTAATATGTCATTCTACGGTTTCCTTCCTCTGACCCTGTCTCTACTCAGCCTGCCATACAGCTGCCATCCATTCTCTGTGCTTGTCCAGACGAGTGGAGCTGGCTTGTAGCAGGAATTACTTCCACGCTGGGAGACTTTCTAGGACTTCACTGCTGATGATCCTTTCTTGGCTTTCTACATGATGTCTGGGACAATCTGAGTCGGCCTTTTAGATGAGAGAAGGTGATTACGTGGATGGCATGATTTGAAAGATGACAGGAAAGCTTTTTTCTCCCTAAATCATTTCTACCCAAGTATCAGTGTGCCTGAGATTGCTTTTCCAGAAGCATTTCTTTTCATGTAAACCTTGCCCATTTTACCTTCAGAAAAAATTGAACATTCATCCACTAATACGTTAGAGTGAGTGATGCTGTTAGCATCATTGGGAAAGATCTGTGCCTCAGTTCTGGGATCTGAGAAAGACATTTAACTATGGGAAAGTGTTTTCTTTTCTTACAGATTTTAGGTAGCAGAGATTTCCTCATTACCTTGTAATTATTAATTGAGGTCAGAATCCTGGGAAGATGGCAGCAACACTTTAACAAGATTCACCAAAATATTTCTTTTTCCATTTAAGCAGATGAGTTCATATGGAGGACAGAACACTAGCTGTTACGAGCCAATAACCTACATCAGTTTTGCACATACTGAAGAGATCATGCTACTGTTCCAAGTCTTATCTGTTGATGCTTTCAGACATTCTGGGTTAGGATGGAACTTACTTAAGTCTCTGTATGTTTCCTCAGTATGTGGAATCCTGAGGAAATGAAGGAAGTTAGAGTATGCCCCCTTTCTCCTTGTCATCAGGAAGGAAAGTAAAAACTATGACCACGAGTTATTGACTATTTTCCAGCATTGACAGTATCTTGGCCAGAGTCCATGGTAGGTACCCAGATAATCAAAATAAGCACTAGTGTTTACTGAGCAATCACTTTATACCAATAGGTTTGTTATGTATATCATTTCATGATATTCCCAACAACCTATGAAATCAATAATACTATTATTCAAATCTTAATCAATGAAATTAAATAATTTGTCCAAATTTTATACTTGATGCTTGGCAGACAAGGGACTTCAAGTTCATCTAATTTTAAAACGTATGTTTTCAAAGAAGATGTCAAACTATATCCTTCAACATGTTAGGACTGAGAAGGAAGGACACATTGGTCATTACAAACAATGTGGCACACACACACACGCACACACACACAACACAACTAGGTATAGTCAAAAGGTATAAAACAAAACCAACAATAAAACAAAGGGAGAGCTACAGCTGTTTATAGACAAAAGAAATGCCAGAATATAGATAAACATAAAAAGAAAAAAATAAAGAAAAAACAAATACATAAATAAGCTGACACGAAGTTTTCCTAATAGTTTCCTAACTTCCAATAAAAAATCTAAGAAGTAAAATAAAACAAAAATTATTTGAGTGTAGTTGACATACAATGTTGCATTAATTTCAGGTGCATAACACAGTGATTCAACTTTTCTATAGATTATGCTGTACTCACCACCAGATTCCATCTGTCCTCATGCAATGATGTTGCGATATCATTGACTGTATTCCCCATGCTATACCTTTTATTGCTCTGACTTACTCATTCTGTAGCTGGAAGCCTGTGTTTCCCACTCCCCTTCACTTGTTTTGTCCATTCTCTCCACTCCCCCTTTCCAGCAACCATTAGTCTGTTCCCTGTATTTGTAAGTCTGATTCTGCTTTTTATTCACTTTTTTTAGATTCTATATAGGCATGAAATCACATGGTATTTGTCTTAGTCTGACTTATTTCACTTAGCATAATACCTTCTGGGTCCATTCATGTTGTCACAAATAGCAAAATCTCATTGTTTTTATGGTTGCATAATATTGCATTTTGTGTGTGTGTGTGTGTGTACACATGTGTGCACCCACACCTGAGCTTCTTGTCCATTTATCTATTTATGGACAGTTGGGTTGCATCCATATCTTGGCTATTGTAAATAATACTGCAGTAATCATAGGAGTGCATATATCTTTTCTAATTAGTGTTTCCATTTTCTTTGGGTCATTATCTAGGGGTGGAATTATTGGATCATATAGTATTTCTATTTTTAATTTTTTGAGGAACCACCATACTGTTTTCTACAGTGCCTGTACCAGTTTATATTCCCACCAACACTGCGCAAAGGTTCCTTTTTCTCCACATCCTCGCCAACACTTAGTTCTTAACTTTGGGATTTTAGCCATTCTGACAGGTGTAAGGTGATATCTCATTGTGGTTTTGATTTACATTTCTCTGATGATTAGTAACTTGGAGCATCTTTTCATGTGTTTGTTGGCCATCTATATATATTCTCTGGAAAAATGTCTTTTCAGGTTCTTTGGCCATTATTTAATTGGATTGTTTTCTTCATATTGAGTTGTGTAAGTTCTTTATGTATTTTAGATATTATTCTCTTTGGATATATTAGTTGTAAATACCTAAGCAGTAAAAATTTGAGTATGGCCCTATGAACCCAGTACTTGGATTATAGAATTAACTAGATTAAAAGGGTGGCCAGGGAATTTTTTGAGTAATGAGCACTTGGCCTCATGATTCTTAGGCTCGATATTCTGGGCTTAACATACCACCTTTGATTTAAGTCACCCTTAGGGCCAACCAACGGTCATTTAATTCTTCATTGTACCTTCTATTCAATAGTACTTAAAAATCTTACTCTTTTAAAGCCACATCTTACTACCAAGTTCAGGAAACTCATTTAGAATACATCCCCCACCCCCACCACCAAACACACATACCATATGATACGTTACTTGTACCTTTCTTTTAAAATATTTTTCCTAAAGTGGAATTAGCACTTACTCATTACAGACAAATTAGAAATGTAGAACTTTATGATAAGGAAAATGAAAGCCTAGTACAATGTTAATCACTGCTAACACATCAGTGTATGCCTTTCTAGTATCTGAATGCATATTTTACCAGCTAGAATCATGTTGAAATACAATTTTGTTTTCTTACTTTCTTCCATGTTAACATGATAACAAAAGCATTTCCCATCTTTTTAAATCCCTTTACAAATAGCATTTTGATGGCTGCATAGCAGTATGTCTAGAAGTAGTATCATTTTCTAACACTTTCTCTAATGTTGAACATTGGTGAGGAGACATCAGATATAAATATTCTGTGTTCTGCTACCGATTACTATTGGTTCTGTAAGCCTGTGTGTTGTGCAAGTTGTTAGTAGGAGTTTGGGGCTGGAGGCAAATATGCTTTATCTCAACCCCACCTCAATTTAGATAGGATTTAAATTAATCCGACATAATTCCTGACTCTGTGACACCAGGCTAAGCGTGGGGTGCGATGGGGAAAATGGAGCTGAAAAGTAGAGATTGAGGGAGAGAGAGAGAGAGAGAGGCAAGTGAAGAAGGGAAGAGGGAGGCACTGGAGAGAGAGTGGCATAGAAGGAATGGGAAGGAAGGAAGGAGAATGTAGAGTAGGAAGAAATAACATGTCAATTACATGCTTATGCCTTGTCAAGATGGCCGGGATGGAGTTAGCCTTTCAGAATACCAGGTGTTAACTAGCCATCTGCTCACCTTCTCTGAACCCAAATCAGCTTTTTTTGCATCAGCATGTGAATTTATGTGACATACTCCATCTTCAGATTTGAGCAATCGTAGCACTTAAGAAGCCAGCTTTGTTTCCAGGAATCTGTATTATGTCACAAAACCGTGGAATTAGATTTCCCGCTGCCCTTTTACCTCCTCCACTGCCTGGTATTAGCACGGTTGTCTTCGTGATGGAAGCCCTAAGTCCTTGGCCTCAAACCAGTCCTGCTCCCCCGGGGCTCACACAGCAGTGTTCTGAAATTCCTACTTACTAGCTCCTTCAACAAGACTGATGCTGAAAGGCCTTTGCTTCTGCTTTCAGCATTCATCACATTCCTTATAAATGAAACATGAATGTAATTCATATTTCTTCCAGGGAGAGAAGTTTTAGAGGCTTCATTTATTCATTCATTCGACAAATATTTATCGGGTCCCTTCTGCACTTAAAATACCATGGCAGGCACTGTGAGGGATGCGGAGAAACACAAGCACAGTGAGTAGGGATCTAGTCTACTGTCAGGTTAACTTTACCTCTTCTATAGCTTCTGCATCTCTCCACTCAGTCCATCCTAACTACCATAGCCTTAATTCAAGCAGCCATTATACTCTTCCTGGATGACTATATTTTAAAAACTGGATCATATTATTTCTGTACTTAAAGCACCAATTGTCAGGCTAAATCTCTAAATCCTTAATATGACCTTCAAGTTCCTAGAGAATCCAGAACCACTTAATCCTCAGATAATATCTTTTGACCCCCATAACTTTAGCTACCTTGAATTTCTTTCAGTTCTTTGTGCATGGGTGTGTCTTACTACTATGATTTTGTGTATACTGTTGGCTTGCCACATTCTTCCCATCTTACCTTCCTCATTCCTCGCCTATTTACCTCCTATTTGCTGGTCATTAGTTAGGTCTTAAATTAGACTTAACTTTAACCAAGGAGATTTCCCTGTCTGCTCATCCTTCCCTCCCGTCTCTAGACCATTAATTTATTCCTTCTCTTTGTGCTCCATGGTACCTTGTACTCTTCATACCACTCATTGTACTTCTTTATTACTTACACGTGCCTCTCACATGGAAAATTCCATGAGGTAGGTGTCATGTCTACCCTGTTTTCTGTTGTGTTCCCATCTTAGGATACAGTGCCTATTATATTTTTAAGTGGTAAAATTTATAATTACCATAGTGACAAGCCTATATTATTATTTTTTTTTAATATTTTATTTATTTATTTGACAGAGATCACAAGTAGGCAGAGAGGCAGGCAGAGAGAGAGAGAGGAGGAAGCAGACTCCCTGCTAAGCAGAAAGCCCGATGCCGGGCTCGATCCCAGAACCCTGGGATCATGACCTGTGCCGAAGGCAAAGGCTTTAACCCACTGAGCCACCCAGGCGCCCCCGACAAGCCTGTATTATTAAGGAGCCCTGATATACACCAGTAATGCTTCATGTGCCATGCACATTTATAGATTCCATATAGGGTAAGACTACATATAATTAAGTGGTAGGTTTGTGAAGGGTGTGATAAGTGTTAGAGATACCACATACCACAATTAATAACTTAGATCATTAGAACTTGAATTTCTATCCTTTTCTGTCCCTTGCCTCTTGCCCAAACTACCTGCCCACTCTGCTTCAAATTACATATTTAATGCGCCACCATAGGTACGTTGAGAAATAGTATTTCAGGTATTATGAAAGAATTTAGCACTTGGAAATCTACACCTTCCAGGAATGTTCACCCAGGGATTCCACAGTGAGCCCTACGCGTGACACCAGATGAACAGCTCCACCCCTGACTTCTGGCCGATCAGTCATTCTTTTACTTTTCAATCCTCCCCTGAAAATTTGATCAAGATCTGCACCACACTGTGGCATATTGCATATGTCCCAGAGGGGATAGGTTGAGAAGTTGGGTGACTAGTGGACAAAATCTTGGAGTAAATCTGAATGACTACAGCTTTTGTGGTATTTGTATTAGTATGTCAAGGTATTGGTGGTTTTAAATGACTTTTGCATATTAAATGAAACTTCAACAGATCATGTTTTGCTATGTGATCGTGGACTAAAAAGATAGGGAAGAATAAGAGGAATAAGGGAGAATGACAGAATATATATGGATCTAAATGATTTCGATAAAAGGTAATGTTAACTGAGTTTCTGACACTTTGACAGATTGTAAACATACAGTAATTTACAGTAATACAGCAGTATACTATTCCCTTGTATTAATGAGAAAATTAGAGCTTGCGGAAGTTTAGTAAGTTGTGCAAGTTTCTATGTGTAGGATATGGAAAGGAAGAAGTGCAGTGGAGGGTGTGTGATTGCAGGGTCTGAAACCTTTAGAGCACTGAATAGAGGGATTAAACAAGTGGTAGAGGAACCCGGAGAATGAGGGTAGAGGCAAATGTGAACTGTTGGCAGGTATTAAGAATGGAAGGGGAGGGGGCGCCTGGGTGGCTCAGTGGGTTAAGCCTCTGCCTTCAGTTCAGGTCATGATCTAAGGGTCCTGGGATCAAGCCCCACATCCGGCTCTCTGCTCAGCAGGGAGCCTGCTTCTCCCTCTCTCTCTCCCTCTCTCTCTGCCTGCCTCTCTGCCTACCTGTGATCTCTGTCAAATATATAAATAAATAAATCTTTAAAAAAAAAAAAAGAATGGAAGGGGAGGAAGCAAGAAGGATCTGAACAATGTAGATGAGAGATGATTGCATATGGTCATCAGGTACCGTATTCTTAGGACATATTCCCCACTTGCCAGATGCCTTGAAAGCTAGCATGGAAATGGACAGGAGGACTTTCCAATTTGGAGTTAGAAACCCAGTGCTGCCTTGTGTCAGGTGACCACAGGGGCTTTTTAGCTTAGCTCCAGGCACCAACCACTCTTTAATTTCCCCTAATATACGAGGAACTGAAAATATGGAGACAAGTAAAATGGTATCTGTAAAGCTGTGAAATCCCGTGTAAAAAGGTTATCACCGCAGAAATACTGGCAGTTGTCATTGCTGCAGCCGGAATAAGAGTACCTTGAAAGTCCAGTTGATAATTTCCTTGGTTCCGGTGCTTCCTCTAATCCACTGATGAAACTGTGTAAGTATCTGCCACAGAGAGAACTGCAGAAAGGAGGGGGGACAACTTTCCTGGCCCCCATTGACCTAATAACAGGAAAAGGGAATTCAGTCCATGGTCAGTAAATCTCCCTGGCTAAAGGGGTGAGCACCAAGTGAATTTGTTGCTTGACAGAAGCACACAGCAGAACCCTGTAATATGTGGGGGGCCGTTTCTGAGTAATTCCCGCCTTCTGTGACATGCCACCCTTGGTCCATGTTGTCACCACACTGCATAAAGGCTGGCCTAGACTGGTTTTAATTAAATCCCCCTAAAGGGTGGTCAGATCGACCTGTCTTTGCTGAAAGAGCAGTTGTGATCTAGTGTCCTGAGAATACATGCTACCCCATGGCCATCCCCAGAGGCTGTCTCATTGCATTTCTGATCAATGTCTTTATCTCTCCCTGGCTTTTGAGCAAAAGCGTGACGAAAACAGAGAATGAAAACATAGTGCAGTTTCCATAGCAACATGTTTAGAAAGAAAGGAACGGAAGAGGGGAGAAAAGTGGAACTCTACTATGATTTTGGTTCTGAACACCAGTGAATGGGCTGTCTGTCCTCAGCAGTCAGTGCCAGGGTTGATTTATGTAAGAGCAGTAGAGGTAGTATCAGAATCTCTTCAATTCCAGATCGTTCCAGTAGGGGGTGGAAAGAAGACTAGCATGATGCCTGGATGGAAGAAAAACAGTCACACATGTACCTTCTTGCTCTGATGCTGGTCATCCTTTTAAATAATACGATCTATGAATATTTATTCTGATACCCTGGTACCTTTCCTAACTTTGGGGAAGATAGCATATAAAACGTTTGTTACCTGCTTCAAAGAGCTTATTAACATAAAGCACAAACAAATACTGAATAAATTTTCCCAAGCAAAGCAATGTACAACACGCCGATAAAATGCAAACTGAAAGCAAATACTTTGAGTGCATATAGATTCAAGAACTAAGCATTGAGAAGTGTTCATTTGGAAACGTTCACGGAAAGGGCACCTGGTCTTGTTTAAAAAAAAAAAAGGGGGAAGAAAAGTGAGCTGACAGGAAAACTTTTTTGTTTGATTGTTTGTTTTTTTGCTTTTGTTTTTCCCCTGGGTGGGGTGAAACAGAATGAAAAATTCCTCAATTTGTAGGTGAAATAGGTAAAATGTGTCTGAGATGGTGAGGTTAACTTGGCTTTCTTACTATATATTTCTTACAAATATATTGTCTAGGAAAGATTAGAAAAGGGGTTTAGTAAGGTAGGTGTTTAGTGAAGAGCAGAGAAATTTACATTTAATTTAAGAGGAAATTTTCAGATGTTCTTGAGTCACTTGGGTTTTGAGTAGTAAGTGCTTGATTAAGATGCCACGTAGAGGTATACAGGATAAATCACTTCCCGTGTAAGATAGACAGTATTAGAACCAGAAGAACCCAAAGTGAATTGTACATGCATAGACCTTTTGTATGGAAGACGAGTCTAGTTGTTCTAATAATGGCAAGATAGGAATCAACTGAGTACCTACTCTTGCTTGGACTTGGCATATAATAATAATGCTTGCTCCCTTTTAAGAGCTCATGATACACCATATAAGGCAATCAGTGTAGCCCATGTATTATCACATTTGTAATCTTCAAAGTAACCCACAGAGATTTATTACAATGCCCATTTTCTAATTGGGAAACTGAAAATCTGGGAGGTTAAAGCCCTACCTGAGACTGGCATTTGAACCAGACTCCAAAGTTCATGACCTTTCTCTTGGAGAACACTGTGATTTGTGCAGTAGGCTGTGAGAGCTGAAACTAAGAGGCCTGACATGGCTTGATAGTGGATGGGAAGAAGGTGAAGGAGAAAACCCCTAAGGGAGAGGACGATGTCAGTGTCATCAGGAGTGTTGGAGCTATTTGGAAGACAGGGCTTCAGTATGTCATTTTCAGTTTGGGGAGAAACCGTCCCTGTAGTTTGCATTGATTGGATTTTAATTGATAGCAGCAGGGGTACTTCTGTGCACCTTTCGATAAGCTTTGTATAGTCTGAAAATTTCAGATATTGCATGGGGATGGGAGCACCCGAGTTAATGCACTTTCTGGACATGCTAATGTATGCCCTAGGAGGTAGAAGAAGGTCAGCCTGAAAAGAGAACCACCAACAGCTGTGGTTAGAATTGTTCTTTCTACCAGCCTTCAGCAAAATGTCTTTTTAACTTTCTCTCGCCCTCATCTTGTGAATTTGAAGCCTTTTGGTTGAAGTTTTAATAGAACTTGAGCTAAGTGTTCAATCCTAAAATCTTAATATATGTGTCTAAAATTCATCCAAGTCCTTATATAAAGGCATGTGAAGAAAGAATGCATTTCGTGTTTCTTTGCATATTTTTTCTCAATTCTTTTCCAGAACGATAACCCTAGGGTCTAATAGCATGGCTTCTGCTTCTCTACCTAATTTGCATGGTGAATACTTTATAGTATGAAATACCATTGATAGGCAAGAAAAGGAAAAAAAAAAAAAAAGACAGTGACTGTTTCATGTCAACAACAGGGGAATTTGAGTTTGCGTTTAGTTTAATTCTGAGCAGTGTTAAGGGGGATTAACACTAAGATGCAGCAATGCTGATGCTAGCAGCTTCTCTGTCCCTTGAGGGAAAGCAGAGGTTTCTTAGCAAAGTGTCAAGAAGGTGGAATCTGGAGGCAGAGACCTAAATTCAAGTCCTGACTTCACTACTATCTAGTTGTGGGACTTGGGCACTTACTTTATATATTTCGGCTTTTGTTCCCTCATCTGAAAAATGGAAATAATATCTATATCAATTAATTATGATAAGTACCATTTTCAAAAGTGCTTAAAACAGAGTCTGGTTCATTGTGTGGTTGGAGACTGCTATTAAGAGCAAAGATGGTTAGATGGACAGTGAACCTGGTATGGCAGGAGAGAAAAAGTCCTCTCCAACGTTTCAGGGCCACAGTGAGGGCTTCAAAGTGGAGGTGGGAGATGGTGCCAGAATAGAGCTGGGAAATGGTTTTCTCAGATACACAGAACTGTACACAGTGCACATGTACAGTAGGTCATGGGAGCAGTGGGAGCTACAGAGTATAGCAGGGAGAGAATGTGTGTATGGATGTCGTATATGTTTGGGCGGGTGCACACACAGATACGTAGTCTCCCCCCCCAACACTCTCTGACAAAAACATAGATTTGCAGAAAGAGGTTTATCCTCTTTCCTCCTTGTTCAGTCTTGAACATAAGTGGAAAAACAAAATAACAGAAGGAAGCAGAGAAGGCTCTAACATTTTCATGTACACAGAGCAAGATTTCCCAATCAAAACCCAAACTGACAACAGCAACTCTTGTGAGGAAAATGGCCCATTTTCTTATAAGGGGTGATGTCATCCTGACATGGACCCACTTCATCATTTGGTATGATGGTTACTCTGGCAGTTTTACAGAACATAACTTTGAGAAATAATTTCTGTCATTACTCTGGTTGTTCCTGGGAAACCACACCTGGGTTAGACTTGCCTCAACCCTGCAGTGTTTGTGTAGAATGGAACTGCTCTTGTGACTAGCAACAAAGACCTGGAAGGTCTCCTGGTTTGGGGGTGAGCAGTGGGCCACTCTCTACTCTTCAGTCTTCTCTGAACAGAGTTGTCAGTGACTTTAGACTATGCAAGTACCTAAAATTTGTCTGGCTTCCAATCTGTAACCATTTCTTTTATGTATTTTTATTCCCATATCTATAAACTTGGAATTAGAGTATCCCTATGGTATTTCATGCTTCAGTTTTCCAAGCTAATAACTTCCTATCAAGTTTCAGTCCATCCTTCATGTGGGCTAAAGGGTAGATACACTATATGGTATGCTCTTTTCAGTAGCTTCTGAATAAATAATTAAATGCTAATGTTGCTTTTTTTCTTAACAATTGTTCTTAAGTGTTAAATCAGCTGCAGATTAATTGGAACTTTCTCACCATTTTCCCTTTTCTTTTCATAAATTAGCTTTCACTTTCATTTTCTTTCATGGACCTTTCCCTCCTTCTCTTCAGGCATTCTCAGAGGGCATCTAAAGTTCTTTGGCTCTGGAGTTTTGAAGTGTGCAATTTGGAAGGAATGTGGGTCTGGAGGGAATTAAATTAACTAGAAGCACTCTGATTTTTTATTAAATTGCCTCTTTCAAAGATATTATAGCACATTCCAGGTATCCATTTCTAAATTTTCTTCAAAAAAAGGGAAAAGGCATTAAAGTTCAGACCATTTTAGTTACTTTCTTGCTTTACTTTTAAGGTTTGTGCTCACAATACCTTTATCATGTTTTTAGCACAAAGTCCCAAACATTAAGAAAGTATATTTATTGAATTTAATTTGGTAAAAAAGAAAGACAGCAAATGAAGGTTTCAAAACGGCCAGAAAATGAAGAGAATGGAAGAAGCAGGAGCAGTAAGTAAACCATGGGGAAGTCATCTCCCCAAGCAAAGGGCGAAAATTCCAAATGATAGATAATGTAGGCAGTGGTCAGAACCTGGTAGAATAATGTGCAGAAAGAACAAAGAGCATAATCCTGGAGAGGAAATTGAGTATCAGCCTGTAAGACAGTTCGTGCAGTTCGAATAGAAAATTCTATAGGCACTCTAATGGGTAACAAGCGGGCCACCCGTCAGCTTATTTCCCCCCTTTAGACTGACACAAAGTAAATGTGTGATTATGAGAGATGAATAAGAACTGTACTTTTGAGATAATCAAAGTGACCCAGGGCTTGGGTCACTGTGCTAATGTATCCGGTCCTGGGATTCTTGACTAGAGGGTATGCCTCACAAAATAACTCAAGAGAAATGGAAAAATAAGATTAGCTGAAGACTGGTCATCGAGTATCTGCACATATGACTGAAAAAGCATATTGTGTGGATGATTAGTTTAAGTTTTCAATTATTCTCTTCACTTTCAGTAGTTTGCTTCATGTAGGCACCCAAAGAAAATATGGTATATTCAGAGTTAGAATGATGGTTGCAGTATAGGAAATGCCAGGCTGTTTCTGCGGAAATAAAACTGATCCTGCCATTTTTTTCTTAAAATACTTTAGTGCATTCCGACATCCTCAGTATGAAACCTAAGTTCCTTAGGGTGGCTTGAGAAGTCCCTCTTTGGGGGCCTGACTTCCTGGTGGGTAATTATTTTCTTTATTTGTTTATGCCCTTTCCTCCAATCCTAATTGAGGAATTCCAATTTTCTTTAAACAATTTTTTTTTTTTTTTTAAGGGAGCACGTGGGTGGCTGAATTTTTAAGTGTCTACCTTCGGCTCAGGTCATGATCCCAGGGTTCCGGGATCCAATCCCACTTCTGGCTCCCTGCTCAGTGGGAAGCCTGCTTCTCCCTCTCCCACTCCCACTGCTTGTGTGTTCTCTCTCTCTCTCTCTCTCTCTCTCTCTCTGTGTCAAATAAATAAATAAATAAATAAAACTCTTAAAAAAATAAAAAAAAATTTAAAGATGTTATTTATTTATTTATTTATTTATTTATTTATTTATTTATTTATAGAGAGAGCATGAGCAGGGGGAGCAGAAGCAGACTCCCTGCTGAACAAGGAGCCCAATGCGGGACCTGATCTCATGACCCTGGGATCATGACCCTAGCTGAAGGCAGATACTTAACCAACTGAGCCACTCTGCTGTCCATCAGATTTTCTTACTAAACACAATATGTTCTTTCTGCCAGAAGGCTCTACTCTAACCGTGATCTCTGGTCCCTTCTACTTTTTTTGTCCTTTCATTTTTTTTTTTTTTTTTTTTTGTCCCTTCTACTTTTAATTCAAAATTTGTCTCATATTAGGGCATTCAGACAAGAAGGTCCTTCTCTGGTCTTAGTACTTCCCATGCCATAGTTTGAATGCCTCTTTGTCCGTTTTTCCCATTAGACTGTAAGTAGTTTTAAGGAATGTCCTATAGTACATATCATCAATGTTTCCTCCCTATTGCCTAGCAAAGTGCCTGTCATCTGAATCTACTCATTATTTATTGGTTAAGTGAAGTGTCAAAGGAACCAGGATAATTTCATTAGAAGGGAAGGCTGAAGAGATAAATAACACTTAATAGAATGAGGGACATAGAGAGGATTCATGAGTTACACATCTCATCAATTGAACTACAGACCTTTTTACTATTCTGTAAAATGAAAGAGTCAGAGCTTCCCTAAAAAGGGTAAACTACCCCACAACACTTTCGTCATGCCTCTATTTTATGATAGCTGAGTTGTCTTGTATAGTTAAAATTTTATCTTTCACCTCATTGTAGGCTGTTTGTGTGTGTGTGTGTGTGTGTGTGTGTGTGTGTGTGTATGTGATTTTTCTGTCAGAGACTTACACCACTACTTCTTTTTTAATCACTCCCAAAGGGCCTGACACAGTATTATGTGGACAGTAGGCACTTTACAGGTTTATGTTCAATGAATTACTTTTGGATGAAATAACTGTGGAAGATAGGCTTTGTGAAACTTTAAAAATTAAATACCAAATGATGTCAAGTCTATAATCTGTTCTTTCTACACACTGGTCATAATATTTAACATAGAAAAGAAACTGACATCATGGAGAATGAGGCTATACCCCATATTTTTTTTAATCTGTCAGTGGAATTAAATATTCAATAGAGGTCCATACTGCAGAATAGACCATATCCAGTTGGGGGGTATCCATACCAAAGGATTGAAATAATTTTATAAATGTGAATGTTTGAAATAAAGCAGAGAGAAGTTGATTCATTACATGTTTGATTTTTCAATCCCAGATTTTAGGGGTATTATTTCTTTAAATGTAGATATGGGATTTAATTATAGGACCCTGGACAAGATTGTCCTCAAAATCTGAACATAATTGAATAGAACAGTAATTTGCAAACTGTAATTCTTGAACCAGAACCATGGACGTTGCCTGGGAACTCCTTAGAAATGCAAATTATCAGGCCACTATGGACTTACCAAATCAGGAAATCTGATGGTTGGGCCCAGAAATCTGTGCTTTAATAAGCCCACCAGAGGATTCTGGTGCACAGTTAAATTTTGAAACCCACTGGAATAAACTTTTCAGAGCACCAGCTAGGAAGTTTGGATGTGACTGTGGCAACACTTGAGGACTTAAGGATTTTCCAGCCTTGAGCATCCCCTAACTCTTCCCTTTAGGTACTGGATCCTCCTTTAGTCCAGATCTTCATGCCATAGAAAACATCAAGAACTGTTCATCATGTGTAGCAAAAGTTGACTGCTCATTCTTATATTATGACCTCAATATTAGCTCTGGAGTCTTTTTTTTTTTTTTTTTTGAAGATTTTATTTATTTACTTGAGAGAGAGAACAGGAGCAGGGGGAAGGGCAGAGCCCCCTCCTCAAGCCTCCCCCCCCCCACCCTGCCAAAGAGGGCTCTATCCCCGGACTCCGGGATCACCACCTGAGCTGAAGGCAGATGGTTAACAGACTGAGCCACCCAGGCACCCCTTGCTCTGGAGTCTTGTAATACTGTTTGCTGTTAGACTCTTCTATTTGGAGTGATCAATGACAAAAGTCATTAACGAAACAACCCTACTGTTTGTGGAGGATTTTATTTTGGTGGGTGATTTTGGTGGCTAATTTCTTTTTAATTTTAATGTCTGGGAGAATATGACTTTTAAAAATACATGGAAAATAATTTCAACTCTTCAGATCAAGGAGCAGAAGCAAAAATAATTTAAATACTTATGCATATTATACACATCACACATGATAGAAAATGAAAAGTTATAGCTCCATTTTCTTGTATCTCTAGGAAGCTATAAAAGTGCACATGTGACTCAGGTCATCTCATAAAGAAAAAATAATACATAACATATACAGAGATGTTTAAGAGGATTATAAAAATCTGGACTACCTACTTATTTTGTAGTAGCAAATTTATTCATTATTGTTGCTATTAATAATAGTAATATCATTATGAATCTGTGCATATATTTAAAAAACCACTATTTGCATTATCCACAAAAGAAAATTTTCCCTGTGGGACTTAATTGTGGCTTTTGGAAAAGAGAAGTGAAATCATTATGAAATGCTGAGATAGTCATACCTTTCTGCTCATGGGTCGAACACTCATTAATATTTATGTGAGGATTTTATTTTGTAGGAGAAGGAGGGGGTTAAATAGAAGATTCTGTGATGAGTACAAGGAGTGAGAACATGGTATGCAGTGCAAGACTCTGACACATGGATCACTAGCCACTTTGTGAAGAGGAAAAGCTCTTCCTCGGACAAGAAAATAAAATACCTCCTCCTTTCTTTTTCTTTTCTTTTTTTTTTTTTTTTTGCTTGTAAGTAAGTGAGGAATCCACTAATGGAAGGCTGTCTCTTCATGTAACTCAGGAGGTCCCTGGTACACCATATGAAGGCAGATCTGGAGACTCAGGATAACAGTGGCAAAACAGCAGGTTTCTTCTTGCTCCATTATTTGTGACGATGTTTACTTATAGGCACAGAGTGCATCTTACTTAGTGTTGGACTAGTGCAGCATTCTTTTCTGCTCGGTTTCTCTCAGCTGAGCAGAAGCTGTTGAGGACACTGCAGTGTCCCTTTTGAGACTGCAGCCAGTCCCTTTTGAAGTGAACCTCTTTCAGGTCTTTGGTCTCTTTCACTGGTGCCCATATCCATATGTCATGGTGAGAATTTCATACTATCAAAAGTGTTTATGTTCACAGTTGTGAACTAGTTATCAGTAGATGGATGAACTGGGTCAGACAAAGGAGGCATAGACCTTAATTCTACAGAGAACACAATCTACATCAAATTTCAGATTATTAATGTGTGTGTATGTGTGTGTGTGTGTGCACACACTTAATAATTGAAGACTCCCGTTGTGTCGCTTAAGAGAGATCATGAACTAGTTTGATGAAGAAATGTCAGGACTGGGCCAAGAGATGATAAATTATTCTGGATAGAGTTGTCTTCCGTAAGAGTCAGGCACAGAGGTCCTGACACACACCTTGGATACTTTTCTGAGTCAGTACTGAACCATTGCTTGTTCCAGTAATAACATAGGGATAAAATAAAACATCCTCCAAGGAGGCATTTAGTGGTGAGCTAAGGCTGAGAATCTTTAAGGACATTTATCTCTATAGTAGCAACGTTTGACTCTTTGTGGTTTCCACAAATCTTTGTAAAAGGCATTGATCGCCACTGTCAGTATGATTAGAGGAAGCACTGATGCATAGCATGTTTATGATTAAAAAAAACAAACAATTCATGCACTTAACACATGTCATGAGGAAGGCATTACTCTCCTGGGTAAAGATAAATTTTTACCTTTTAAAGAAGTGACTTCTTTTTTCCATTTTTTTTCTAATATAGCGTCGGCTTTTCTGTAAGGTATAAACCGGTCTGAGGACCAAGAAAGTCACACTTACTCTGGGACCTTAAACAATTCACCTGACTTCTTTGGTTCTTATTACCCATGGCTTCAAACGGAAGTTGTTTCTCTACCATGTTCTCTACCTCCAAAATTTATGGAATCTAGAAGTCATTGTTCCACATAGCTCTTCCAATAAACATTTCAGGATTTGCCCTAAAGAGTCAAGTGTTAGCAGAGAGACCGTCAAACATTTAGCCCCTCCCCCAATACTTGCTGAATGCGTATTACATCTTGAGGAAAGGGATGTAGAATGCAAAATTGTGTAAGATGTAATCTTTAACCTCTGGGAATATTTAACACTTTATGTAATGCAAGAAGAAAGTGTTGATTTTCATAAGGTCCTTGCAAAGACTATTATGTACACCACGGTCTCTCAAACTTTCACTGTTGACATTTTGAAACAGATGGAGAATTCTTTTTGTGGGGGGTTTCTTGTGCATTTTTGTATGCTTGACAAGATCCCTAGCCCATTACATCCCAGTAGCATCCCCTAGTTATGACAACCAAAATGTCTGTAAGATTGCCAGAGTGTAAGGTTTCCTTGAGGGTCAAACTCGCTTTGATTGATAACCATTGCACTAGTGGAGAGCAGTCACATCTGGAAGGGTTTTCAGAGAAGGCTCATTTAAAGAGATTTGATTTGACCTAGGTTCCTAGATCTAGGAACCTAGGGCTAGGTAAAGCTACAAATAAAGTTTGCAGTCATATTTTGCAGGACCTTGATACTCTTACCATCGGGGAGCACTCCAAGTTTGGAGAAAATGAGATGGGAAGTTATTGTAAGTAAAGATAGTGGTTTGACATGGTTATTGGAGTAGGACAGAACTGGATTCAAGCCCTAGATCCAACACATTAGTAGGCATGTGACCTTGGTTAGTAATCTAATAGTTTCTGCCCATGTTGATTATTAAACGTAATGTATAAAGTCTTTAGCACTGTCATGAGAGGCATGTACCTCTCATGAATATCATAGTGAATGAATATAGTGGTGACTAATGAATATCATGGTGAAACATGTATCAACCACAGGGTCTTGACATTCTTTATTTTTTTTTAATTAACATACAATGTATTATTTGCTTCAGGGGTACAGGTCCGTGAATCCTCCGTCTTATACAATTCACAGCACTCACCATAGCACATACCCTCCCCAATGCCCACAACCCAGCCATCCTATCCCTACCCCCCTCCACCCCCTAGCAACCCTCAGTTTGAATCCTGAGATTAAGAGTCTCCCGTATGTTTTATCTCCCTCCCTGGTCCCATCTTGTTTCATTTTATCCCTCCCTATTCCCTACAACCCCCTGCCCTTCCTCTCAAATTCCTCATATCAGAGAGATCATGTGATAATTGTCTCTCTCTGATTTACTTATTTTGTTTAGCATAATACCCTCTAGTTCCATCCATGTCCTTGTAAATGGCAGGATTTGGGGTTTTTTGATGGCTGCATAGTATTCTATTGTATATATGTACCACTTCTTTATCCATTCATCTGGTTTTTTGTTTGTTTGTTTGTTTTCCATTCATCTGTTGATGGGCATCTAGGTACTTTCCATAGTTTGGCTATTGCTGCTATAAACATTCAGGGGCAAGTGCCTCTTTGGATCACTACATTTGTATCTTTAGGGTAAATACCCAGTAGTACGATTGCTGAGTCATGAGGTAGCTCTATTTTCAACTTTTTGAGGAAACTCCATACTGCTTTCCAGAGTGGCTGCACCAGCTCGCATTCCCACCAACAGTGGAGGAGGGTTCTCCTTTCTCCACGTCTTTGCCAGCATCTGTCATTTCCTGACTTGTTAATTTTAGCCTTTCTGACTGGTGTGAGGTGGTATCTCATTGTGGTTTTGATTTGTATTTCCATGATGCCAAGTGATGCTGAGCACTTTTTCATGTGTCTTTTGGCCATCTGGATGTCGTCTTTGCAGAAATGTCTGTTCATGTCTTCTGCCCATTTCTTGATCGGAGTATATGTTCTTTGGTTGTTGAGTTTGATAAGTTCTTAATAGATTTTGGATACTAGCCCTTTATCTGATATGTCATTTGCAAATATCTTCTTCCATTCTGTCAGTTGTCTTTTGGTTTTGTGGACTGTTTCCTTTGCTGTGCAAAAGCTTTTGATCTCAATGAAGTCCCAATAGTTCATTTTTGCCCTTGCTTCCCTTGCCTTTGGCAATGTTTCTAGGAAGAAGTTCCTGTGTCTGAGGTCGAAGAGGTTGCTTCCTGTGTTCTCAAGGATTTTGATGGATTCCTTTCTCACATTGAGATTTTTCATCCATCTGGAGTCTTTTCTTGTGTGTGGTGTAAGGAAATGGTCCAGTTTCATTTTTCTGCTCATGGCTTTCCAATTTTCCTAACACCATTTGTTGAAGAGGCTGTCTTTTTTCCATTGGACATTCTTTCCCGCTTTGTCAAAGATTAGTTGATCATAGAGTTGAGGGTCCATTTTTGGGCTCTCTATTTTGTTCCACTGATCTATGTGTCTGTTTTTGTGGCAGTACTATACTGTTTTGATGATGACAGCTTTGTAATAGAGCTTGAAGTCTGGAATTGTGATGCCACCAAGTTTGGCTCTTTTTTTGAACATTCCTCTGGTTATTCGAGGTCTTTTCTGGTTCCATATAAATTTTGGGATTATTTGTTCCATTTCTTTGAAAAAAATTGATGGTATTTTTTTTAAAGATAGATAGATAGATAGATAGATAGATAGATTTATGTATGTATGTATGTATGTATGTATGTATGTATGTATTTATTTATTTATTTATTTATTTATTTATTTGACGGACAGAGGTCCCAGGTAGGCAGAGAGGCAGGCAGAGAGAGAGGAAGGGAAGCAGTCTCCCTACTGAGCAGAGAGCCCGATGCAGGACTCGATCCCAGGACCCTGGGATCACGACCCAAGCCGAAAGCAGAGGCTTTAACCCACTGAGCCACCCAGGCGCCCCAAAAATTGATGGTATTTTGATAGGGATTTCATTAAATGTGTAAATTGCTTTGGGTAGCATAGAAATTTTCATAGTATTTTTTCTTCCAATCCATGAGCATAGAATGTTTTTCCATTTCTTTGTGTCTTCCTCAATTCCTTTCATGAGTACTTTATAGTTTTCTGAGTACAGATTCTTTTTGCCTCTTTGGTTAGGTTTATTACTAGGTATCTTATGGTTTTGTGTGCAGTTGCAAATGGGATTGACTCCTTAATTTCTCTCTCTTCTGTCTTGCTGTTGGTGTATAGAAATGCAACTGATTTCTATGCATGGATTTTGTATCCTGACACTTTACTGAATTCCTGTATGAGTTCTAGCAGTTAGAAGTGGAGTCTTTGGGTTTTCCACATAAAGTATCATATAATCTGTGGACAACCCTGCCGTGTTCTGACCTTATGGGAAAAGCTCTCAGTTTTTCCCCATTGAGAATGATATTTGCTCTGGGTTTTTTCATAGATGGCTTTTATGATATTGAGGTATGTAACATCTATCCCTACACTGTGAAGAGGTTTGATCAAGAAAGGATGCTGTACTTTGTCAAATGCTTTTTCAGCATCTATTGTAAGTATCATATGGTTCTTGTTTTTCTTCTGTTAATGTATTGTATCACATTGATTGATTTGTTGATGTTGAACCAAACTTGCAGTCCTGGAATAAATCCCACTTGGTCATGGTGAATAATCCTTTTAATTTACTGTTGTATTTTATTAGCTAGTATTTTCGTGAGAATTTTTACATCCACATTCATCACGAAAATTGGTCTGTCATTCTCCTTTTTGATGAGGTCTTAGTCTGGTTTTGGCATCAAGGTAATGCTGGTCTCGTAAAATGAGTTTGGAAGTTTTCCTTCCATTTCTGTTTTTTGTAACAATTTCAGGAGAACAGGTATTAATTCTTCTTTAAATGTTTGGTAGAATTCCCTTGGGAAGCTCTCTGGCCCTGGGCTCTTGTTTTTTGGGAGATTTTTAATGACTGCTTCAATCTCCTCACTGGTTATGCGTCTGTTCAGGTTTTCTATTTCTTCCTGGTTCAGTTTTGGTAGTTTATATGTCTCTGGGAATGCATCCATTTCTTCCAGAGTGTCAAATTTACTGGTGTATCGTTGCTCATAATATATTCATATAATTGTTTGTATTTCTTTGGTGTTGGTTGTGATCACTTCTCTCTCATCCATGATTTTTTAATTTGGGTCCTTTCTCCTTTTTTTTTTTTTGGATAAGTCTAACCTGGGATTTATCAGTCTTATTAATTCTTTCAAAGAACAAGCTCCTAGTTTCGTTGATTTGTTCTACTCTTCTTTTGGTTTCTATTTCATTGATTTTTGCTTTGATATTTATTAATTCTCTTCTCCTGCTGTGTTCAGGCTTTCTTTGCTGTTCTTTCTCCAGCTCCTTTACGTGTAGGATTAGGTTGTGTACCTGAGACCTCTCTTGTTTCTTGAGGAATGCTTGTATTGCTATTTACTTTCCTCTCAGGACTGCTTTGCTGTGTCCCACAGATTTTTGAACGGTTGTGTTTTCATTGTCATTTGTTTCCATAAATTTTTTTCAATTCTTCTTTAAGTTGCTGATTGACCCATTCATTCTTTAGTAGGAGGCTCTTTAGCCTCCATGTATTTGAGTTTTTTCCAACTTTCCTCTTGTGGTTGAGTTCAGTTTCAAAGCATTGTGGTCTGAAAATATGCAGGGAATGATCCCAGTCTTTGGCACTGTTTGAGACCTGATTTGTTGCACAGGTTGTGATCTATTCTGGAATATGTTCCATTTGCACTAGAGAAGAATGTGTATTATATTGCTTTGGGGTGGAATGTTCTCAATATATCTGTGATGCCCATCTGGTCCAGTGTGTCATTTTTAAAGTCTTTATTTCCTTGTTGATCTTTTGCTTGGATGATCTGTCCATTTCATTGAGGGGAGTGTTAAAGTCTCCTACTATTATTGTATTACTGTCGATGTGTTTCTTTGATTTTGTTATTAATTGGTTTATATAATTGACTATTCCCATGTTAGGGGCATAGATACTTAAAATTGTTAGATCTTCTTTTTGGACAGACCCTTTAAGTATGAAATAGTATCCGTCCTCATATCGTATTGTAGTCTTTGACTTAAAATGTAATTTACCTGATGTAAAAATTGCCACCCCAGCTTTCTTTTGATGTCCATTAACATGGTAAATTGTTTTCTACCCCCTCACTTTAAATCTGGAGGTGTCTTTGGGTCTAAAATGAGTTTCTTGCAGACAGCATATCAATAGATAATGTTTTTTTTATCCATTCTGATACCCTGTGTCACTTGATAGGAGCATTTAGCCCATTTACATTCAGGGTAACTTTTGAAAGATATGAATTTAGTGCCATTGTATTGTCTGTAAGGTGACTGTTACTGTATCTTGTCTTTGTTCCTTTCTGGTCTACTACTTTTAGGTTCTCTCTTTGCTTAGAGGACCCCTTTCAATATTTCCTGTAGGGCTGATTTGGTGTTGGCAAATTCTTTTAGTTTTTGTTTGTCCTAGAATCTTTTTTTTTTTTAAAGATTTTATTTATTTATTTGACAGACAGATTACAGGTAGACAGAGAGGCAGGCAGAGAGAGAGAGGGAAGCAGGCTCCCTGCTGAGCAGAGAGCCCAATGCGGGACTCGATCCCGGGACCCTGAGATCATGACCTGAGCCAAAGGCAGCAGCTTAACCCACTGAGCCACCCAGGCGCCCTGTCCTAGAATCTTTTTATCTCTCCTTCTATTTTCAATGACAGCCTAGCTGGATATAGTATTTTTGGCTGCATATTTTTCTCGTTTAGTGCTTTGACTATATCATGCCAGTCCTTTCTGGCCTGGCAGGTCTCTGTGAATAGATCTGCTGCCAAGCTAAGATTTTTACTGTTGTATGTTATAGACCTTTTGTCCTGAGCTGCTTTCTGGATTTTCTCTTTGTCACCAAGACTTTTAAGTTTTACTATTAGGTGATGGGGTGTGAACATATTTTTATTTGTTTTGAAGGAGATTCTCCATGCCTCCTGGATTTTGATGTTTGTTCCTTTCGTCAAATTATGGAAATTCTCTGCTATAATTCACTCCAATATACCTTCTGCCCCTCTCTCTCTTCCTTCTTCTTCTTGGATCCCAATTATTCTAATGTTGTTTTGTCTTATGGTATCACTTACCTCTTGAATTCTCCCTTCATGGTTCTATCGTTGTTTGTGTCTCTTTTTCTCAGTTTCTTTATTCTCTATCCTTTGGTCTTCTATATCATTAATTCTCTCTTCTGCCTCCTTTAGCCTAGCAGTAAGAGCCTCCATTTTTTTTTTTTTTTTTTTTTGCACCTCATTAATAGCTTTTTTATTTCAGCTTGGTTAGATTTTAGTTCTTTTATTTCTCCAGAAAGGGCATTTATTTCTCCACAAAGGGATTTTCTAGTATCTTCCATGTTTTTTTTTTTTTTGCCCCAGCCAGCACCTTGATAATTGTCATTATTCTGAAGTCTAGTTCAGACATCTTGCTCATGTTCATATTGATTAGATCCCTAGCTGTCGGTACTGCCTCTTGTTCTTTTTATTTTTTTTTAATTTTTTTTTTTTGAGGTGAGTTGTTCTACCTTGTCATTTTATCCAGAAAAGAATAGGTGAATGACAGAATGAAATACTAAAAGGGTAGCAACAACCCCAGAAAGATATACACTGTTCAAATCAGAGGAGACCTGAAACTGGGGGGAGAAGAAAAGGGGAAAAAAAAGAAAAAAAACTGTATATATATTAGACTGGTGAATAGAACAGAGCCACACACTTGATGTTGGGTGTATTTTGGTCTGTTAGAAGAAACTACATCCCAAAATTTTAAAGAAAGAAAAACTTATATATATCAAAAATAAGGGTAAACATGATGAAGGGATGGTATATGAATTAATGATGAAAATTAAAAAAGATTCTGAAAATGGGATTGATAAGAATTTGGTTGGAAAAAGAAGAATAAAAAAAGAGGAAAGAATGTGGTGAGACTGCAGACTAGAACAAAGACATTCGCTAGATTTAGGGGGTTAATTTTGATCTATTAGTAGAAATTGTACCCCAAAATTTTAAAGAAAGAAAAATCTGTAAGTATATAAAAAATAACGTTAAATACACTGAAGGAATAGAATATGGGTATAAGCATGAAAATTAAAAAAAGATTTTTTAGAAGGTATTGGTGAGATAAAATAGTTTAACAAGTTAAAATAGGAAAGAGGAACAATTTAAAAAAAAGAATATGAAAAAAATAAAATTAAAAAAATTAACTTTTGAACGACTAAAGAATCTTGGGGAAAAAAATGCGCGAATTCTATGTGATACTTTCCCTGCGCTTTGGAGTTCCACAGTTCTGATTGATCTTGGTCTTGCCTGGATATTCTTGCTATTCTTCTGGGGAAGGGGCCTGTTTTAGTGATTCTCAAATGTCTTTGCCTGAGGTGGAATTGTGCTGCCCTTGCCAGGGGCCAGGCTAAGTAATCTTCTCTGGTTCACACTCCGTAGCTTTTGTTCCCTGAATGTTCTCCGGTCTCTGTAGAGCTTTGTAGGATGGGAATGAAAATGGCGGCCTCCCAGTCTCTGGCCTGGAGGAGCCGAGAGCTCAGGGACCCACTCCTCAATGAGCCCTCAGAGAAAAGCAGTCAATCCCTCCCATCTCCCTGGTCCCCGGCCACACTCCGAGCTCACCCGGACTGTGAGTGAGCATTTCTGTCTCTGGTGCATGGCCCCGTTTTGAGTCTCGAAACCCAGCAGATTCATGCAATGTGCTCCCGTGCTGCTTCTCCCAAGGAGGAAAGAGGGGGTCTCCCCAGACCTGCCACTTCTGGGTCTCTGCTTGAAGAGCAGCGGTCCAACTGTGCCTTGGATCACAGTTTAAGGTAACCCTGAGCTGAGAGCTCACTCCTTGGCGCCGTCTCTGTAGCTGGCTTCTCTGCTCCAATACCTGGGAGCTCTGCCATGCTCAGACATGCCTGATCTTTTTGTGATCCTTTGGGTTCTGAGACCACGCTGTCCCTGCAAGGGCTCCACCCCTCACTTAGCCTCTGGAGCTAGGTCCCTCAGTGGATCAGACTTCTAAACGTTCTGATTTCATGCCCCACTGCTCTACCGCTTTCCGGGAGCTAGCTCCTACGCCCGTGGTCTCTCTTCCTCTGTTTCACCTTGGATTCACTTTCCTGCACATCCTACCTTTCAGAAAGTGGTCAATTTTCTGTCCCTAGAATTACTGCTCTTCTTCTCTTCTACCTCCTGTTGAGTTTGTAGGTGTTCAGAATGGTTTGAAAATGATCTCCCTGAACTCCTGGGACCCAATGATATTTCAGTCTCCTACTCCTCTGCCATCTTGCTCTTCCTCCAGGGTCTTGACATTCTGAAGTCTGGTCATGAGTTGTGAATTTTGTTGTACCTTCTTATTCATAATGAAATATTCACAGTGAAATTATTTAATTTTATGCTCATTGGATTAAATAATATTTCTGATAAGGATGCTCCAACCCACTGATATGCTTTTTTGAGTATTAGAGGAAAAAGTGGAGTTAAAGCCAGCATATGATGGAGCACCCTGTACATGTTTATGGAGGGGTATATAATAAATAATATAATATAATATAATATAATATATATATTATATTATTAATATAATATATATATTATATTATATATATAATATAATATAATATATAATAATATATATATTATATATAATATAAATATTATATTATATATAATATAATATATATATTATATATAATATAATATTTATATTATATATAATATATATTATATTATATAATATATATAATAATATATAATATAATAAATAATATATATATTATTTATATATATAAATAAATATATTTATATAATATATAATAGTATATAATAAATAATATATATATATAAAATAAATAAGATTATTTATTTATTTATTTGAGAGAGAGAGAAATCACAAGTAGGCAGAAGTAGGCAGAGAGGCAGGCAGATAGAGAGGGAGAAGCAGGCTCCCTGCTGAGCAGAGAGCCTGATGTGGGACTTGATCCCAGGACCCTGGGATCATGACCTGAGCTGAAGGCAGAGGCTTAACCCACTGACTCACCTAGGCGCCCCAACAACAAATGTCATTCTTAATGTGCATTGGGTTTGAGAAGCTACTGCTTAAGCAAGTGCTCAGGCTTGGGTTTATAACTTCACTTGGCAACCTTACCAAGTCTAAGATTTTGCAGTGTCATAATGAGGTTGAGAAATAAAGTCAGCCCTCAGTGGTCTTCATATTGCTGGATTTGGAAACTTGGAACATTCAGATATATGGCTGTAGGCCATTACTTAGGCCCTAGCCACCGAGGAAGGGTAGGCCTTGAAATTGGAATCTTGGATATAGCATATAAATATAAACTAATTGTGTTCTAGCTGTTCATATTTTTCAGTAAACGAGTTAGCTGTTCAAGTCATTCCAGTTGTTATCACTCTCTTGATTCATGTAACTGTAGAGATTAATACTCACAGCTTCTAGTTTTGAAATGTTTACTCCTCAACTTTAGTTTATTGAAGTCTTGAAATAAATGGTTATGTTAGAGCTAAATTAAGGAAAACTTATATCACGCTTAAAACTGACAGCAGTCAGTTCCCTAAGGTCAGCATCTCTTCCAGCCATTGAATGTTTTATTCCAGTGGGGAAATATTTTGCTATATGACCTGTTAATTTGAGCCTTTGTGCAAAGCTCACTACTTTATGGCACTGCTGGTTCCAGTAGGGTGTCATAGTGGTCCCAAACCCTGTAGACACATGTGTGACTACTGCTAGTTGGTGGCAGCTCCAGCAATGCCTTCTTAAACATAACTGGGAGAGGCTTACCTGAGGAGAAATGCGATAAAAGTCACAACAGGAGATTAATTGCATATGTTCTGTGTGACATGACATCCCATGGGAGTTAGGAATATGTTTGTGGTTTTATAAAGCGTACTGTAAATATCAGGCTCAGCTTTGGTTGTGACCCTGCCAAACACAGGGCTAATATCATTTGTCATATTCAGACATTACCTTTTATAAAACACCCTTGTTCAGACTGCTACCAAGGTATGATGTGTCTGGCTCTGAGGAAATTGTTGTCCTTATGATAGGGGGATAGAAGGATAGCAGGAGGGAGGAGATGAAGTGGGATAGGGGACAGAGCAAAAACATGTCACTCGAGGGAGTGGAGAAATGTTGTTCTGATTAATTTGATTAATGAAAGTTGCTAGACAGATTTTCTTACGTCTTCCAAGACTCTCATCTGTTGACCTATGTTTAATAGAAAAATCTGTGAGAGAAGAGAACCTCAGAACTTGACAGGGAGGGGTGCGTAGGTACCTCCAGTGCTTAACTAGAGTGAAATATTTTGGATTTCTCATTGCAAGAGAGAAGAGTAAAGTGAAAGATGGGGGTATATAGTAAAAAGGGGCAACAGGACCATTTCACTCTGGTCCAGTTATTAGTGTACTAGAGAATTTCACCATTCGGCTTGAAATTTGATCCAGGAATATGTGTTTGAATTAAATCTCTACCTGAGCTCTGTCCCCTGAGTAATCTGTTCCTAAACCCAGTGTCCCTTGCTATAAAGCCCGAATCATTGGTTTGTCTTAATGAATTCCTAGCTTTAGTTAGAGCTCTTTTCAGACTGTATAGAATCAGAACATATTTTTGCTTGTAACAGACAGATGTTCAGAGCATGAAACCCCACCCAAAAGAGGGACTATGATGCATTTCCATCCATCTGGCCACTGCAGTGACCAGCAGTGGCTATAGTCCATTAAATAATTATCTTTATTTTGGATAATACTCCTTCCACCAGAGACCCTGGGGGCTTAATTCCATTAATGCCTCTGCCTGTTTCTCTTTCTGTATTTTAACACAGCGTGCAGCTTCTCATGACTGGGAGTTTAAATCCTTTGTTGCAATAGGGAAGGTGTGATGTTATGAAAATACTTCCAAGGGGGAATGAAGCTTTTACTGTCTCATTGCTTGAGTAATTGCAATAACCTGTATCCTGAGCTGAAGCTGAGTATGAGGATCCAATGTATGGGACTAAATTATGACATCATTGTAGGAAGCTGAGTCCTCAGATCTAGAAGGTAAAGAGGTGACGGTGTTCCACGTGGTATTCTTTCTGTTCCTCTCCCCCCTTCTCTGTTTCCTTCTGCATTTTTCGTTTCTAGCATCAGTTTCTTTCTTTTTTCTTTTTCTTTCTTTTTTTTTTTTTTTTTAATTTTCAAGTTTAGTTTCAGGATGTGAAGGTGAGAATTGTGCTGTCACTAGGAAGGACAAAATTGCTTCTCAGATTCAACCACATTGTGGGCAAAATTGTTTGCTTCTCTCTGATTGCCTTTGTTAAAAATGAGCTATCCATTCCATTAATTTACTCATTCATTTATTCATTCTCAACGATTCTCTCTTAAACATTTACTGGATATCAGATATTGAGCCAGGATAAGAAAGAACAGCCCTTAAGGCACTTACAAATAATTACAAGGCAGTGTGGTATTATGAAGGGAATATTTGCCAAGTCCTGAAAGAATCCAGTAGAAGGAATTACTAACAGGTGGGGAGGGGAGATACTGAGGAAAGTACCATAGAGTAGTGATGTTTGAGATAAAACTTTATGG
This sequence comes from Martes martes, assembly GCF_963455335.1. Classification (NCBI taxonomy): domain Eukaryota; kingdom Metazoa; phylum Chordata; class Mammalia; order Carnivora; family Mustelidae; genus Martes; species Martes martes. Next base: position 63,545,594 of record NC_137888.1, on the reverse strand, counting down.
ATTAGTAGGTGGGTAGAACCACTGCAGTCAGAGGTATGCACAAAGGCATAGAAGCATAAAAGAGCCCTGCACAGTGGCATTGAGTGAGGAAAGTAATTTAATTTGATCTGACTTGAACAGAAGATGAGAATGGACTGATTAGCGTTGGGGTTAGATAGGCAGTTTGGCTGGGGCTTTCTATTAACTTTCTTTTAGAAAATTAGCATCAGTAAGAATGTGTCATTTGGATTCAAAGGAGGGCAAAATTTAAGGCATGGAGATCTATATGGAGGCCATTTCAATACTAGGCACAAATAAAAAATAATAGTCTGTGGAAATAACAAATATGGGTAGACTATAATATGAAAGCCTGTAGACATTCGCCTGTGTTAGAAGGTTAGAAAATTTTTCTTGGATGATGAGATGTTGAGCTGGGAGGTATAGGATGGTAGGCTGACAAAAGAAGAAAAGTCTTCTAGTTAAGAGGACAGTTATCTAGTTATCTAGATAGATAGGAGAGGAGAGGGTGACAGACTGAGAGCACAATTTAATTAGTCTTACCTGAGTATAATATGAGATACAGGAGAGGGGAGGCTAAAAACAAAGATGGGATCTGATCACAATACATTGCATGTTCTATGATCTGAAGCTTGAGTTTGCCTTGTAGGTGATGGGAGACAATGAAAGGTATCAGTCAAGGAAGTGAGCACAGAAGGATCTGCCTTTTTTTTTTTTTAACAGTTCTTTTTTTTTTTAAAGATTGTATTTATTTACTTGACAGACAGAAATCACAAGTAGGCAGAGAGGGAGGGAAGCAGGCTCCCTGCTGAGCAGAGAGCCCAATATGGGGCTCGATCCCAGGACCCCGGGATCATGACCCAAGCTGAAGGCAGAGGCTTTAACCCACTGAGCCACCCAGGTGCCCCAGAAAGATCTGCTTTTTAAAGATCTTCCTCTTCCATCAATATAGAGGATGGATTTGAGGTAGGCAGGATTAGAAATAGAGACATGCAGAGGAGTCCTATGGAGTTGCCCAGGCAAGAGATGCAGAAAGTGCAAACCAGGATAGAAATAATACGAATAGAATCTAGTCATAGTTACTAACTCAAATCAAGTCTTTGATTATGTGGTCAGATAAGAGCTGGTGTCTTGGTTTAGGTTTGTTTAGAAGTAGAACCTGAAATAAGAATGCAAGTGGAAGTTGTATAGCTTGGAGAGGGAGAAAAAGTCAACAGGGAAATGGTAAAATGGGGAAGGAAATTTGGCCAGTAAAGGACACATTCTCAAACAACTGCAATTACCGCTATGGGTAGGTGTGCTTAATCCTGCCGAAGAACTTTGGAAGGCATTATGGAAGATATGATTCACAATTACCCACCCAAGTGAGACTCTAGACCACGATGGTAATAGGAGGCTCCTGAATTTCCCTTCTCCCGTGCATACACTGAATATACTCAGGTATACATGAAACAGTTTCCTTGGAGAGAAACTCCCTTTGAGACATAATCTTGTCATAAATGCCAGTCCTGGCACAGTGCCAAATAATTGAGACAGACCCTTCAACTCCCAGCTTCTCCCTGAGGAGCAAAGCATTTGGACTACATGTGTAGCACCCCAGCTTTTAGGGCTCTTATCTGAGGGATGGGCCTTCAAATCATCTAGCTCTGTAAGTCAGTGGGGATTGGTAAATTCATTAGAGCAGACAAAGCAGATTTTAAATGGCTACAGTAGCATCCCTCGTGGCTATACGCTTAGGCTCAGTACAGAGGGAATAGGCAAAAACACCATATCCCAGTTTCTCCCTAGAAGGGGTCTGACTGAATAATGTCCTAACTTTTGCCTCATGGTCCAGCTTCTAATTAGCCTGCATCTAGGTGTTGACTGTGATTTTTCTAGGAACCTGAAAGTGTCATTGGGTGATTTTGCTACATCCTTACTCCAATAATAAAACAAAGTTGCCAGCTTCTTCCTGGAAGGAACTTGTCCTCACTCAAGGGCCCTGAATTTTATGGCAGCTGTCCAAGGGGTGGTCTTTAAATCATCTACCCCTGATAGCCAACAGGGCATGGCATTCCTGAGTCCCACAGTACCTTATTAAACAACAGCAAAAAAACAGTTACCAAACAGATGTGCAAGCACTTCCCACATCTACCCATCCTAGGTTCCATGTATAGGGAACAGGCAAAAACTCCATTTCCCAGTTTCCTCCTGGAAGGGGTTTAACTATATACTTTCCCAGCTGCTGTCTAAGGTTCCAGCTTCTAATTGGCCTGTTTGTGGTAGCTGACTGGAACCCTCTTGGGAGCCTAAGAGACCTGGTGGGCATACTTGTTGTCTTCCCCTGACTCACTCCCAATAGTTAAAACAACCTTTTAGCTTCTCCCTAGAAAGAGCTTACTATCACATCTAGCAATCCAACTGTTATGCTTCCCATCCAAGGAATTGGATTCCAAATAATCTAGCTTGAGAATACAGTGGAACTCAACATTCAGTTCCTAGGACCATATAAAACAAAATGGTGGTTCTATTTGGGCACATAAGCTCTCCCAGTGACTGTTCCCTTTGGATTAGTAGAGAGTGAGTAAGCAAAAACATTCAGCTTCTGATTTATCTCTGGTAGGTACTAGATTGCACATCTAATATTCCGCTTTTCCCATCTGTTGCCTGAAGACTGGGCTTCCAATTAGCCTTTATTGGGAACCAAGGGACTAGTAATTAGTGATCCTCTGGAGAATGAACAGGTGTATAAGCATTTCATATGCCTTCGGGATACTGATGGGTCTTGGCACAGCCCCAGCTACTGGGAGCCACTAACAACAAAAGTGGCTTAGACAATGACAAAGGTTTGAGAGGCAACAAGGAGCCTGGGCCAGACTGGTTGACAAAGTTCATCTCCTACATGAGAAGTGACTGTTTTATTTCATGCATAGAAACCAACACAGATTCAAGGGAAACCAGCAGTATGTTCTAACAAAAGAAGAAATCTCCAGAAACTGATCTTGATGAAATGGAAATAAGTGACTTGCCTAGTAGAGAGTTAAAAATAATGGTCGTAAAGATGTTTACCAAGGTCAGGAGAGTAACGCAGAAATAAAGTGAGGATTTCAACAAAGTGATCAGAATATATAAAGTGGTAATCCTAGATCTGCAATAATACCCGAACTGAAAAATTCAGTAGTAGAGGGGTTCAGTGATGGACTAGATCAAATGGAAGATAGGGTCAATGAATTTGAAGATAGGACAGTAAAACTCATCCAATTAGATGAGCAAAAAGGATGAAGAAAAAGTGAAGATAGTTTAAGAGACTGAGCAGATGCCATTAGATGGACCAATATATACAGTATAGAGATCTCAGAAGAAAAGAGAGAGAAAAGGGGCAGAAAGCTTGTTAAAAACTAATGACTGAAAACACTTTCCTAACCTGGCTTCCAGATCCAGGAAGCCCAGAATATATACAAGATGAATCAAAAGACATCCTTTCTGAGATACATTACATTAAATCTTCAAAAATTAAAGACAGAAATTCATAAAAGCAACAAGTGAAAAACAACCTGTTGTATATAAGACTTTCTGTAGATTTTTCAGCAGAAACCTTGCAGGCCAGAAGGGAGCTGGATGATACAGCCAGAGTGCTGAAAGGAAAACTAATAGCCAAGAATATTCTGCCCAGCAAATTTACCCATCAGAATTGAAGGATAGATCTGCAGTAGCAAATCAGGATAGCATGCACTGAAACTGTAAGGCCCTAATGAATAAAAGCAGGGTAACATGTTTTCTGTTAACCTCAGTTTAAAAAAACAGTTGTGTTCACTCCCAGATTTTGTTTTGGGTCAATGGCTAGATGATGATTCCACTAATTTAGAGAATATGAGAAGAGGAATGGGTTTAGGGAGAAAAAATTAAGTTGTTTTAGACATACTATCTTTGAGAAGTATGTACAGGAGAATCAGGTAACAGATGACTTCAAGCTCAAGGAAAATATCTGGAACAGTAGACTTAGATTTTGAGTTTATCAGCATATAGGTAATGTTGAAAATCATGGGACAAGTAAAACTGAGGGATATTGTGCAGAGTGAGAAGACCTAGAGGCTAAGGAGAGAACTTGAGAGACTACCAACATTTCAAGCATGTCAGGAGGAGGAAGAGGTATCTATGTCAGAGAAAGAGAGGAAATGGACAGTTATGCATGGAGAACAAGGATAGTGTAGAGTCACAGGCACCAGTAGACCAGAGACATTCAATAAGGAGGAAGTCAGCAGTTTTAACTGCTGCAGTCAGTAAGATAGAGGTTTAATGATGTACATCATTTGGTCTTTAGTGATCCTAGTAAAAATAGCTTGCAGTAGAATGGTTGATGTAAGATTGTATCAGGTTTAAGAGTGTACCTCCTTCTCTCTGTGAATGAGGGGGAGATTAGATGATGGGTAGGGGGAGATTTAATTTCAAGCCACTGTTTATGGCATATTTATAAACCAAAGTGGAAGGAATCTGAATAAGTTGAATGCATCGGGAAGAGAAGGACTACATAGTGTAGGAAGATCCCAGGGAAGTCAGTACTAAATGGTATAGGTGAAGGGACTGGTCAATCAGAAATAAGAACACCTCATCCTGTAAGACTGAAAGAAAGAGGATAAGGTTGATTATGGGTGAACCTACGTTAGTAGAAGGTAACAAGTGGAATATGCAGAGGAGCAGGTTCTTAGTATTCTTGATGATCCAGGAGGCCAGGTCTTCTGAGATTGCGTGGAGTCCTAGAAAAGAATGATTAAGGTTTGGAAAAACTGTGGAAATGGGAAAGGGGATCTTTTGAATTCAGATAAAAGGATTGCTAGACTGTGCTGATTTTCCAGATTGAGAATGTGTACCACTGTGACTCCCTGGTTTTTCCTCCTAGTGCTCAGCTACTTGAATGTGGAAACAGAAGAGACTCAATTGCAGCATTGATGTCTGAGGTTTAATAGGGCAAGGGAAGTCCACAAGACAGGGGTGCCAGGAAGCCTTAGTTTTCTTTGAACTCACAGTACGTGTCTATTGTGAGTTGGAGGATGGGACACTCTGCACATGGTGATAACTTCAGAACCCAGGCTGGTGGAGGATCCGTTTCATGATCTTCATAATCTCTACTGTCTGCATGGCAGGGTGAAGGATTTTGACAACTCCCACACTGCTTCTTAAAGTGCCCACCCAGAAGTGATACCATGAAAGCTGTTCATACTTATCGAACATATGAAATCACCTCTGATCACTCCTAATTTCAACGTGGCAGGGAAGTTCAATAAATACTATCTTATGCTCAAAAAGACAGAATATTTGTGAACTGTTTGACTACTTTCACTCGGGCTTCTGCGATAATGTACTTTACCATTCAGATTGTTTTACTCTCTGCTTCCTGCAGTCTATTTTACCTGTGATGTGTCCACATAATCCAACTTCGATCTGAGCCCGTTATTCTTCAGTTGTTTCCCTGAGTACTCCCTCTTGCCTTGAGGTGATTTCCAGACTCCTGATCCAACTCTTGACCTCATCGCTTTCCCTAATTTCATACTGTTGAATTTATCCTAAATATTTCTACTTGCATGTGTTATTTTCACATCACTTGAGAGATCCGAAACAGTAGTCACAAACCTCCACTTTAACTTCCCTGCTTTTGTTCATGGTTCTTTTGGAGATCCTGTATCACAACTTGAGAATCCTGTCGACATCCTTCCTTTCCCTTGAGTTCAAGTGTCTGTTTTTACTTTATTATTCATGGATGTAGACACAGTAAGTGTTCAAAAAAATTTTGGCTGGTGATCTTATTTTTATATTCCTCGCTTTTTCTTTCCTTTAAGTTTCAAAGAGTAATACTAGAACCACTTTCTGGCTAAATATCTTTCCCCTGTACATACTTTCACTAAGATCAGAGTGGAAACTTTTCCTTCTCCTCCTCATTATTGAAGTAAATTTTTGCTATAGAAAAAATTTTTAAAAAGTCATAAATTGGGGCATCTGGGTGGCTCAGTGGGTTAAGCCTCTGCCTTCAGCTCAGGTCATGATCTCAGGGTCCTGGGATCAAGTCCTGCATCAGGTTCCCTGCTCAGTAGAGAGCCTGCTTCCCCCCCCCCCACCCTGTGCTTGCCTCTCTGCCTACTTGTGATCTCTCTCTGTGTCAAATAAATAAATAAAATCTTAAAAAAAAAAGCCATAAATTGCAAGTGCCCCCTGTGATGTTAATCACCCAGATCAAGAAGTAGAGTACTACCATTCCCCAGAAGTTATCCCATGCTCCTGCCTAGATGACTGCATCATCTCCCTGCCCCCAAGAGGAAGCTTTGTCTAGCACTATAGACTTTTTTGCTTACCTGTGAAATTTATATGGATGGGGTCACATGCTAGGCACTTTATCTTGGGATTCTTTTGTTCAGTGCTTCGTTTGTTAAACTCATCCATGGAATTGCATGTACCATTGCTCTATAATATTTTATTATTTAAGTATATCCTATTTTATTTATTCTTAAGCAGATGTACATTTGTGTTGTTTACAGTTTTATATTATGAATAGAGTTGTTATGAATTTTCTTGGGCATATATTTTGTTGAATTTCTGTATGCATTCCCATTGGAAATTGGCATTTCGGAGCCATTGGGAATTTATAAGTTGACATTTACTACAGTTTTCAAAGAGATTGTACTAATGTATACTACTACTGCTACGTATAAGAATATCAACTGACCCATATCCTTGCCAACATCTGAAGTATCTATTATTTTAGTCATTTTTGTGGGTGTTTTATAGTCACCTTGTGGTTTTCATTTAAATATCTCTGATAAGAAGAGAATTTGAGCACTTTTTCATGTGTTATCAATATCAGGATATCCTCTTTTGTAAAGTGACCGTTGAAGTTTCATGCCTATCTTTTTACTGAGTTATCTGGCTGTATAGTTTTCTGGAATCATTTACATGTGATAGATATGAGTTCTGGTGCTAGGTATACCTTACATCATATGTAAAACTCACTTCTAGATAGATTATAGTTCTGTGTGGTGATGGAAAAACAATAGAATATCTTTAAGGCAAAGAGTCCTTAAATAGGACACAAAAAGTACTGATCATAAAAGAAGTATTGAAAAATTGAACTGCATTAGAGTGGAGAACTTTTATTCTTAAAGTCTATATTTATTTTCATGTAGGTGATTTGACATGTGTCTTGCTCTTCCCCAAATGCTTCAGTGAATTGCTTTATATCTGTGGATAGATGCCTCAATGAATCCAGAAAACAGACAGACATGCTATTATAAAGCCTTTATTTTATTTTTAGTTTTTTCTTTGGGCTCATGCTTAGAGAGGTTTCAATCTTAAGAAAATTACATGGTGAGGTAAAAAATGATCAACCTCCAGACCCTCAGTAAACTTCTAACCAAACCATATTCTAATTTAAGTATGAAAAGTTTGGAATGGTTTTCCTTATCTTTCAATGTATATATTTTGTTAACAGAGTTTCAGTATTGGAGTTACACAAACTCTGGAAGACAGAAATATTAGGTTCACATTAAATTTTCATGTTTGGTTGTTCTTGGGCATGGTTAAATGAGTAGATGAGTGCCATGTGGTTTGTTTGTTTATTGTTTTGGGCTTTTTTTTTTTTTTCCATGCATATTTGTAGAATGAAACCTCTTTCACCCCTGCTTAATTTCCTAAGTGGAACTGTATTTGGTAACTTACAAAGGAGGGAGAAAGCTAAGGGTTGACATAAGGCTTAGGGTCAGATAACAGAGTCCTAGAATGCAATTAAAAAGCCCTGAAATAGGATTCAAGAGGATGTGTTTGAAGTCTTCGCTGAAACACCTAAAAACTAGGTGATTTTAGCCTGGACTCAATACTTTTTTGGTCTGAATTTCATTTTCTTATAATGAGATTCTATTCAGAGTCAGTCTCTGAATTTTAGGTATTTGATTATGGTGAGGGATAATGACATTTTAAAACTCAACCATAAAGAGAGGTAAAAAGCAGTATTTGGGTAGCCTTTCCTCCCCACTGTAAGAGTCCGTCGTTTCAGTCTGGGAGCACCTGCAAAAGGGAACTAGAAAGCAGGATCCTGCTTTAATTCCTATTCAGGCTTCCTTTGTGAAGGCTGTATGTTCAGGAGAGGTATTCTGGTTTCAGAGGCAAAGGACAGAGGCAGTGACTAACTAGAGGAGCCTGAGAATGATGTGGAGAACAGCTCTGTTCAAAACAGTTCCCTCAATTCATGGCTGCCTCTGCCAGGAAAAGGAATTAGAGATAAGAGTGCCTTACAGAGAGAATTAAAAAAAAAAAAAATGTGAAAGGCTTTTTTGTTTTAACCTAGGAGAGAACATTACTAAAAAAAACAAATGCAGGGATGCAAAAAACTACAAGAAACCGAGAAAGAAGAATTACAAATCTTTCAAGATTTTCACCTAGATAGAATAAACAGTATGGGTGGATTAAAATGAAGGGAAAATGGAGTAAATGATTAAAAATGTGTAAGCATGAGGAACTAGCAGAGAAGAGAAAAATAGCCCAAGGGTGAACAAAAATAAGGGATATAGTCTTGGGGACTGTGAATTAGAGATAGAGCTTAAAGTGAGGTAAAGATGGAGAAAATTGGAAGGAGAAAAGTGAAGGGCAGTGGATTTCTGAGTCACTTACCACGAACAGAGCAAATTCCTATCTTTAGGTGAGTAATGATGGAAAACTAGTGGGGAACTGGCATCGCTTTTATGTTAATTTTCCTTAAAACTGTCAGGAGGAGCTTTTCTTGTTGGGATCCTTTCAAAAGCCCCAGGGCCACTGGAGGAAGGGAGAGGAGAAGGAGGCTTTATATATAGTAGGAGTGAGGATTAGGAGTGGAGAAGAACATGGGGGAGGGGTGCTGTAAATAGAGTCTCATTAGCACAGTCAAGCTTGGTGCCTGATTAATTATGGAGTACTTGATAAATAACGTCCTGAAGTCATGGAAATCAGGAGAAAAGGTACAGATAATTGAATGGAATTGAAGAACTGGCAGTGTTGAGAGCATCATTAACATATTTTTGCTGTTGTTGTTCTTCTTGGCATCTGCCCTTGTCACAACTGACTCTGGGCTTCAGCAGCTGCAGGATGTTGGTGGAAGGAGGAGAGATGGGGAAAGAGACTGGCAGTAGAAGCTGTTGTCCTTTCATAGAAGCTCAGTGGTACAACGGGATTTGTAACCAGCCTTTCTTCTGTAGGAGTGTGTCCCTTTATCTTTTTCCATTCTGCAGAATGTCCGTGTTCATTTCCCAAAGAAGTTAGCCTCAGTGTGTGACAGTGGTTCTCAAGATGGGTCATTTTGGATTGTGTTTAGAAACGTAATACAGGTCGTAAGTCTTCTCTGAAGATAGTCTTGCTGGTGATCATTTGCCTGGTATGTGGTATCAGACAAGTCAAGTTTCTGTTTTAGACAATGTAATAAAACGTTGCAGGTTGTGAATGAGATAGCCCTTCGCTTGGCACTGTGCACATGCTTTTAAAAATGTGATTTTTTTTTTCAGTTTTAAAACATTTTTGTTCTCCCTGTAGGTATCTGAGCTTTTTAAGAATTTCTGTGGTTTTTAAAATTAGTACACTAGCAATAGAATTTTGAGAGGAAATTTGTAACACAAATACTTTCAGGTTGGTCTAGGAGCAAATTTGGTGAAACAAACCAAGAAGTGATAGTAATTTCACATCTCTCCCTAGAGGAGGAAAGTGGTACTCTACCTAGGGACTGTGTCGCATTTGTGTATGGAGAGTAAGCCGCCTTCTGAGACCGGAGTATGTTCCAGGTCACTGGGTTGTTGCTTGACAGGCTCAGTTCTGCCTGTGGTCTGCAGCAGGACATGTGGAAATGAGAAGCAAAACAGAGAGTGCCAGGGCCTGAGGAGGAGCAAGTGCCTTTGCTGGTTTTTTGGTGCAGATAATAAAATAACTTGGAGAGTATCAGGAGAGATAGAACTGTTCTGTAGAAAATACCAACACTTGGGATACTGCCAAGCTTTATCTATCCCAAGAGGTTTAATACTCAGTTAATTTTTTTCTTTTTTCTTTTTGTTAAAGAAATAGAACTAGTCCAGATTGAATAAAAATTGACTTAAATGCTCATTAGAACATAAGCTTCCTCAGTCTCTGGTAAGACTTAGTTTATTTACATGGAGACCACAATAAAACCTTCCTTATACAAGAGCCCCAGGACATGGATGCATTTCAGGGCTGGACTCCAGAGAGTGCTCAGAGGCAAATGGTTAGAGACCAGAGCACAGAGCAGGAGGAGCAGTGTTTCTCTATAGCTTAATGCCCTTTTCCTGACAATCTTTCTGCTATATTTACTTCGCCTCACACAGGAACTTTCCTTGTGTTTATATGCCTTTCCCCTTTGCTCAACTTAGTAGTAAGTTTATTCAAAAATGACCTTTTTAAAAAGGGACTCTAATACTTCCTTTGGTGTTGAAAAGGAATGCTTTGGGGCACCTGGGTGGCTCAGTGGGTTAAGCCTCTGCCTTCAGATCAGGTCGTGATCTCAGGGTCCTGGGATCCAGCCCCGCATCGGGCTCTCTGCTCAGCAGGAAGCCTCCTTCCCCCTCTCTCTCTGCCTGCCTCTGACTACTTGTGATCCCTGTCTGTCAAATAAATACATAAAATCTTTAAAAAAAAAAAGGGGGGGGGGAAGGAATGGTTCATGATGTTTTCCCAGGTGAATGGCAGGGTTCTTCCAGAGTGTAACTAGTGGACCAACCAACCAGAGGCCCGAGAACGGTTTGTGTATGAAAACTAGTCAAACACTTACTAGGAACAGGGCAACATGTTATGTTCCAAGATACCTAAGGTGACTGGATCTCGGCAAAATAAGTGTGTAAAAATGTACAAGTACCCAATAAACTAGCATATTTCAGATCAGCCAAATTTAGTCTGGGCAATCCAGGCAGAAGTCTAGGGATTCACCTTCAGTTCTTTAGCTAATGAAACTACTGCTTTTTTTTTTCTTTTAAAAAATGATTATTATTTTTATCTGGGTCTGGAAGTCAGGTTTAGAGCAGTCATGACGACTCCCATTTTTTTGGCTGCTGTTCTTATTCTTTTATTAATCACTTCTGGCATTTCAGTTTACCAGTAAGGACAGCTCAACAAAAGACTCTGAAATGAAACTTTTAGATTAGTCTGAGTCATTCTTTATTGAGCATCACACTTGCTCCACTAATTTGTTCCAGATTCTGCATGGAAATTTCTAAGACAATGCAAACTGAACTCACTACCACCTTGAACCCCTAGAGAAGAAAAGCATGAAAATGTATCTCAAGACCTGAGCAAAATAAATTATTTTTTTTTTGGTAGAACCACTTTTCAGAAATTCTACATGACACCAAAATTAACAAATAGATTACATGATGAAGTCATGGGAATTGGTGTTGGGGGGAAGTTCTTGTTCTGTTTCCTCCCCCCCCCCCCCGATTTTGTCAGGAATTGTGATGAGAAACAACTTTAAAATCTAAACAATGACATTTTGGGAAAATGCTGTTTTTCCATTGATAATAGCCTTTTTCTTTGTTGAAATTCTTATGTGTATAAAGTTTTCTCACAGGAAAACATTTATCCACCAGTAATTTGTCAAATCATTATTGTTAGTAAGAAGCCTACATCTTAGTATGGTCCTCTTTCTTACACAGGCTGATCTCAGATCCTAGATTGTCATGATTTCGTATAACTTGATATGGGGAAGACCACAACCAGACACTTGCTATAATTAAAATGTAACAGATACTGCAGGGAGTTGAAGGATTTCTTCTCACTTTCTATTTATTGTACATTATGGTGTCATTTTCATTTATAAACAATATCCTGTTGTGTATATTAGTTCAACTTGTGGTTACTTTACATTTTTGAACTTCTTTTTGACTTTAACAACTTACTAAATAAAATTTTCTTTTAAACTTGTGTTTAATTCCGTCTTCTAGAGAAGAACATAGTTTAGTAGTTTAGCATATTTAATGAGTATACTTCGTAATTTCAGAATGTAAAATGAAATTGTTTCTAGAATTGACATCTCTGAGCCAGCCACAAGTCACTGATGTTTTATTAAAGTAAACAACGAGAAGAGAATAGGAAAAGACAGTCAGACATTTAGATATTTTGTCAACATGCTGTTAAGTGGCCAGATGTTGCAGAAACATCTGGTATTTGACAATTTTGTTGAATCCCATGACTGTTTACATGGATATGTCTCCTTCATTCAAAGACCACAATAATCTCTTAGAACAGTGAGTTTCATGTAGCATACCTGAACTTATAGTAGGAAATGTCTTTTATATCATGACCCACTGTGTTTGTACATATTCACACCTACATCTGTGTCCCTGCCACACATAAATGTATAAATGAAACAGCTTCACATGGTAGTACATAGCCTTACTATATGTAATGAATTATTATATTTTCTATTCCGTTCCATTATTTAAGAAAAATAACTCTATATTAATTCTACTGCCTATAGAATTAGTGGGTTACAACTCCCATTATAGAAACTTTTATCACAGGGTACCCCCCGACCTGGGCTGTCCCCTTTATAACATAGCGTAGACATCACACAGTGACATGTAACCTTTAGTAATGTTCAGGAAATGAGCACAGTTCAAATTTTATTCTTGACAAATATACTATGTGTGTTTATGGTATATTTCTTCTGTAGGGTTCCCAGCAAGGAGAGAAAGTAAGGTTGGAGTTAGGGGACAATGCTTCTTGTGTGTGATTGCTTTTCAACAGTTGTAATTGCCAACCTTAGTAAAGATTCCCTGAAGAGAAAATTAGCTGTCAGTAGTAGTAGGCATGATCCTGGTTCACTCAGGAGCTATAAGCTATGTGTTGCAACCATTTCCCACTGCCATCCTTTATTTAAGAAGGGTGTAGCAGCCTCAGTGTACCACATTTGGCTCTGCAGATTGGAAATGACTTACTGCCCCATTGTCAGAAGGCTCTTAAATCTTCTTTTTTTGAATGGCTAGCACCTGCAAATCACCTGCTTGCACTGAGCACATCACCTCCTTTATGCCCTAGTGATCTAAAGGTGAAAGTGTCAGAAGACATCTTGTTTACCTGGGGGCCCCCTACCTAAAGTATTTAAAGCCTTCTTATTCAGCTTTTGACCATTCTTCTGACCACACTACTTTTCTAGACTTAAAACAAATCTCGCTAAGGTCCTAACTACCTCCAGAGATTTAGAAATACTAGAATATTTGAGCAAGATAATTCTTATAAATTCCAGAGAAATGAAAATCTCTGTTCTTAATGATATTTGTGGAAGAAAAATAAACCTCAGAATTTCCTAATGTACAACAATATTTTTTTTTTCCTGAAAAGTACTGGTTGTATCTCTCTTAAATTGTTCCTGCTTTAATTTGAACATATTTTCTCATTTTCTCTATGGAAATGCAAAACAACTGCATTTCCTCACCACTTTTGTAAAAACTCAAAATTAAAATCCCCAGATATTTATGTATCTAACTGAAGGATGAATAATCCTAATCTCAAGTATTTTTCTTAAATATTTTAAAAAAGTATTACTCTTAATCTGTTTTTGTAAATTATTTTGCTATCCTCACCTCTGTCCTTCATTGTGGAGGCCAGAAATCTAGTCAGTATACTGGTCTGCCAAAGAAGGCTATGAGTGTCAGGATTCCTAAACTTTAGCCTTCCAATCATGCATCCCAGCTTTTTCTATATCAACTATTTATATTGAGAATTTACAGTATACTATATGTCAAGTACACATTTCTCCAATGGATACATTTAAGTATGTGGCTATTTGGCTAATAAATTTTGACTTCTGGATTTGTATGTTTGTTTTTCTTCCCATTATTTATTTTTTCCTTTGCAATTATAGATAGTCATTTCTATTCCTAGAGCTTCTTATTTGAGCTGGGCCTCTTCTCCAATTTCTTTGGGTAACTGAATTCTAGCCTATTTTTCTGTTACTCCTAAGGTTTGTGTAATCCAAAGAATTAGAAAGCAACTCTGTAATCCCATTATCCAAATAACTGACTCCTCTTAAACACAAATTATTAATTAAATGTATCCAAACTGTACCAACTGATGAATCCCTGACACATTCCTGTAGTCAACTGTGTCTATATGACCAACTAGTGGTTCTGTGATCCTACTACTTCTGACTGTATGGAATTCCCATGGCAGGTGCTCATCTACCAAAATTCATTGAAATGTGTTAGGAATTACAAAAATCTCTGGCCATATGGAGAATGCACTGGCTGCCAGTTTGTTTTCAGATGGGCTGTGGTAGTCAAAATTGAATTTAAGTTGTTTCTTGTTCCTTGTATAGAGTATCACATTTGGTCGGATTTAGCTCATTTGAATGTTATTGTGAAATGATCTAACACACTCCAGGTACTAACTGTACATACTAACTGAACTCTTGGTTAGAAATGTTGGTTGGGAGGAATACTTGATTTTGTTCCATGATTATGTTGTAGTGCAGGTGATGGAGACGTCTGGTAATGAAAGACGACTGAGAAGGAAACATTCTCCATGTTTGAGAATGTTATTTGTTTAGGACTTTCACCTCCTTTCAAGATGAAATGTACAAGGGTAAATGAAGTCTTCTAGTCAAATATAGTGCTCTGCTACGTAAAAAGTCAAATACAGTGTTATACTCTAGAGGACCACAAGAGATAATTAATGGTCCCTGGGCTTGGATGAACAGCAGGGAGAGAAGCATTTGGAGAAAACAGTGCTTTTTGAGTTTCAAATGCTGGGGAAGTAGTGAATTCCAGAAATGACACAGTGTAAATAAGTTGCATAGGTATGATGGAAAATGGCATTAATTACATCTCAAACATTTCTCTTTCTTAAGAGGAATTTTGGTTATTTATAATTTTTATTGATATATATTCTGTTTCAACATACATCTCACACATAGGTATTTTTTTCCTTCTCTAGGAATGATTCATTTCCAAATATGTTACTAGCAGGAATGCATAGACTCACTGACCATAGGTAAATAATGTAGGGATTCATTGAAATGGAACCAATGGGGAAATGTTTAGAGTCTTGTTCATCCTGTTAATCTGGTTCTTTTCGTCACTCACTAGGTATCTATCGACTTCCTATACTCTGTGTGGCTGGCAATGGAGAGGATGAAAAAGAAATATGAAATACCCAACCTGCCTCTTCTAAGTTCACAGATTATATAAGAATACAAGTCCTATTTATATGAAACAGTGCAGAATAGGTGGCATGTACCTTAGGCCAAAATTAGCAGTAGAGAGAACTGTGGACTTTTGTGGGCTAGTGGAGATTAGATAATAAGGAAGGCCTAGAATTACCTGCCACAAACTGTAAGCTTACCCTAGGCCGGATTTTGGGACAGTTCTCTTTAGGGAGGGGAAATTTATAAAACTTCATTCATTTAGATGAGCCAGAATGACATCAGCCTGGCTGCCGCTCCTGTTATGTCCCGTTCCCCTGTGTTAGTTAGGGCTCGAGCCCCTGTGTTGTGCCTGGGACAAAACCATAGTCATATACTCTGCTGCTGATTACTTAATCTTGTTCTCCTGTGCTTTTGTGTCTTTGATATTCAAACAATGAATGTATAATAGAATTGCCAGGCCAAGAAATGAATTGTAAGTTATATTCAGTCAACATTCTTTTGCAGACTTTGCCACCCACACTTGGGATGTAACAATTCTATGAGGGTAATACAGGGTAGTGGGTTAGCAGGTGCATATGTTGAAAGGCTGAGGGCCTTTGTTTGGTATTAATTTTTTCTGAAATGTTTGACCTTAGATCAAGGTCAGCCAAATGAGGTAGAATTATGCCAATGGACTGGTAGAATCATGAGGGCCAACAAGGTGCAGGATGAGGATGAAAATTGCATTTTATAGGAAGGGAAAGTAGGAAGGATGGAAGGGTGGAAAAAGAGTCCCATCAGGCAGAGACTGTGATGTATTTGTCACTGTGCCCTGTGTAACACAGTTACTGGGACACAGTAGATAGAAAACAAAATCTGCCTAGTGACTGCGAGAGAATATCTTATGTGAGATGTTCAAAGTGGAATGATTTCAAATGATGGTAGAAGATGAGGGGGTGGTACCACTGGCGGTGCCAAGGGTGAAGGGCTGTCACTCGAGAGCGTCTCTTGGGCATGGAGGAATTGGAGCCAGAATATCACCCAGAAATGAGAGGAGAAAGGAAGCCTCAAAGACAGCAGAAGTAGAGAGTGGGTTTGAAGCCTGTTAGGGAGCAGAGAATAAGCTGATCTCTCATCCCAGCTCCCTGTGTTGGTGGAGATGGTAAGGTGCAGGGAGCGAGAGGTAACACATTTGGAAAAGACTGGATGTTACATGGTAGTTTTGCTTAAACTGTATTTAGCAAGAGGAAGAAATGGTCTTCATAAAAAATGTGAAGGAATTTGTTCAAAGCAGAATACAGATTCTAAAGAAACGGCCACAGACAGAGCTAGCCTTTGAAGGACAGCCTAGGAACAATCAGCTGATCTAAATAGGGCTGAGAATAAAAATGCAAAGTGAAAATAATAATAGGAGTTAAGATCAATGGTTGTGCAAGGGGGATTGGAAAATGAATTTTTAAAAGGTTAAATATAATTATTTTGTTACAATTATTGGGTATCCAAGTAGAAATATCCAGTGAGAAGATGAATGCATTTGAAAGCAATTATTAAAAATATTTTATAATGGGGTTTTGATTATTTTTCTTTCAATTTCTAGTATTTTGCAAGGGAGATGGGCACTATTACAAAACATGAATAGTCGATCAGTGCCAGAGAGCAGTTTGAGGTTGTTTAAGGTCATAAAATAGCAGTTAGTGAGTACTTACTGTGTGTCACACATGGTTGGGAGAGCTTTACAGCCTTCAATTCATGTAATTCCTGAAAAGGCCCTGTGAGGTAAATACCAGTATTATACCAAAGGCATGGAGTACAAAAAAGGTAAATAAATTAATTTACACAGAAATGCAGTATTGGAAATAGGATGGGACCCTGACCAAAGTTTTAAGCCACTACGCTATTTTACTTTCGAGCTTTAAAAGGGTTTTTAACATTAAGCCTTTCCAACAACCATCAACATTTATCCATTATCATGGCACCCTCCTCTTGGCAGACAGTATTTATTTTTCTGCGTGTATCAAGAACATGTAGAAAGGGTTAAACAATAGAAGGAGTAAACACTGAAAGAATAATAGGCACCAATGTGCAAGCCTTCCAAAGAGGGACAGGATGGCACATCATAATTCAATGGAACAATAAAATGTGATGGATTTCCTAACCACCCAATCTTTCATTGACAGGCTGGTGTCATTCTTTCTGATGCAGCTGGATTACGCTGGCCTGCAAGATAGGGAATGACCACAGCTTTAGGAGCTGCTGAAATACACTATTGATCATTCACTCAGAGGTGACATGAACTGGGCTACAGATAATCCCTAAACTTGCACTAAAATTATCCGATTTGGTTGCCTCTGCTATCTTTAATTCACCCAGTATCTACAAAATCTCCTTGATTTTAAGGCCTGGGAAAAGAGAGCGATATCCAGTGAGCAGGGGAGATTTGAACTCTTCTGAGAACTGTCCCGGAAGCCGCGGTCAGATCATTTCTTCTAGAGCCGTGCCTAACAGATTCTCCATAAGTGTTTGTTGGATTGCGGTAAATTTAATTAACAGGGCCAATAAAATATTTTATGTGATATGTATAAAATTAAAGACTCTTGCTAGTATAAATTTAAAATTGATTTAGGTCTGTATTTATTGACCTGGAATGATGTTCATAGTGTACCGTTAGGTAAAAGAAGGGATATTCCAAAGTACAATGGACATTAATATTCCACTTGTGTTCCCTAAGTAGAAAACAGCATGTGAATAGTTCTTTTTAGCTGAATGATCCTGAGGCCATATAGCACAGTGGGTAAGCGTGTGGGCTTTGGCATCAGATCAGAATACTATCTAGATGCTCCTCCTATTAGTTGTATA
Source organism: Martes martes (assembly GCF_963455335.1). NCBI lineage: Eukaryota > Metazoa > Chordata > Mammalia > Carnivora > Mustelidae > Martes > Martes martes. The sequence goes on along the minus strand of NC_137888.1, from coordinate 63,527,629 downwards.
ACTGAGTAAACGCCTACATTTTTCTGTGCTTCAATTTCCTGATTTGTAAAAACGGGAAATAATAGAACCTACCTTATAGTTATTGTGAACATTAAAAGAGATCATAAGTATAAAATTTTTAATATAATGCCCATGATGTGAAGCATGATCCTTATGGTAAGTGTACAACGAGGTTTGCCAAAATGTTAAGTAGCTTCTTTGTCCTTTTTTTCCTGTATTATTACTTGAGACGGGTGATATTTTGCAATTCGATAACAGCAAAGTATTTTTTTTTTAATTTCAGGACTAAAATAACATAGAATCTTTGTGCTAAAAGGGAATTTAGAGAGTATTTGTCCCAAATTTCATGCAATCAAAGGAACCCCAGTGTACCTTGCTGAACAGATTGACATTCAGTGTCTGTAGAAACACCTCACACCACCACCTAACTAGACTATATGTTCTCTGAGGGCAGACTCTATGTCTTCCATTTTTGAGTGCCCTGTGGGGTAATTATTACATAAATCATGGGTGTGATAAGTGTGGTATGCTTAGAGAAATCTATCCTTTTCATCCCAGGGGATAGCCACCCTATCATGGGATGATTTTAGATTCTTAATACAACTCTCATTCTCCCTTTACAGCTGAGAGGACTTTGGTAGCATGGGCTCCTGGGGACCAAGGGAAAACACCATTCCTTATCACTCTCCTGGGTCTTTGCACAAGAAGAGCTCACATAGGGAAGAGTTTAACTTCCCCTGGCATCATTAGCCTTAACAGCTGTCTCCCAAACAGCATCCTGAGTCCTTAAAAAGCAGATTAATAAGATTGTAGCACAAGGAGTACAGCACTAAGGTGTCCACGAGGGAATATCTATTGGAGTTCCCTATTGTCAGCCCTCTGACAAGTTGCTCTCCAACATGTATTTCATGTGGTAGTTCCCAGAATCACTGAGGGATCTTGGGGGTGGGAGGAGGGAAAAGAAATATGCATATTAGAAGGAATATTCTAGGTGACTTTTTAGACCTGGGGACTTCACCTGAGATTAATAGTCTGTTGAACGGCAACTCCCAACTTTTCTTGGACTTAAGTTACCTGTGGCCCTTGGCATGCCCAGGCCTTTTTTTTTTAGAAGTAAACCTTTATCCAAGAAAAGTACTCTATCTTTGGATAGAACCATGTGGTGGGAGCATTGAGAAGGGGAGCATCAAAGTATTTGTGGAAAGAATAGAATTCATTAAAGATTTACAGACCATATAGCTCTCAACGAACCAGATGCCATATACAGGACTTAAAAATACACACACAGTGTAAAAGATCCGAAATACACCACTTCCACTCTGACAGGCATGAAAGAGATTGGGCTTCTTTTTGCCCCTTCATAGGCTTTATACACTTGCCAGTGTGAAGGAAGCCCTGATCTTATTCAGCATGTGTTCACACAAAGCTGCCCACATACTGTGAGAGAAAAAGAGCAGACTGTCTCAACTCAGGCAACTACTCTGTTCACTAACAACACACTCATTAACCATCCCGTTCCTTCCTTTTGGTGACCTCCAGGATTCTTGGCTCTGCTTGCCTCCTTGGGCTTAAGGCAGTCTAAGTTCCTTCCTTTAGTTGACCTCTCTTGGCTTTCCCAAAAGATATTGTTGCTCTGCTGGGACAGTAAGTTAATAATTTTTTTTTTTAAAGATTTATTTTTGAGAGAGAGCATGGGCAGGGGGGAGGGGCAGAAGGAGAGGGAGAAGCTGACTCTCCACTGAGCAGGGAGTCCATTGCGGTGCTCAGTCCCAGGACGCTGGGATCATGACCTGAGCAGAAGGCAGATGCTTAACCTACCGAGCCACCCAGGCACCCCCAAGGGACAGTAAGTTAAAAAAAAAAACAAAAAACCAGTATTGAAGAATGTGTCAAAAGCCCAGAAAGAGGCTAAAAATATATTTCTAATCCTCTGAAAGATTCTCCCTATCAGAGAGATGAGAGGTTTTTTTGGATTCCAAGGAATGTTCATCTGCTATGTTCATGTTGAGGTTCTTGGAAGATGAAGTAGACTTTATCGTGGCTGTCTTTGCATAGCTGAGGGGATATCATGACCCAGTAATAAACATCTGCTTGCAGCAAGAATCCTTATGTATGACCTGCGGTTAGCACTTAACTGTCAAAATCAGTGCTTTGTCCTGCATCTGCTACTTGCTAGATCTATACCTCAGATTCCTCATCTATAAAATGGGGCTAGGAATTAGTCTCGTCTCCTAGTGAAGATTAAATGAGTAAGTCCTCAGTTGGGTATAGCTACTTGTGTTATTTTTCTTCTCCTATCACCTAGCTCTTTGTGTTCTTCAGCCACATTCGTCCCTTCTACCCCTCATAATCTAATTCTGGTTTTCTGCCTTTTTTTTTTTTTTTCCCTTAACTAAGCCTTGTGGTTCTACAACCCTCCACCCCTTTATCAATTCTTCAGAACTTTGGTTACCACTTTCTTTCATTTTGTGTTATCTGCTAATTATCAAAATCTTTCTCAGTTAGGAGCTATACAGGTCTCTTCTTTTTGGCCAATATAGCACTCTTCAAGCACTTGTTTCTCTTTTTAAAAAGTGCTGAGTACCATCTCTAGTCCCCTTTTGAACAATATATTTTAGTAACAATTACAACATTCTTACATTTAATATATGAGAATCTATAAAAAGCTCTGTCTTAAAGGCATTTTTACAAATAATACAAATATTTGCACTATTTTTGATTGATTTGATTCACATTACTCTTAAAATCTGACGAGGTACAGTTTTAGTATTAAATTTATATGAGGCCTAAGATAGAATCAGTGTTAGAGATGATGTTAAAACATGACGAAACTTCTAGGAGTCAGTGATTTAATATTGCTCTAGCTGGCAGCAATCTGTTTCTTAAAAGAATATGAATGATCAAGCATAAATATATGGGATTATATTAGAAGTACAATTGTAAAGAATCAAGTCTACCCAGTTTTTTTCATACTCCCTATTCTCTCTTTTGAGCATAAAACAAACAAGCGAACAAAATGCCAGAAAAAAACCCTGAAAAATATTTTGCATATTTTCTTCTTCCAGCCTGTCTTCATGATATGAACACAGGGAGGACCAGCATTTGTGGATTTTTTTTTTCTTTTTTTGAGAAGGAGAGAGAGAGAAAGCGCACACATGCTCCAGTGAACACAAGAGGGGAAGGGGCAAAGGGAGAGGGAAAGAATCTTAAGCAGACTCCATGCTGAGTGAGGACCCCAACTTGGGTCTCTTTCTCAAGACCTGAGCTGAAATCAAGAGTCATTCATTCAACTGACTGAGCCACCCAGGTGCCCCTTTGGATGTTTTTTGCACATAGTAAATTAGATGGAAATACGTGGATTTATGCTACTTATTCTTATGTACTTTAGCCTGAATGAAAATGTTTTTTTTGTTGTTATATTGAAACTTCATATACCTGGTGAGTAGATGTTTCTTTTTATTTATCATATTTTTTTAATATCTGTCGGAATGCTAATCATCTAATCTGAAATGAAACGAACTGGTCAGAATCATTTGTATATTCAAGCAATTATTGAGGATCCTTGGCATACCAAGCCCTTACCCAAATCCTGGAGACATAAAGATAAAAATGACCTATCTTCATCTTCCATGAGTTTTTAGTATAGTGGAAGGCAGCTAACAAATGTTTGTCAAAACATATTTACGTGTCGTGATGGAATTGTATGGAGAACACAGTAGTGCTTTAAGGAAGAAGTTGTCAATTACATACAGAAATATTGTTAAAGATGTGATTTTTCTATTTGTCAAAGTCAAGATTGCCTTAAAAACTAGGAAAAGGGAGGCCGTTATAGCAGAAAAAGTTTTAAATGCCTGAAACGTTTTGGGTTATGGAATATGAGGTTTAGTAGGCAGTGGCAAGAGGTAAGTCTACAAACAAGTAGCCTGAAACTACATGAGCCACAATTAAAGGCTCTGATTTTGAAGAATATGATCTGATGGTTGTATTTAAAGATCAAACTTAAGGAAGATGAGGGATAAATTAGAGATGTTATAGAAATAGTCTCATGATATAATCCAGGGGAGAAATGTGGAAGGCAGGAACTAGGCAGAATTACTGGTTCCTGATAGAGGAATGGGTTCAAGAGGTTTATAATGGAGAGAGAGAATTGGATCTTGACTGGAGATAGGGTGTGTGTGTGGGGGGGGACTACAAGGGGATGAGTTGGTGACACCATCGGCTATGTGGTTTAGATAACTCAGTGGATAGTATTACCAATAACTGAGAAAGGGAATACATAAAGGACAACAGAATTGTTGAGGTGGATTTTACATGGCTACATAACAAGTCATCCCCAAGTTTAGGAGCTTAAAATAATAAGCACAATATTGTCTCACATTTTCTTTGAGTAAGGAATTTGTGCATAGCTTAGATGAGTGGTTATGGCTCAGGACCTTTCATGAGTTTACCATCAAGATGTTGCATAGTGTTGCAGCTATCTGAAGGCTTGAGCATTTTCTAAGATGATTCATTCACATAGCTGTTGGCAAGAGACTAGTTTCTTGTCATGTTGGTTTCTTCATTGATCTGCTTGAGCATGCTCATGACACGGTAGTTGGCTTCTTCCAGAGCAAGTGATCCAAGAGATTTGAGGAAGAAGCCATAATGATGGCTTCATTTATGATGAAGCCTTATAAGGCACACATATCATTTTTCCAGTATCACAGTGGTTATTTAGGTCAGCGCAGTTGAATGTAGGAGAGGACAGCAAAAGGGTATGAACACAAGGAGGTATGGATCGTTAGGATCCTCTTGGAGGCTGGCTGTACCATAAGGCAAATTGAGTTTAAGTGTTAGGAAGTGGTTCATTGTGTAGTAAGGAGTCAGATATATGGGTCTGGAACACAAGAGAGTTCAGTGTAGAAAAAAAATAACAGAAGCAAAAACATAAAAATTCAGGAATGTTTTCATTCAAAAGGTTGTCGGAGGGAAATTATATATCGCAGAGAAGGAGAGATCAGAGAGTGAGGATGGTAATCAGAAGAAAATGGTAGCTCTAAAATTAAAAATGGTAAATTTCACATAGTACACATAAAGATTAAAAAAATACGTTGGATTTGTTACAATGAGGTAATTATGACCTTTATCAGTGAGTCTGGAGAGGAGCACAAATCTTAATGTCACGGAATATGAAAATAAAGTAAAGAAGTGGAGACAGTAAGTAGTAATTACACTTTCAGGGATTTGGCTACGACAGAAGGAGAAAGAGGGGCTGTGTCAGAGGAATCGGGGGAAAGGTCATGTATGTGATAGGAAGATTCTAGAATGCAGGGAGAGGAAGACTAAGTATTTAGAAAGTAGAAAGGGTCATTTAAAGAGCATGGTCCCTGAAGAGAAAGGAGTATTTCGATAGCAAGAATTCAGGTAGAACGTTTACTCTAAGTTTGGATAAAATTTTCCTTTTCTTCTCAGGTGAGTTACTACAGAAACATGAAGTAGGTTATGGGAGTTATGAGGGGAAAGCTGAGATGGTTCATACTGGAGAGAATTAATCTTCTCTGAAAAGTATGAGCTCTTGTGATACATGATTTAGGGCAGGTGAGGTAAAGGACCAATGAAAATAGGTAGTTTAGAAAGTCTTATAGAGAATGGAAGTGGGTGACCACACCAGGATGGCAAAGTGTTCTAGGGGTGCTACTGAGATTGAAGATGATAAATTAATGGTGGCAATAGTGACATTTTTGATCGTTAACTTCTGCAGTCCAAAAAACAAGGTAGAAGAGAAACCATATTGTTTGGTGGTGAAAGCAGTTGGAACAGGTTTGTCTGAGTTCAAGTGCAGTTCTGTCACTTTAAGCTCTGTAATCAAAGGCAAATCAACATTTCTGAGGCTGTTTCCTCTTCTATAAAATGGAAGTAATAATAATAATCAATAAAAAGTAGCCATTATTACGGGGGTTATTTTATTTGTCTTAAGATCTACTTCTGAACATTTGTTTTTGTGTTGTAATAAACAATATAGTTTAGCTTCAAACATTTTTAGAAACAAATTTAGATATAATAAATGAATTCTTGGAAGATTCGTAACCTGATTTTATAGATCAAGGAGTTTTGTGTAAGCGTTGAAAGGCAATGTAGTGACTAATCAATAAGTCAACAACTAAATCCACCATGTGATAAAAGATAGAATAGATAACCAATAAATGAAGACCTTCTCTGCTTCTTATCTGTTCCTGTTTATTTTTTCTTTTGCAATGCTTTGTCTAGAAAGAGTCCACACTCTCAAGTCATTATGACTAATTACCCTGTACCTCCTCATTTTCCTAAAATGTGTTAAAATTATTTTTAAATTTTCTTTATGGGGATTGATTAATTCCAGGGGGTTCCACATTTTTAAACTAAGTATCTATATGTACATCAGTTTAATGCTTAGAGAAATTTCTTTGTGCAATTGTCTTTCAATCCACTAGAAATTTCTGGAAAAGCTAGATGGTGCATAAGGTGATGGTGCTTTAGGTGAACTAAAGCTAGGCTTTAGCATCTCATGTCGATATTCTCCTTCATGTTTACGGCCAGAAAGAAACTTGTCTGTATTTATTTATTCTAATGGGAAAGATTTTCTGAGTTGACATACTTTCATGAAATGTAGTAATCGGCACAGATGCAGTTTAGAACATTCTCTTTTTTTTTTTTTAGTTTAGAACATTCTAGAATGATTAGTACACTTACAGGATGGATCATGATTCATGTAGGAGATAAAACAGTCCAATACTTAGAAGAACATGATCATATTTTTGAGTGAAATAGATTATAGCACTTTACTTCATTTTGGACTGATCTGGACATTAGATTTTGCCTTGTTGATTAATTTCTTGTCAACTTCTCAAGGATAGAAAATGAGGAAATTAACAACTTGATTTTGGGGAGTGATTTTGAAGATCCACTAATCAAACCTACTTTTGCAAAATAAATCAGAAATATTGAAAAGAATCATTAGCATGTGAATTTAGTTTTAATATGTGAAACAACTAGATTACGTAGATAATTTTATATCAGGTGAAATTATAGAGAACCTTAGATATCAGGTAAACCTTAAAATTGAAGAGTAACTTCAGTGTGGGAAAAGAGTTTAAAAGATCAAACAGGTAATTGTTGACTTAATCTCGGTTTATTATCATAGCACATACATTTGTGCCAAAGAGCATACAGACATTAATGTTTTTGTCAGGCATTTATAAGCAGAAACAAAAACTCTCTGCCTGGCCTCCTGTTGTTGCAGTGTGCCTGTTCAGCTTGTTACAGGAATGCTCCCCAGGCTGTCTAAGTATATTGGTGCACATCTGCATTTTTGGGTGACCGCTGTGGCTTTACCTGCTTTCCCACTTGGTGAAGCCCTGTGCTTCTAATGGCTCACATTGATCTCTTGATTCTGTGGTTAATTAAGATATATTTTGCAGCAACAGCCCACAGGTTCCAAGGCTCAAAGGATTAGTCGATAGTTGCCTTGTCGCTCTGCTGTTAACAGGGCAAACTGTCTTAAAGATATAGTCTGTTTCCTATATTGTGTGCATTTTCTTATATTTGAAGAGATTTGATGCACAGCTATCACAGTCAGGGATGGAGATAGACAGCTGTGATAAGGTAGAAACCTAAGGGGACTGGTGTTCTAATTCTTGATCACAGCATTACACATGGAGAAAACTTGGACAGACTTAATCTGTTTGAACCTATGTCTTCATCTAAATTTTAAAAATGGCATCTCTTATTACCAATGACATAGTATTATTTTAAGCATCAGCTTCATTAGAGTATGGGAAAGTACTTTGAATTCTATGACACATTATGCATGAGCCTGGGAATAGGCATAAACTGAAAAAAAATCAAGATACTACTTTACAATACAAAGAGGAAGAGAATGAGAGATAGATTGTGGGGGGAGACTAAAATGAGAAGTCAAGGGATTGTTAGGGAAAAAATGCAGGGGAGTAAAAGGGACAAAAGCTGTGATTCTACAGGACAATGAGGGCCACATGTAGGGGCATAGAAATAAAGAAGCAAGGGAGTAGAAGCACGAAGTGAAACAAGGGGAGAGTGTTTACTTTTTAAGAGGTCCAATCCATTGGGACTGTTGCTCTGCCTAAATTCTAGCTATTTCTGTGCCAAAGGACTATTATTGTCTGTTGTTGATAATGCAGGTTCACAAGGATCCTGTTGATGGTATGGCAAAATGAATAGTCCCTTACTTTTCTAGAAGCTCTAGCTGGCAGAATACAACAGACTCAAGGTCATTATCTAAATGGGCTTCACAGTTCTCACGGCCATAACTCCCTTGCAAGTAGTGCAGGCTTTCCCAATGGTGTTATCACCACTAACCTTCAACAAATCTGGCAAGTGGTACTTACTATTACTGCATTGGTCTAGTACTGGATTTATATGTCCCTGAGAGGAGGAGCCTTTTTGGTTACTAGCAGCTAAGCTATTGCATGTAGACTAAAGAAAAAGGGCAACAGAGTTTGAATACTTTGGCAAGGAAATACTTGGTTACTCAAGAGCTGGCCTTTTCTTTTCTTTCTTTCTTTTTTTTTTTTTTTTTGGTTTTTTAAAAGATTTTGTTTATTTATTTGACAGACAGAGATCACAAGTAGGCAGAGAGGCAGGCAGAGAGAGAGAGAGGGAGAAGCAGGCTCCCTGCCGAGCAGAGAGCCCGATGTGGGACTTGATCCCAGGACCCTGGGATCATGACCTGAGCCGAAGGCAGAGGCTTTAACCCACTGAGCCACCCAGGCGCCCCAAGAGCTGGCCTTTTCAAAGAAATAGAAGTATTTTGTTTGTTTTCAAGACGTAGGTGTGAAGGAAAGAAAAGAATGATTCACTTATTTCATTGACCACCACAGAATCTATTTCAGTGAGTTGAAGTAAATTCACACCTAACTAACTGTGTAGGTAGACACAGATGTGGAGGAGGATGGATTTTCTGTGTTGTTTGACTAATACTATATATCCGTCCCTACCAGCAGAGCTAAATCACTTAATGAAACTGGAAAGAAACTAGACTTTAGATTTAGTTAACTGTTGGATAAATTTGTCCACAGTTGCGTAAAATTACATAATGATTTTTTTTTAAAATTAATGTGGTCCATATTTGGGAAGTGCAGGTTTTTTTCTTCTTTTGCCTTGAACTTTCAAGTAAATGAATGGAGCAGGTGACTTTATGAAGACTCTAATTTCTTCTCTATGATTTTGCACTCTTGATGGATACAGAGGAAGCATACGTTAATGACGACATTACAGGTCTACATGTAATTAGTATTACCACATTTGCTGATATAATCTAAATTAATGCTTTAGAATCACATATGGAAACTACCAAATGTCTGTCAGCACAATGAATGCTGAGTGGTTTATCCCTCCCTGAGGAGTTATTTATCCCTTCTCCCAAATTATTGTCCCAAAAGGACATTAAGTCTTTGTTGCCTGAGTCCCAATAGAATGCAATTCAGGGATAAATTCTAGATAGAGATATAAAGAAAACTGATTTATGATATTGTATATTCCTTCTGAAGTATGGTAGATATTTAGAATTGGAGGACTTAACAGTCCATGTTTAAAGATTTGTGAACAACCCAGGGGCCCATCTCAAGGAATAATTTATAACATTGTCAAGTCTAGGATTTGAAGCACATGCTGGAGCTAGGTATATGAAGGCCAGTCACTACCCTGTCACCTAGGGACCCCACTTCAACATGAATCCATTTATGTCCATGGACTCTGAAATTCTCAGTAAGGGTCACTTTACATTTTATGGGTAGCATAATATAATAGCCATGAGTTTGGGAATTAGATAGAAGGTCATAGAGGTAACTTGTAAAAATATTAAGGGCGATTTTTTTTTTTTTTAAAGCTTAATCACTATTATCCTTACCTTAACTTCTCCTTTCCTAACTCCCAGAAATTTCTGCACAGGACTAAAGCCAGAACACCAAATGGATGTCAAATATAAATTTATTTAGTAAGTAAGCAGACAAGCTGTAATTTAAATCCATATCTGACTTTCCAACCCATAGATCCTATTACACTGTGTGACTCAATTTTGACACATCCAGTTTCGTGCCCTGCACTTAGGAGTTCAGTTCTCTCCCAATTGCAAATTCTAAGACCCTGCTTACCCCTCTCTCTTCACAGCTAGAGAATTTTTAGTTAAAGTGTATTTAGCTACTTTGAGTATAGACTCTTCTTTCTCCCCAATAACACAGTGCCCTCTTGGGATGGGACTACCTGGTGGTAAAGGGAGCAGAAAGTCAGGGACTATCTGATTCTGGTCCACTTTGATTTCTCAAAGATTAGACAGTTTTCTAAACATAAGCCTTTTGCACTTGGGGAGTTCAATGTTGGCTTTCTGGAGTATTCTGAATCTTGCTTTTGTGGAAGCAGAGCCCTGGGTCATTCTTAAAAACACACTTCCTAGAGAGAAGTTGTCTGTCTCCAAAATCCCACAGGCATCTCTACACTTAGGCTGAGAAAGAAGCTGCTAATGGAGTTTAAAAGGTTACCTTCATTAACTAAAAATAAATGTAAAGTGAATGGCCTTCCTTCAAAGAAGGAGCATTCAGAATGGGCAATGTTAAAATGAAATGAAAGAGTTTAGTCTTTGTGATGTTTTTCCACTGTGTTTTCCCTGCTTCTATTTGTAAATGTCAGCCATCTCAGAGTCCTCTCTGGAACCTGCTTAAGCTTGGGGGCCTTCGTAATGTTTGAAGGTAAGCTTAGATCAATTTCTTGCATCTTTCCTGCCATGTAAATCATTTATTGGTACGAGTGTTTTACAAAGCCAGGCAAGAGAAAACTCATGAAAAATAAATATGGTAAAATACACTATGCTGTCCTGAAGCACGCTTCTAGGCTTCATCACATTTAAACTGTCCCTGGCAGTTAGAACATTTCCCCTCATTTGGTCTCACTGTGGCCAGTTGAATTCAATTAATACATAGTGCCACTGAGGCCGAAGCGCGCATTTTATTTCCTCATTTATCATTTGATTCACTCTGTTCTGTGGCCACGGATTTCTTGATCTGATCCAGCAAGCAAAATGGAAGTTAGCCATCACAAAAGGGAGTGAGCCAGACGAGATGGATGGATCCAAGTTTCCTCAGTCCTATTGATAACAAAATAAACAAGCAAAGAAAGAAAAGCAAGGAAGACACCTTACCTGATGGCAATTAAGTCTTATTTTTAAGAAGAACAAAGTATACATTATACACATTCAAATGTAAAGTTCTCTAAAATTTATTTTTAATCAGTACATGAAATTATAAGAATTGGTTTTCTAGGGGCACCAGGGTGGCTCAGTGGGTTAGGCATCCAACTCTTGATTTTGGCTGGGTTTATGATCTCAGATCCCTGGGATCCAGCCCCTGTTAGGCTCCCTACTCAATGGGGAATCTGGGATTCTCCCTCCCTCTCACCGGCTGCCCCCCCCCAAGATAAATAAATCTTAAAAAAAAAAAAAATGTGTTTTGGGGCACCTGGGTGGCTCGGTTATAGCCTCTGCTTTTGGCTCAGGTCATGATCCCAGGGTCCTGGGATCAAGTTTTGCATCAGGCTCTCTGCTCAGCAGGGAGCCTGCTTCTTCCTCTCTCTCTCTCTGCCTGCCTCTCTGCCTACTTGTGATCTCTGTCAAATAAATAAAATCTTTTAAAAAAATTAGTTTCCTAATATTGAATCTGTTTTGCAACTCATTATTCTAGTTTACTGCTCATAAACTGTCAGCATTCATAGAATTATTCCCATTTTACTGGTAGAGAAACCAAGACTACACAGTATTCTTGAGGTCATACAATTAGTAAAGAGGGAACCAGGCTTCAAATCAGGTCCGTCTGAAATTTGAAAACTAATTTAGATGAGGTTTTGTAGATAGTCCAAGTCTAGACGGAGGAAGAAAATCCGAACTGGAGATGTGTCTAAAGCAGAAGTATGTCAGTCTAGTTAGGAGGCAAACAGGCAGGATCCGAGACAATCAGAGCAACATTGCAGAATGAAGGACTCTGATTCTCAGAATACCCAAGAATGTAAATTAGGGGAAGAGTCTGCTAAATTTCTCTTGTGCTTGACACCCTCTCTTGGTAGTGCCATCTTGACTGGCTCTTGATTAAATGTCTCCAGAGCTCTCCTTTGGGGAATATGTGTGGATTCTCTGATGATGTCTTTTGTCAAGAAGAGGAACTCAGAAAGTTTCTGATTGTCATTTCATTCCCAGAAGCATTTAGTAGATTGAATTAATAACTCTTTTCTCTACCTTGCTCCTTCACTCCACCCAGTCCATCTGCTACACTGCCATGTATTAATCCAAGGAGAATTTGGCATTCATCAGGTCGCTACTCGATTCAAGAATATCAAGGGCTCATCCGTATTTTCCAGGCATTAGCTGTCCAGTCACATTTGCAACCCTTCCCTCAGCATATCCTTTGCTGCAAGCACATTCTCCTTCTTTTTGTAAGGCACAGCCCCACCTGCCCATCTTCGATGAAGTGTTTCCATTGTCTTGAAATTTCTTTCCAACTCTGACTAAATGTTGGGGTGAAGTTGTTTAAAAATTTTTTTAGTACATAGAAATCAGAAGGAGGTATAAAGAATTATTAAAAATGATATACATAACCTCAAAACCTACAAAACCACTATAAGCCTTTTTACATCTTGTTCTATATTTTCATCAATTATATATTATATATCTTGAAGTCGTATATAATTTAAATGGTTTTGTGTCATCTTCTTGATGTGGTAGACATTTTTCTATATCATTGTTTTTAAGAACTTAAGTGTTTGGATAATATCCCTTATGCAAATATTTGTATCTTTGATTCTGTCCTTGGGATGGAAACTTAAGTGTAAAAATACTATTTTTTTTTAAAGATTTTATTTATTTATTTGACAGAGACACAGCAAGAGAGAGAACACAAACAGAGAGAGAGTGGGGGAGAAGCAGGCTTCCCACTGAGCAGAGAGCCTGATGCAGGGCCCTATCTGAGGACCCTGGGATCATGACCTGAGTCAAAGGCAGACACTTAATGACTGAGCCACCTAGGTGCCCCACAAGTACTGTTTCTAATAATATGAATGGTTTTCAATTTCATATCAAGCGAATATAATAATTTTATCTGCACTCACCCTAATGCTAAGCATTATTTTTTAATGTTTGTCAATTTGATAAACTTATTGTAATTTTATTTTCATTTATTTGATATTTAGTAGTCTTAAACTTTTAAAAACATACTCGTTACCTCGTTTTTTCTTCAGTGATTTAATTTTATGGTCTCTGCCTATTTTCTTGCTCTTAAAAAAGGAATATATAAAAAGAGAAAATAAAAATTAAAAAGTTTTGTTCTTCCTAAATTTTCTAAGTTTTTTTGAAATTAGAAAAAAATTGGTAAACCTAATTAAAGTCACAGTTTTAATCAGATAGTACTATAATTGCTTAAAAAAATTAAAGAATGAATTTGTGCCATATAGAGGGTTGGTTGCCCTGTTTTCTATTTGTAAGAGAACTTGGATTTCTGAACCAGGAAGTAGGAAGTAAAGGATTAATAAAGTAAGTGTTGTTCTTTTTTCTCTTTATCCTTTCAGGTAGGAAGACTGGTGTATTTTTTTTTTTTTAATTTTTATTGTGTTATGTTAGTCACCATTAAATATATCATTAGTTTTTGATGTAGTGTTCCAGGATTCATTGTTTACGTACAACACCCAATGCTCCATGCAGTAGTGTCCTCCTTAATACCCACCACCAGGCTCACCCATCTCCCTACCGTCCCTCCCCTCTAAAACCCTCAGTCTGTTTTCAGAGTCCATAGTCTCTCATGGTTTGTCTCTGATTTCCCCCCCTTCACTTTTCCTTTCCTTCTCCTAATGTCCTCCATGTTATTCCTTATGTTCCACAAGTAAGTGAAACCACATGATAATTGACTCTCTCTGCTTGACTTATTTCACTCAGCATAATCTTCTCCAGTCCCATCCATGTTGATGCAAAAGTTGAGTATACATCCTTTCTGATGGCTGAGTAATATTCCATTGTATATATGGACCACATCTTATCCATTCATCTGGAGAAGGACATCTCAGTTTTGTTTTTAAGTAGGCTCCATGCCCAGTGTGGAGCCCAATGCTGGGATAGAACTCCAATCCTGAGATCAAGACCTGCGCTGATCAAGAGATGGATGCTTAACCCACTAAGCCTCCCAGGGGCCCCAGGAAGATTGATTTTAACGCAGAACAAGAGTAGGCTTCCATCTCTTTTTCTTCTTCTTATTCCAGACCCTGGAGGAAAAATGGTTTTTATTAAATTTTAGGTGTTACTAAGAATCTGGGTCTGTTTTCTTTATTTTATTATTTATTTGTTTTTTATTAACATATAATGTATTATTAGCCCCAGGGGTACAGGTCTGTGAATTGTCAGGCTCACACACTTCATATCACTCATCATAGCACATACCATACCCAATGTCCATAACCCAACCACCCTCTCCTTACCTCCCTACCCCCGCCCCCAGCAAGCCTCAGTTTGTTTTGTGAGATTAAGAGTCTCTTATGGTTTGTCTCCTTCCAGATCCCATCTTGTATAATTTATTCCATCCCTACCCCCCAGCCCCCACGTTGCCTCTCAAATTCCTCACATCAGGGAGATCATATGATAATTGTCTTTCTCTGATTTGACTTATTTTGCTCAGCATAATACCTTCTAGTTCCATCCACATCATTGCAAATGGCAAGATATCATTTCTTTTGATGGCTGCATAGTATTCCAGTGTGTGTGTGTGTGTGTGTGTGTGTGTGTGTGTGTGTAACTTCTCCTTTATCCATTCATCTGTTGATGGACATCTAGGTTCTTTCCATAGTTTGGCTATTATGGACATTGCTGCTATAAACATTTGGGTGTACGTGCCTCTTTGGATCACTGCATTTGTATTTTTAGGGTAAATACTCAGTAGTGTGATTGCTGGGTTGTAGGGTAGCTCTGTTTTCAAATTTTTGAGGAACCTCCATGCTGCCTTCCAGAGTGGCTGCACCAGCTTGCATTCCCACCAACAGTGGAGGAGGGTTCCCCTCTCTCCACATCTTTGCCAGCATCTGTCATTTCCTGACTTGTTAATTTTAGCCTTTCTGACTGGTGTGAGGTGGTATCTCATTGTGGTTTTGATTTGTATTTCCATTATGCCAAGTGATGTTGAGCACTTTTTCATGTGTCTTTTGGCCATCTAGATGTCTTCTTTGCAGAAATGTCTGTTCATGTCCTCTGACCATTTCTTGATTGGATTATATGTTCTTTGGGTGTTGAGTTTGATAAATTCTTAATAGATTTTGGATACTAGCCCTTTATCTGATATGTCTTTTGCAAATATCTTCTCCCATTCTGTCAGTTTTCTTTTGTTTTTTGTGGACAGTTTCCTTTGCTGTGCAAAAGCTTTTGATCTCAATGAAGTCCCAATAGTTCATTTTTGCCCTTGCTTCCCTTGCCTTTGGCGATTTTTCTAGGAAGAAGTTGCAGTGGCTGAGGACGAAGAGGTTGCTGCCTGTGTTCTCCTCAAGGATTTTGATGGATTCCTGTCTCACATTGAGGTCTTTCATCCATTTTGAGTCTATTTTTGTGTGTGGTGTAAGGAAATGGTCCAGTTTCATTTTTCTGCATGCAGCTGTCCAATTTTCCCAACACCATTTGTTGAAGAGACTGTCCTTTTTTCATTGGCCATTCTTTCCTGCTTTGATCACAGAGTTGAGGGTCCATTTCTGGGCTCTCTATATTCTGTTCCATTGATCCATGTGTGTGTTTCTCTGCCAGTACCATCCTGTCTTGATGATGACAGCTTTGTAATAGAGCTTGAAGTCTGGAATTGTGATGACACCAACTTTGGCTTTCTTTTTGAACATTCCTCTGGTCATTTGAGGTCTTTTCTGGTTCCATATATATTTTAGGATTATTTGTTCCATTTCTTTGAAAAAAAAATGATGGTATTTTTGATAGGGGTTGAATTAAATGTGTGGATTCCTTTAGGGAGCATAGACATTTTCA
This sequence comes from Martes martes, assembly GCF_963455335.1. NCBI lineage: Eukaryota > Metazoa > Chordata > Mammalia > Carnivora > Mustelidae > Martes > Martes martes. Next base: position 63,511,596 of record NC_137888.1, on the reverse strand, counting down.
CAAAATTTATTCTTCCAATCCAGGAGCATGGAACATTTTTCCATTTCTTTTTGTCCTCCTCAATTTCTCTCATGAGTACTTTATAGCTTTCTGAGTACAGATTCTTTGCCTGTTTGGTTAGGTTTATACCTTGGTATCTTCTGGTTTTGGGTGCAATTGTAAATGGGATTGACTCCTTAATTTCTCTTTCTTCTGTCTTGTTGTTGGTGTATAGAAATGCAACTGATTTCTGTGCATTGGTTTTATATCCTGACACTTTCCTGAATTCCTGTACAAGTTCTAGCAGATTTAGAGTGGAGTCTTTTGTGTTTTCCACATAAAGTATCATATCATCTGCAAAGAGTGATAGTTTGATTTCTTCTTTACTGATTTGGATGCCTTTAATTTCTCATCTGTTTGCTGAGGCTAGGACTTCTAGTACTATGTTGAATAGCAGTGGTGATAATGAACATCCCTGCCATGTTCCTGACCTTTGAGGAAAAGCTCTCAGTTTTTCCCCATTGAGAATGATATTCGCAGTGGGTTTTTCTTAGATGGCTTTTATGATATTGAGGTACGTACCCTCTATTCCTACACTTTGAAGAGTTTTGATCAAGAAAGGATGCTGTACTTTGTCAAATGCTTTTTCAGCATCTATTGAGAATATCATACAGTTCTTTTCTTTTTTTTTTTTGAATGTATTGTATCACAGTGATTGATTTCTGGATGTTGAACCCACCTTGCAACCCAAGAATAAATCCCACTTGGTCGTGGTGAATAATCCTTTTAATGTACTGTTGGATCCTATTGGCTAGCATTTTGGTGAGAATTTTCACATCTGTGTTCATCAAGGATATTGGTCTGTAATTCTCTTTTTTTAATGGGGTCTTTGTCTGGTTTTGGCATCAAGGTAATGCTGGTCTCATCAAATGAGTTTGGAAGTTTTCCTTCCATTTCTATTTTTGGAACAATTTCAGGAGAATAGGTGTTAATTCTTCTTTAAATGTTTGGTAGAATTCCCCCGGGAAGCCATCTGGCCCTGGGCTCTTGTTTGTTGGGAGATTTTTGATGACTCCTTCAATCTCCTTACTGGTTATGGGTCTGTTCAGGTTTTCTATTTCTTCCTGGTCCAGTTTTGATAGTTTATCTGTCTCTAGGAATGCATCCATTTCTTCCAGATTGTCAAATTTGGTGGCATATAGTTGCTCATAATATGTTCTTATAATTGGTTGCATTTCTTTGGTGTTGGTTGTGGTCTGTCCTCTTTTGTTCATGATTTTGTTTATTTGAGTCCTTTCTCTTTTCTTTTTGATAAGTCTTGCCAGAGGTTTATCAATGCTATTAATTCGTTCAAAGAACCAGCTCCTAGTTTTGTTGATTGGTTCTACTATTCTTTCGGTTTTTCTTTCATTAATTTCTGCTCTGATCTTTATGGTTTCTCTTCTCTTTCTGGGTTTAGGCTTTCTTTGCTCTTCTTTCTCCACCTCCTTTAGGTTTTGGGTTAGGTTGTGTATTTGAGACCTTTCTTGTTTCTTGAGAAAGACTTGTATCACTATATATTTTCCTCTCAGGACTGCCTTTGCTGTGTCCCACAGATTTTGAACAGTTGTGTTTTCATTGTCATTTGTTTCTATGAATTTTTACAATTCTTCTTTAATATACTGGTTGACCTATTCATTCTTTGGTAGGATGCTCTTTAGCCTCCATGTATTTGAGTTCTTTCCAACTTTCCTCCTGTGACTGAGTTTTAGCTTCAGAGCATTATGGTCTGAAAATGCAGGGAATGATCCCAAACTTTTGGTACCAGTTGAGACCTGATTTGTGACCCAGGATGTGATGTATTCCGGAGAATGTTCCATGTGCACTAGAGAAGAATGTGTATTCTGTTGCTTTGGGATGGAGTGTTCTGAATATATCTGTGATGTCCATCTGGTCCAGTGTGTCATTTAAGGCCTTTATTTCCTTGCTGATCTTTTGCTTGGATGATCGGTCCATTTCAGTGAGGGTGGTGTTAAAGTCCCCTACTATTACTGTACTATTGTCGATGTGTTTCTTTGATTTTGTTATTAATTGGTTTATATAGTTGGCTGCTCCTATGTTAGGGGCATAGATATTTAAAATTGTTAGGTCTTATTATTGGACAGACCCTTTGAGTATGATATAGTGTCCTTCCTCATCTCTTATTATAGTCTTTGGCCTAAAATCTAATTTATCTGATATGAAGATTGCCACTCCAGCTTTCTTTTGATGTCCATTAACATGGTATATTGTTTTCTACCCCCTCTTCTTAAATCTGGAGGTGTCTTTGGGTTTAAAATGAGTTTCTTGTAGACAGCGTATTGGTGGGTTTTGTTTTTTTATCATCCTGATACCCTGTGTCTTTTGATTGGGGCATTTAGCCCATTTACATTTAGGGTAACAATTGAAAGATATGAATTTGGTGCCATTGTATTGCCTGCAAGGTGACTATTAAATGTATATTGTCTCTGTTCCTTTCTCGTCCACTACTTTTAGCCTCTCTCTTCTTAGAAGACCCCTTTCAGTATTTCCTGTAGGGCTGTTTTGGTGTTTATAAATTCTTTTAGTTTTTGTTTGTCCTGGAAGCTTTTTATCTCTTCTTCTATTTTCAAGGACAGCCTAGCTGGATATAGTATTCTTGGCTCCATGTTTTTCTCATTTAGTGCTTTGAATATATCATGCCAGTTCTTTCTGGCCTGCCAGGTCTCTGTGGATAAGTCTGCTGCCAATCTAATATTTTCAGCATTGTATGTTACAGACTTCTTGTCTTGGGCTGCTTTCAGGATTTTCTTTGTTACTAAGACTTTTAAGTTTTACTATTAGATGATGGGGTGTGGACCTATTTTTATCAATTTTGAGTGGGATTCTCTGCCTCCTGGATTTCGGTGCTTGTTCCCTTTGCCATAGTAGAGAAATTCGCTACAGTAATTCACTCCAATATACCTTCTGCTCTCTCTCTCTCTTTCTTCTTCTGGAATCCCAATTATTCTGATATTGTTTCGTCTTATGGTGTCACTTATCTCTCAGATTCTCTCCTCATGGTCCAGTAGTTGTTTGTCTCTGTTTTGCTCAGCTTCTTTATTCTCCATCATTTGGTCTTCTATATCACTAATTCTCTCTTCTGCCTCCTTTATCCTAGCAGTAAGAGCCTCCATTTTTTTATTGCACCTCATTAATAGCTTTTTTTTATTTCAACTTGGTTAGATTTTAGTTTTTTTTCTTCAGAAAAGGATTTTTTTTTCCTCCAATTGGGGTTTCTCCAATATCTTCCATGCCTTTATCAAGCCCAAGCTAGCACTTTAGAATCATCATTCTGAACTCTAGATCTGACAGATTACCAATGTCTGTATTGATTAGGTCCCTAGCCTTTGGTACTGCCTCTTTTTCTTTTTCTTGTGGTGAGTTTTTCTGCCTTGTCATTTTATCCAGATAAGAATATATGATCGAGAGAATAAAATACTAAACAGGTGCCAAAACCCCCAGAAAAATGTGCTAACCAAATCAGAAGAGACCCTAAATCGGGGGGAGAAGAAAGGGGGTGAATAGAAGTTTAAGAAAAAATTAAAATATAAATATATTTGTATATATATATGTGTATGTGTGTATGTGTGTGTGTGTGTGTGTGTGTGTGTGTGTGTGTGTATATATATATATATATATATATATATTAGACTGGTAATAGAACAGAACTACACACATGATTTTGGGTATATTTTGTTCTGTTAGAAGAAACTACCCCCCAAAATTTTAAAGAAAGAAAAACTTACATACATACATACACACACACACACACACAAATAAACATGATGAAAGGATGTAATATGAGTTTAACGATGGAAATTAAGAAGGAATTCTTAAAAAGGAATTGATAAGATAAGTTGGTTGGGAAAAGAAAGAAAAAGAAAGTGGAGAGAATTTGCTCAGGCTGGAGACTAGAACAAAGCCCTGTGCGAGACTTAGGGTATATTTTGACCTATTAGAAGAGAGTTTATCCCAAAATTTTTTAGAAGTAAAAATCTTGTATGTATATAAAAAATAAAGTTAGTTTCAATGAAGGATAAAATTTGACTATAATAATGAAGTTTTAAAAAGATTTCTTTTTTAGGAATGTATTGTTAAGATAAACTAGTTAAAAAATGTTTAAAGAGGAAAGAGGAAAAGTTAAAAAAAATTAGAATAAGAAAAAATAAAATTACAAAGTTTTATTAACTTTGAAGACTAAAGAATCATGGGGAGAAAACCATGAATTCCATGCTTTGCTTTCCCTTCCTCTAGAATTCCGCTGTTCTCCTTGATCAGTTAGCTTGGACTTGACTGGATATTCTTGCTGATCATCTGTGGGAGGGGCCTGTTGCCTGTGATTCTCAAATGTCTTTGCCTGAGGCGGAATTGCTCCACCCTTGCCAGGGGCTGGGCTAAGTAATCTGCTTGGGTTCAGTTTTCAGGAGATTTTGTTCCCTGAATGCTTTCTGTAGAGCTGTGGAGGATGGGAATGAAAATGTCGGCCTCCCAATCTCCGGCCTGGAGAAGCTGAGAGCTCGGGGTCCCACTCTTCAGTGCACCTGTGGAGAAAAGTGCTCAATCACTCCCGTCTCTGTGGTCTCCGGCAGCGCTCCAAGCTCACCCTGCGTTTGACCAAGCGGTTCTGTCTCTGGCATACAGCCCCGTTTGGAGTCTCCAAACCTAGCAGATTCCTGCTGCTCTGCTTTTCGGGTGGATAAAGGTGTGTCTCCCTGGATCTGCCCCTTGCAGGGTCCCTGCTCAAGGAGCAGTGGTATGACTGTGCTGTGGATCACAGTTTAAGAAAACCTGGAGCTGAGAGTTCACTCCTCAGCTCTGTCTCTGTAGCCAGCTCCTCCGCTCTCATACCTGTGAGCTCTGGTACCCTCAGACACCCCTGATCCTTTTGTAACCCCGCAGGACCTGAGACCACACTGTCCCCGCAAGGGCTCCCCCTCAAGTCCCCTGGCTTAGCCTCTGCAGCAATGTCCCTCAGTGGAACAGACTTTTAAAAGTTGGAATTTTGTGTTCCGTTGCTCCACTGCTTTCCAGGAGCTGGCCCCTCCCCCTCAGTCTATCTTCCTGTCGCTTTGGATTCATTTCTCCGCTCGTCCTGCCTTTCAGAAAGTGGTTGATTTTCTGTTCCTAGAATTGCTGCTCTTCTTCTCTTTGATCTCCTGTTGGGTTTGTAGGTGTTTGGAATGGTTTGAAAATTTTTTGCTGAACTCCTGGGACCTGATGTCCTCTCAGTCTGCTTCTCCTCCACCATCTTGTCTCTGAGTCCTGGTTCTGTTTTTTTTTTATTGGAAATCCAAACAAGTACTAGTTCTTCACTGAATTCATTCCCAACAAAACTGGAGCAGGGGTTGTTTGTTCTTCATTTTAGTGTTTGATTATATCCAATTCAACTAATGATTTCTGTGTTTTGTTTTTCATACTGTTTTGTGCCTTTTCATATGAATTGAAATTACAAGATTCCTTGGAGCTTGTAACTTAAGAGATTCTTGAGTGTTAGTAGGTGACATGTTTATGCTTACGAACATGGAGTCTAAATAGTCCTATTGGAATTAAGTTTGTTTTGGCCTTTGAAAGTTACAGTTTTCTCAGCTATAATCCTTATGATAGGATAACGTCATGGACGTTTAACTCATAACTTGAGTTTTCTTCAAATCTCTCTTAAATGTGACGTCTTATTGTTGAAATCCCGATTCAAGTACTTGTCCAGTTTTTTGAATGAGAAACTTCTGTTTTGAGCTCTTTCTTTCCCAGAAGGCATAGTGTTTGGAACCACAGACCCATTTTGTGAGCTAGCTTGTCATCAGATCTTGATATCCAATGAAGAAATATATATATATATATATATATATATATATATATATATATATATATTTGTCTGTATATCTAGGACAGAATGTGAACTTAATCCCATTAGGCAAAAACTATAGGGGGGAGATTAGCAAAACTATTGGACAAAGGCAATGACCCCATCAGATAGACCCCAGACATTGTATGTCCCTTCAAATTGTCCATACCTAATACTCACCCTCAGGTGTATTTTTACCTTAAAGAGGTTGTAAATCAGTCTCTGATAGATATAGCTCTGTACTACCCATACTTTAAGAGCCACCTTGCAAAGCTTAATGCCTAGGCACCCCGCCATTGCATATATTCAGCCAGCTGTTATGAGTTATAGTATAAGATACATTATTAGAAATGAAGGCTTTGTAGCTTCTTGGAGAAGCTTGGCTCTGATTTGAAACAGTGATACAATTTCCAAGTTTTCTGGTTTTCTTTCAGGAGATTTTGCTCACCATCTGCTAAATAGATCCAACATGAAAGGGATAGCCACTTAACCTTGTTAATTTCAGGAACACTGTTTACCCCAATGATTTCCATCATCTGGTGAGATTGGCTCAATATATATATATTTTTTAGTGCTTTGTGTTGGGTTTCAGTATTTCACCCTTTAATTAAAAGAAATAAAAAGAAACAAAAACAAAAAACAAAAACACCACACACATATTTGCCTGTAGAATGCTACAAAACAAATCCTTGCAATATATAATTTTATTTTTCTATGCTAACCCAGATATCTTGTACACAGCCAAGGCATGTTACTCACGTGAGCTTTTTGTTGTACACCTGCACTCTTATATCTGTTGCCTTTTGTCTTTGGCATCCTGGATTGCTGTACAGACCTATAACTGTAGTAGGCCAGTACCTGTAAAAACATTGTGTTTAATGATCATGACACTTAAAACATTCTATGATCAGCCATACAATGAATTAGGTGCTCTGCGTATCACTTTCATATTAGATATAAGGCTTACTCAGTTCCAAAATGGTTTCCTATTTTGTGTCGCTGTTTTCATAGAATTTCATAATTAGAAATTCTGAAGAGGTGGTATCTTTTCAGTCAATTACCGCAGGATTTGCACAGAATTTACTGCTGCCCATGGCATGTTCTCAGAGTTGGCTTGTTCCAAGTACGTTAATTTACAATTGATTCTTGTGAGGTTTCACAAACACTGAGTTCCTTCTGCTTTCCTGTAATTTAAGTACTGAAAGAGTGTTGAGAGCATTGACTGGGGTATAGAAGTTGAAATCTTGATTGATGACACAAACTAATTATCTTTCTTTTCTCTATTCCTATTAATGAGATGTTTACAGCAAATTTCTAGGAGTTTGTCTCAGAAAGAAAGGAAAACAAAATCTATTAAGGAGGAGTTTTTATCAATGTTTCTCTTATCAATTGTTAGTAAATCACAGCAAGTAAAAGCGCAGGCTTGCTCACCAGATTTTTGAACGTGTGAATATGCACAGTGGTGCCTGAAAGACTCTGAGAATCACCTTCGACCATAACTTTTGGATAGATTAATTAGCTGCATTGCTTTACATGGTAACATCATTAAAAAGACCTTATTTCTTGGCTTACATTTGTCACCTTATGTGTAAACAATGTGCATTGATATATATATTACATCAAATAAGAGGGTCCTTTAAATTGTTCTGTGCTGAGTAGGCAATGCTGTTATTAACCTTTAATAATGACATGTTAGAATACCAAGCTAAATGCTCATAAGAATATATTTCTTCTTTAATGATAAGGATTTCATTTTTATCTCACATAGGCTTGAGAAGAAGCCAAAGTTTTGAGCTGTGCTGTTTGATGAATTTATATGAAATTGCATGATGATATTAAAATTTCCTAATATATATGAAAGATATAAACATGTTTAATAACATGTTTAAATAACTTATTAACTACTTAAAATAGTTTTAGTCCTCTGTATGCTCTTTAAATCCTCTGGGTGATTAAGGGTAGGTAGATGTTGGTATTGTCTTTATAAAGATCAGAAAACCAAGGCAGAGAGAGATTAATTTGTGTAATAGTTCTTACACTTCCTGGCTCACAGATTCCTAAGAATTTGATTGTAGCTGTGGCCTTCTACCCTAGAAAATGTATATAGGAAAAATATATAGATTTTTTTTTGCATAGAACTTTAGGTTAATGGCCTCTAGCCTGGGTAGTAAATACTAATATAGCCTGGACTAAAACCCAATTAACCTAGCTTTCAAATATGTTCTTTTTCACACTCCATGTTCTCACTATTAACTAGAGCAAAGACGTGCCTTTCTTCTCTTACCATTGTATTAGGGCTTAGTATCTTCTTTAGAAAAAACAAAAAAACGATGAAACCTATTGCGTATTTCCCCTTTGTATACAATATGCTCCTGAGCTATATAAAACTGTAAATTAATTCTGCTCATTTCCTTTTCTACACAATTTCTACTGAGGTTCCTTTTAACCATGTTACATTCCTAGTTCCCATGGGATGTTGAGACAGCATATGCTGATATTACGGTTTCAGACTGTACAACTTGTGCTTCACACATCAAAGAATGAGGACTTAGTAATCTATGCCTTATTTTCCTGTTCCACTACCAAAGGACAATATATTAATTAGGTTTCTAAATATTGTTCTTATGATGACAGTGTTAATTTGTAGAACAGAGACCATAAGAGTCATGGGAATTCACTTTGTGTTTCCCTCAGTTGTTTTTGAGCTTTGGAAGGAGAGCAAAAAGGAGTCAGAATGGAATGAACGTGGTGCCTAACACTCTTTAAAACAAAAACATTACACAAAATCATCTCTGTCCTTTGTTTCCCATTTGCTTTCCTTCTGGTTTCTATGCATTTTTAATTTTCTGTTTGTGGATAGTACTCTCAAACATAGAATAGTGTCTTTTTCGATGTCTTTTTTTTTTGGTCTAAAATAAAGCTTCATTACAAAATTAATCTAAGGCTTTTATTTTTTATAGTTTACTCTTTATCATTTTTATCACCAGATTTAAATGAAGGAGAGTCTATGAATTAGAAAAGCTGAAAACCCTTTTATGTTGAGTACATAAACATAATCGTTATAATTAATTTCAATACAGAGGTTGAGTTTTCTACCATGCCTCTTGGCAATTTTTATTGAGAGGTGTGTAATGCCACAGATTTGAGTGTATGTTTGTTTTACTGGGTAGTTAATTCTCTGTTCTACTTTTTTGAGGCAGGCTAGGAATATCATAGCTGTCTAGTAGTCCCGGCCCGATGTCAAGATCCTGTTTCCTCACAGCTTAGGCCAGATGAGCAGTTCCACACACTGCCTGCCCAATAGCAGGATTTGACCTGTGTCAAATCCATGGCCTTTATTGCATCCTCTTGGTGAGGGAGACATAGCCTCATTTTCTTTGTTGCAGTTGATAGTTTTCTTGTCACACTTATTTATCATTGCTGCTTCCTATTGACATCCTGAGGGCTTATCAGTCAGTGGAAGCGGGCTGAAACTGTGAATGGCCCCAGGCAGGAGGAAACTCTGGAAGGGAAGTGAGGAGTGAGGGCATGAGGTGGGAGCATGCCCTTTAGGAATCAACAGTAAGATGAGAGCAGTAGCCCAGAAATGGAGTCAATGACAAGTACCTTAACCAGACTTTTTTTGCAGTACCTCCAGGTTGGAATTGAAGAGTTTAGGGTTGGTGCCTCCTTTCATTTTATTTTGCTGATTAGCTTTTCATTTTGGCTTTTTCCTGCATGTTTGTCATCCTGTCTCTTTTCTTTTGCTTAATCCATTTCCTCTTTGTCTTGGAATTTCCTTCTTTTTTTTTTTTTCCTACTTTTTGTCACTGATACTTACATCGAAACAGATTGCCCCTATTTTGTAATTTCCTATGATCTATGGAACTCTTTCCTCATTGATAATTTCTATGGCCTTCAGAAGAACATCCAGTGAAATATAGCAAGTGATCTTGTGTAGCTCTGGATAGTATAGACGACAGGGGTCAACGCTCTTAGTGAACATGTATTAAAGTCTTCATAAAAAAACCAAGGGAGAAGTCACTCAAATTTACTGCATATGTGTAGAACACATTTGCAGTAATAACAAAAATCTGTGTTAAAAGTCATAAATAGAAGCTTGTTTCTCTTACATATTAAGATTAGTTGTTGGTATCTGTTTTTCATTAGCAGCTTGATAATATCAGAGTCAGTAAGTGTTTCCGCAGTTCTCTTGGTCCCGAGATGGATGCCTCAGCTCAAAGCACGATGTTCAAATTCAAGATAGAAAGAAATAGGGTCACCTAGGTGGCTCTGTCGTTAGGTGTCTGCCTTCAGCTCAGGTCATGATCCCAGGGTCCTGGGATCAAGCCCCGCATGGGGCTCTCTGCTCAGCGGGGAGCCTGGTATTCCCTCTCCCTGCTACTCTGCCTGTTTTTGCTCTCTGTCTCCATCTCTGTCTCTCTGTGTCAAATAAATAACTGAAATCTTTAAAAAAAAAAAAAAGATAGAAAGAAATAGGGAAGAGGAAGTGATGCCACACATCTGTCCGTTTTATTAGGAAAAGAAAAAGCCTTCCCAGAAGTCCTCAGCAGACTTCTGCTTGTATCTCACTGCTCATACCATTGTTTAGTTCTGCTTCTCATGCATATTACCCCCAGGTACAAAGGATGATTAAAAAATGATTGTTTAGGTTTTCTACTCTCTGAAGTTGAGGTGACATGGAGAGCGGGTTGGAGAACATGAATGAACAGTTTCTGCCACATTTCTTTACTGGAAAATAAGGACAAAATAATTGAAGATACATATTTTATACTGCTATTTTGTCTGTGTGGTATAAGTAACTCAGAGGACGAATAACGGTACTTAACTGATGTTCAGTATTGTGCCCATGGTAACATTTCCCTGTATATCATGTCTCCTCTAAAGTGTGCTTTGGAATTCTTTACTTCCCAGCTTCTGACTTTGCATGCCTATACGTAAAAGCTTAAGGATAGAGAAAAGCTAATAATGAATTTGAGGAGAGATGAAGAAGATTCCCAGTCTCAGCTACCATAAATTATTCTAGAAATCTTGGCTCATCTCTGATTTCCCTGGTCAACCTACCTAAAAATTTCTTTCACATGAGTCTCATTGTCTTACTAGACTTGATCTTTCTACCACTGAAGGACTCTTTTTGGCTTTCTTACTGGTAGAGACAGTGAGGAATGTGTTAATATGCACATTCCTATTTTCCTGTTTTTAAGAGCAGAAGTTCTGACATATTCAAGAATTCTGGTGAAACAATGACTGAGATAACTAGCATGAAAGACCCACTCATATGATGCCTTAAACAGTTAACAGGAAATCTGAATAGGTTTGAGGCAGTTCCATGGACTCCCAAATCCATTTATTATTATTGAGCTAGAGAATTAGATAGAGAATGTGTCTCCCTTTGAGTAACTGCTGGGTATTGGGGAAGCATCTAAGGAGAGTTTCCTGAATTCTTACACCCTCAGTTGCTTTAGTTTGTGCCTTTCTGATTCTGTAAGGAACAAATTGATGAATTATATGTCTTCAGTAAAGAGTAATCATTTGTTAGCTTAAGTAAGGTGTCTTGCCTTGATTGCAGTGTTCACTGTTGAGAACATTCACTGCACCTCAGACCCAGTTGTCGAAATGTAAATTACGTGAAATGTTTGTGAATTTATAAAAGTCAAATACACTACTGAAAGTCACGGGTTGTGAAGTGAAGGTGTTAGTTTTAAATGAACACTTTATTAGATTTGGCAGTGGAGACAGGGACACACATTTTTATATGCCTACTATGTACCAAGCAAAGGAATCCTATAAGGTAGTTAGTTATTTTCCATGTTCATTTTAGAAGATGATCCAATTAAAGCTCAGGGGGCCAAGTTATTCTCCTACGTTTATACAAGTGAAAGTACTCAATAATTTTTCCTTTTGTTTTTCAACAATTGTGGAAATTATATTCCATAATTTAAATATATTCAGGTTTCTTCTTTTAGATATATTTGGATTATACAATTTTATAATAGGAAGTATCATGGGTCTCCTATATGTCTATAACAGAAGTCCCCAGATACATACTAGGGCAATATTTTATTTCCTCCAGGACCTGCTGAGATACTTCTTTTTCTCCTAGAACAACTGTATACCCAACACTACATCAGTCAAAGCCATCCCCCAGCCCATGATGACACTTAAGTTAAAAGCTGTACAAGATTCCTCTTGACTTCACAACATACAGTCTATAAACACACTTACCTTTCACTGATTATGAATTAACTGATGCTGCAGCTTGCTGTCACAGCTGATGAGAACCTAAAATTAGTACTGCCAGGTGTGTTTTAGTAGGCACAGAGGGCAGGTACATTCTAGGAGCCCTTTCCATTTCCTGGCTGTTCTTCTTGAGATTAGAAAATTGGCAGCCTGTGGGTGGTGCAGACAGGTCAGGCAAGTCCCCACAGACTAGAGAAAGTGGAGGCAAAGTAGTAACCTTTGCATGTGCTGTACTTGATTCAAAGGATTTGGGTATCATGTTTCATTAGGCCAGTCTCTCTGGGAATCCACTGTCCTGTGTCAAGGGCAGACATTAGATCATTCTGCATGGTGTGTTTCCATAGTGCCTTGGACCAACTGTGAGATTTTTAATGTGGAGGAAACACTCTTTGACTTTGGAAGTTTCTCAATGTGTGAAATCGGGAGATCCAGTTTTATACAATATATGGTCTTCATAAGCTCAGTAATAGGAGTTATGGGGTTAGCAAGTCTTTCTTTGGTTTAGAGTTGCCCTCAGGTCCCAATGAAGTGAAGGCATTACTCTTGTTCACTTCATTTGTCTCAGACTTTACATAGGGGATTAAGTGGATTTTTCAAGATTTGGAGAAGAAGTGGAAGGAAATACTATGAAAAAAGAGAGTGGGGATGGTGATTATCTTCACTGATGATGATGTTTTTGCTTTGTTGGGGGAATGGGATTATTCTGGAATTTCTCCTTGTCTATTTTTCTCTTCCTTGAAATGCCCAGGGAGACAAGTGAATGTGTATTTACCTAAATTACATAAATTGTTATTATTTCATCAACACAGTTGTTCCCCTTGACATTTGTAGAGTGCCTTTTAGTAGTTGTTATTAGATGCAGTGCTTATAACTCCCTAGTAAATAAGAGATTTGTACACCCTCGTCACAGGTGAGATCTTTGAAGTACTGGGTGATTAAATATGCATAGGTGGGATAATGAGGCACCTGTCAAATATCTATGTAAAGCAATTTAAAGGATTGAGTTACTTTTCCCTTGAACATGAATTTATTGAATGTCTGAGATATGGGAGTGTTGGAGTGTTATGGATAAAAAGTAAGATACCCTACCCTCAGGGACCTCAAAAATTAATAGCAAGAATAATATAAACAATTAAGAATAGTGCAGTGTTCCACGTATGGTAGTAAGTGTATAATCCAGGTAATGACTCTTTCTAATGAATGTGCTTCGGGGTTAATCTGTGAACTCCGTAACATTCTCTGGAAAAAAAAAAAAAAACTTTTCAAAAAGATTTTACTTATTTATTTGGAAGAGAGAGAATAAGAGAAAGAGAGAACATGAGGCGGGGAGGGTCAGAGGGAGAAGCAGACTCCCCATGGAGCTGGGAGTCCAAAGCAGGACTCCATCCTGGGACTCCAGGATCATGACCTGAGCCACAGGCAGTCACTTAACCAACTGAGCCACCCAGGCGCCCCTACCTTGCAGTTTTAATGGGGGAACAAGATAAGATAGAAGAGTTACTTTTCAAGTTGTTAGTCTTTCAGTTTGAATCTAATTATTGGATTAGGACATCAGTCATCAAACTGGTTCTGAGGTAACAATGACAAGATAGGTTCAGGTGTAGAGAGGGCATCAGTGCTGGTGAGTCAGTGGATGACACTGAAGAATGGTTTGGACATCATTGATGAAACATTGAATGCTTTAGGTTACAAAAAACAGAAAACCCACCTTTGGCTAATTGAAGCAGAATCAGCAGACACCCAGCCCCAGATAGGAATGAAGGGAGACTGCAGTAGCAGGCCTAGCTGTCATGCCACAAGAAGTCTGCCTAGAATGCTGCCACTGATAACTCTTCACTAGAAAGCATGCACATCTTCCCCTGTCCACAACTAGTACATGAGTTCTTTTCTCCAAGAGTCCTGTGTCTTTGTGCCGCTACCTTTAGATTCAAAGTCCTAGAAAAGGACCTCTGGTTGGTGGAGTGACGTGGCTACCAGAAAAGAAGAGGAGGGCATACTTCGTAGCATGAGGAGGAGTCCAGTCTTGACTAAAACTTGTGCATCAAGGCATATCCTTGAGAAAAGGAGAATTCAGGTACTAGTCAGTCAGGAAAACACTCTAGTTGTTTAGTACAGTTGGAAAACCTTTTTGTTTTCCTAAAATTTCAATTGTGTCCCTCTGTTTTATGTTGAACAAACTCAGAAACAAGTGAGGAATAGGATAGTCATTGCAAGAATAGACTAGACCATTGAATCTCAAGGAACTTTTGAGATGCTTAAAGTATAGGGACAAGGGGCAATGATAGCAGCTGAAACTATTGGATATGTTCAGAGTGGGTAGGCCAAGTCTGCTGCTGTGATGGAGCCATGATCTTGGTAAATTCACTTGATTTAAGTTGGCCTCAATATCTTCAATAAAATAAAAGGGGGGACTCCTAATTGCCTTTGTAATATCTTCAAATAAATCATTTATCAAATATTTATTTTGTACCTTCTCTGTGCTAGTCCATATTCTAGGCATTAGGTAACCGTAGTAAACTAGTCTAAGAAGGTCTTTACTTTCCTAGAGCTTCCATTAGACTGCATAGACACTCAATTTGGGGTGGTGGTGGGTGATCAGACAGGGAGAGTGAAAATCAATAATTCTAGTTTAGATATTCTGAATTTGAAATAATTAAGTAATCCGTAGAAATACCTGGATTTTAGGGGAAAGGAAAGGACAAAAAATAGAATTTTGAGCTTTAGAAGTATATTGTGTGGTATTTAAAGCCATAAAGTAAATGAGGTCATCTAAGCTGTGAGCTGAAATTGAGAAGAGGCGAGAGGACTTAATCCTGAAAGTATTCTTATATTTAAAGAGCTATATTATAAGAGGAACCATTGAAATAAATGAGATTAAATAAATAAATGAGAGAATGAGACTCTCATGGCATTGGAGGAAATATGAAAATTTAGGAAGAAAGTGATTCAAGAATTAAGGAGTGGCCATCCTTATCAAATGCTTATCTTTCCCTCTTTTAGTGTCTTTGACAAGGTGTGGGCCTTTGGGGAGCTTGATAATTGTTCCCAGTCCAGTGATAATGATAAGAACTCAATTGAAGGGGATTGAGGAGAATCCAAGGTGAGAATGTGGGAGGCACAAAGGGTACATGACCCTTTTAGGAAGTATTGTTAAACCACTGGTGCTAGGTGCTGTTGCCACCAGCTCAGATCTTTTATCATTTGTCATTGTATTATAAGATCAAGATTTCCTATCTTAGAGAAAACAATGTATGAGTTGAACCAAGTCCTATGTCCTTGCTCTGAATGAGGGACAGGGAAGGTAAATTTTTAAAATGGGAGGTGGTCCTAATTCCTAATAATAGTCACATAATGGGGGATGCTCCACATTAAAACAGGTTATTCAGATGTGTATCTCAAAATGTTAAAAGATGTCTACTGTTCTATTATGTCTCTTATATCCAGTATGATCTCCCATTTCAGATACAACTAACATCATTCTGACCATTTTATCTCATGTATTTTCCCCCTCCTCTAGCCAGTGTCTGTTATGTATCACAACTGTTAGATGATTTTTTTAAAGATTGTATTTATTTGTTTAAGAGAGAGGGAGCGAGCGTGAGTGAGCAAGCATGAGCTGGGTGAGGGGCAGAGTGAGAAGCAGGCTTCCCACTGAGCATGGAGCCCTGACACATGTCTCGATCCCAGAACTCTGGGATCATGACCTGAGCCAAAGACAGACTTCCAAATGACTGAGCCGCCCAGGCACCCCTGTTAAATGAATTTTTATCTACAGCTCTGATAGTGCATATTTTCCAATAGGTGGTGATACATTCTCCTCTTGTCAATAGAATAAAGTTCAAACTTCATAGTCTAGAATCTGAAGAACTTCATGATTAAGTCATAATCATTTCTTGATAGTCCTATTTTTCCAACATCTTTTTGAGCATTTCCTGATCCAACAAGACTGAATTGCTTTTTACTGTACTCTTCTGCTTTGCATAATGCTATCCATTGTCCTTCTTGAGATAATCTCCATATTCCTATCTACTATTCTGTTTAGCCTTCCATAATTCTCCAGGTGGAAATAACACATCATTTTTCATAATGTATGTAGAATGTTAATAGAAATCTCCAAATGAGGTGTATATTTATGGGGAGGGCAGAGGCCTTGCTTTCTAAGTTGAAGTTTAGTTTTTATATTATCCATCAAACAAATAAGGTATCCTGTCTTGAAAACTTTGTTCTATAGCTTTGTAGGAAACTGAAGCTCTTCCCCATGTCCCAACATATCTATGAATGTCTAGGTAGCTTATATTCCTTGGTCACTTATGCCTCTGAAATCTTCTCTGTCTTTTCTAAACAACATGTAATCAAATGTGAAACTTGGACCCTTCTCATTTTCCACAAGATTAATCAGTTAATCCATCAAAATAAAAATGAACTGATCAATAACAACAACCCACTGAACATGTGGTAGGTCACAAGGGGCATTCTGATTTCCTCAACACACAGTCTCAATTTAAGATTGCATGTTAGACACTCCTATGCTTAAATATTCTGTTAGCTCTCCTATAACTAAAGGTTCCCAACTAATCCCCCTAATCCACCCCTTCCTCCACAATTTAGCAAGTGCCATTCTACTGCCTTCTGAAGAAGCCCCTTGCTTCCCTTAGTTTACTTTTCAAAGGCAGTTTAATGTTTAACTTCATTATGAAGGCTTTTAAGGCACCTATGATTTGAGGCTTATCCTCTATACAAAGTGACCTATCAAGGCACATTTTGAAAAATAGCTCTCTTCCCCAAAGTAACTATTTAGGGTCAGCTTTTGAGATTTTCTTTTTCACTTTATTTGTTTGTTTGTTTGTTTGTTTATTTTGTAATACTCTTCTGTCTCTTACTAGGCAGTGAATTCCTCAAGAACAGAGAAGCAATCTTTTTTATGTGTTCCATGGAATGAAGTGCATTGCCTAACACATAGCAGTCATTGCAGATATGTTGCATGAGTGAATGGTTGATATTGAGTGTTTCTTCCAGGTATAAAATTCTGTATTTTCTGTATGTCCATATTATTCTACACTCATAAAAAATGGTTATGAATATGACTGTAATTCATAAGTACTGGCATAGAATGGCTAGCTGAATAAATATTGACTTAAAAGAAATGAATGACATACCTTCTTGTTGGATTGCCCCCTTTATGATTATATAATGTCCTTCTTTGTCTCATTTACGGTCTTTGTTTTAAAGAGCCATATCATTCTTTCAATTTGATGTATTCAAATTGTTTAATCATCCTAGTTTGTCTTATATAAGTATTCTTACTCTAGCTTGCTTTTGACATCCATTTGTGTGATAAATATTTCTCTACACACTTACTTTCTTTTCTTTATTTTCCTTCCTTCCTTCCTTCCTTCCAAGATTTTATTTTTTTGAAGGAGAGGGAACAGGGGAGGAGCAGAGGTGGATAATCTCCAGCAGACTCCACACTGAGCACAGAGCCTGACATGAGGCTTGATCCCAGGACTCTAAACCAAAGGCAGTTGCTTAACTAACTGAACCATCCAGGCACCCCTCTGCCCCCTCACTTTCAATCTGCAGGTGTCTTTAGATATAAAATGAGTCTCCTGTAGTCAGTACATGGGTGGGTCTTGTTTTTTATCTATTCTGACACCCTGTGTCTTTTGATTGGAAAATTTAGTCCATTTACATTCAGAGTAATATTGTTTTGTTCTTACAGGAGAGTTTCTCTGATAATTTCTTTGTAACTTCTGGTCTCTTCTCTGCACTCAAAGAGTCCCTTTTAATATTTTTAACAGGCCTGGGTTAATGGTCATGAACTCCTTTAATTTTTCTTTCTCTGCTAAACTCTTTATGTCTCCTTCTATTCTGAATGATAAGCTTGCTGGATAGAGTATTCTTGGCTGCAGACTTCTCCCATTCAGCACTACAAAAATATGATGCCACTCCCTTCTAGTTTTCCAAGTTTCTGTTGAGAAATCTTCACTTAACTGCACGGGTTTTCCCTTGTAAGTTAAGGACTTCATTTCTCTTGCTACTTCATGATTTTTTCTTCATCACTATATTTTGCAAACTTGCTATTGCTATTGGTCTGCTTATATTGATTTTGATGGGAGTCCTCTGTGCCACCTAGACCTGGATGTCTGTTTCCTTCCCCAGATTAGGGATATTTTTTGCTATTATTTCTTGAAATAAATTTTCTGCCCACTTTTGTCTCTCTTCTTCTGAGACTCCTGTAATACGGATGTTATTAAATTTGATGGAGTCACTGAGCTCCCTAAGTCTATTCTCCTGTTGCATAATTCTTTTTTTGTTCAGCTTCATTATTTTCCATTATTTTGTTTTCTAGGTCTCTAAATCATTTCTCTGCTTCTTCTCTGTTGTTCATTGCATCAGGCTTGTCTCCAATCTTGTTTACTTTCTTCTTCAGCTCTGATTGATTCTTTTTTTTTTTTTTGAAGATTTTATTCATTTATTTGACAGACAGAGGTCACAAGTAGGCAGAGAGGCAGGCACAGAGAGAGGGGAGGGAGGAAGCAGGCTCCCTGCTGAGCAGAGAGCCCGATGCGGGGCTTGATCCCAGGACCCTGAGATCATGACCTGAGCCGAAGGCAAAGGCTTAACCCACTGAGCCACCCAGGTGCCCCTGATTGATTCATTTTTAACACTTATCTCTGTGGTAAGGGTCTCACTGATGACTTCATTTCTCAAGCCCAGTGAGTATCCTTATGATTGTTGCTTTAAATTCTCAATCAGGCATATTACTTAATCTGTTTCACTTAGATCTCTGGCTGTGGCCTTGTCTTTTCTCATTTGGGATAAATTCCTCTATCTTGGCATTCTGTCTAAGTCTCTGCCTTCTGTGTATTTAGAAAAGCTAGTTATGTCTCCTTCTCCTAAAAGTCATGGCCTTATGAAGAACAGGACACATAGTTCCCAGGGCCTGGAGCTTTAGGGAGTGTCTCCAGTGTGTGCTGTGTGTACTTTTTTGTTGTAAATATTTATGCACCGAACATGGAAGCACTCATATGCATAAAGTGGTTAATAACATAAAGGAACTAATTGATAATAACACAATAATAGTAGGGGACTTTAACTCCCTAGTTATATCAATGGGAACATCATATACACAGAAAATAAACAAGGAAGCAATGGCTTTGAATGACACACTGAACAGGATGAACTTAGCAGATATATTCAGAACATCCCAACCTAAAACAGCAAAATATACATGCTTTTCAAGTGCACATGGACCATTTTCCAGAATGAATCACATAATAGGTCACAAATGCCTCAACAAATACAAAAAGCTTGAAGTCATACCATGCATCTTTTCTGAACACAATGCTGTGAAACTAGATGTCGACCATTAGAAAAATGTGTAAAGACTACTAATACATGGAGGATAAAGAATAAATGGGTCAACCAGGAAATCAAAGAAGAAATAAAAAGCATGGAAACAAATGAAAATGAAAACACAATGGTCCAAAACCTTTGGGAGGCAGCAAAAGCAGCCCTAAGAGGGAAGTATACAGCAATATGGGCCTACCTCAAGAAGTAAGAAAATCATCACCTTACTTTACACCTAAAGGAGCTAGAAAAAGAACAACAAATGAAGCCTAAAGCCAGAGGAAGGAAATTAATAATAATGATAAGGGCAGAGACAAATGATATGGAAAACAAAACAAAACAAAACAAAATCCATAGAAGAGATCAAGAGCTGGTTCTTTGAAAGCATTAATAAAATTGATAAACCCCTAGCCAGACTTAACCAAAATAAATAAATAAATAAATAAATAAATAAAAAGGAAAAAAAGGGAAATGACTCAAATAAATAAAATCACAAATGAGCAAAGATAAACAACAACTAACACCAGAGAAACTCAGGTATGAGGATACTATGAAAAACTGTATGCCAACAAGTTGGACAACCTGGAAGAAATGGGCAAATTCCTAGAAGCCTGTAAATGACCAAAGTAGAAAAAGGAAGAAATAGATAACTTGAACTGACTGATACCCAGCAAAGAAATTGAGTCAATAATTTAAAAACTCCCAAAACAGAAGTCCAGGCCCAGATGGCATCACAGACAAATTCTACCAAATTATACCATTTCTTAACTTTTTAAATTTATTTTCCACCAAACATTTATAGATGTGTTAATACCTGTTCTTCGAAAACTATTCTAAAAAATAGAAATTGATGGAAAACTTCCAAAATCATTCTATGAGGCCAGCATTACTCTGCTATCAAAACCAGATAAAGAACTACTAAAAAAGAGAACTACAGACCAATATCCCTTATGAACATGGATGGAAAAATTCTCAATAAAATACTAACAAACAGAATCCAACCATACATTAGAAGAATCATTACTGTGATCAAGTAGGATGTATTCCCGGCTTGCGAATGTGGTTCAGTATTCACAAATGAATCAAGTTATACACCATGTTAACAAAAGAAAGCATAAAGGCCATATCATTCCTTCAATAGATGCAGAAAAAAACACATTTGACAAAGTAGAACATCATTCATGATAAAAAACCCTCAACAAAGTAGGTTTAGAGGGAACACACTTCAACACAATAAAGGCCACTTATGACGAAGTCCTCGATGGGGAAAAAAAACTGAAGGTTTTCCTCTACAGTCAGGAATAAGACAGGGATGTCCACTCTCATCACTGTTATTTAACATAGTGTTAGAACTCCTAGCCATAGCATTCGTACAACAAACAGAAGAGATTGTTGGGAAAAAAAAAAAAAAAAAGTTTGACTTCTTCTTTGCTGAGCGGGCAAAGAAGAAGCCAAACTTTCACTATTTGCAGATGACCTAATACTCTATGTGGAAAACCTGAAAGACTCTGCCAAAAAACTGCTAGAACTGATGCATGAATTCAGCAAAGTCACAGGATACAATGTCAACGCACAGAAATCGGTTGCATCTCCGTACACCAGTAGTGAAGCAGAAAGAGAAATTAAGGGATCAAATCCATTTAAAATTGCACCAAAACCATTAAGATACCTAGGAGTACAGCTAGCCAAAGAGGTCAAAGACCTATACTCTGCGAACTACAAAACCCTGATGAAAGAAATTAAAGATGACACAAAGAAATGGAAAAACATTCAGTGCTCATGGATTCAAAAAATGATTATTGTTAAAATATCTATACTACCCAGAGCAATCTACACATTTACTACAGTCCCTATCAAAATACCATCAGCATTTTTCACAGAGCTAAAACAAACAATCCTAAAATTTATATAGAACCACAAAAAATTCTGAATAGCCAAAGCATCCTTGAAAAAGAAAAGCAAAGCTGGAGGCATCACAATTCTAGACTTCAAGTTATATTACAAGGCTGTCATGATCAAGACAGTATGGCATTGGCACAAAAATAGACACATTGATCAATAGAACAGAGTAGAAAACTCAGAAATGGCACACAACTATATGGTTAATTAATCTGCAATAAAGCAGGGTAGAATATCCAGTAGGAAAGATTGTCTATTCAATAAATGGTGTTGGGAAAACTGGACAGCAACATGCAAAAAAATGAAGCTGGACCATTTTCTTACATCATACACAAAAATAAATTCAAAGTGGTTTAAAGGCCTAAATGTGAGACAGGAAACTGTCAAAACCCTAGAGGAGAACATAGGCAGTAACCTCTTTGACATCAGCTGTAGCAACTTCATTGTAGATCTGTCTCCTGAGGCTAGGGAAACAAAAGCAAAAATTAACACTTGGTACTTCATCAAAATAAAAACCTTCTGGACAGTGAGGGAAATAACAAAACTAGAAGGCAACCTAAGGAATGGAAGAGGATATTTGTAAATGATGTATCTGATAAAGTGTTAGTATCCAAAATATATAAGAACTTACAAAATTCAACACCCAAAAAATGAATAATCAATTAAAAAATGGGCATAACAAATAATATAGAGGACAAGGGTAGATGGAGAGGAGAAGGGAGTTGAGGGAAATTGGAAGGGGAGGTGAACCATGAGAGACTATGGACTCTGAAAAACACCCTGAGGGTTTTGAAGGGGCAGGGTGGGAGGGTGGGGGAACCAGGTGGTGGGTATTAGGGAGGGCACAGATTGCATGGAGCACTGGGTGTGGTGAAAAAACAATGAATAATGTTACGCTGAAAATAAATAAAAAAAAATGGGCAGAACGTATGAATAGACATTTTCTCAAATAAGACAAAATGAATCAACAAAGAGAAAAAACAAAGAGAGACAAACCAGGTAACTGACTCTTCACTATAGAGAACAAACTGATAGTTGCCAAAGGGGAGATGGGGGGGTTGTTTAAGGAGTGCACTTGTCGTGAGTACCAGGTGTTGCATGGAACTGTATTGTATACCTGAAACTAATATTACAGTTAACAGTATGTTAGCTAGTTGAAATTTAAATAAGAAGTTAAAAAAAGATAAAAGGACTACATGAAGACTCTTGATCCTAGTGGATAGGACATCAGGTTGTGTTGAAATCAGAGTCAGGAAATTTGATGCTTGGCACTAATGTGGTGGTAGATTTTTGCACTAATTTATATTGCTATTACTATCACATTAAAGTGAAAGATCATCTGAAATAGGATTTAAAATAAATAGGTTTATAGTCCAGTGTTTCTCCATAGCATTTGTGCAGAAGTCGCTTTCATTGACTTTGTTTACTTCCTCAGGGCATAGCAAGTCTCCCCCATAGGAGAGTATTGGCTCCTTTGGGCAAGTACTGCCTTGTGCTCCATATAGAGCTCCAAAGCATTTAGATGCTCAATAGGTTCTTGTTAAAGTGAATTGATTGGAATTGAGAAGTTTCTCTGAACCTCTTGGTACTGACTCTCATCTTTCTTTCTTTCTAGAAATGGCTAAATCTTTTATGTTCTCTAGAGACCAAAACATATACCCAGTGTTTCAAAACAAAGACTTGTTTTTCTACCTTCAATACTGAAAAATAGAAACAAAACTAAATGAAAATGAACCAAATCTATAGAGATGAAATAGTGAAATATCCCTTTTTAGATGAATCAACAAAAACAGTACTCTAAAGATCAAGATATTTAATCAAATAAATAAATCAAAAGCTAAGTTAAATTGAGAGCCATCAAAGGGAAACAGTTTTTCAGATCTTTAGCAAGTATGAAAAATTGAGCCATATGTCAAAAATAGGAATGTTTTGTCTTTGTGTAACGGAACAATGTTCTCAAAATGTGAATGGCATGAGGAAGAGTGGAGGGAGGGGGAACTATTAGGGATGAAACAGGAATGCTGTTTATCTAGATCACTACCTGTGATGGAACAGCAGATACTCAAAAGTGGATATGAATGTATTATTTTGAATGTGCTAAGATCCATGATGATAGAAGCCCAAGTGCTTTCTAAAATAGAATTTACTTTGCTCATTTGAACAGAGAACTCTCCAAAGAAATAAATACGCTTAGTACCATTAGGATACCTGGTATACAGAAAAAACAAACAAACAAACAAACAAAACCTCCTGTAATTCTTTGTCAACCAGCTGGATTTGAATCCCAGATTCACTACTTATTACCTGAGTAGCACAAGACAAATGAGCCTTGTTATTCTGAAACATAACTTCATAATTTATAAAGTAAGGAGAATGAGGCATTCTTCAAAAGTTTATTGTATTATATGACATAACATGAAGATGATCTAGGACAGGAGTAAACATTTTCTGTAAAGGGCCAGACAGTAAATATTTTAGGCTTTGTAGACTAGAGAGGCTTGCAACTGGCCATCTCTGCCACTGGAGTGCAGAAACAGTCACAGGTAATAGGTAAATAAGGTGCTGTTGCTGTTTTTCAGTAAAACATTGTGTACAAAATCAGGCAATCGCCCAGGTTTGTCCTGTGGGGCATAGTTAGCCAAGCCATGATCTCAGGCAATGGCTGTTGTGTTGGCAATGCTCATACATAAACTTAATATAGAATAATCTCCCACACACTTCCTGCCACAGAAAATCTTGAATCAGTGCCTTGGGTCAATCTACAAATCAGGGAATAAAAATAGCCTGGTGAGGATCATTACCATTGCCAGCCTCACCACTTAATACTTTACTACTTCACATGTCATTTTTTGCTCTGTGAGATCATTTGACAGTTCCTACTGAGGTCCCAGATACAAGAAAGTAACAGTACTGCAGTCAAAGTTTTTCTTAAAATGATTTTCTTAAAACAGTTTTAAAACAATTGGCTGAAGAGAAGATGTTTGGAAAGCTTGGTGCAGAAAATTGGAGGAAATCCCCTATAGCATTCTTTCCTAAACAGTGTTCCATGAATAACTGTGTACTAGGAAATAGTAATAGGTTTCTACAGTAAGACATTTTTGAGAAATGCTGTGTTAAACAAAATTAAACAGATTTCTTTATTACAGAAATTCTCCGAGGCTTTGATGTTAAAGAGGGTAGAGGAACACACTCAGCACAGTTTTCCAGATATTTAATTTTTTTCACATACCTATTACCATTTTCCAGTATATAGTCTTTGGAGAATACTAGTTAGGAAATACTACTGTGTAACATAAATCAAGTCTTCATACATTTGAAATAAATGGTGTGAGTGGACTGCTTATACAAGAAACTGAGCAAACCAATGGGGAAAAAATACTAACAGTTAACTATTAAAACTCCTTCATTTTTTCATTCCATTATCTAGCCATCATTCAGTGTTTATTCCATTCAAGGTAGAACCATATTCCTGTTCCTACTCAAAACTCGGGTTAGCTTTATGAATAGAAGGTTTAGATACTCTAAAATAAATGGTTAAAATCTCAAGCTCTTTGTTTCACATCTATAAAAATCTTTCTGAATTTCATAGGAAGATAAACTTTTATTTCCAAAAAAGAACTTCAAAGTTCCATAAAGATAAAAGAAGAGCTCCAGTGAGTGAACTGGAGTAATGTTTGGCAATAACCTGCCGGAGATCTCATCTGAATTAAAAAGAACCGTGATAACAGATCTCTTATAGTTTAGGTCCATAGAAGCTTGAAATAGGATTGAAGCAGCCTAGTTGAAACTAATACTCTTGCATTAGAATCATTTACAAAATTTGATAATGAATTTCATTTAAACAGAAATGAAGAAGATGAATCATTTCCAGGCAACCTTCTGCGTATTTCAGAGCACTATACTTTTTTGGCTCGTCTCAGAGAAGCACCAGAAAACATGAAGTAACTCTTTCAGCCAAATTATTATTACACTGTCAATATCACCAATCACCAGTATTCCTGTCGTAGGGCTTTCTCGTGATGTTGGTGCCAGAAAGAAACAAATTGTTTTATAAGTGTGGTGAGGCAAAAAGATAACTACCTTCTTTCTTCTTCCGCCTCACCCTCAACACATGCGTGCACACATGTTAACTTTTAAGAATTTCTTATGAGGATTCTACCTACAATTTTGTTCCTTCTTGTTTAAAATAATCTTGAAACAATACAGGGCCATTGGGGCAAAAATTGGTTCTATAAAATCATCTGATAAATCACGGTTTTAGTGATTTGATTATATTATTACTGTGTGTATTTGGTAATATGTGCTTCTAAAGTGCTTAGTGCTAGGTGTATACAAGACATTCAATTAATGTCTACTTTTCTTTTAAAGAATTTATTTTGAGAGCACACATGCGCAAGTGGGAGGGCCAGAGAGAGAATCTCAAGCCAATTGAGCACGGAGCTTTTTGCAGGGCTTGGTCTCAAGACCCTGAGATCACGACCTGAGCCAAAATCAAGAGTTAGATGCTTAACCCACTGCGCCACCCAGGCACCCTTCAATTAATGTCTACTTTTCATTGTCAACTGGAATTGGTGGCTAAGGTGACCCCACTCTAACTAAATAGTTAGAGTGGGGTCACCTTAGCCACCAATTCCAACTAAATTGGCCATTCTTGGCCAATGTGAATTACAGAAAATACAGAATAAAAAGTATATACCCAAAGTACTTACGGATGATCTGAGTTAATTAGATGGTTACAAGCCAGGCACAATGAATACATGTAATTGCCTAATGTTGCATAATATAATTTCTCAGAGATTTGGAGAATTATATAGACCTCTCAATTTCCAATCTTCATAAGAAAACTCAAAATTCCTTTAGGAATATACTTGACTAGGGCTGGATGGAGAGTGAGATTTGATACTGGTGTTTGAGATTGTGGCTTCTGCGTCCTGGCCTTTGTAAGGTGTGGGGAGGACCTTCCTATCCAGTTCAGTGGGTATCTTGTAATTTAATGCAGTCAAGGGTCGTATCTGAGAGACCTGGCCAATCTACAAAGAGGTTATTTTTGCTCTTTCTGAATTTGGTAAATAACTGGTGCCATTCTAGAATTTTTCATTATCAATATTAGTATCAGATGTTAAATGAAAATGTCCGAGTCAGATTGTATACCTCTCTTTTTTTCAGCCCATATGCCTCAAAAACTGGATAGCTGTTGTGGACCCATGCTTTCTTTATAGAGTCTGAGAAAAAGGAAAGGACAAAACATTGAGAAATATCTATGAAAGAAGCTAAAATGAACTGATGGAATTAATGACAGAAATACAAAATAAATTGTGAAGAAGAATGGTAACTTAACAAACCCAGCAGAGCCAGTATAATTAAATAACAACTATGGTATCATTTAATTATTTTTCCCAAATAACACCATTGTTGTATATGACCAAGAAATAACTTTTCTGTATTTATTTGGCAAAGCAGCAAAAAATGAATTGAAACTTAACATTATCAATTGCAAAATGGCATTACAGTGGATTGGAAGTAATTTGAAATTACACCTAATAGAACAAAGCACACTCCAAATGAATGTATAGTGCTACTAGGAAATAAATGAATTCTTTACTCTTAAAGTCTTTTGTTTTAAGGAGAACCTTTAGCAATGAAAGCCGAATAATTGTTCTTAAGACCATGAAATGAATCAAAGCAGCCATAAATGGCATTTGTGATTACAAGAAAAAGATTTTCTTCTCTTTGAGTCCCTCTCTTTTTATGCAGTGCAGGCAGAGTCCAATTGTATGACATAGAGCCTCTTAGGTTGTTTTCTTGCCGTAACTTTGGTATGACTATTCTCCTTTGTCTGGTTTCATCTTTTACGCTGTACTCTTTTTTCTTCACACCCACTTTCCCCGGCTGCTCCGTGCATGCCTGCTTCCCACTGTTTGTGAGTGTGTGTATGCTATGACTTGTAAACAAGGAACTGCTATTAGCCAATTCATTAATTAGGGTCCTGTCTGAAGTTCTCCTGTGAAGGATAATAATTTGTTAGCTTAACTAAGATCTTCTTCCTTCCTGAGAAATGTCATTCTGAGAAAATATTGATTGAGGGTGGACCCCTGCTAGGTAATAAATGTACAATTTATATACTTCAGGATACTCAAGTACATTATCTCCTTTTTGATAGCCAGTAATGACTGTAATAAACTAAAAGCACCTCATTTTAAATAAACAGATATTTTTAGTTGACAAGAGGCATAATTCACAAATACGCCAATAATTATTTCTGATGTAGGAGATTTTAGCCCAAATTGGGATAGATACCTGTAAAGGCACTTTATACTCCGTATTATTTTACCATTCCAAAACAAAGTATCTTTGTCCGTGTTGTTTCCTAAATCAGATATACTATTCTCTCTGCTTACTCAATTTGAAATAAAAATTCAAAATGATCTTTCATCGTCTGTCTAAAAATTCTAATAACTATGTATCTTGACTTCTTGGCCATCTTTAGTCAAGACTTGTATGTAAAATATCTGTTTCATCCCAACCATATTTGATTTTAAAGCTATTGCTTTTGGATGGATGGCTAAGCATGGCTTAGTATTTGGGACCCTAAGGTGGGACCGTTAGGTGATCTTCCAGGGTACTTAAGACATTCCTTGATGCTATATTCCTTTTGAATATGCTGGGTTTTTGATGTTTAAGTTCTAGTCTTGCTTATCCTACTCATCTGGCCTCTGCTTTCTACCTTTGCTTTTAATTTAGACCTTGGTTATTATGTTGCTTTCCTATTGTTAAGATCTTATTTTTTTTTGAATTTAAGGTTATAACCTGAGCTAGATGAAAACTACTATACTTCCTTAGAGAGATGAGCCAGACCTCTCCTTCTGGTGTATATCATGTGGTAGATAGAGCAAGACAGCTGGATTGGGACTTAGAAGATAAGGGCTTGAGGATCAGTTTTTTATTCCTATTATGTGTGCAATTTTAGGGCCTAATCTACCTAAGCCTTTGTTGTTTTCAAGCCTGTGACCCACCTCAATATCCAAAATGGAGTTCCATTATAAATACGGTTTGTTGAACATAATAAGGTTGATATGTTTGACAGACATTATATTTTACATCATAGTACCAGAGATGCTGGATCTCACAAGTACAGCTAGTATAAGTGAATGAAGGATCTGAGACCATGTGGGGCAGGCGAGGGGCCTGTATGGAATATAGGAATGTTTCCTAAGGTGAGGGTTGGGTTGAATATTCAGTGTAGTATGTTGAGAATACAAAAAAGGGGATAATGAACTCAAGCCAGGTTTCAGCCAGTGTATATGCCTTTGAGTCAGCATCTATTTGTATGTCTGGGAAGGCCAATCTGGTTGGTGGGGCATGGAAACAACATTGCAGATGTGGTAGCAACACTTGGAGTCACAATGGTGACAGCTTCACAGTGTGGTTGTTTTCAAGGGGATCAAATATGTCTAAGGAGAAGCTTAGTGATTGAACTGTTGGGAGAATAGGGCATGTCTAAGGGTGAGAGAGAGTCTTATAGGTCAGCTGGACTCCAGCTATATCTTCAGTTTCATAGAATGCCGAAACAGAAGTCCAGGTTGTATGGATTAGGCCAGTAGGAGAGGCATGATCTAATATTTTGCCCAACTAAGCTCACTGCTTCATCTGCATATCTCGGCCAGAGCTTCTGGATCTCAATCAAATATTAATTCCCAGCAAAACTATTATGTGGCTTCTAAGTAAGTTAGTTTCTCCTCTGTGCTCTTTCAACACCATGTTAAAATATATAAAATGGAATTTAACATCCTAGTATTTTCATTTTTCATAAGTCTGTTTTCCCTTTAGATCACAAGATCCTTAAGGGTAGAGGTAAAATTGTTTCCAGCTCCGTATCAGCAGTACTTAGGACAATTTCTGGTATAGAAGAAACAAAAAAAAAAAGAGAGAAAAAAAACCACTATTGAATAAATGAATGAACAAATGAATGAACTAACAGAGCTCTATTTAAGGGCCATAGATATATCTCTGAATTTTATTTGACCATCCTGAAAATGCATGCTTTTATCCATAATTAACCAGATTCTAAGAGGGCTGTTTTCATGCCTGTGGTGGATGTGAGGATGTGGAAGAAGTCAAGGATATCTTCTCCACTTTCCTCAGCTTTCTTCTGAAACATTTGGACCAAAGTCTTTCTTTCAGCTATGAGCACAGTGCCACATGCTGGAATGCCTCTGGTTCCTTCTAATGTGTTTCTAGGAAAGTGATTCCAAGCATATATCCTACCAGTGGGGGAGGGTTCATTCTGCTATGTGAGATTGATCCATGATTCATTATGACTATGAATTTCCCATTGCAGGACTCAGTAAAACTGATGAAGAAGAAAAGAAAGGACTCTTAAATTATTTTTCTTAGCATCCCATTTTGCCATTGAGAACTTCATGAGGAAATTCTGTAGGAATATGGTTTACATTTATCCTATCAGTTTTCTAAATACTCAGCAAGCATTTTGCCAAGGGAATTGTCAGTGTCTGCTTCAGTTTGGAGGCATTTTGGATCAATCAGGCAGTTGATGATCCTGAACTGTTCAGTAGGCCCAGACTTCATAACCATAAAAAGAGTACTTTCCCCCAAAACTAACTTGTAACAAAGAACAAGTTTTGTTAGACTTCTCAAAATCCAAAGTTAGAGACTTTGCTCATGTAGGACTTTTTTTTTTTTTTTCTTAATCTTCACACCCTCCTATTTCAGAGTGCTGAATTACCAAGTAAGCCAAGAGAAGATTATACTAAAAATGGGACTCTCAGAATTGTGAACTTATTCAGCAGAGATTTTATAGGAACCTCAGGGGATTTTATTCAAAATTGAACTTGAATAATTTTTAATAATACTTCCTGGTTTTTGGAAAACTGCCTCTTAAAGTTTCTTTTTTCTTTTTAATGTGTATAAAGATGAGTAATTTATATAATAGAAAAAATAGAGTTCAGAGAGAATCTTGGGGATCTAAATCCTTAGTGAAAGCTGTTAGTTTGAGTTTATGAAAAGATTTATAATAGTTGTTTCGGAAAAAGTGTGTTCAGGCATAGGATTCTACAAAGTCATTCATTCAACAAAAAATGTATTGAGCTCATGGCCTGTACCAGGCTTTGTCAGGGTTTCCAGACACCCATGGTAATTTCGGTAGGGCCAATCAGTTCATCTTTGTGATTTTTCTCAAGCAGAACTCAAAAGCCCAGATATAGAGAAAGGCAACTGTAGCATTGACTAAAGATTGACGAGTTGTTCGGGAGAGTGAGAAAGCAGTGGATTCCAGAACGGAGAGTGTGCTTGATGGAGGTGGCTATTGCCTGTCCTGTCCTGGAATACTCTTCTGACAGACATTTTCATGGGGCTTCTCCCCATCATCCACTTCTCCCAGAGAAGCTTTCATAGCCAAACTGATCTAAACCATTACCACCCTCACATTCTCCATCCTCTTGTGCAGCTTCTTTTCTTCATCACTACTCAGCAATATGTTAATAGTTGGGTTTTGGTTGATCTTTCACCATTAAAATGTAAGTAAAGTTTCTCAAGGGCAGGGTCTTGATCAGTTTTGTCATCTTTTTGTTTCAACTGCATGGATCAGTGATTTGTAGGTAATAGGACCCACTAAATATTTGCTGAGTAGAAGTATTTATTCCAAGATGAGAGCTACGTGTAATTCTAAGATGTCTGCCTTCTGTGAGACGGCAGACGAGTTGAATTCCAACCGGAGGAAACAGTGAGAAATGGGCGAGAAACAGGAAGGGTGTGGAAGAGGTTGGAGGTCAGACATACCTTGAGAATTAAAATGGTGAAGACTGGTGAACTAGATCCCTGAGGAGAGCAATGGAGAGATCTCGATGGCTAAGCAAAGGCTGCCAGAGGTGGCGGGTCATGGGGATTGATGAAGTTCAGGTACGACACCAAGATCATGGAGGAAAACTCAACATGCACCTTTTAACTTAGGTAGGATTCCTGTGGTGGGGGTAGACGGAAGAGCGCTGAGGTAGGAGAGTGACTCTGAAGAAGGGCTGGGAAGAGAAGAATCAGCGTTGCTGAGAACCTCCCTCTGAAACAGTTATTATTCAGGGTTTTGGGTGAGAAATCTCATCTTCAGAGGGCCAAATGCCTACAGCTACATGACTAATAAGAGGTACACACAGGATGAAAACCACAGTTCTTTGTGGCTACAGATTCCATATTTACTCTGCAAGATCCTGCTTCCTTCCCTCTCAGAGCTACTTCCTCGACTCCTGCCTATCTCCATGCTTCTCTTAACTTACTTCCTTTGCGTTATGCATGAGACAATTTAAGAGTTGAACAAAACCATTCCAAGCCTTTTTTCTCCCATTTCCCCTCATTTGAAGGTGGATTTAAGAAAACTAAAAGGCATATAAGGTAAACTATTTTCCAAAATCAGCAGGGGATTTCGCTAGTATTTTCCATGCATAAAGGAGAAGAAAGCATCTGAGAACAAATCACAATAATAAAGAGAAAATGGTGTCAGAATTTGTTTGGAAAAAATAAATGTACTATAACTTAAATTTCTAGAATTTGGCTAAGGAAAATTACATGTCTATTAACTTAAAATACCTTGGTTCCTAAAGATTTAGCTACTGCCTGCAAAATGCCCTGTGTGATATATTTACAAGTTAAGGGGATAATAGTTGTTAAGGAAATCTGTAGGAGATTCCAAAAGGATTGAAATGATTAAGGCGTAAAATAAAATTTTATCCGTTTGTAGCAATATTGTAATATGTATTAAAGTTTGTTTGCCTAGACAACAAAATGCAAGAATTTCAAAGTACACAGAGCCTGTTGTTGAAAAAGGCAAGATGAAGTAGTACATTCTATTCTAATGATCATAGGTTGGAAATAATGGTGACTTATATCAGCTGACATCTAGAGATTTATTAAAGATTACTGTAATGTGATTTGTACGTAAGTATGCTTATAGATGCTAAACTGTTTTTAAGGTCTGTAGTTACAGTTATGTATAATGGAGACATAGTCATGACCTTTTAATTACCCTGTATAATGCCATCGATTTCATTTACCTTATAAAATAAAATTTGTGCTTCCATTTTTCATTTCTGGACTTAGTTCTATAATAGCACAATGGGAGCTTTCAGTTAGAGACTCTCAGATTATTAAGTTGGGTAACCACAGGAAAGTGAAGTGGAACTATGCACAACTAGTTGAGAAAAATTCATCTACTCCTTCAAAGACATTAATTGACCAACTTATATGTATTTGGTACTCTTCTAGGCTCTTAGGATACAGAAATGAAAATGGCAAAAACACCCCAGCCCTCATGGAACATAAATTTAATTAGGGGTAAGGGTGTACTATAAACACACATGTACATACACACACACACACATATTGTATAGTTTAGATTAGATAAGAGCAAAGAAAATATAATGGGCTAAGGGATGAGAGGTGCCAGGGAAATGAAGAGTCAGGGGCATGCTAATTTAGGTAGTACTGTCAAAACCATTTCTCAGTAAATGTTAAGTAAATCTTTTTTTTTTTTTAAGATTTTATTTATTTATTTGACAGATAGAGATCACAAGTAGGCAGAGAGGCAGGCAGAGAGAGAGGAGGGAGGAAGCAGGCTCCCTGCTGAGCAGAGAGCCCGATGCGGGGCCATCCCAGGACCCTGGGATCATGACCTGAGCTGAAGGAAGAGGCTTTAACCCACTGTGCCACCCAGGCGCCCCTTAAGTAAATCTTTTAAGTAAGATTAATTTCATCAGCTAATAAGAAGTGAGGGGAAAGATATAAATTATTGGGCATTTATTACATATCAAGCATTTTGGAGAATTATTCTTCATAGGATACCGGAAACCATACTTGTTGTTACAGAGCAATATGAGGATTATTGCACTCGTTTTAAAGCTGAGAAGTCTGCTATTTAGAAAGACCATTAATTCCCCAAGATCACAGAATTTCTAAGTGTGTCAGAATAAAAATTCAGATCTGTCTGAACTTTAGAAACCATGTACTTTTCTTTTATACTGAGCATACTCTGTGGGAACAGATGGGAACTCCAGCCTTGAAAGGGAAACAGAGAAAGGGAGAGCAGCACTAGCAGAGGTAATAATAGTCTGGATCTTGTAAGAGCCAGAATCAGGAAGTGCTGGGGAGCAATGGGTTTTATTAGTCACCTTTGGCTGTTATAACAAATTAACCACAAACTGAGTGGCTTTAACAATATGAATTTATTATATCACACTTCTGGAGACCAGAAGTCTGCAATCAGTATCACTGGGTTGAAATGAGGTGTCTACTGGTCCGCACTCCTTCTGGAGGCTCTAGAGGGGAATCTCTTTTCTTCCACCTCTGATGGCTGCTGGCATTCCTTGGCTTGTGGCTGCTTCCCTTCAATCTCTACTTCCCTCCTCACTGTATGTCTACAATTTCTCTCTGCCTCTCTAGTATAAACGATTGCGCTTAGGGCCTACCCAGATAGACCAAAATAATCTCCTCATCTCAAGATCCTTAACTTGCATCTGCAAAGACCCTTTTTTCACCACCACCCCCCCCATGTAGGGTGGCATTTGTGGCTTCCAGAGATCAGGTTATCCCTTGCATATCTGTTCCAGGGTCATTTTTCACCCAACAACAAAAGTTAAAGAAAATACCAAATAGAGGGAAAGACAAAGCAGATATTTGGAGGCCTTAAATCACCAAGCATAGGATTCAAATCGAGGAACTGGGAGACAATGAGAGAAGACATTGAATTGTATTGGCTCTGCACTGCTTTTTGGAAATATTACTCACCATTCGTTCCATTATACATTATGTGTTTTGTTGATCTCTGTGCTAGAAACTGAGAGAACATAATGATTGAGCAATAGCTATGGTCCCTGTCCTCGTGAAGCTTGCAATTTACTGTTGAAGATAGGCTATGAAAAAAAGTCACACAGTTGATCTGTTGTGATGAATGCTATGAAGATTAATACAGAATGCCACAGGAATTAACAAAAGTTATGGGAAAGTGGTGCAAAAAAAGTTCCAACATGTTGCATATTGATACATATTCTGTATAAAGGATTTGTGTGTGTGTGTGTGTGTGTGTGTGTTCTTTGAAATTTCTTTGCATGACGTCCTTGAGAGTGTGATCTTTGAACTGAGATCTGAAGCATGTGTAGTAGTTCAATAATCAAAGGCTGAAGGAAACAGAAGAGCATTCTTGGCACGCATGAAGACTCTAGGCTGAGCATAGTACATTGAGGGGATGGAGCAAAGACCAGTGCGGCTAGTGTGCAGAGTGGAGGAGGGACAGGTGTGAGATAAATCTGGAGAAGTAGATGGAAGCCTAATGCTGAGGGGCTCTCTTGGCTAGACTCAGATGTTGCTTCTTCTTATATAAGCTTTGGGAAGTAAGGGAAGAGAATTTTGTGGGGGTGTGTATGTGTGTGCTTTTCTGCTTTTTAAACTTTACCAATGTAAAATTCACTTTTTAAAGAAAAAGTTATTATTTATTTATTTGAGAGAGAGAGAGTACTGCGGGGGTGGGGGGATGTGGTGTGGAGGGAGAGGAGAAGCAGATTCTCACGTGGATCCTGATACCAGGCTCCATCCCAGGACCCTGAGATCATGACCTGTGCTAAAGGCAGGTTCTTAACCAACTAAGCCACCCAGGTGCCCTAAAAGTCACTTTTTGTTAACACAGTTTGAACAAGGGCTTTCAGCCTTGTTAACTACACTCATGATTGAGATACAGATCAGTTCTAGTATCTCCCCAAATGTCCTCATGCCACCCCTTGTAGTCAACCCCTACTCTTTCCGCTGGCCCCTTACAAATACTGGTCAGTGAAGTCTTACGGCTATGTAAAATCTCAGTTAGAGGGACAGGACTGAAATTTAAGTGAAAAAAGTGATGATTTAACACTATGATAGTATAAGAAGTGGGGTTCATATATTCAAGAGATTTTTAGGATCCAGAATCGGGAGAACTTGGTGGAATATTAAGTATTTTAATATGGAGAGGGAGAAGGGAACATTTGGAAGGTTCTCAGGTTTCTTGCCTGGATAACTATAACGAAGTGGGGCCCTTCAAGAAATGGGAAGAGCAGCTACTGTTAAGAGTAGACAGGGATTGAGTTCAATTTTTGGAGCCAGTGAGACATCTAAGACCATTTGTGTAGCTGGGAAAATTTTCGGTCTTGAGCTGCTTAGAGAGATTTGAACTAAAGATTTATATTTGAGAGATGGGAGATTTTCAAAAGATTCTTAGCCCTTTTCTTTTTTCAGTACATAATTAAATTTTGGTAAAAATTAAAAAATATTCATTGTATGCAGAGTATGTACTAAGCATCAGTTTGTATGTACATATGTTTAATCATGGAATTTACTTAAAAGTGAAAAGCACTTATTTTACAGATGAGAAACTAAGACCTAGAGCAATTAAGATATATGACCAAGGGGATATCCCCTCTACTTGCTAGATGGGGTGCTGCCCAATTCATGAATCACTTAATAAAGCTAATTAGATCTTTATTTTTTTCCTTTTTTTTAAATTATGTTCTGTTAGTCACCATACAGTACTTCATTGGTTTTTGATGTAGTGTTCCATGATTCATTGTTTGCATATAACACCCAGTGCTCCATGCAATACATGCCCTGCTTAATACCCCATTACTGGGCCAACCCATCCCTCCCCCACCCTGCCCTCCAAAACCTTCATTTTGTTTCCCAGAGTCCATAGTCTCTCATGGTTCATCTCCCCTTCTGATTTCCCACCCTTCATTTTTTCCTTCCTTCTCCTAATGTCCTCCATGCTATTCCTTATGTTCCACAAATAAGTGAAACCATATGATAATTGACTTTCTCTGCTTGAGTTATTTCACTCAGCATAATCTCCTCCAGTCCCATCCATGTTGATGCAAAAGTTGGGTATTCATCATTTCTGATGGCTGAGTAATAGTCTATTGTATATATGGACCATATCTTTTTTTTTTAATTTTATTTGATTTATTTTTTTCAGTGTTTTCAAAATTCATTGTTTATGCATCACACCCAGTACTCCATGCAATACACACCCTCCTTAATACCCACCATTAGGCTCACTCACCCCCCTCTCTAAAACCCTCAGCTTGTTTCTCAGAGTCTACAGTCTCTCATGGTTTTTCTCCCCCTCTGATATCCCCCAACTTACTTCTCTTTAAAAAAAAAGATACATGCTGGAACACTGAAATGAAGTAAAATAAAATGAAAAAAAAAGTTAAAAAAAAAAGATACATGATCAAAGTTTCAAAACTAGTAAGTCTCAGTTGGTAATACGAGAGCTGTATCTTAAATACTAAAGACTTACTCAGAGCTATTATATGGTTAAGCTGGTGGTACTCACTGTAGGAAATTTATCGTAATTGTCTCTGAGGCTTTTAACAATATAAATGCAATGTATATTCATGACCGCTTTTACCTTACCTGCCTATCAAAGCAGAGGAGCAGGGCTTGGAAGATTTTTTTAATTGTTTTTGACTGATTCTGATGTGTCCCTCCTTTCTCTTGACCATCACATACCACCACTCTCAAACACATAGGAGTTGACATCTATCGTGTTGGTGGTTGGACCGGAGATTATTGATTTATTGTAGATATTAATGGATCGTGGAAATATGCTGCCAGTAGATGTTGGCATACAACTATTCCGAGCTAAAGGGTGCTCCAAATATATTCTGGGAATATATATACCTGGGAACTGATGGCCATGAGATCCTGGGATTCTTACATAAATTTGCTTTTTGTGGACCATGTGTTGGGCACTAATGTCATATCATGAAATTTATAGGAATATTCTTGAATGTAGAGGTAAAATTAGGGTTCTTTACAGTATTGTCTTGAGGTCATATGGACAAAATTCAGAAATCTATCCAGGCTATAGCAGGTTTGATAGTGCTTTTTATTGTAGACATATTCTTGGAATTCATACTGTACATTCCATATATTTATACTTCGCATGAAGAATGATATTTAAAGAAATATTCTGTCTTAAAAAACATAGAATTTGACAAAATGAGTAGCATTTCTAAACCATCTATTCTGTAAATCTGCATGTTCATATAATGCATCTAGTTATAGTGATATGTTCTTCCACATTTATGTTTATGAGAATGAACCTTCAAATCTTAATTGGTAGAAAAATCTGGTAATGTTTCTTCTCTCATCTTGTTACGTAATTCACATGGCAAAAGGTCTTTCCCATATATCCTAAAGAGACACGAGTGAAACGTAAATATTTATTTTGAATGGATTTTATTTGTTGCCACCAAAAAACAAAAGCAAAATAAAATTAAAGGCAAACAATAGCAATGACAGCAAAACATATTGACGATGTTAATGTTGCAAGACCTATACTAAATTTAAGATAAATCTATTGTTTAACCTAAGAAATCAACCTCTTTCTTAGCATTGAAATTACCTTTTTTCATTGTGCAGAAGAAACATATACCTTGTTGTTATATTGTGCCTATTTGTTTATTCAGTATACACCTGTGACAAGAAGCACAGATTGAATTAGTAAATAGGTTATTGGAGGTGGCTTTTGCAATGTAGTACTAATATAAAAATGGATTTATAATCTTCTCTTATTCCAAAGATTGAATAATGATTGGGTTATAACATTTTGACCTACCATTCACATTCCAGGGTCCATGGCCCGGATATCCCATGTTTTCGTAGAATGGATAATATACCCCCTCCCTAGAAGGAGCTAAATGCAGTGTGTCAGGATATGACCTTAGGAATTTTCATTTATGTTTTTCTTCCTTTTGGCTCACTCCCTTCTTTAGCCTTTAGAAGAGGAAGGTAAAGAAAAATAGGTGGTCAGCCCAATATGGTACCTTGAATAAGAGAGTCAAGGCCTGTATGATCATGGCCCAGCTCCCAGGGCCCTTGTGATGTAGGAAATCTTTTTCTCTTCAGCAATTTCCAGTCTTGTAACTACTGCTTTGGGAGGCAGGGTTGATGAGGGGAGAAACAACAGAGAATGAGTAAAAAAGAACCAAGTTCTTTTTTTGGGGGGGGGGGTAAAACTTGGCTGTGATTTTAGACAAATCTTATAAAGAAATAAAATGGGAAATGCTTATCATGTATCATAAAACAAGATTTAAATGTGTGCATATTTTATCATTTCAACTGTTTTTTAAAAGCCCCAAATCATAGGCATAGGGAAAAAAAATGCTGGAAGGAAATAGACAAAAATGTTAACAGTTGTCATATTTTGGCAGAGAATATATATGTTTTTTCATATTTTTCCAAATGCTGCATTTTCTGAAATTTTAAATGAGTGTGGCCAACTTGTACAATATAAAAAGATACACATTAGTGACAATAGCAGAGATCTGACTGATGATCCATGAGTCTGATCAGGGTTCAGAGTAAAAGACATGGAAGTGAGCAGCAATGAAGCATTCTCTTCAGGATACAGTGTGTTCTTTCCATCAGTCATTTCCTGCACTGCCATCCTCATCACCATCGCTGTCTCCCTCACCTAGTAATTTATCTTCAGACCTCAATGACCTCCATTTGCAAAAACTTTCCTATTCGTTCTATCCTTATGAACCTGCAAGATTCTTCTGAAATCTCAACTAAGGAGCAACACTGTCCTTCTTCACATAGCTTCTCTCACCAGGACATCTGCAGCTGGTCCGAGAAGCTGATTCCAGTGGATGATATTGTCATGTGCCGTTTTATCATGGTGGGACTTTGAGATACTACAAGAGAACTCTGGGGAAATTTTTTTTTTTTAGTAAATGGGGAATTTTAGACCTAAATTTGAATTTACAGACATCTGGATCTAAATCCTGCTTTAGGGGCACCTGGGTGGCTCATCAGTCAACCATCCAACTCTTGGTTTTGGCTTAGGTGGTGATCTCAGGGTGGTGAGATTGAACCCTACGGTGTGCTCCACACTGGGCATGGATGGAGCCAGCTTAAGATTCTCTCTCACCCTCTTACTCTGTCTCCCCCGCCCCCACCGCCGTTACTCTCTAAAAATAAATAAATAAATACATACATACATACATACATACATACATACATACATCCATCCATCCTACTTCTACCACTTCAAACTTGTCTAAGCTTAGGCAAGTTGCTGACTCTGTCTTTTCTAAGCCTCAGTCTTCTCGTAATTACAATGGAGAAAATAATACCTGTTTGTTGTAAGGATTAGTAGGCATAATTCATATGAACTAAAAGAGCTATATTGACTGTACCTGTTATTCTTCACAATAAAGTGATGAGAGAGGTATTGGGGTACTAATGGTAGAGAATATTGCCTCATTGCAACCCAACCCTTGTTTCTCTGCTATATTAGGAGATAGAGAAACAAGGGTTGGGTTCCAATCTGGGTTAAATTTGAATGAATTTAACATTTACAGAGCATTTACTGTACACCAGGTCATAGTCACATACATTCACTTTTTATATATTATATTTTGCCTAGTGACCAGCCAATATCTGGAAGTCTGTATTTTGTTTTAAATTTGATCTGCAGAAGCTCAGAGTGGTGATAAGGCCATGCCATCCTTTAGAAAACATTTTAGATTATTCATATCCCCACTTGTGTGACTTCTCGTCCTTTCCCAAAGTGTGCCTTGCTGGCTCTGTGTCATAGATGTTGTTAAGTGAGAATCTCATTCCATACTCACAATCACTGGAAAGGTTAAGGTTTAGAAACAATGAGAGAAATAAAAAAAGAAATTACTGTGAATCTTCACTGGCCCCTAAACATACTCCCAGAGCTCTCTACAACTTCGAGATTATGAGATGAGAGGGGAGGGCAGATAAGTATTGGTTTTCATTTTTAAATGTGTTTTTCTGAGGATCAGAGGATTTCTTATATCTATTTCACCTTCAAAATGGCATTGCTGAGTTCCCAGTAAAGGTTACTCATGAATCTGAGGATTTGCCTTTCTGACTCAGAGTTTACTGGCATTTGCTAAATGTTTGGCTTTATATTCATCTTTGTCTTTAACCATGATGAAAGTAGGCATTGTCTCATTTATTAGATGCCACTTGCTGTGCTGAATTAAGGTTGGATCATTTGACATTGGCCCCCACAGTGGCTTCCATCTTCTGAAATGTTTTGTAGACTCAACGTGTTTGATTAGACTTTATTTCCACCTGTTCTTTCTCTAGCCTCATGGAAATGTCTAAGGCCATATGTTAGCTATTGGTGAATAACCTTTACTTCCCTAAAAACCAATCTTTCCCAGGTAACCTGAGGTATTTCCTTAGGGAAAAGATTCCTGAAGCCCTGATTGCACCATGCATCCCTACTTCTTGGCTTTGTTTCTGTAATTACCACATTTGGGTTACACAGTGTATAAGTGGAGCTGTTCCCCCAGTTATGAACGCTAAAATATTCCTTTCTGGGTCTTTGTGGAAAAGGTCAGGAAATTAATTTTAGATGAATATCTTCACCTTCTTAGCTAGCCGTACTGTATTAATGATCTCATGACGGATTGCTCCTTTAACTGGCCCCAGCACAGGTCAGAATAGAGTGAGAATATGCTCTATTTAATGAGGCAGGAATCAGACCCCCTAATATTTTATCACTGGCATATAGATAGAAGTAGTCATCAAGGAATAGGGAATGGCTAAAGAAGCCTAGTGCCTGCCATATACATGTGTCTTCTGCTGAAAAAAATACTTTTGCACTGGGGTGGGGGGCGAAAAATGAAAGGCCTCTGATCCCAAACATTTTTTCTTTTTTTCTTGAGGTTTTTATATCCTTCTTAAGAAATTAACATTATATTGATTTTTAAAATTTTTTTTATTTTTAATTTTTTCTGAAATATAGAATAGTTGATAGAATTGAGTAATAATCACCTGTATACCACATCACTGAAATTTAGAAATCTTGTCAATATTTTTATTACTTTTTACAACTAATATCTAAACAACTTTCTGTATCATATTTGTTTTTTGACTTTTAATGTAGGAAAGACTTCCAACTTTTTTTTTGGTTTGTTTTGTTCCTGACATCATTTTTGAAAGAAATTAGATCATTTTTATTGTGAGATATACCACATTCTTCATTTGTCTATTCTCTAGCAGTGTTTTGTTTTGTTGTGTTTTTTACTTGTCCCTTTCTCCTCAGTATTTCCTGTAAACTGGATTTTCAATCTCAAAGCTTAATCAAATTCAGGTGAAATTTTTTGCAAGGGTGCTTCATAAATGATGCTGAGTACTTTATTTTACATCCAAGTAAGACGTGCCTAATGTCAGGTTATCTCACTTTGAATGATACTAAATTTGGTTGAAATAGTGACTACTGGATCTCTCCCTTGATATTAGCAAGCAAACTGGGGTGATACTTTGGTACTATCAAACTTTGACCTAGTTGTCTTCATACTCATTGATTATCCTGGCTTTTTGAATCAACCATTTCATTCACGTTCAGTG
This sequence comes from Martes martes, assembly GCF_963455335.1. Taxonomy (NCBI): domain Eukaryota; kingdom Metazoa; phylum Chordata; class Mammalia; order Carnivora; family Mustelidae; genus Martes; species Martes martes. The sequence continues at coordinate 63,469,823 of NC_137888.1, read as the reverse complement.
AATGGTGATTTTCTAGTGTAATCATTCTTTCTACATTTATTTTCTGGCATGCTTCTATAGTACTGTTTTTCTCTCAACATGATAGGAACAGACTCTGGTTCTTCCTCTAAAGGAAGAATAAATGCTTAATTCCTTCCATTCAAGTATCAATTTTTAGAGTACGAAATTGGTGTAAACATCACCTCTAATTATACCATTTGCATATATTTTATGTTCTCTCTTCAGTATCAAAATGGACACGAAGTTTTTATTCCATGCCGTATACTCCGTTATGGCCATCATTCTTTTTGATGCCCAAATTGTTTGAGATTTGGATAGTGAGAGCCTCTTCAAACAACCCTATGTCTTTTTTACTTGCCCCCATTGGTCTCTAAGAATTCCCTTGCTTTCTAGCACAAGATTCTGGGCTTGCTTTGCATTATTTCTCACCCAGATCAGGAACTAGTCATTTCTCCAAGGAGCCTAATTTCCATTTATTGAGGAGTGATCTTTAGAAACCAAGATTTGGATGTTAGGTGTATTGACTGCTACCTAGAAGTCATTGCTTCCAGAAACTTCCAATGAACAGAACTGAGGAAAAATATGTATATTTGTATTTATTATATGTAATATATTCATAAATAAATTGTATATTACACATTATAAATTATATGTATTTTATATATTTAAATCACAAATTCATATTTAGCACTTCAGATATTTGACAAAAGTTTTTTGATATTTGCTTCTGCATTCTCTATCATGTTTATCTTTTAGTAAGCTGAATTTTGAATCCCTATTCTTGCACTAAGACTTCTACATTCCTTAGTTTATGCAAAGAATATAACGATCTGATAAATGTGTCTGCTCTGCTTCTAACTCCTCTTCAAGCAAGATCTACTCTTACCCAGATATTTGCCAGGTCTTTAAAAGGCCAATATTTCTAAGTGAAAAAAATAGTATTGAGGTTTATTTTTCATATTCTTAATTACAAGTAACTATTTGATCAACTTTCTTGTTTTATTTGTTTAAATAAAGCTGGTAATCTTATTTTGAGGAGGCTCAGTGGAAGTCTGCTATAATTCCCTTGGCCGTGAAGTACCACTAGTACTCACGTCCTCCATACTTGAGACTTGGTCTCTGAATTTTTCTCAACTCTTCAGGTGCTCATCACATATTGGCATGCTAACTCAAACTTATATGCCACCCCTAATCTAGTTTTAAGGACTCTTGCTAAGATAAGAGATTATAGTTCTGATCAGTGATTATTAGACTTATCAGGCCTTCAGTTTATGATTTTGGATTGTAGAACAGGTTAAACTTGAAGAAGGGTAGTAGCAGAGAGATTGGATGTAGTTAGGAAATATTTAAACCATTCTGAAGATTAGGAAGCCTAATGCATTTTGAGAATAATTAGCTACCAGAATAGAAATGGACAGGGATCACTTCAAAGTCTCACTTCCCTGTTGAGCTTTAATAAATACAGAAATTTTTAGACTGAGACAGACTTGAATTTATGGTGAGTCAATGTTCTACTTATACCCTTAAATATGTATAAGAAAATGCTGCCATGTTACCAAGATTTGAGTAAAAATGGTAGCTGAAGTTTTTCTATCTGTGGCATGGATATGCTTTCCTTAGGTGCTATATTCAGTGTCTTAATTGTTTTGAATATTGGCTAAGAAGACAAAGGTTCTTCTCTTTGACAATAAGATTTTGTTCTCTCTCTCTAACATCATAGAGGCTTCCACAGTGCATCCCCAGTTCCCATCAGGTGCTTCTTAATCCGCATGACAGCAAAGCTGTGGGGTTCTTGTAGCAGTGCACTTGGCTCACTCTCACATGGCACTGGGGATAAAATGATCCACAGGATGCATCATCATTGAAAACAGGTTTGTGTGAAGAGGAAAACTATTATCAAAATTTAAAACAGAGACCCTGAACTTGACCTACCCTTTGAGTATAGAGCAGCTGCTGGACTGCCCCATTGCCCAGTTCCAGGGGGAGCTTTAAAGGAGAGAGAAGGGAAGAAAGCATAAAACCACTCCCTTCTGTGCTCTGCCAGAAAGATAGAGGAGAAGATGTGGCAACTGGACACAAGCATTGCTGTTGGCCAATGGCTTTCCTGTCTTCATGGTACCTTGAGAAGTGTTCTTCATTTTCCAAAGTGTCCGTAACTTTGCTTGAAACTGTGCTCACTACATTTCACTCCTCTCATCCTAAGTGGTTAAATCCTACCCAGGGATGCAAAAAGTATTTCATTCAGTCACCTGGGTCATTTTCCAGTCTCAGCAGTGCAATTGTATGGGCAACCATGGAGAATCAAACAGAGTGAAATTAGCCAAGCTTGTAAAGACATGAGTTGACTGTAAATGGTATTTTGAGCTTGGAGTGTTTAACCATTTGCTAACAACAGGTCAGTTCGATTTCAGTGTAGTTCTGTTAAGAATGGACAATAATTTTGTTAGTACTTATGTACAGCATTGTGTTGTCCTCCAATTATGTTAAATTCTGTTGTAGTTTTTGTCAGGACAGGAGCTACATTGTCTTGTGTTATTTATTCCCCACAGAACCTCATACAGTACAGAACACAGAATAGGGGCCCACTGACCCCTTAATAAGTGTGTGTAAAGTTTATTCTGCTGTCTCTCAGAAAGAATGTGAGGAGGAGAAAAAGATTGGAATAGTTAACTGAATAATATAGGAAGAGCCAAGTATAAACATGCTTTGTTTGGGATTTTAACCATTAAAAAAAAAGAATTATGAAATAGAGGATATGACAGCAGTGAGTAGAAGGAAAAATAAGGTATTTGAAGACCTTGCAGCTTCTAAGGAGTAGGAGAGATTAAACTAGGGAAATTAATAGAAAGAAAGAACATAAGAGTATATCAGAGAATAAAAGATCAGTCATGTCCCTGGGTGTTCAGGGAAATGGAAAAATCCAAGAACATTAGGCTATCCATACCTCATTATAGCAAAAATGGTTTAAGAAGGAGGAGGAGCACAGTTGATTTTCAGAGTAAACTATGTCTAAATTGTGTGTGGGGGGGTATTTTTGGATAAAATTTTAAAAATATGCTTCTGTACCCTGTGTTGTGTTTGACAAAACAGTGTCTTCTAAATGGAAGTTTATATGACCAAACAGATCTGTTTTCCTGTAGACATAAGAAATGGGGAGTTTTTTGAAGGTTAGTAAGGGTACAAGGAAGGGAGCACATTGTTCAAAGGATGGGATGCTAAAACAGTGGGAATTTGGAGCATGGAATTAAGCACAGGGGAGCTGGAAATGCCAGGCAAAAAATGTAGAAAGGCACATGAAAGCAGTGCTCGCATTTCTTGACTATCATCCCAGGTCATGATGAGCAGAAAAACTGTCATTCAAAACAAGTCTAAAAGCTCATTATTTGATCACTGAGGAAAGGTAGGCACACCCACAAAAACATGAACTCTCCTCTCATCTAGATGGGGGATGCTATGTAAGTGGGAGCGAGGCAGGGAAGGGAAAGAGAAAGAGAAACGCATTTGGCCAAAATCAAGCTTAGAGCCATGCAGACACACCATTATGTAGAATAGAGCACTGAAAAATGTCACTCATGAGAACTTTGAAAACCATAAATAATGAGGAACTTATAATTTCAACATGACTAAAAATAGAAAGGGTCAATGGTACCAAACAACTCATTTGAATACGCATAGAAAAATCTGGACTAACTGGATTAATAATGGGCTAACCATAGTATGGGGGTGGTTATTCCACAAATCAAGGCTAGGAAAACACATCTGAAATGATAGGAACTAAGGCACATTCTATACTTGTAAGCCTGTAATTTGCAAATCCAGTTCACAGCACAAATTAATTTGGAAGGCGGTTTGAAATTTGGAATACATTTCCCCATTGGAATAATATTCCATATTAAGTTCCCAAGCCTGTTCACAGAATCTCTTTTATACAAATGTGAATCTGAAGCAGAGAACCAACAGTGATATCTTACTATTTAAATAATTTGACTCTAATTAACTACCACATGTAAGATTGTCTGATAAACTGGGGAGGCTGAGGAAATTCCAGAGCCCAAATGACTTCTTTCCATAAGCATCGACGAATACTCCCTTTTCCAGTGTAATGAGTCAGGATACGGGAGTTCTCTACTTCGTCTCTTATTTCCTTGATAGGAAGTATTGATTTTTATGGCATTTGAATGTAATCTATCTCAAGCTGTCATGAAAGACAGGAGTATTTATTCATTCTTGGGTCTTGAAATGAGTATAGAAGATGACTATCTCCACATATAAACAGTCACATAAAGTAGGACAAAAAGTAGATTCTTTTCATCCCTGTTAGCTAATACATGATGCTATGTTGGTAGCAAGTAATTAGAAGTATATTGCTTTTTATGAAGTAGTGTAACTTGAAAGTAGTGAATGGATTAAAGAAATATTTTGGTAATATGTAGCTGGCTACATTTGAATATACCCACCCAGTAAAAGAACATATATAACAATGAGGAAATAAGATAATATTATATGAGTAAAGAATGCATAATAAATTCTATACAGGTAGAATTCCATTTTTGCAAATGCCATTTTAACATCTGCTTCTGTATAACAAGAGAGTTTCCAAAGCCTCCTGACAGCCCTTAAATATTCTATTTTGCTGATATGGATAAAAACAATCTTTTGAAAAGAAAACTACTATAAAACAGATGTATTCAAAAGTTCCTAAACATGGAAGTAATAAACCTTTATGACAAACAAGTTGGGGAGGGGCAGGAGTAGGGCTGGAAAGAAGTTATAGAGCAGAGTGCTAGAGAATGGAAGGGCCAGAAAAATTCTGGGAGAAAAGGTAAGGAGAAGGAAGGCAGGTGGCAAACCCAGGGGTCGTCCCAAGGATGGGTCATAACTGGGGTTCTAGACAAGGAGATGGACACTCTCTTGTTGCAGAGTGGTCAAAATGGTGCTCTTGTTGCTACTCAAGTATTTAACGTTTGCTGTAGTTAACCGTAACCTCAAAACTAGTCCATGTCTTTATCTTGTCCTGACCTGTTGAAGTCGTTAAGTCCATTTTTAAGGGCAGTCAGAATAATTTAATTTTTATTTTATTTAGCTTTTGTTTTTCTTGGAATTGGTAATGTAGTTTGTGCAACTAGTTTTGTCCATCTTAGTATAATGAAACTACCGAGGGACCTTTACTGGACTTATTCTGTCTAGATGCCAAGGATGGGCAATTCTATAAAGGATCTGTGTGCTTGGACTTTATGTTGTCTGTATCTTCTTTGTTCTCTGCAGTTTTTCTTTTCTTTTTTTTTTTTTCCTATCCTAAAACTTTTCCTGGATCTAATGACTGATGCTTTCTTGTCATTTTGGTTTCAACTCAAATGCCACCTTCCCAAAGAAGCCTTCTCTAGCCAACTAATCAAAATGACCTCAATGCTTTTTATCATATCATTCTGGCTTATTGTCTTCATAAAATCTATCACCATCTAACCTTATTTTGTTATCTGACTCTTCCAAAGGAAACAAGGTCTTTGCCATTCAGAGTCAATGATGAATCTCCATCATTCAGAAAAATGCTGAGCACATTAGAGATCCTCAGAAATTAGTAGATGAAAGAAAGAATGAAAGGAATGTCTGCTTCTCCATACTTTCCCCCCAAATCTATGCAGTTATCCTCCAGCTGTCCGAGGGAATGGTATCTTCCAATGTCCTCATCTATTTTTCCCTGTATGTTTCCCTCTTTCTGTCCTGAAACCTGCATTATTCCCTTAGGCCCCCCGAAAGTTAGTATTTTGGGGGTGTGGTGGAGACTTGGGTTTTTTTGCCCAAACATTGATAATTACATTTAAAATATGGTTTGTAGGGGCGCCTAGTTGGTTCATTGAGTTAAGCATCTGCCTTTGGCTCAGGTCATGATCTCAGGGTCCTGGGATGGAGCTCCACCTTGGGTTCTGCAATTGGCAGGGAGTCTTTTTCTCCCTCTCCGTCTGCCTTTCCCCCGACTTGTGCACATGCTTGCTCTCTGTCTCTCTCAAATAAATAAAACCTTAAAAAAATATGGTTTGTGAATAAAATTTAGAGGGTACCTCCTCTCACATAGTGTTCATAAAGAAAGCTGTAGTTAGGGAGGCCATTCAAGTACCCAGAAAAGACATGGAAAAGGGACAAGACTTGGGTACAATTTATGAGGTACAAGGGAAATGCCAGGTGTCTGATGCCAGGTGCTGGGTGGAGAGAAAATATGGGGATGGCAGCATGTGTTGTTTCTTGAGATGTAGCAGTGGTTAGGCTGGGATTCTCTTTTCCACCCTCATAAAAGTTTCAGGACAAAGTAAGCAGATGGAATATTTGGGCATAAAGCTATTTGGTTTGCTAACTTTGTCTTTTCCCAATTGTGACTCTATAATAAAGATAAAGAATGCTTCTCCCCTACCTTTGGCCTCAACCTTAAAATACTTCTTACTTTCCCTGGATTACATCAAAGTGGTAGAAATGGAATGAACTGAAAATTAAAGGTCTGTCTTACTCTTTCAACATTATTTAGTTACCATAGAAATACCAAACAAGGTATTACTCTCCTTAGAGAGTAATAACCAGTATCATTTATCCAGAAAACTTTACATATATAAAATATATATGGTATCTGGTACTTAACGAGATAGTAATATGAATAACTTGTGGTATTGGATACACTGAATACCTCTTTGAAAGCAGACTTGTATGGGGTGGGGGGATAGTGTATGAAGTGCCAAACAAGATAGAGGAGGAACAAAATGGCTCTTTTCATTTACTTTATTTTTTAAAAATATTTTATTTATTGGTCTGAGAGCGTGAGCGTGCACAAGCAGGAGGTCAGGGTGGCAGGCAAAGGGTGAAGTAGGTTTCCTTCAGAGCAAGGAGCCTGATGGGGGACTCAATCCCAGGACCCTGGGACTGTGACCAGAGCCAAAGGCAGATGCTTAACTGACTGAACCACCCAGGCATCATCCCTGTTTTCATTTACTTGAGAGTTTCATATTTCTAAGTCCTCTCTGTGAACCTCTTTCTCTGTCTTCTGTTTTGCCCTGGCTGCTGGGGAATAGAGGAGAAACTGAAAGGTGTGAATATCTAGCATGAGAGGGAGAACAGAGGAACCTAGGAAGACAATGAGAAGGGAATTCTGTGGTTATAAGAGGTATTATGGGAGAGAAGAGACAAGTTCTCAAAAAAACTCATTGCTGTGCAAGAGAGAGCAAGAGGGTAGAGAGAAGGCATCTGCTGAACCCACATATAGCCACTATAAACTTTTCTCTTATTCATAGATTGACCTTTAATTTCTTGTCCAATACAAGACACTGTTTAGAGTGCAATGAGTTACTCTTAATAATTAAGAATTAATACTTACAGGTGTCAACCAGGGTGTCTAATTACTTTTTAGAGATTGTGTCATCATAATCTCTTTTTAAAAAGTACATCATAAGGGCTTTTACCTTGTTTCATACAAATTCAACTCTGGGATAAATAGCAGGCTCTAGGCTGGAAAAAGATAAATGGTATTATTTTAAGCACCTGAAAAAAAATGCCTTATCTACTGTTCACCCAAAAAACATTTTCAAAACCAGATTTAGAGATGCCTGGGAGTTTCTCCTAGTAAAGTGAGTTAAGCTCATCAGCAATTCCCCTAAATATAAGTGGATTCATCAAAGCCTTTTATTTTTTGTAGCAGTTTTTTAGTACAGTTGACATACAGTGTTATGTTAGTTTCAGGTGTACAACATAGTGATTCAACTTCTCTAACATTATTCTGCGCTCACAAGTGTAGCTACCATCTGTCACCATGCAGCGCGATTGCAAGACAATCGGCTGTACTCCCTCTGCAGTACCTTTCATCCCAATGACTTACTCATTTCCTAACTGGAAGCCTGTATCTCCCACTCTCTTTCACCCATTTTGCCCATCCCTTCACTCCTCTTCCCTCTGGCAACTATCAGTTCTTTGTATTTATAGGTCTGTCTGATTCTGCTTCTTGTGTATTCATTTGCCAAAACCTTACAGTGAACTTTGTTTTAATTAAGACAAAAAATTCAGAAAGCCTGTATCTTAAATACCAGAGATGGGTGGGTGTGTGTGTGTGTGTGTGTGTGTGAGACACAGGCATGCACTAGTAGATAGGGCTTAAGAGATGTCATTAAGTAAAAGGCCAAAAAGGAGATACAGGCTTTCTTACATTTAGTCACGAGTGTACCCTGCAGGACTGGCTCTGATTATACCAAGGACCTTCTCATGACTTCTACTTTTGACTACTATGAAATTTTACTATTTTAATTCTAGTGTTGCAATTAATTTAATGAAAGATTAATTTTACGGTTATTTTGAAATGTATGAGTGATGAGAGAAAAATGAAATAAAAAAGAACATACCTGAGGAGATGAAACAGTGTTAAATCCTTTGGATCTGTGAAGAAAGAAAATACTAGATCAGTTCAAATCATTAGCAAAGGTTTCCTCTACTCATGCAAAGTGAAATAGAAAATCCATATGGTTACATTTTAGTCCTACTAAAAGTAACATTTTAGAGAGTTCGGGCTCAGTCCTCAAGATACGTCAGACATATGTTTTTGGCTTAGTATGTCCAGATGCTGTCTCATTCCTCCATTTCATTTTACATGTGTAGACTCAGCCATCGTGTATTGCAAGTGAACTCACCTCTCCCTAAGACATGTACTGAGCACCTGACTCAGAATTAAACTTTTAACATTTTGTAGGTCAATTTTAAATCACTGATGGAGCAGAAAAAAGAACAGAGGATCTATTGTACATTTCTTTATGGGGGAACATGAAAAAAAATGAGGGGCGTCTTGTGGCTCGGTGGATTAAAGCCTCTGCCTTCGGCTCGGGTCGTGGTCCCAGGGTCCTGGGATCGAGCCCCATATATCGGGCTTTCTGCTCAGCGGGGAGCCTGGTTCCTCCTCTCTCTCTGCCTGCCTCTCTGTCTACTTGTGATCTCTGTCTGTCAAAATAAATAAATAAAATCTTAAAAAAAAAAATGAATGGCTAGAGAAGCTATGGTAACTAAAGCTGCTAACAGAGAAATCTGACAGTCACGGAGTGTTCCTGAAGCATTGGGCTAAAAGAACAGATTTCTGATTTATGCTTCAAAATCTGGAGATTGTGAAACATCCATTTGAAAAAGTTCAATGTGAGGAAGGCAAACACTGAAAAATTCAGTTTACAGAAATTGCACTGCATATAAAATGGTCATTTACACATGAATTGTGTTTAATTACTTAATTGATTAGAAAATATAGATTTATGCCTGTTTATATAGCCTATAAACAAACACCCAGTTTATCAAAATGCCACATAAGTGATGCAGACCCATCACTTTTGCTCCATGAACTAGGTAAGCTTCTCTTCCATCTCAGGCAGCTCTTAACAACCACACTTAAGAGAAATAAGGCACCAATAGTGGAGTTTCAGTAGATGGTGAAAATGTTGCTCTTACTGGCCACACCCACCCCACCCTTCTTCCTGAGAAGAATAGATAGAGAAACCTCTCCCGGGATGCTCAGCAGTACTGATTGCAGAGAAATATAAACTCTTTTGCCTTTTTCTCCTTCCCACTTTTACAGTAACGATGACAGAAAGAAAAATATGCTCTCTGGGAGTTTATACAGATGAGAAAGAGACTGAACACTATAGTATACTCGGTGAATAAAGGCAGAGAGTAAGACCAGGAAACAGTATAGATAGGAATGGATAGAGCAAGAAAACAAACAAACAAACAAAAGTGCCAAAATAATTAAAAGAATCAGTGTATTAGTGAAGACAGTTTTTTATCTAGAAAAATGAAAAGAAAAAAAATAATTGTAAATTGAAGTCAGAATTGACCACTAAGTGCCTAAGGGGAAAATAAAACCTCAAAAGTAAATGTACAGGTAGAAGTATTCCTTTAAGTAAATGATACTGGTGCTTAAAATTCAGTATATGACTGTTTCCTCTAGAAGTCATGAAATAGCTCGATGTTTCCAAATATTGAGATATTTCAGAATATTCATATGCTTAGAATTGAGTAGGTAGTACATTCAGATGCTTAAATGGTTTGGTAATCTTTCAGATATCTGAGGATTGTATAGACACGGTGTAGAAAAACTAAGAAGATCAGGAAAGGTATAAAGAAAAATAGTATAAAAAAGAAAAATATGTGTGAATAGAAACTTTTATTTCATAGGTTTAAGTTTGTGTATGACCAGTATTTTTCATAAAGGATTTGAACATGATATATCCACTTTGTGATCCCAGCTCCACCCTTGTTTTATGCTGGGCTTACTGACATTTACTAACCTCTCCTAGCGGAATAAGCTGCGATACATCACTGAATAAATTGCATGTGCTTTTACCCTATTATTTTTTTACATATTCATATATTTGGACCATGGGAGAAAGCTGAATTATAGTATATAATACTGTATAGGTCTACTAATAATGTTTCTTTTGTGTTGGTTGTGTTTCTGTTCTTAACTTGATCTAAAGATAAATGAGAGCACATTAAACCTTTCTAAACATGTCTGTGTCAGCTTGGTAACTTCTTGTGCCAGTGTAGTTTTCTCTGTGTTTTTTCCTGAGAGTTTTTTTCTAATTTTCTGAAATAAGAACTTGCTGTGACCTTGTTGTGTGCCCAGTCTAAAAAACCTAGCAAGCTTTGTGACATTGAATGAGTCTTGAAAAACCACTTTGTTGATTAAAGAAATTTACTGGACAGGAGGATTTGTTTTCAGTTTCTGACTTAAGTTCAATTTTCCCCTTCATTTCCTAAAAAGGTTGGCTGTCTTAAAGTATGGAATGAATCTTTGCCCTTGGCCACGGTTGGACAAAGCGGACATTGAGGGTCCATGCTTGACTTGGTGCTGTCCATATAGGTACCATGTAAACCTTAAGACATGGCTGTATTGAACTTGAGGCTTCACACCCATAACAAATGCCTCTCTTTAAATAAGCAGCCTAAAAAAGTTAAGATACCTTGTTAATCTTGGGATTACAGTCAGTCGTTGTCTTCAAAGTTCCCAAAGACCTGAGAGAAATAGAAAGTTGCTTCCCATGGGTAAATGAGAAAAAAAGACAATGATGATAATTTATGCAATAAAACTATGCTAAACATTTTAAATATATATGCTTCTATTTATACTATGAGAACATCTTCTAGCAGGCAAGGTATACATGAAGAACCGCAAAATCAGGGTGGTTAAATAACTCAAAGTTATTCAGATATTAAAATAATTGGGATCAAATTATTACAGAGAATAAATGGAAGAGAAGGAAAAAATCGAGTACATAATACTGTTGTCCAGGATAATCCTTTTTTAAAGACTTTTTAAAAAAGATTCTATTAATTTATTTGAGAGACAGAGAGAGATCACAAGTAGGCAGAGAGGCAGGCAGAGAGAGAGAGAGAGAGGAGGAAGCAGGCTTCCTGCTGAGCAGAGAGCCCGATGGCAGGGCTCGATCCCAGGACTCTGAGATCATGACCTGAGCTGAAGGCAGAGGCTTAACCTACTGAGCCACCCAAGCACCCTGGGATAATCCTGTTTTAGAAAATTATGCCCCATTGTCAAACTATATGTTTAAATATGTTTTAAAATATATTCTATATAAAAATTTGCATATAATGCCTGGATATTCTATCTCTTGGACATTCCCCCCCAGCTTTATTAAGATATAATTGACAATTAAAAATTATATAATTTAAGGAATGCTACTTGATGTTTTGATATAGATATACATAGTAAAATACTCACCACAATCAAGCTAATTTACACATCCATCACCTCATATAGTTACTTTTTTGTATGTGTGATGAGAACACTTAAGATGTACTTTCTTAACAAATGTCCAGTATACAGTGCAATAATACTAACTACAGGCACATTTCTATATATCACATCTCCAGAACTTACTTGTCTGGGAAGATTTCAGTCAAGGGAAAATGAAAGGATGTTGGACATTTTTAATTATAATAGGGAGTATCTGGTTAACCAAGCACTATAAAACCTGGAACAAAATATGCTGTTGGAATTACATTTGGGTTTTAATATGGTCATATCTTCTGGCTTGGGCATACAGACAATGTGATTATAGCATCTGTTACCCTACTTATCACCAGGGTTGATTCAACCATTCTGGCTGCTGGCACCATCTGACACTTAGTCTGTGACACTTAACCTTCAGACAAAGATCCCAAGTGGATGGTGACATTTTCATGGATTAACTGAAACTTACACTCCTTTATCTCAATGCTTTTATACTCTGACAGGGCCTTGGTTGCTCTGTATTTGCCAGATTTGCTGTGTTTCTTCTATAGTGGGGCTTGACAGGTACCACATCAACCCAGTATTACCTTGAAAACAAACTATTAGAAAGATAGCAAGTGACTTGCAGGTGAAGTTGGGTGATTATGATCATCAGATGTCAGGTGGTCACGTGATCATCTGAGATCTAGTCAACACTGGCATTTGCTCTTTGTTTGAGTTAAATGCTATTAACTCAGATTCAACAAAGTGTCACCAAAATGGGAAATTATAGTTTTAGAGAGTGTAGTGATATAAAATGTTAGATTGAAAGACTTGGGTTCAAGTTGCTCCTCAGTTAGCTGGCTATGTGACCTTGAGCCATTTATTAAACCGGTTTTTGAGTCTGGTGGTTTCTCCTGCAAAATGATTGGGAGAGAGAGATTAGACATAATCCCCTCTACGGTCCATCTGTTGTACCTGGAAGTTCTGTGAAATGTTTAAGATTTAAGATTCCTCAACTCTATTTTGATGTCTCAGAAATTTTAAGCTATATTGTATTCATTGAAGAAGCATGTTCTTTATGTTACCTACCATTTGGCTATACACAATTATATTAGTTATATTCCTCTGTATAATAAATTACCACAGATGTAGCCACGTAAGACCACACCTATGTATCATCTTAAAGTTCTGTGGGTCACCAGATTGAGCATGGGTCCCCTGCTCTGGATTTCAGCAGGCTATAAATCATGACACCATGTAGACTGCTCTTCCAGAAGCTCACTTGGGAAAGCTTGTTTAGGTTGCTGTTAACCTAAACTCATTTCCTTACAACTATATGATGGAGGGCTGCCCCGCCTTTTGGCTAACTCTTGACTGGAGGTGCTTTCAGGTCTAGGAGGCTGCCTGGAGTTTCTGGCCACATGGGCTTTCCCAGTATGACCACTTTCTTCATCAAGCCCACAAGAAGGGTCTCTAGCATCAGTCTCCTAAAATGGTGTCTTATATATTGTAATTACAGAAGTGTCCTTTCTCTTCACCTTTGCTTTATAATGTAACTGAATCTCCGGAGTCACATATTATTACCTTTGCCATATTCTGTCAGTTAGAAGATCCTGCCCAAACTCAGGGGAAGTTTTTTGCATCGCAGGTCCTGCCCAAACTCAGGGGAAGAGGGTTACACAAAGTTGTGAACACCAGTAGGCTGTGATCACTGGGGTCATCTTTGGGTCTATTCACTGCAATAGTATTAGTAATGGGAAATATTTATGAACCTTTACTTTGTGACAACCCTTCCTAATCTTGATGACATATGTGCTTCTATTAATATCTTTATTTTGTATACGTGAAAAACGAGTCTCAAAGAGGATCAGAAACTTGCCCAACGTTATACAGAGTATTTTTTAAAAAATTTCTATGTTTGGGTTTCCAAAACTTGCCCCGTGGAAATTTTATATTCTCCCACCTATTTCATATATAATCAGGGAAGCCTGCTGAGTGCATTTTTAAAAAAATTTTTTATTTCTTTTCAGCGTAACAGTATTCATTGTTTTTTCACCATACCCAGTGCTCCATGCAATCCGTGCCCTCCCTAATACCCACCACCTGGTTCCCCCAAAGTCCCACCCCCCACCCCTTCAAAACCCTCAGGTTGTTTTTCAGAGTCCATAGTCTCTCATGGTTCACCTCCCCTTCCAGTTTCCCTCAACTCCCTTCTCCTCTCCATCTACCCTTGTCCTCCATATTATTTGTTATGCTCCACAAATAAGTGAAACCATATGATACTTGACTCTCTCTGCTTGACTTATTTCACTCAGCATAATCTCTTCCAGTCCCGTCCATGTTGCTACAAAAGTTGGGTATTCGTCCTTTCTGATGGAGGCATAATACTCCATAGTGTATATGGACCACATCTTCCTTATCCATTCATCCGTTGAAGGGCATCTTGGTTCTTTCCACAGTTTGGCGACCGTGGCCATTGCTGCTATAAACATTGGGGTACAGATGGCCCTTCTTTTCACTACATCTGTATCTTTGGGGTAAATGCCCAGTAGTGCAAATGCAGGGTCATAGGGAAGCTCTATTTTTAACTTCTTGAGGAATCTCCACACTGTTCTCCAAAGTGGCTGCACCAGTTTGCATTCCCACCAAGAGTGTAAGAGGGTTCCCCTTTCTCCACATCCTCTCCAACAGACGTTGTTTCCTGTCTTGCTAATTTTGTCCATTCTAACTGGTGTAAGGTGGTATCTCAATGTGGTTTTAATTTGAATCTCCCTGATGGCTAGTGATGATGCATTTTGATTGCAATTTCACTGTCCCAAGAGCTAAGCTCTCCTAGATATATTAAATAGACAAGAAAGTAGCATATACCTTTTTTTTTTTTTTTTTTTTTTTTTTAAATCCTCAGCATTTGAGAGAGCATGCAGAGAGAGAGAAGGAGAGGAGCAGAGCATGGGAGGGAGGAACAAAGGGACAGGGAGAAGCAGACTCCCTGCAGGGTGGGAGCCTGATGCAGGGCTCAATCCTAGGACCCTGGGATCATGACTTAGGCCAAAGGCAGACACTTAACTGGCTGAGTCACCCAGGTGCCCCAGTTTGTTTGTTTGTTTATTTATTATTTGACAGATAGATCACAAGTAGGCAGAGAGGCAGGCAGAGAGAGAGGGGGAAGCAGGCTCCCAGCTGAGCCGAGAGCCCGATGCTGGGCTCAATCTCAGGACCCCAGGATCATGACCCGAGCTGAAGGCAGAGGCTTTAATCCACTGAGCCACCCCAGGCGCCCCCTTTTATTTATTTATTTATTTATTTTTAATATGTATAGACATAGGGATCAAGAAGACACTGGCGAACAGGAGGGGGCATGTGTGCTCAAGTGCTGGTCTGTGTAGATATTTCAGTGGCAAATTCTAGTGCAGTGGCAGCAGACTGTAAGAAAAGGTCAGACTTTCGGGATTGTGTCAGGCCTATTTACTCTTGCTACAACATGAACATTTGGACACTTTACTTTCGAAAACCTTGGGTACCATTTCAGACACTCCTTTTGAATGAGGATTTGTTCTCCATTTGATCCTGTGGAATTCTACTAGTGAGACCCAACATAGGAAATATCCTTAAGTGTGAAAACATTGACAGGTTACACTTGCTTTTCCTCTGGGACTTTTTAGGCTCAATCTTTTCAGCTCCCTGCATTCATGGAGAAAAGTGCCTTCAACACAAACACGATTGTAAGATAGCATTGCTTTTCACTCAGGAGCTAGCTGGGCACAAAGGAGAACTGAAAGGAGGAAGGACCAAGATTTGTTCTCTCCCTACCCAGGCAATAGGTGAAGCTGGAATCAAGTTCATTAATACCACTGAGAAATATTGAGTTTAGTCTATTTTTCAATTCACTTAGCTTTCTTTTAAAAAATTGAGAGGTTTGTCTTTGTCACATGGTATGTCATGATTAATCAGATATATTGGATGGGCAAATGGCTTAATAGTTATTGCAATTTGTCACATCAGACATGGCTTATCATGCATTATTAATACCCAAATGTAAAATTAGTTAAACTGGGTCTGGCTTCTGTTTAAGACAGTTGTGTGTTAGCAGCAGTAAGTTTTAAAAAACCTGCTCAGGGAGATTTAACCAATATCTCCTTATCCTCTCCATTTTAGTATCAGTGCATCTTCAAATGGTAATTAAGTTGACAAAATCTTTATTCAGCAGGAGGGCAAACAGCCATCCCATTGAAAGGAGGAGGCTTCAGGCTTCATTAACATGAATACATACCCAAGAGGTCACATGATCTAGGAAGGTGCTGTTCTTTTTTTAAAGCAAGATGGAAACTCAGAAACATATATATATATATATATATATATATATGAATGAATTTTTATTTG
This sequence comes from Martes martes, assembly GCF_963455335.1. Lineage (NCBI taxonomy): Eukaryota > Metazoa > Chordata > Mammalia > Carnivora > Mustelidae > Martes > Martes martes. The sequence continues at coordinate 63,453,703 of NC_137888.1, read as the reverse complement.
CAAACTCTAAGATGTGTTGATTTTGATACTTGTTTTTCTTTTCTTTTTTTTAAAGATTTTATTTATTTATTTGACACAGAGAGAGAGATCACAAGTAGGCAGAGAGGCAGGCAGAGAGAGAGGGGGAAGCAGGCTCCCTGCTGAGCAGAGAGCTGAATGAGGGGGCTTGATTCCAGGACCCTGAGACCATGACCTGAGCTGAAGGCAGAGGCTTAACCCTCTGAGCCATCCAGGCGCCCCTGGTACTTGTGTTCCTTGCTAAATTTGATGACTATATATTGTATTAAAAAATAAACATTAGTACCTTGTTCAGAACTGTATATATTTATGAAAGAAAAAGGAGTCATGTTAGTTTCTATACCTTAGTGACAGTTCACTTTGAGGAATGTGAGGGGATCAGTTCTTCTAATTTAATCAGGAAAGGGCCTTTGTCTCATGTATCTATTTTTATTTTTCAGGTGTTTTACAGTCTAAGAAAGGGGATTTCTTTTATTATAGGGCAAAGTCTGTCTGAGGTGTTGGTTGCTGCCTCATATTTGTATCTCTCTGATTCCAACTGCTTATATCAATCCATTCTAAGCAGATGACCATCTCTAGTTAGGAGGGGTCCCAGTGATCAGTAGGTCCAAAGATGACTCAGAATGCCACCTATTGAACTCTTACCCCATTCCAAGCAAACCCATTCCAAGCAATTCCTGTCCCATTAATACATGGAACAGTTCAGTTTTCAGGGGATAGTATCAAAAACAGACATATTCTCTTCTAATTGTTTGGCAAAATCAGTTCCCTAGAGTATTCATAATTTCATGTTGAATACCCATTCCTCCCCCATTCTGTCCATACTGAAAACCCACTATAGAATTAGAGATGTAAATGTATTAGATGAAGTGAGCTATTTAGAGGAATTATACAGTGTGAGCCCAGTCTGCAGCAGAGATCACAACAGACTTGCGGAGGGATGCCGGGTGGCTTAGTCAGTTAAGCAGTTAGGCTCAGGTTGTGATCTGGGGATCTTGGGATCAAATTCCTTAACAGGCTTCTTGCTCAGTGGGGAGCCTGCTTCTCCCTCTGCCTGCCACTCAACCTGCTTGTGCTCTCTCTTTGACAAATAAATAAATCTCAAAAAAGAGAGAGAGAAACAATATACCTGCAGAGAAAAGATGAAAATATTCAAAGAGATGGAATATAATTTAAAGCAAGTTTGGTATAGAGATCTTATAAAGATCTGTGTTCTTTAGAAATTCAGAGGAGATCAGATAAGGTTGGGGTTTTCAGCTAAGCCATTTTGGAAGAGTTTGAATTTGAGCTTGGACTAGAGCATGGCTGATATATTACTTCAGTGAAAAGATAAAGAGAACAGTAAGAAAGAGGAACAATATGAAGAAAAGCTTTGGGCTAGAAATTTGGTGTCTGCCACAGAAGGTGAGATGAAGAACCTGACTTGTTTAAAGATGGGTGGGATAAGGTCAGATGATAGAAGAGTTACAAAAAGGTTGGTCACAGCAGTTAGATGTAATGCCACTTGATCAGAACTCCTGAAAATTCCTTCAGAGGATTGGCACATAGAAAGGATTGACCCAGCAGCCGTGTAAGGTATCGGTTCTGAGATGTAAATTCACGTTGACATCTGCTTGACACATGGGCTTTAGGCTTAAGAGCACAAGTGACTTCTCTAGAAGAACTCCTTTGTATGGAGGGGAAGTCAGTATAATTAAGAGCATTTCCTGTGGAAGGGGACACAGAATCATGGTAGGCTGGTACAGTAATCACTGATTATTGGTAAATTCATCAGCAATCTTACAGGTTTGTTCATCCCATCAGAAATACCAGAAGATGGCGCCTGGGTGGCTCAGTGGGTTAAAGCCTCTGCCTTCGGCTCGGGTCATGATCTCAGGGTCCTGGGATCGAGTCCCGCATCGGTCTCTCTGCTCAGCAGGGAGCCTGCTTCTCCCCCCGCCCTGCCCCGATCTCTGCCTGACTCTCTGCCTATTTGTGATCTCTCTCTCTGTCAAATAAATAAATAAAATCTTTAAAAAAAAAAAAAAGAAAGAAATACCAGAAGAACAGAATAATGAAAGATTTTTACCAAAGCTTTTGAAATTCCAAAAGGTAATATAATTATGCCATCCCATCAATAAAGCCCAGAAACACCTTAGCTATGATGTTTTGACAATGATCACTATTGATTGAACTTGCCTCAACTCTTGGCCTGGGCTATACTTTATAAATTTACATAAGCAAAAAGTAAAATAATCTCTGAAAGTTGTGTCATCAAAATACATTCACTATTTAATAATGTGGATTTGCTGTTTAATATAGTCAGTTACAAGGCAGTTAGAATCTCTTCTCCATAATGGATTCTGAATGTACTGTACTTTGCTTGAAGAATGATAGAGAAAATGATATCAGTAGCAGATAAATTCACATTTCCAATTAGTCTTTCTGAGCCTTCCATATATGCACCCAGTCTCTCTTTTATACTTGTATGCAAACACACATTCGACTTCCTTCACATGAAATTTCCATAGCTAGAATACTTCCCCTAGTTAATGATAGTACTTTTGCCAATGAGATTTGTTTTTCTATAGAAGAAGATTCTTTTCAGTAAGTATTCTTTTTATCCCACCGGAAACCTTCATAATTTTAGGTTAACTTTCCAAGGAAAAAGAACCTAGTAAGCCTACGCCAGTATTCTTGGGATTATTTTAATTGCATTGAAACACTTCAGGGATGTCTCAAATTTATATCACCCAGTCACTATTCAGCAGTTATTTCTCAATTCCAGAAGAATGGTGTAAGTTATAGTGGAATCCTGGAATGTCAGAAGGAGCTTTAGGCTGCATTTCTCCCAAGGTTTTCTAACAGGTGGCCAGCAGCCACAAGATGTTTGCGTTGAATTTTATGTAATTTTGTTTGAGCATATATATTTAGGTTAGAGGTAAAGATATGGCTCTGTTTACTCAGTCCTGAATCCCCTGCTACGTTTCACTCACCTGCTTCCCACCTGATGTTACCTGCTGAAGGCATTTGTTTGTGTCTTTGTATAAATGCTCCTATTTATGTCATTAAACATATTAGTCTTAGAGTGGGTGAAAGATGGTCTCCAAAGTTATTTCTAAAATCTAAAAATATGGAGTCTGTCCTAGGATGACAGTCTAACATACTCTTCACCATGCTGTGATTTACTTGATATTTTTTGTGTGCATAATTCATTGCTATCCATTGCCAATTTATACATAAGGAAAACTTCAGAAAGTGGCATTTTATTAACATTGCACCTGTGATCTAAATTTAAACAAGATTTTTGAAGGTGATGCAAAATATTTGAATGAATAATTTAATTTTGTTAACTTTTTAAAAAAAAAATTCCTCTGTATAAGAATTTAATTCTACCTGGGATTAGAAAAAGAAAATGAACAATTATATTTACCTGCAGTCACACCTGGGTGTGCTGGATGGATTGCTTTGAGGGGCACCTGAGATGTCTGATGTTTGGTTGGTTAGTGTGTTTGGACCTCATTCCATTAGGATGAGAAGCTTCTGCTTCCTGAGACTCCTTGAAAGGGCCAGATCTTTCAGAGGGTTCCCAGGACTTGTTTTTCCTCTGAATGCAAAAGCAAAACAAATGCTCCTCAGAGCCGAGAAAAGTCGGATGGCAAGAAGACAATGAGGCGTTGGGAAAGACATTGGTTCCAGAAATTGGATTCTAGGCATGTAGTGCCAGGATGGAGGACTTTTATTTAATTTTATAGAAAAATGTTCGGGTTATTTTACACTGAGATGTGAAATCTCATTTGCAGCTAAGCCCTGGAGGGAGTGAAAGGAACTAGGAGAGCTCATAAAGACAAGCGTAATAGGATTAATAAGAAAAAGGCCGAAGACATAAGCCTTTATTGTAGGAACTCAGTGCTAAATTTTAGCATTGATGAAGGGTGAAATGTCTATACTTATCCAAACATTTGTGCCTTCAGGGTACAACGACTGAAGGATGGTGGCTTCATAGGTCAATGCTGCTTGGGTAGGTTGTCTGCTTTTCCCAGGAGAGAGGGCCACTCTGATAGAACAGAGAAAGAAAATCACTGTGTGGCAGCAATTCCTGAGAATTGTTCTCATCAGAGAAATAACTCTCAAAATATGTTTTATATAATTGGAGTAACATTTAGGGTTGTATAATAATCCATGGAATAAAGAAATTGGAAAATTATTTGATTACCTAGAGCCTGGATGTTAAATTATTTTATATATTTATGGCTTGAATGTGGGGGAAAAAAAAAAACCAAATAGAATTCTCAATCTAAAGAGTCAATTTATATAAGAGTTCCAGGTTGCTGGTTAACATGGATTAGAGAAAAAGGTGGTAATCAAATTGTTGGCTCCATAGTTGGTTCTTTTTATTTATAAAGGTTGATATTTGGGCTGAAAATATGGCTGCCGAAGCAATTTAAATAACTGTACCAAAGAGAGCGTCATCTAGTTATTTCAACTGCATAGTCAGATCTATTGTCAGCTAATATTTGCAGCTCCTATTTCATAACACGGTAAAGAAGATGATGTTGACCTGAGGCTAAGGGACGGTCCAGGTGCTGATGATTTCAGTCCCTAAAGGGCTTCATTCATTTTTCTAATTTATGGCACTGAATTGATTTTTTCCAGTATTACTTTCCTAATAAGATCAGTGTATTTTTTAAAATATTATTCTTAAAGCAGTATTAATGCTGCCACATTGAGAGATGAAGTGAGAAGTATTACAGTTATTAGAGGAACCAGTTTAAGCATCTTATATACTATGATAATCAACTTAAGTTTCAAAATGGTACTAGGTACTAGGTGTGACGGGACACCTCTCACCTACTCTTAGCAACTCTGTCTTATCTAGACTCAGGTTTCCTATTTATAATAGGTGTATGCTAACATAATAGAACTATAAACTATATGTCAATGTATAAAAACTCTGGAAAAAAGGAAATGTACATTTTAATTCAGTGCAAAGCAAAAACATACAGATAATATTTTCCTTGATTTAAATTTTTTCTAATACAAATATCTAAAAATTGGGTCATCTTGATAATCTGGTAATAATATCAATACCTCCATATGCAGCAGAAACATCTCTGTATGGCTTTTGCGAGATTATCTTTAGGAGGTGTTCTCAGTTAGGATGGCTAGATCTTTTTTCCATGTTTAATTAAACAACACATTTGTGACCATAAAGCTTATATGTAAATGAGAGAACACTTGCTCTTAATGTAAGAAGGCTCTCTCCCAACAGCAACGCCTGGTCCTCATGTCTATTAAAATGGTAATCATGCAAAGGTATCATAGATTTTAGTTATCAGGAGCTACTGTTTCTAAGGCTTGTGGGTAGATACTAGAGTCCTTTTTAGGAGAGGTGGCCACCAAATTGTTTACATCCGTTCAGAAGTGTTAGTTGGGGGAAGAAAGGACCCATATATATGCCATCTTCCAAGTCTGTCTTTATAGTGGTTGTCCCTCGCATGGTGATCTTTGATGTTATCACTGTCCTGATTAAAAATGATCCCCATGTGCACAGTGAAATTTATTAGGACCAAAATACCCAGTCTGGCTGTTTCTTGTGAGGTTATTTTGGCCTCACATGCAGTTGCTGGGTCCAATGTTTTGAGTAGCCACCATGTGGCTTGGTTCTGAAGATGAATCCTGGCCAACGTGGAGCACTGAATGTTCTGGCCCCACCATATTTACATGGACCCAGCCATTGTCTTAATTTTTCAGCTTTACTCACTGGCTCACACTTACTCAAGATGGTAAATAAAAATGAGGTATGACCAAAAAATTGGTCCATTGCTATTTCAGTGTATCATCAGTGCGACCATACAAATGACAAGGTCTGTAAACACAAGCCACACTGGTGCGTTGGCTGCCTTAATGAATCAGTTGGAAAGACTACATCCAATTCAAATGGGGGCACAGGGCTGAGGGCTAGACTCTTGCCAAATCACGCTACTCCCAGCCCTCTAATTTTGCTGCATTTTTATTTGAACTTCCTTTTCAACATTCAACCCTAATTACTCAGTGCACTCCTCCTGGAAATGCTTTCTCTCGGTCCCTTTATGAGTAAAACAATGAAACCCTTTGATCTTTCCTTCCCTTCCTGCTTTTTTTCTCAACACTTCAGGACTCTTGCATCAACGGTCCATTTTAGGAGAAGATTCTACTCTTTTCTTATTTAAATAAAGGACTCGTGAGAAATGGATGATGGACCTGGTGACAAACGAGAGAAAATGCAACTGGGTGCCTAACGGAAGGAGTGAATATCTGCCCTCATCTATCACTGCTGATTAGCTGCTGTGTGAGAGAGGGAGAGACAGAGACAGAGAGATCGGAAATAACAAATGGATTCAGGAGAGAGGCTGGGCTTCGCTGCCTGGTTTTTCTGGCTCATCAATCATCTCCACCATGGCTGATAGGTGGTTCTGTCATACCCTCCTCCGACCCGCCCACCAGAGAATCTGTAACCGTGACAGGCAGTCCCTTGTCTGTACTCCTTTCAGCAGCAACGGTATATGCAACCCCTGAACAAAATGTGTGAGAGTCGGTGTCTTACTGTCTGACGTATCTATTCCAGCTTACCTTAGGAAAGTGTGTTTACATGATTCCTATCCATGCTCTCAGGCTGTGGCCTTGCCAGTCCCTCCTCAGGGCGACTCTTGACAGCATGCCCATCATGTTCACGGTGCCGACACAACTGATAGGCCGACATTACATAAAACATTTACAGGAGGTGGGGTAGGGCTTGGGAGGGTCCATAAAAATGTTGAAGCCATCCGAGTGTGAAATGGAAAGATGAAGAAAGTGTGTTCCCAAAGCCATTTATATCTGTCATCTGTTCTGGGTCTCACTCTTAATATGTCTTCTGTCCAGTCCCTTCCTCCCACCTTCGCTGCTGAGGCTTGGATCTTTCTCTGGGAAAGCACTTCTGGAGAGGCATACCTGTTAGGAGAGAAGCATCTTTGTATAAAACTAAAGCTTTTGTAGCAAAGTGTTTGGTCGACATTGTTTATTCTTCAAGGGGTTTAATAGCCTACATTCAGGCACATATGTGTGAGTGGTTACCAAATCCCATTGGTTTAACTTTTGAAATGTATGAGAGAGAGAGTATGTATGCTTTCATTTGATTTTGGCTATATCTGCTATGAAGGAACTTCCTATCACTTTATAACACTTTAAATGATGCAAATGTATCATGTAAACTTAAAATGATGGACCCAGTCGATAAAGATGCTGTCCCCTGTCTTCACTCTCGTCCTTGGTTCCATTTCTACTTTTCTTGAAATGAGAGACCGTAAATACCCTAATCTTGTAGACTGATAACAGTTCTCAGACTGGGCATGCTGTTTGTGTATTTTGCATTTGTCTGTGTTCCTGGAGAATTTTTCCAGTAGTGAGCTTCGCAGTACTCACTCACATGGTATGGTTGTTATTAGACAACGACTAGTAGGATTTCTACTTATTTTCATTTGATCATTAAAGTGTTTATAAATTGGATATTATTATTTTATCTTACACATATGGAAAGTGACCTCTGGACATGGACTGAAGAGATAGAAAATGGCTCCTTCCTATCTTAGCTGTCCCACTGATGTTACACAGCAATGTCTTTATTGTCTGGCATCCCCTTTAGCTCATCAAGTAGTGTGTACCTACTACATCGATGCTTTAGTCAACCCTTTGGAAGACTCTCAAGGGCCAGTGTCTTCTAGATTCAGTGTCTTTGGATTCAGAAACAAGGTTTAACTCTCAGCCTCTCCGCAGCTCAGGTAATTAGAAGATAGGACTATAAAATAATGAGATGAAGGCTTAAACAAGTAAACTAGAACATACACATAGAAATGACTCTTATAGATTTCCCAGCCATTATTCTAATAATGCTGTTAATGCTCACTGTATGGAAATTCTTTCTGAGGGAAGGGAAGGAATTTTATTAAAAATTGTGTAGGAAATTCATTCTGATCATTTTACAGTCACCCTTTATATAATCTTGACCCAAATGGTGTTACCCTGATTGGGCACTCGCAGCTTATTCAAGACTTGATTCAAGATTGCTTTTTTTCTTAACATAAGAACATTCTAGGTATGGAAGTCTGAAAACTCTGGGGTTTATATCCTGGCTTGACCACTTACCAGTTGGCTATTCTTGGATCAGTTGGTTAATCTCTCTGATTCTCAGTTTTCTTGGCTATAAAATGGGAATAGTGATATCTTTCTTAACAGGATGTTTTGAAAATTTAAGTAATATGATGAATCTTTGTTGTGTACTTATCAGAGTGTCTGACATATAGTAGAGGTTACACAAATGCCAGTTTCTTCACTTAAAAAACATTTATAATCACTATTTTTTTTTTTTTAATTTATTTGACGGAGAGAGAGAGATCACAAGTAGGCAGGGAGGCAGGCAGAGAGAGGAGGAAGCAGGCTCTCCGCGGAGCAGAGAGCCCGATGTGGGGCTTGATTCCAGGACCCTGGGATCATGACCTGAGCCGAAGGCAGAGGCTTTAACTCACTGAGGCACCCAGGAGCCCCAATCACTAAAATTTTTAAAGAACATATAATAGCTTCTTTTAATCAACATCAAAAGAGAAAAGTGATTTTTAAAGAAGCATAGAACACATGCATAATATAAATGGATCTGATTTAGTTAAGAAAATACCTACTTGGTTAAGAATTCAGTTGTATTATTTGTAGCTAATTAGACTCAAACATATGCTGGTTGGTAAATAAAAAAGAGTGGTTCACTAATTTCATGATCTTTAGATATATTTAGAGTGGGATTGCTTGGAATATTTGGGAACAGATATGCAAGGAACACGAGGGTGAAAAGAAAATTCTATTTATTGGTTTGTACGTTTTAATGATTTTATAGTCAATATATCTATTTTTTAATTTTTAAATTTTAGAATTTTTATTCCAGTGTAGTTAACATATAGGTTTACAATGTGTCTGTTTTTAAATGGAAAACGCTCTAAGACAAGGACCATCTCTTTCTCTGAGTAGTACCCAGTGTGGAACTGACTCTTGGGTACGTTTGAATACAACTTCTGTTCTGGCCATTTATCTGAAACTGTGTTTACCCAGGGTTTGATGCCTGGCTATTTCAGTCCTTTTGACAACCTTCCTGGATTAATGGACAAGTAATTAGTTACTCTATATTCTGTTTGTGTACAGTCCATAGGATTGACCTCAGTTTGAGAAAACCCAATGTATGACATTTTAAATTTACAAGTAAATCAGGGACCAATGTTTGTATTCTAAAAAGACCCATGGTGGTGTTTAAAAAACACCTTTCTTTTGGTATTTATGGTATTTAAAAAAATACTTTTTTTATGGTATTTAAAAAAAAAAGACACATCTAGTAATACACAGTTTTTGAGAAATGCTTGTTAATAAGTGCATCATAATAGCCATCCTTGTGCATATTTTTGGCACTAACTTGTAATCCTCACACTATAACTTAAATGTGTATGTGTGTGTATTATATATAATACATATATTTAAATATATATATTATATGTATTATATATGTACAAATATATATTGTATGTGTATATATGTATGACATATGTACATACATGTACATATGTCATACATATATATTATGAATATATAATATATATGTACAAATATATATACAAAAACATATATATTATATATGTACAAATATATACATACAAAATTATATATGTATTATATATTATATATATTCCTATATAGGAATTCCTATGGTCTGGTTTCTCATAGGAACTTTATTCTCTGACTAGAGGGTTCAAACTAAATTACAATAAGCTGGCAGAGAGATGCCTTCCCAGGGTTAGGCTAGTATAAAGGAGGTCTGTCCCGCTGGATAGAGTTGTTCTGCCTGAAACCATGGCAGGCTTGGGGTTGTGTGTGCATGCAGAGAAAGTGCAGCAGCCACAGGCCCATTGACTCTTCACTCCACTGTGTCTACTGACTTGGGGCCATCACAGAGTTTTCCTGCGGTATCGTAACTAGAGATCTAGAGAAATTAAATCCGGGCCAACCCAGGACTCAAGAGAAGGCAATAATTGACCAAGGTAGTTATGGCTGTGTGTGTATATATAGGACCTCTTTCTTCTTACTTTTTCAAAATGTGGCCACTAGAAAGTTTTAAATTACATAGATGGTTCACACGTTGGCCTGCATAACATTTCCTTTGGTCAGTGCTTTCCGAGAGGTAGACCAGCTTAGGATCAAATACAGCATCTGCCATTTCCTGGTGAGTTTAGTCAAAACTTTGTAACAATTGAGAGCTTCAGTTTCCCACATGTACCAGACAAGGATGATAAAATCATATTTTATAAGACATTGTGAGAATTGATTGAAATAAATGAAAAAGAGAAACCCAATATTTTTCTGGAGAAAAGCCAACATTCAGTAATTGTTAGTTCCTTCTTGCACCCATCTCGTGTGTGTGTGTGTGTGTGTGTGTGTGTGTGCACGTGTGCGTGTGCGCACGTGCATGTGTGTGTTTCAGTCTTCAGGGATAACCAGAATGCTATTTGTGTTGTTTGGTTCTGTTTTGTTTTTTCAATCTGTTCTTTTAAAGCCCTCCTGTTAAGCACAGCTCTGTCAGACAAAAGTTAAATAATCTTGAGTAATTTATATACCATTAATATAATCATATATTATATTATTATATTATATATATTATATTATATTATATATTATATTATTATATATAATATAATTATATTATATATTATATTATTATATATAGGCTTATTATATAAGTACATATATATGTACTTATATAATATATATATATATATATATAAAATAGGCTTAATAACACCTACTTTTCTGATTTGTTGTATGAATTAGAAATGATCCTTGTAAAACACCAAGCACATTGCCTAACAAAATGTTGATACTTCATAAATGGCATATACTGTCCTGGCTTATGCTATCATCATCATCATCATCATCATCATCACTAGTGTCATCATCACTGAAGAGAACGGCTGGAAATCTCTGTGACTGTTTATGTTGCCAACTGATTGTTGTCATTGCGTTTTGTTTTGTATTTTGCAGCCTCACTTTCCGGGAAGCGAGTTTCTTTCACCACAGCTCTAATGTGGCTGTGCGTGAGCTAGGTGATACCTTGGAGAGGGGAAGAGAAGAAACATGTGTGAGCTGAGTTACAGGAACATAGTGGGTATCTCAGTCTAGGTCACTTGCTAGGACTTCATGTATTTTTTTTTTTTCCCATCATTTTTAGAAAAACAAATGTTCAGTCCTTCCACGCTGGTGTTCTGTGGCTCTAAATCATTCTTTTCTCTTTTTTTCCTCTCTCGCCTCTTAGATCTCCTTAGCCATATCCCACACTGCCCACTTCTCAACCTGTCACCTTTTCCTTCTCTCCGTTAGATTTTCTACTCAGCACATAGAACAAATACATTTGCCTCTAGTTCTCTAGCTAGTTGATTAAGATATCATGTCTTAAGGCTGTGTGTGTGTGTGTGTGTGTGTTTCCTTTATGACTGGCTATTTTTTTTTCCCTTGACTCTGACTTGGCAACTATATTTATTTGGGGGGAGGAAAGTGGTATAATTTGCTTTTCTAATTTTCATAGAGAGCCCTCCTGGTTACATGGGAGTGGGATTCTCAATGCCTGGCGCCAGAAAGCTGAGACTGCACACAGAGCTCTGTGCTAGGCAAGGAAATACTTCATTAGAGTTGTATTCCACGAAGGCACTTCTGCTTCTTAACGCCTGTGATTTTAATTAAAACCTGGAAAGTAAAGAATCCTCTGGTTGTATTAATGCTTTCATTTCCATCAGGACGGTGGAGTTTATAAACACTATCTGGGTTTATAAATTAGTCCTCATGCGAATAATAAGTGCACAATGTCGCATAGAAAGCAAAACTCTGCCGACCCATCTGTTCCTCTCCCACTTTTTTCTTCCATTTTTGTTTTCCTTTTCAGAAACTCTTGCAAGAGTGATCCTTGATTTCTTCTATCTCCAAGTCTTTACCACCCATATCTTTTAACTCTGTTTCATTGGACTGAGTATGCTAAAACCAGACTTTATTCTGGGTCGGTGGTAGAAGGGGACATTAGCAGTCCAATATAAAATAAAAATAAGTGGGACGCCTGGGTGGCTCAGTTGGTTAAGCAGCTGCCTTCGGCTCAGGTCATGATCCCAGCGTCCTGGGATCGAGTCCCACATCGGGCTCCTTGCTTGGCGGGGAGCCTGCTTCTCCCTCTGCCTCTGCCTACCACTCTGTCTGCCTGTGCTCGCTCGCTCTCTCTCTCTCTAACAAATAAATACATTTAAAAAAAAAATTTAAAAAAAAAAAAAAAAAAAATAAAATAAAATAAAATAAAAATAAGTGGGGCACCTGGGTGGCTCAGTGGGTTAAGCCTCTGCCTTCGGCTCAGGTCCTGATCCCAGAGTCCTGGGATTGAGCCCCGCATCATGCTCTCCGCTTGGCAGGTAGACTGCTTCCCCCTCTCTCTCTGCCTGCCTCTCTGCCTGCTTGTGATCTCTATCTGTCAAATAAATAAGTCTTTAAAAAAATAAAATAAAAATAAGTAAACACTTATTAAGCTCACATGGAAGACATGATTGTCTCTTTCTATAAATCGAGATCTCTTAGAAAATTTAAGATGTGCACGATAAATTGTGTGTGTGTACCCAGCCATATGTACATACACACATATTTATCTTTCCAAACCAACAAGATCACCAGACACATGGACTTGTTTACAGACGGTGTTTGATTAATGCATTCTCATTTTTCTTCATGTGTATCCATAGCTGTAACCAGACAAACACAGAACCGCATTTAAGATTGTGACACAGTACCTAGAGTAAGAAATGTCTGTGTGTGCAGAAGCAAATAATGATCAATCTCGTGAAAACTTTTTTTTTTTTTAAGATTTTATTTATTTATTTGACAGAGATCACAAGTAGGCAGAGAGGCAGGCAGAGAGACAGGAAGGGAAGCAGGCTTCCCGCTGAGCAGAGAGCCCGATGTGGGGCTCGATCCCAGGACCCTGGGATCATGACCTGAGCTGAAGGCAGAGGCTTTAACCCACTGAGCCACCCAGGTGCCCCTCATGAAAACTTCTAATTCGAGAAAATGACATACGGATCACAGTCAGGAACTGGACTTAAGTCTCTCAAATACCTGTTGAATGGGGGGCAATATACATGATAAATCAGTATAGACATGTTTAAGGAAGCAAGTGTCCTATGTGGAGTACTAAATCCCTACAACTACCTTCTCTTGATTAGAGACTTTGATGGGTTCCAGTCCGGAAGAACTTGAGGAATACTGGTGCTTCTAGAGCTTGGAAGATTTGATTTTATGGTTGTAGATACTTGGTGCAGGTACTCTCTGAGAATTCTGCCTCAGGTGGGCTATGAAACTTTCTGATTGAGAGAGTTTTCAACTGCTGTCTGTGTCTGTCTCCATTTGACGTGACCAGTCAACACAAGGAAGTGACCCTTTTGCAGGTGTCAAGACATCCGAATATCCACATGGAGTACCCATACCACCCCTGCAGGCAGAGCTGGCTCCTCTGACTAGGTGGGCGTGTGTCCGGCTCTTTTTTTTTTTTTTTTTTTGTAGTTAAGGTCCAGGCTCTTTTTGTCTGTGTCTCGCAAATGTGGGAGTATCTTCTGTAGGAGGGCCGTTGGCACTCCCTGCATGTGCCTGGCAAAAACAGGCAGACAGAACGGAATACTGCTAATAGGCACATCTTTGGTGAAATGTGCCAAAAATGAACATGTTTCCTCATAACAAAATATGCATAGCACAACAAACATATGTATGGCAGTGTGATTATAAAACTCTACAAATTACCGTAATTACTAAGTACCAAATTAGTATATACCTTTATTACCAGAAAAATCATTTGGACTGTTTATTCACTGTGAATAAACCTGTTAGAGGAGCTTGAAAGAAACATTATGATCTTGACTCAACATTTTGCCATATTTTCCATTTAGTTTTGTTCTACTAGTTCTTCAGTCTCTTCTGAATGCGAGCATTTGAAAAAAGCAAAGTAATAATAACTTCCATATTGATATTCGGTAGCACTTTCCTATTTCCAGAGTTGTTTCTTTCATATACATTATCTGTGCGCCATCTTTCTTTCTTTGTGAGAAATAAGCATGTGTATGTGTATAAATGTATGTGAGATAGGAGAATTTGGTCACTGGGTCTATTACCAAATTCATAGTCCCTAAGAGTCCATGAGACTGTTCTGTGGTTTATATGCCTCTTATTCAATTTGCTTGTTTGAAGAGCACTGTTTTGTGTTTCCTTATTTTCAGTGTTTGGAACACATTGATCTGAGGATGATTTTCCTACAGTATCTCACCCAACTGCTTATTGCCATGTTTGTGAGATCTGGTTTTCCTCACTGTAGTACAGAATGTTATCCCTAAAGGATGCAAAGCCTTTTTATTCACATGATAACAAGACTGCTGGTACTATAATTATCTGTCTCCAAGGAGCTTCTAGTCAATAGGATATCTCCTCAGCCTGGGTTCGGAACAGGGTAAGAGGAAAAAGGACAATGGAAGCCAAAAAGTCACCTTAGTGCTGGAATGGCTCAGTTAGCTGAGGTGGCCTTGGACCTGTCTGCCAGTACTGAGTCCCTGATCTAGAACATGAATGCCTACAGAGCATGGTGGGACTGGGCTCCAATGGCCTGTCCCATGTAGGGAGGCTCCTGTGTGACTTCCAGCAAAGAGAAGCCAAGGAGGCTTTGGTCTTGGTGTATAGGCCCCTTCCCAGAAGGAGAAGAGTAAAATCGAGCCAGATTTAACCATCAAGTAAGCCAGGCTATCACCCAGGGGCAAAAAGTGAGAGAAGTCAGAAGTGTGCTTAGGAACAATCTTTGCTTGTTGAAATGAGCAGAGAAAAGGCATTCCTCTCTAACAATATATTTACCTAACTGATCGTATAATCATAAAACAATCTGCAAAATTGGGGCCGAGGGAATATGACATGGCCTCATTTAAAAGAAATCTTGGTAAATATTAAGCCAAGTCTGTTTCACAGGGGGTATGTAGTATGTGGATTTTCAGAAGATAGGTTTGGATGGGAATGGAGATGGACCAGAGATTTATTTTTTGGAGTATAAGTACAATTTTTAGTCTATATTGAGCCCTCCCTGTGATGAATGGATATGAACTAATTGTATAAATTCGTAATTACGCATGTCACTCAGGCAGTGGCCAGCAGCTGTGTGTCCCATTTGTTAACCTGGTCAGAACCTGAAGACAAGATCTTCTGTTCTGAGGGTCCTCCATCCTTGTAGCCTCCCTGTGATCCCCCAGGACTGAAGGCTGGGTGCAGAGAAGAGGGCAGATGGATTCTCATCCAGTCCTCTCAGCTCAGCGAAGGGATGTTATTGAGATATCCTTCCAAGTACTTTAAATATGTCTGGTGGCAAAATGAAAACAAATGGAGAAACCAGTGAGACCCACACAAGGGGCTCCGTTTCCTGCTGCCTCCAGCCCCTGTGGGAGAGACAAGCTGGCACTTCCATCCAGAGGACTGCGTCTCAGTCAGGGGCGAGAGCTGTCAGAATTAGCAGGGAGGAGGAGGTGTTGTTCCCTGATCATTTTCTAAGCTCCCTGGGATTCTCTGACTTTGCTGAATCTGTTAGAGGCCGATATTCAGGCAGCTTGAGGAGATGGGCTTTTTGACCCCCAAAGGAGTCCAATCTCATCAATCGGTCTAATCGAGATATCTCCCTTAGAAGCACTATTGGGACCTCCACAAATGCACCAGTTTCATCCCCATTGCTTCCTCTGACCCTTGACATTCAAAGAGAAGCTACAGAGAACACACAGCCTGTTGGCTCCCTTCACAGGCTGTTCCCTGGCACTTCCCCACATCCTTGTAGTTCTCAGTGCAGTGCTCTGCAGAGCCCCGCCATGGCTGTCCTCTCCCCCCTTCTTCTTCTCTGCTGCTTCCTCCATGTCTCTCCGAAAACGCAACACTAGAAAATGTCTGGGTGATTCTTCCTAGCATCTGAGAATTTGAGAAGAATGCCAGGCTCAGAACTTCCCTTCTGTGTTGACCCTCTGCTTACTGGTCATGAAAAAGGGTTATAACTCTATCAGGCAAAGGAGGAGGGGTTCAAGGAGGCCTGTGTTGTATCAGAAGGACAAAGTGGGAAACAATGGGAGAAATACCTCTGGTAAAAATGTGGGCGTGTGTGACAAAATTAATGATAGCCTCTGTCTCCCCAAAGGAACAGAAAATTAACCTTTTATCAGGTGAGGCTCAGCGATTGGGGCTAGGGAGGCGTAGGGGGTAGATATTTTGACTGTGCACAGCAAACGCCACATACTTGGATGCCACGGTTCTTGTTAAGATGCCCAAAAGCTTAGGAATGACATTAACAAAAGCAGAAAGGCCCTCATTTCCTGTAGTTTTACCTTTCTCAGTGACTAGTAAATTGCTTGCTATTAAATTGATTAGAAAGGTTAGGAGAATAGAACTCTGGTTTTAAAGATCAGAACGCTGTGTCAAGCGTGTCATGGTGCCCTGACTCTCACGTGCGAATCTCAGTCTTCCCCGTCCTCAGATAGTCAAAGTAGAAAAGGGTTTGTGAGACAAAAGGCCCTGATCAAGATAAAGTGTTATGTTTCCAGGGCACTTTTGGAGGCTAAGCAAAATTTTCTACCGTAAGTACATGAAACAGGTGGAAAACCAAGGTGGGGGGAACTTACCTAGAACTATGCTTGGATATTCTCTTCGTGTTGTCCTTCTCTGCCCTGAAAAAAAAAATACTAGTTATAAAGCTGTTCTGCATATACTATCTCATGAAATTTTCACAAAAACCATGTGAATAAGGAAGGACTAATTTATTTTTAACTTAATCCCTCTGTGCCCTTGTTTCTATATTTGTAAGACAAGGGTAATAATACTCATTTCATAGGCTTGTTTGAAAGTGAAATGAGATTGTGTCACCTTCTGAGTGTGTGTTGTAGTTTGGGTCATCGAGGAGCAGACCCCAAGATCAGATGAGATGTGCAAGCAGTTTCCTGGGGAGCACCCGCGAGGATAGAAGAGGGGATGGAGCAGGGGAAATCAGCCTCCGAATGCGTTTCGGGCCTGACACCCGGAGAGGGTGGGAGGGTGGAGGGGAAGACTCCACGCAAGCAAGCAGTGGCATCTCAGAGGTGTCTTGCACTGGGGAGAAAGAGCTAGATGTCTGCGCTCTTAGGGAGCCATCATTTGTGAAGCGTGATCTCTGTGCAAGCACCAGTGGATCCCTCAATGTGGCGCCTGGCGCCACTCTGGGCAGCATGACCTCCCTGCACCATGTTCTTTTGGAGGGAGACCTTCGTGGCGTGTTGTGTGTCCCTGACTCTCCCAGCACAGGTGCTTGGGGTCTGGGAAGCACTTGAAATGTCTCGGCTAGCTCTGCCCCCATTTTACGGGTAGAGAGGCTGCATTCCTGACGACAGTTTGTGTTTGGACTAGGATTACTTGCAACAGAGCCAAGACTCAAACCTACATTTCTGCCTCTGCCTCTTCTGCTCTGTCAAGCACATCACATAGCTGCTTTCTCACAGCGTGTACATAATGCATTTCTTTTCGTAATGAAGTAGATACTAATTCCTGTGGGAACAACACGACCCTACCCTCCACCTTTGGGCTGTGTAGCCTTGCTGACTTTCAGAAAGACTTGGTTTATTTATGTGGTTTCTCAGGCACAGCACCATGCCCTTAGTTTCTAAAGTGCCCAATACCTAGGACTGGAGGCAAGGCAAACTCTGAGGCTGCCTACCGGCTCCCAGGAAGGCCATGCTCCTCCCGCCTTCAGATTCAGAAGGACAGTGTGCGGAGCTGCTTTTTGCCTCCACAGACAAGGGTGTGAGTCTCCCCTGTGGCTGTGATATGTTGAGGTATCATTCATATAGTTTTCGCTTAAATCTCCTAATAATGCCTTCAATTATGTTAAGCAACTAAATAAAGTCACCTTCTATGGCTTTAATCTGTTTTTCAGTGAACATGTTTTAATTTTCCCTTTTTTTTCTAAAAAAAAATCTTTTAAGATGTATGTCTTAACAAGTCTTTGTAAATGTCTAAAAAGAGGTCCACAGGGTGCTATTTTTTTTTTCCCAGTTTGGGAGAGAAGAATGCAACACAACCACTCTCCAGTCAGTGTGTGCTTCGATTATAGCAGGCTAGTTTCTAATTGTCCTAGCAGACATCCAGCTGCATGACTGACTCTTGGGCCAAACTCACAAAAACAGTAGAATTTCTATGTGTTGTCATGTTTACATAATTATGATCCCTTTTAAAAATAGACTTGAACATCCCTGAACTGGGGTTTGAGAGACGTGCCCATGTACACATGTAAAGACATATAGGTGCATGCTGACATATTTGGCCAGGAGATGTAAATGGGGGGGGGTCAATCTTGAGACAGATCTAATGTATACATAATTAGGTCTTCTGGTGGAGAATTGCAGTGCCCTCCTCTTTTGGAATGGAACTTTCTAGGATTAAATTAGTAAAGACTGAAGTGTATGTCCTCTTCATTATTGTGGAGACTCCTACTACTACAATGTTCTCAATGGCCCCCAAATCTGCTTAGAAACTTGTAATATTTCTCTCCCAAATCACTGGCAAAGAGGCAAGATATTTTCCCTTGAACCTATTAAATCTACCATTGTGTCAGGCTTTCTGAGCGGGGAAAGTTGGTTTATTTGTTCCCTGCCTGTTCAAAAAAGGATTTGAAGTGACCAGGAGGAAGAGGTCACACGGTTAACCTGGTAAGACATGTCCAGCCAACAAATCACTAAATTGTGGTCGAGGTGATATCGCATGGCCCCAGGAGAAGCCCCAAAGAACAAGCTAGCCCATCTGGGAATTACATTATTACCCAGTGGACAACACATGTGTTTCTGTTTTACTTCAGCTTTAAGAGAGTTCTTTCTTCCGCCTTTTTTCAACCTTAGAACTGAGACTTTGTGGTACTGGCCATTTTTAGGCACTCTTGGGCAAAGAAAGTATAAGTATTTTTGACAACTGAGTTCTAATAGTCAACCCACCAAGAACACTGGAAAAACCACCCAAGCTGAACCAACAGGCTGAACTGAACTTCCACACTGCTCCTGGAAGTTGGGTTGCCTCAAGGGATCTGAAGATAGTGAAGATTTCATTCCAGAGAAAGCCACCATGCCAATGGCATCTTTCTTGCACCAGCTGTGGCACCTCTGTATTCAGTGAGCTGTGCCATCTCACCAGTTAAGCTTGAGGAGGCTCTTGTCAGCTCTAGGAGAGGAACAGAACAGGCTGGGGGATTTCTCTTTAGCCCCTGGCTTTCTCCCCGGCACAGCTGCCTTTCTATTTCCTGTAATGAAAAAGCAATATTCAGAATATTTGACCTGACACCACAGAATTCCAGTGGCAACAAATACCAGTAACAATACAACAAAAATATATCTGTGCTTTCGCCATGTGGCCAACTATACAAAGCAATATTTAGTGATACTAAATAGGTGGGGTAGTTCCTTGGAGTTCACTGACAAGTATTTAACCTGTATAATTTATTCATGTGATTTGTGCTTACTAATGGATTTTTTTAAATCACTCTGAATTCTAATGTCCTTTTCCATTCCTCCTACCATGTCCCCACAGTTACTTATCAGCCTTGAAAATCATCAACACTTTATTTTCACGTGGAGGTATAAGAACTGAATGCAAAATAGTTCGACTACACACACCATGTGACTGAGTTTAAATCACCCATGATTACCTGGAAGGTTTTTAGAGGCACCTTTAAGTGTTTTCTTTTGGCTTCTTACTTTATATGCTAAAGAATATATACCGAGTCGTTTGAGATTTCCAATATATATAACTAATTAGCAAACAAGACATCTGCCAAGGTGCATTTTGCAAAGCACAGAAATGATATTTCCCATTTCACACAAGAGGAAGGCAAAGCTCAGGGAGGTTAATTCACTCTTTCATGTTTACCAGATGAAACCAGATCTTAACTCTAACATCTCTCTGATGCGTGTGTTCACTGTAACGCTCGAGTGTGTTGTCTTTATAATTCTGCCTTTGTCCCCACTGTACTACATCCTCTCTGTGGTGGCAGAAAGATTTTTTTTTTTTTAAAGTAAACCAGATAAGGTTGTTCCCCTCTCAAAAACCTTCTGAAGTCCCTTTGCATGAGAATGAAATCCATGACCTCACCTTAACTGTTAACGTGATCGCCTCTTGTACTACCCTCTTCCACTCAACAGACTCCAGCCGCAGTGGCCTTCCTTCTGTTTTGAACACAGCAAGTTTATTCTCACCTTTAGAGTTTTCAGAGCTGCCATTCTGTCTTTCTGTACCTATCAGCTGTGAGATGTTTGCATTACTTTCTCCTTGTCATTCAGGTCTCCGTGCAAATGACATACATTTTTAGAGGGGCATTTGTCAAATCCACTTTCTTTATGGTACACATTATGAGAAATGATCCTTTTATTTTATTTGCTTGCTTCTGTGTCTATTTTATGCTCCCTCTGGAGAAACACAAATAGAAACTCGAGAAGAGTTGAGATTTTTGTCTCTTGTTTTTTTGTGCAGTCCCCAACATCTAGGACAGGGCCTGAGAATCTGATATATTACAGATGCTTCCTTTGGAAACCCAACTTAAAAGCTCTCTCATTTCTTCACATGCTCATAAAAATCTTCATACTTAGGTGAGAAGGTAAATATTAATTTATGTGATAAAGCTTTTATGATACAATGCTAAATCATTGGATACAAATTTGTCCACAGTACAATTGGGAATAGATTGCAAAAACTGCAATGACCCAAACCAAATACAATAATAACACTCTCTTTTGTATCTTGTTACTTATTTTCTCAGTTGTCTATAGTGAGGTAATTGGGATAAAATCACTTTTACAGCACCAAAAAAGTAACTTAAAAGGAGAAAAGCTATTTCTCAATACTTTAAGGATTCTTTTCTAAATTGACCTGGCTTCTCAGCCGGTGCTAATACTGGTCCCGCCCTGTCTGAGGTTATATGGTCTCAGTTTTCTTCTGAGTATCAAGTAAGGGTTCTGAGTTCCTCCCTTCAGAATGTGTTTCAGTTTATTTATATCCCTGTGGCGCTCAGGATTGTGCTCCATTCCCTTAATTCTCTAAGAATGCTGTAAGTGATACAGAGTAACGTGGAATTATCTTCATCCACGTTCTGAGTAATTCCTAGATAAATTCCTAGATATTTATTGCTGCCTAAGTTTGCATCAGGTATTTTTGGTAACTCATATCGTGGAATTGGAAGCCTAGGCCATTTCCCCCACAGGCACAGCTACTATCGCTGCACTACATCCCCTCATGCCTGTATACATAATTCTGTTTGTATTCACAAATGAGACCTAAGATCATATCGAAAATACATTTCATTGATTTAGGTTTGTCTCATCCTTTCAGAGGATTAAGTTACTTTAAATCTCTGATTCTGTCACCCCTCCCGTATTCATTTTACATATAAGTGACATTTTCACATAATGGAATTATTTTTTTAAATGTGGAATGGGTTTGGGTCAAGAACAGAGCCTAATTACAAGCTTCTAGAGACTTCTTAGTTAATACTGATCCACTCATCACATATATGCTGTTGTCATCAATCAGTTACAAATCCAGCTAATATTACTACCCAGTCCTCGTATCTTGATCCTTAATAGTAAGGCGATCATGAGGACTGTGAGAACCACCTCACTAAAATGTGGCTAAATCATGCCTTCTGCATTTCTCATGTGTATAAAATCTTAACAGTTGCATAGGCGGGGGAGGGGAAGGAGTCATGAAAACTCTGAATTAGGCTGCTCTTAGTGAATCCATGATAACTCTCAATAAGCATTGCATTATTTTCTAAGAATCAACATCAAACTTCTTCAGCTGACATAACGCATCTCTTCTTTTCTGCAAATCAAGTATTTCGCCTATCTTTGGTCTTCGTC
This sequence comes from Martes martes, assembly GCF_963455335.1. NCBI lineage: Eukaryota > Metazoa > Chordata > Mammalia > Carnivora > Mustelidae > Martes > Martes martes. The sequence continues at coordinate 63,431,702 of NC_137888.1, read as the reverse complement.
ACCCTTGCACTTCTCCATTATTTCTTTAAAATCACTCTCAGTAATTAATTTACTTCAATTGTGAGGTTTATCAGTACCCCAAGGTTGTAATTTGTCTCAGCAGGAAGACTCAACATCATTTAAAGCAATTGAATTTTTTTTTTTTTCCAATTTCTTCACCCATCTCAAGCTAGCTATACTTCCCTCTGACTGGTGTTTATTTTACTCATTCATTCTCAAGAACATCATTCTTTTTAATAGAGAAGCCATTAAAAATCAAACTTATATATTTCTGTTTCTTTCCGTCGTTTTTCAGCATTAGAATCCCTATGCTCTGTAGCAGGAGTCTTTCCTTATCCTACCCCTCCTAACTGAGATCTTAACACTTTTTGCTCATCTTGTCTCTTGTTAATCAGTACTTTAGCATATCTATTTATTGCTACACTTAATTCTGTCTTTAACCAAATAAACATATTTGATGGAGTCTTGGCTCCAAACTAAATATTTTTCTGGGTACTCTGCAGCATGTCAAGATTAACAGAACATAGCCCTGTCTTTTAAGGAACTCACACGATTTTCATATTGCTCTAGGGTAAGTTGTGTTTTATATCCTGGATGGTTCTACTGACAAGACCGTTAATTACCCTTCGGCAATGATCCAGCACGAGAGATGATGCTTCCTGTAATATTTGTAAGCACTGTCCATGTTCTAAAATGTGTTAGTATGCATTATCATATTTGATTCTCTTTGTCATGGAGTCACAAGGAGACACCATGTTTACAGTTGCCTGCACAGATTTATTAACCTTGATTCTATGTCTTAGTGATAATTTGGGGCAAATACTACAAACGCTTCCTGTTCTTGCTCTTTTTATGCATCCATTGTTTTAGAAAAGGCTCAACAGGATGAGAAACAAGAGTAACAGCAAGCTTTGCATTTAAAAGCTTACATTACACTTTTAACTTTCCCTTAAATATCTCACTCTGACCCCACTCCGCCTCATACCTTCTGCTGACAACTTCAGCTAAAGTCTGTTGCTCAAGTAAGCTGGAGAGTGAAGCCCACACCTAACCGTCCTGTGAAAGGGAGTTGACTGTTGATAAGTGTTGACCGTCCCTTTTTCTTCCTCCTCTTCATCTTAAAGTGACTAGGCTTGGAGCACCTGGGTGGCTCAGTCTGTTGAGCGTCCAACTCTCGATTTCAGCTCAGGTTATGATCTTGGGGTCGTGGGGTCAAGCCCCATGTCAAGGTCCATGCTCAGTGCAGAGTCTAATTGGGCTTTTCTCTTCTTCTCCCTCTGCCCCTCCACCTGCTTGTAGGCTCACACTCTCCCTCTCCGTAAATGGGTAAAATCTTAAAAAACAAACAAACAGGGGCACCTGGGTGGCTCAGTGGGTTAAAGCCTCTGCCTTCAGCTCAGGTCATGATCCCGGGGTCCTGGGATCGAGCCCCGCACTGGGCTCTCTGCTCAGCGGGGAGCCTGCTTTCCTTCCTCTCTCTCTGCCTGCCTCTCTGCCTACTTGTGATCTCTATCTGTCAAATTAATTAATTAATTAATTAATTAATTAAAAAAAAAAACAACCTAGGCTATGGACAATATTCAGTATAAAGTAATGAAATATACCCTTTCGCTGTCTTTCCCCTCAAGAAAGCATATTATATCCAAATGAGTGAAGCTCCACTGTGACGGGGATCACCCTGATTCAGTCAACTGAAACTTCAGAACTTAATTTGATGAAGAATTTCATACTTAAAAATAGTCTAGTAGTCCAGTGTTGTGAGAAGTAAACCTAAGTCCACCCAAATGGAAGTCCTGGATAGTCTGGGCAATGGTTCCAGGATGGGAAACGGAAGTATTTTGTCTTCACCACAGCTCCACAAGATCAGTTCAACTCTCCAGCATTTGGAGATGGAGGAGTCAAGAAGTAGCAAGAGCCAGTGGTTACAAAATTAGGGATTTTTGTGGGGGGAAAAAAGTATAGTTTTAGGGGAAAAAAGAGGGGACAACTTGTGCATAGAAGTCTAGATTTTTAATTCTTTTTTTTTTAAGATTGTATTAATTTATTTGACAGAGATCACAAGTAGGCAGAGAAGCAGGCAGAGAGAGAGGAAGGCAAGCAGGCTCCCTGCTGAGCAGAGAGCCCGATGCAGGGCTTGATCCCAAGACCCTGAGATAGTGACCTGAGCTGAAGGCAGAGGCTTAACCCACTGAGCCACCCAGGTGCTCCTAGAATTTTAATACTTTTGGCCTGTTGTCAATCATGTGCCTTAATTTTTAGTTTTGAAATTTTGATTACCGTAGCTGAGTGATAATCAGAAAATTAATCCAGTCAACATTATTTAAAAATATTGATTTGATAAAGCCTATATCTAAATCTCCATAATTCTAAAAATCTACCAGTATTGAAGGAACTTCAGACGTTCTTTCCTCCCAGCCCAAAAAACCTTCCAGGACCCTACATTTTTGGTCCCAGGCAATGCATCTACAAATTTCCAGAACATGATGTCAAATATAAGTAGACTCAAAGTACCCCATTTCAGAAGTTTTTATTTCAACTTACAACATTCAGAAAACAGCTGTAAACTTTGGGAAATAAAATTGATTGAACCTTTTGGGAACATATTATTCTCATATTTTCTTGGTGCCTCTGGATAAAAACTTCTCAACCGTTTGGCAAGATCTGAGATGCTGGTGGCTCACTGGTTGAGGGCACTGAGCTGACCCACTGCTAATGATCTCTCATGCATCACAACAGATTCCAAATAAAGTGTTCAAAAATTAATAATAAACTGAGTAAGTGTTATGGATGCTGATAAAATTGGAATATGCCCTCTGGTTTCTAAGACAGCTGAAATTTTCTTATCTTTGGAATTTTCCTGCCAGGCAGAGTTGAATTTCCCAGCTACCAGACTGCAATTTTACCAAGTATATACAGGCATTGGCATGGACAAAATTAAGACAGGCATTTTGAGTCTCTGGATGCCCAGGGACATCTACTCCAGGCAACATAGCATTACACGGTCATGAGACGTATTAGAAAAATAACCATTGAGAGGAGACAACATATTTTTCAAACTCTAGGCAAGCCCAGATGCTTTCTTAGGAAAGAATCCTAAAGCTCAGACAACTGCAAATGCTTCCTTTTTCAGACTATCATCTTCTTGACACTTAAAAATATAAATACACATTAAAGGCTTACTCAAAATGCAGCTGGCTGGTATAAATCAGATGTTTGGTGATGGGCAGTATGTTATGTGGAATATTTTCTCCCATTAGGAATAACCCGTTTTATACTTTCCAGGGTCTATGTGTTTCTTCCACTTAAGAAAATATTTATTACCCTCCTCCATGTAATTTATTTTTTATGCATACATATACTATATCTGCAAAGGCTTTATTTATATTGATTTATTCACCTCATTCTGTATTCACCACACACTTATTCCGGTCTCTAAAGAACTTATTATAATAATCAATGCAGTAAACATTAAGTAGCTAATCCCCAGCATTTTCCCCCAAGGTGCCATTATTCCAATTTCACAGATGATGAAACTGAGGTAGAGAAAATAAGGAATTTATAACTTCAGGATAAATAAGATTATAGTGAAAGAAAATTTGAATGTTGTTTAATACTGCAGCATTGTTCTTCTAGTTGCATATTTCCAGCCTGATTTCAAACTCGGATTTATTCCTGTTTGCTTTAGATTTCTTTCTTCCTTTCATTTTTCCTTCCTTCCTCCCATCCATCCATCCATCCATCTGTCCATCCCAGTATGTGTTTACATGTGCTCAGTTAATTGATTGCTTTTAAGATACATATTTCTTTTCAGCTCTCTTAATCCGTTTCTTCACCATTGTTAAATGGGGTGTACATTTAAGGTATTCTATTTTTTCGATAGTTCAGATGACCAAGTCTACAATTCTTTGAGCTGGTAGGTTTATTCCTAGATTAATGTCTATTTTGTGACATCAGAAATGTAGACATCATAAAATCACACTGTGGGCATTGTAAACATTATTTAAACATGAAATTCAATATCGAGTCTGTCTAGTTATTGATATCTGTTTGCTGCTCTCCTTATTGGTGTCTTTATCAACACACATATCTATACTCCAATGGCAGGTACTTTTCAAAGCTGAATTGGAATGCATATGTGGTATAGTCTTCCTTAGGGACTCCTGTCAGCTGAGGCCAAAGCCCAGAGGTAGCATATAGCCTGCTAATAGGTACCTGGTGATTCTTTCACCAGGCAGTTTCAACTGTGCAGTCTTAATGGGGAAGCCATATGCAGATCTGTCTCTAGGAGTTATTCAGTGGAAACTGAAATACCTTCATACCATCATTCTTATATGACATTTTCTCAGAGTTTTTTTTTTTCCAGAATTCCCATCAAAACCCCAAAAGACAGTGTTTTCTGTTTGGAAGAAAACTTCCCCCCAAAAAGAGGGGGGGGCATAGGAACAACTTATCCTCAGTGGACTTATTTTAAGCACCAGTCTAAATGGATCTAGGCTGAGTATCATGGGGGATGTGCCTTTGGGTAAGATGGTATGTCCCCTATCTAGTTTTGCGTCAGTGAACAGGAAGGAGGGGGAATAATACATATAGTCTGGGTTGATTTCCAAGATAAAGATATCCTGAGACATGGAGGATTATTGTTTTTGTCCGGAGAGTTTCGGAGAACTGATCTATTATGAGGCTGTGCTAAGGGATTTATTTCAGTCTGGACCAGGATCATAATTAGATAATTCAGATATGGTTTGAATCCTGTCTGAATCACCAAAAAAACTTTGGAACAATCTTCTCCAGAGATCACAAAACTTGTTTCTTTCAACCCTAAATTGCTGACTGGAGGAAGGAGCCCTCCATATTTGTACCCTTGGAGGAAACCCCACATCCCATGTTAAGGACCGTTTGTGTAACCATGGATCTTCATGAGGCAGGAAGAAAATGCAATTGTTCGAAGCAACAGGGTGTGAGATTATAGCATCTGATGGATGTAGTGTGTAACTACAATTTATATGCCCTGCCTAAAGTTCTTCAAATTGAGCAGCCAATGTAAACAAAAAAGGCTGGTGCTGGCCAAACAAACCACGCAGACCAGCTAGATTTTGTCTTTAAGCACCTTGCTAAACACCTTGCTAAACACTAAACTTCTGTCTACTGTATGGCCTGGAAGTGATTACTCACTGGATTTCTTTCCAGCATTTACCAGTTATAAAGTCCCCTTTCTGTGATCTCAGGGATTGCATTTATAATTTTGTCACAACTAATTCATAATAGCCGGTATTTATTGAGTTGTTTCCTATGTGCCAGGCCCAGCATTAAGTACTATCCATATATTCTTTTTATTTCATAATTTTATAAGGTGAAGTAATTAGTGTTTTGATGGAGCCAAATGAAGGACAAAATACCTTCCCAATTTTATACACACAACATATGTACGCATAGGTACATACACACAATATATGGTTATATCTCAATCCATTAAAGTTGAACATTTTGTTATCATCAGAGCGCACTCTGTGTTCCTCAAACTTGAAGGGTTCAGGAGAGCCAAGAGAGAGAATTAAAAGAAACCTTAGGGAAGACTGAGATGTGAATCTCGACAATCAGATGGCAAGCTTATGGCTGTGTTACACTCCTCTCCTCCCACTCTCCCCCAAATCTGACACATCTCTTATCACATCTACTTAAAACCCTTTAATGACTTCCCAGTGCATTTAGAACAAAAGCCACATTCCTTAGCATGGGCTGCAAAGTTACCGTGAGAGTCCCCCTGCTGCTTCAACACCGGCTTCCACCTCTCTCCTACGCAACAGGGGGGAACCACCAGGCTTTCTTTCAGTTTCCCGAACTGAAAGCTCTTTCCCATCTTGAAGTCATTGCACATGCTGCTAATTTCCTTAGAAGGCCCTTCTTCTCACTCTTCACCTTGTTCTTACATGCCCCTCGGGTCTGACCTTAAATGGCATATTTACCAAGAGGCATTTATCCGGTTCTCTCCACTCCAACTCTAGGCCCCTCGTGATCTTTTATTGTTGTCTTTAAAACTGGTATCTTCCTCCCTCCCTGAGGACAGGCTCACCTGTCTTGTCCACCATTTTTACCTGGCTTGTGGAAGTCACTTTGGGCTGAGTAGAACAATGAATGGTCGTTCTGAGCACTACCATGCTGCTGAGGAAGTCAAGGCTTAGAGAGATTACATAACTTGGTGAAAGTCCTACCACCTGCAAGTAGCAGAACTGGGATTTGAACCTAGGGCCGTTAGATTCCAGGGTCTGTGTTCTCCCTGATGCTTTAGAAATCCTGAGAGACAAATGATCTATCTAAAATGCTACGCTATCAGAAAGTCCAGGTAATTCTATTTCTAAGATAGTTGAAACATTTGTTTGTTGCCATGTGTATTACATAGCTGGCTGATGGACTGATTTGGGTCATCAACATTCTGCAGAGACAGAGCTGGTCTAATTTCATGGAGAGTGGGAAGTGGATCATTTATAATCATGTTGAGGCTAGTTATTTTAAATTGATGTTTTATAATACCTTCTTTTCATGGTTTTAAAAAATATAGGAAGGGGCCTTTCATTTTATTCATAAGCCACATTATGTACAGGTTTTTACTTTTATTTATTAAAAGTCATAGGGAAAGAAAAATTAAGTAGAAGTGGAAAATTAGAAAATATGGGTCTCTTACTACCTAAACGTCTATGTCTGTTAAAGTACAAGACCTTTCCATCTAACTGGAGATTGATTTCTAGCTACCTGCGCATGGGGGTAGCCGTGAACAGCGTTGGAAGAAACACAGCTTTTATAGTCAAACAGATCTGGCCTTGAATCTTTTCGCCACTTTTAACTTGTGTGTAGATGGGAAAGTTAACTGTTTTTCAGTGTTCTTATCGGAAAATGGGAATAAATTTGAATATCGAGTACCCAATCTTACCGTAAGGACTCAATCAATCAGATCTTTCAAGTTCTTAGAAAAATGGCCCATCAGCAGCCATTTATTCTCTCTTCTAGAAAATGGTTATACCACAGCTCCTGAAATGGGTAGGAGCTGCCTGTTACATGTCTTAATTTTATCTATGTTCTTTTTTTTTTAAGATATTAAGTCTGTAATTTATTTTTTCACTTTTTTTTATTATGTTAGTCACCAGGCATTACGTCATTAGTTTTTTTTTTTTTTTTTTATAATGAAATAGAAATCTATTCAGCTTTTTTTTTTTTTTTTAAGATTTATTTATTTATTTATTTGTCAGAGAGAGAGAGAGAGAGGAGCGAGAGTGAGCACAAGCAGACAGAGTGGCAGGCAAAGGGAGAAGCAGGACCCCTGCTGAGCAAGGAGCCCGATGTGGGACTCGATCCCAGGGCGCTGGGATCATGACCTGAGCCGAAGGTAGCTGCTTAACCAACTGAGCCACCCAGGCGTCCCACGTCATTAGTTTTTGATGTAGTGTTGCATGCTTCATTGTTTGCGTATAACTCCCAGTGCTCTATTTTTATTTCCAGTTTTCCTTAAAAAGATAGCCAAATATAAGTGTTTTTTTTAAATCCTAAATGCTTTTTACTCAAGACAGTAAAAAAACAAACAAAACAAACTTCTCTAAGATTCATAGCCAGTGAATGGCTGTAAATGCTGGAACTAAAATAAAAACTTGTCCTATTTCTTGATGAAATACTTTTAAAGACTTTAAAGACTATTGCTTACATGGTAATTATTAGCTGTCATGACAGGTACTGTTATTCTTACTTTACAAATGGGACACAGGCTCAGAAAATTGTTCCGGGCTTTGCTAGTCTAGCTCAGTGATGCTACCAACATGCTCTGTTTAACCTCAGGCCCAGGCGTTTCCACATACCGTGCTCTCCAACACAAGGTAGGAGGGGAAAATGCTCTTTCTCCTTCTTTGCCTTTCAGAACATCGAGACCCATCTCCAGCACTACCTTCTCCACGGGCCTCCAATCTACAGCACTCTCCTTTTTTTCTGAAGATCTGTATTTTATGTCTCACACTGAATTATGGGCCATTTTACATAACAACAAGCCTCCCCAACCATGGTGGGGATGCCAGTAGGTCAGTGAACATATACTAGTATACGAATCAAGAAGTATGTATTGAGTGTCTGTTGCACGGGATAGTCTGTGCTTGCTGCTGCCTTAGTGTATAGTTAGGTAAGACATTGACCTAGCTCTTGAGAAGCTTACGTCATTACCTATTGGCCATTATGGATTTTTTTTTTTAAAGATTTTATTTATTTATTTGACAGAGATCACAAGTAGGCAGAGAAGCAGATACAGAGAGAGAGGAGGAAGCAGGCTCCCTGCAGAGCAGAGAGCCCGACGTGGGGCTTGATCCCAGGACCCTGGGATCATGACCTGAGCCTAAGGCAGAGGCTTTAACCCACTGAGCCATCCAGGCACCGCAACTATTACGGATTTTTTAAGATCTTAAGTACTTGGGATGAATAGATGGATGAATAAATGCCATGAAGAAAGTAGTTTTTCCAGACACCAAGGAGACTTCAAAATAATAGAATATATACTCTTCCTTCTTATGATTTATGGTCAAGTTGAAAAGAGAATACAAACACTATGCAGTGGGTAAACCCAATTACTTTTCACCACCTTAATGGGAAAATGGTGACCCTTTGGGTTCAGCGCAATCCTCTGAGTGAAACCACAATATGACCTTGAAGAGAAATGAATTGGCATATTTGCTTCTGACTAAAAAGCAACCAGCTCTGGCATTTGTGGGAAGCTGATGTGTAGGAACCACTAAACAGCTTCCACTTTGCATTATCACCCATTTTATATAGCAGGAAGACTCTTGATGTTAATTCTGTAATTTGAGCATTAATATTGTGGTTTCACATCCTGTAAATTAAAGCTGTTTTATGGCCAAAGATCTGGCACATGGAGCATCTGACAGCTTGCATCAGGATGCAGATAGCTCAAGACTTAGGCCAAGGACAAGTGTCCTGGTCGCTCCAGGGACCAATGGTACTTCCTGGAATGAATAGCCACTCCCTTCTTTCCTTTAGATCCTTTGCCTCAGTCCTTACTTCGGCGTTTTTGTCTTTTTTTTTTTTTCTTTTTTTCTTTTTTTCTTTCCAGCTCTTCAGTTTGTACTCGATTAACTTACACCTGCCAATATGTTTGCATTGATTGAACAGAAGCTTGCTGTTAATACAACTTCAGAGAACTAACGTAGCCTGAAAATAGTACATGCATTGACTTTTATGTAGGAAAAGGCAAAAAAAAGTTTTCTCAAAACCCAGCTGACATAATACTTGTTATAATGGTAGGGCCAACTTTGATACTTTGTTCGTCCCAACCACAGGAGCCATGGTTCAAAACATTTTGGAATTTTAAGGAAATGCTTTAGTTGGATGAGAGTAGTCCTTTCCTTGAGGCAAGCATTCAGAACCATGGTTCAAATTTCTAGCCTTTTTCCAGGTGAAAATATACTAAGTTGCTTATGGATTAAATCACTGGTAAGAAGATTTAACCTTAAAGTTTTAGGAATGAAAAGTATGAGTAGATTTTAAGTGTCATCAGAGTGAGGACAGCTCTGTCTCTTGTTTTTCTTCTGTATTTTTATTCCCTAGTGGATAGTAAACATATACTAGAAATTTATTAACTGAATGAAAAAGCAATGCCTGAGGGTTCCAGGCGTATTATAAAGGTATTATTGGCAATTTATAATACAAAAGAGTGTGATGACACTACTTCACGTGCCTGTCCTCAAGTAAAGATGGATACATCTCCACCAGACAGCTCTATGGGGTAATGTGGAGGGTGGAGAAGGGGGACTGGGACCCAGAGGTAGAATAAATAATACTTGCTAAAATTTCTGTTTCTCTGGACCCAGTTTTTTCTCTGTTATTTATAAAAACAGTCTATCTTAACAGACTCATGAGTAGTAAGTCATTGGTACAAATTGAAAAGACCTTCAAAATACATCTACTTCAGAAAATGACCAAGACTTTTTATGACAAAGGTTTCACTTGTAATTCCATTTTGTGTAATTCATGTTTCACTCTTGGGATCTTCATTAGTCACAGGGCTATGGCCAATCTTCTGCCACCCCTGAGGATGTCAGGAAAGATGTCTACCTTTATTACTTCCTTACTCAGATAGGAAAGGAGCAAATTTCCTTCAGAGATTTGGTGTTTAATTCTTTACAAGCCAGAGGTCTCTTAGTCTTAGAGTTTCATGCCATGAATTTTTTCACATGTAAAGTTCCTCACTTTCTATTTCACTGTGATAAATAGTTAAGGTTTCTCAAAGAAAAGTGTGATCTCAGTAGTAAAATTCATGTGCCCAAATGTTATGGAATTACTTATATGGAGGCAGCCATTTTTACAAGGACTGTAAACCTCAAAGAGGAAAGGCATGTTTAGAGAGAATGGGGAATAAAAGGAGTTTGAGGGAGAATGGCATATACTTTGGCTCACAGAAGGTCATAGACAAGAAAAGAATTAGAATCTGTCTCAAATAACCTACTAGTACAAAGCCTACTGGGAACTGAAATGGGTTGTCTTCAGGAGGACGATAAAGCAACAAACTTGAATTTTGAATTTCCACCTTTTTGATGACCTCTTTGTGTTCCAAAGTATACCAGAGTTGGTACTGTGGTGTACTGGAGGCCGCAATAGTGGACTGGAGAAGACACATTAATGGGAATGTGCTCAATGCCCTAGGTCTGTAGTTGGGAGACAGCTCAGCATTATGGATGCCATCATTAATTCACTCATTTTCATTGCACAAGGACACCATTTCTAACATCCACTTGACTCTCCCTTTAGGCTCAGTAAGATCAGGAGAAAGGGACTAGGAATATAATGTTCTGACTATGTCCACAGTTGACCAGGCTACTAACAGGCTCTTAAAGAGTGTGGGGTCTGCAACTTGATCAGGGCAGTAATTTGTGTGGATCCTCTTTGGAGACAAGTGTCTATAAGCAATCCCTTCTCCAGGTCAGCTGGGGGAGACACCGTGCCCTGCTTTGTTGGAGACCAGCATGTCTTCTTGGTGGATGAAGTTGGCATTTAGTGTCACCACTCAGCGCAGAGGAACTGATGGTAGTATTTTTTTTTAAGATTTTATTTATTTATTTGACAGAGAGAGACATCACATAGGCAGAGAGGCAGGCAGAGAGAGAGAGGAGGAAGCAGGCTCCCTGCTGAGCAGAGAGCCCGATGCAGGGCTCGATCCCAGGACCCTGGGATCATGACCTGGGCCGAAGGCAGAGGCTTTAACCCACTGAGCCACCCAGGTGCCCCGGGAGTATTTTTTTAAAGACACAATTTTATAGCTAATAAAAATCCATACTTCAGTATTTAAATTATCCTAACAATTTCAATATTTAAATTATCCCAATCAGTGTTTGCTTTCACATTTCAAATACAAATGCGTTTATCCAGTATGTCATCTGAAATTACTCTTCCTAAAAAAGCAGCTTAGAAGATCTCATCCTTCTAGAGTGGTTAGTCGGGGAGAGAGAATTTGAAGAAGATGGCTTTGAAGGTTGACTCAAAGAGGACAGAAGGAGGTTGATCAATTGCTATGATGAATTTGGATAAGATTTGAAAATTTTGAATTCTGACCTTCAAAACTAGAAGCAGAATGCAGTGTTTTGTTACTGAAATCTCCTTCTGCCTTTAGAGTGGATTAATGGAAAATGATTATTATTGTTTTAAATTTTAATCAGTGGACATTTCTGAAGTGGCTACTCTGTGTAGCATATTGTACAGTTACAGGGAAAGTTTAAGATCCAACTGTCCTGACAGAGCATATAGCCCAGCTGTAGGAACAAGATGAGAATACTTGAAACAAGGAGAGAGAAATAAAACAATCTGTGATTAAAGGATATGTGGTGTATTGTACTCCAAATTACAGAGATTGTCAGCTGAGGGGGAAGTGAAGAAAGATGGAGTCCTCAGGAACGCACAGGAAGAGGTGATGGTAGAAATAGGAAAATGTCACTTAACGATTAAATCCTTGATGAAGGTAATTGCCCTCGGGTAACAATTAGAAAACCCTCTGGCAACATATGAGGCTCTTCATTATGTGGTCCTTGTCATCCCTACAGCTTTAATATCTCCATCTACCTCCTCTGCTCCCTATACTCCAACCATATAAAATGATTCCCTAAAGGCACCTGCACTTACCTGATTCTGTCCTTGGCATGTTTGAATCCTTTAACTGGAGTGGATACTCCTTCTGTGTCAGTCAGTTGAGAAGTTCCTTCTCATCTTTCAAGGTCCAACTTCTCTGAAGTCCCTTTGTTCTCAGTATTTTCTCTCATGCTACCACTGAACATTGCTCAGAATTGCCTTATATCACATACAAGGTCTTGACACTATTTGTTGTAATACCTCCTTCCTTACCACTTCTGTGACAGGCTCGAGAGTAGGAAACCTGTGGTGGTTCTCCCTGTTCCTGGCATATAGTGCCAAGAAATGTGGGTTGAATAAATCAGTCTATGTATGTGAATGAGGATTTCGAAAGTCACATCACCTGGTTAATTAGGATTGCTAATTAGTTGAGCATTAAATAATGTTTCATGTTCGTCTTAACCCTTGTGATGAAAATATTTGCAATAAAGAATTTGTCTATTTTCCTGCATGACACACAGTACAATGATTCATTATTTTAAGCCTTCAAGATGTTGACTTATTTCATTTTCAGCATCAACTGTCTCCCTTCGAATTCTCATGGAGGAAATGCCAAAGGATTGAGTTGAATCTCTACCCACATAAGCCGTACCTGAAAGTTAATCTTTTGAATAAATCCCTGACACCAGCTTCTTTTACTATGATTTATCTGTTTTTTTCCTAAAAGCTGAACATGAGGAAAATTTCTGTCTAATGAAAAATTCAAATCAAAATGTGACTGTCACAGGGATGAAAACACAGTGAATAACAATTACATAGAGAAGGATAAGGGATTCACAAAGTGCAGGAGATTTCTAATAGCGGGATTATCAGTCCTCTGCTGAAAGCACTATCAACCAGTTGCATTCGACCATTCATTTCTTAATTCAGGAATTCTATAGCAAGTAAAGTCAAAGGTTAATCTTTCACTCATCATTAACTACAGGAACAAAATAAGGCAGGGTCCCTGCTACTTACCACCAATTTGCCTTTCAGACCCGTGTGTGTATTCCTTCAACACGGACTTGCTTTTCTGTCCCAGTCTCTTCTTGAACATCCATTTCTAGCTTAGTTGAATGGGAAGATGCCTGAAAATTTAGAGGGCGTTTGGTTTTGTCTCACGTAGTCTATTTCATTATGATCAAAGAACAATACAAAATTCTCACACATGTGAAGTGCTGTGCCCTGCTGATATGCAGGTTTCAACATTCACATGCCCCTGGACGTATTTCAATCAGGTGAAGAGGAACAAACGTGAAAAAAACCCTTTTTGTTTTCTAAAAAATATGTTTGGATAATGCACAGTGTGCCAGGTGCTGTTTTGAGGATTAGGGCTAGGTCTTACTTGTCCTCATTCATCTTCAGTAGAAGACACTCAGGGGTTTCTCAACAAAGGTCATTAAATATCTAATGCAACTTTGTCTACACCCTTGAGAAACTTGCAGTCCTGTGGAAAAGCAAAGAGAGCGGGCGACTTCAGACCAGGTGATAATTGGATACAATGGGAGCATATCTGATGGAGGATCCAAGCCTTTTTGGAGGGAGCAGGTCGGTGTTAGGAGTCGATGCCCAAGCTTGGCTACGGTGTCTTAGTGGAGAAGCTGTATGTCAGGCATACAACCCTAGGAGCCACATTCCGGGTAAAGATACAGCCGTGGCTTTACGAAAAATGCCAGAGAACCTTCCATGAGAGTCAAGGGCATCCGGCAAGGGTAGCTGTGAAATTTGGGCCTTACTGGCATGTGGTGGATTTCTCTCCACCTCCGGAGGGAAAATGAACTGATGGAGTAAACTGGTTGCCAGATACCCCCCGACTCACCGAGAGTACCTCTCTGTTTCCCTACAGACCTGGCCGAAGGCTCGCCCGGGCCGGCCTCCGATTTTAACTTTCCTTCCTTCTGAATCGCAAAATGAAATGGAGTTTTCTTCAAAGTGACAGCTAAATCTCAGCCCCTCACTAGCTGCTGTACCAGTGCCGCTTAATTCTGTAATCCTTTTGCCCTCCATTCCTCGTTGTGGTTAGCAAATGCCAGGGAATGTTGGAGTGACAAGTGAGTTCTCCGTGCCTGACACGTCTGCCGGAAGACTCGATAAACTGCAAACACCATCACAGTCATTTTTCAGGTGCAGGCTCAGAAACATGCCTAGGGAGGAACCCACCCTGGGAGGTAAACTGCTCCCCCTCCTTCTTGGCTTCCTTTCCGTGTCTGAGATTTCTATGAACTTGGCATGTTGCTCAGAGCTGTTTGCGAGGGAATCCTTCTGGGGACTCTTTTCCTTTACTTCTTTAAAATTGAGTGACATAACATCCTAGCCTCGGTGTCCTTCCATGGATGATACCCTCCCCCTGCCCAAAGTGGGAGGCTGCGGCTAGACGAATGCCAAGCTCCCAGAATAGCTAACAGTGTCATACCACATCCTCTGGCTCTTCAAAGTGCAGACGTGCCTTGTGAGCGGCTGCAATCTCCCCCACGGTCTGCGCCCTCCAGGGCCATAGCCACGTGAGTTTTCTTTGCTGGGAAAACTGAGAAGCTCATCTTCACTTAACCCACTGTCATCCTGGTGTTCACTCTGTGGAACTGGACATCCGAGTTTGTCTCTCTCTCCCTTCTCCTCCCTCCCTCCCTCCCTCCCTGTCTTTCTCTCTGGGGAACAGTATTAGTATTCTATGGTACTCTCTTAAGCAAAACCTGAGAAAGGAATTAATCTGTCACTAGGAATGAATGTACTGGACAGTGATTTATGCAGATGCTGTACTCAAAGTGATGGTGTTCATTTCATGTGTACTTCTTACAGGCCTTCTCAGAGGCAACACACAAACTTGCATTTAAAATAATGTTGCAGGGGCACCTGGGTGGCTCAGTGGGTTAAGCCTCTGCCTTCGGCTCGGGTCATGATCTCAGGGTCCTGGGATCGAGTCCCACATACGGTTCCCTGCTGAACGGGGAGCCTGCTTCCCCCTCTCCTTCTGCTGCTCCCCCTGCTTGTGCTCTCTCTCCTTCTTTAATAAAATAAAATAAAATAAAATAAAATAAAATAAAATAATGTTGCAGCTGGGTGACTATCTGGGCACTCCATGGAGGTGGATACCCAGTTTTAGCCTTCAAAAGCCCAGCTGAAGGGCAGGCAGACAGCTCAGGTGGGTGCGTAAGTTCTGGAATTTCCAAGTCCACCATTGCCCTCCACCACCACTGCCCCCCACCCACCTCCACCGCCACTCTGTAGGTCTGATGAAGAAGCTTACCCACAGATTCTCTGTGAGCTCAAGTCCACCCGCCCTTCCTCCTCTCAAGCCTGGCCTCAGAAACGCCCCAGAATCCCATTGGCTGTTGCCCCTCTTTTCTACAGTGCTCAGTGCTTTGAGATTCTGGTCATAACTGGGGACAGACTCATTAGGGTTGGCGTTTCTTCTGGCTGGCTGGCTTCTGCACCGTTTTCTGGCAGCAAGGGTGGGAGTCTCCCCAGAGAGCTTATTTTCCTGCAACTTCCCCTGTAGTTTTACATACATAAGTGGGCTGGATGAGGTTGTGAGAAACAGCCTTGCTTTTGAACATTAATCCGAATCAGACTTCCAAATCCCTTGAAGTTCAAGCTATCAGCACAAGAAACCCAAAGTAAACAAGCCTCTCACAGCCCTCCTCCCCACCCACTGGACCTGGCCACCTCCTGGCTCGGGACCAGAGCTCTTTCCCAGAGCCCAGAGGCTCTTGAGTTCCCCTCCTACACTTGCCAGCAGCCGGAGGGACCGAGGGGCTGTGCTCTTTCGGGCAGGCTGGTTCTGCAGACGTTTGTTTTACTCTGGTGTTTGTGATTACCAGTATTTTTCCCACTCCCTCTGCTGTCTGGAGACCCATCTGGGATTTATCTCCATAATGAGAAAAAGGAGATAGGGAAATGCTAGGGCATTTTTCTCTGACTTAGATTATTTGTCATTTTGATATTCATTTTAAAAGATGCTTTTCAAATATTTAAATGTATGTGTGCTCACATCACAGCTCCTCGGGATGAATCGCAGATGACACAGTTGCTGCTTTCTCTCTCTCGTGCTCTAGGCCTCTCTCCTGAATTAGGGGCAACAGGACTTGGCCAGAAAAAAGGGGAAGGTGAGAAGGAGTATGAACTCTGGTGTCTTTGGATAGCGCGGCTTTTCTCTTAGTCCTTCAAAGCTGCAAACTCTAGGGTGTTGGTTGCTTTACCCGTCATCTCTAGGATGCCCTGAACATGCTGGCACTGAGTGACAAGGGGACACAACTTAAACGTTATTCATCTAAATATCTTCTGTGTTCCTCTCCCTCATACAGACACACAGTTCACAAAATAGAGCTAACTAAATGAGGTTCTGTCTCCACTTCTCCAAATTCTGGCTAAAGATATTACAGATATAAAAGAGAATAAGCCCCATTTATAGGCAGACTCCCACTTTATTGGTAGTGGATCAACGAGAACATGCGTAGGTTTAGCTATGCAGACAGTGAACAGAATCTGAAATGCAGAACATTAAAAGGTCCAAGACCAATTACTCTACAATTGGCACTTCTGTGTAGAAGAGCATCAGAGAAGATTAAGAATCCGAATTACTAAAGCCCAAGGCTGATTCAGGAGTGAGTAAGCACTGGAATCTTAAAAGGAGGGTTTCATAAGAAGGACTGTCATCTTTTCCCTATGACTATTGGTTGAGTGCCTACTATGGGCCTGCACTTGTGCTGGGTACTGTGATCACATTGGAAAATAAAAATGGGACTCTGGTGTAAACAGGTTTTAACTGGAGGGAGGTGAGGGGACAGGACATGAAGGGTATAGCAGATCCTAAAGAGCAGTACCAAAAACACAGGGATCAGGGATGAAGGGAGCTACATCCTGGCCTCCACTGGCAATGGGACAACAGAGGGCAGTGCGGACAAAGTCAGTTACTTTAAAACTCTAACAAAAGAAAAAGATGCACTCTTTCTCACCAGTCCATGGTGACTCCAGAAAGGATGACCCTGATTAATCCTTTGTCATGGCACTAAAAGGGGTCAATTTAGGGCAAGATAATGGAGGTCCTGTGACCTCCATTATTAGAGAGCCAAACTTTGAGCAGAAAATTACAGATCTCTCCTATACAAATGACATATTTCCCAGAAGAAGTCTAGCTTTCTGGAAACCAAAGAAATACCAAGATCATAGAAATTCCATAGAAATACCAATTCTTCTGTCAATTAACTTCAGTAACTATTCACTTAATGCCTACTTTGTGCAAGGTGCTATGCTGAATGCTAGGCATTGTGGTGGCTGTAATGACTTTCAAGTATCCACTGCATTAGCAGTCTTTGTTGGCAACTCATCAATCTGTATTTTCATCCCTGATTTCTCATATTTCTTCTCTTCAAGTCAGTGGGCAAATGTGTCTCATCAGCTGCCTGCCCAGCTCTGTGTATACCTCTGTATGAGCCACAAAAAATAGAGACAGTGTAGTTTCTGTACTCATGGTGGCTATCTTGTGTTTTAGGAGATAAGAGAGTGTTACAGAATAAAACTACAGCATTATCAAGACCGCATATAACTAAATTCTGAACTCTGTAGTACAGCCTGTAGTTAATTGGATGCTCAGGCCCTTTAAGATTTTCAGAAATAGGAGCATTATGAACAGAGCCACAGAGGATGGCTGATGAGGAGGAGGACATATCCAAGGTATGTTCCTAACCCAGTTTTGCTTCTTCATTATTCTAAATCTAGTTCACTGGATTTTTCAAAACCCATCCAAGACCTTATAAGCCTTCTCTAAAAATTTTGCCCATAATTTCTCTATTAGAGTTTTTTGAGGACAATCGGTCTCCCGGCTTTATTTTTACATTCCCTGCTGTCTATTGCATAGGACTTGGCAAGTGGCAGGCATTCAATAAATACTTGATGGGTGAGTGATTTATGTTACTGTGTATGCTACAAAGCAGTTCAAGAATGATTGCCTAAGAAATGCTTTCTGAATTGAAGTGAAAAATCACTGGATTACTTCCCTGAATCATGAGTTTGGTAATAGTGAAAAGGTGAGTCTTATGTGTAGGGCTTGGGAACTAAAGACGGTCCTGACAGATCTAAGACAGACAAGCGAAATGTAGTGGAGAATTAGAGAGGCACTGCATGCATCCCTGCAAAGCAGTGGGGGCCAAGAAGACAGCTTGTGTTTTAGGAGTGTGTCGTGGGTGACAGTGGTGTTGCTTGGGGTTCTTTGGTCAGATCTACTGCTGTTTTCATTTTCAGATAGCTGCCCCATTGGTAACTCGGGGAGTTGTCCTACATCATACATCATATGTTATATATCCTGCTACCTATCTTGTACATCATATATCCTATATCATGGCTATACCCTCTAACTTTGCTTTGGCACCCTGATTTCCCTACCTTCTTTAAAGATGTTGACTCATTAGAATTTCAAGGTTAATAATAGGGATGCCTGTATGCTTTCAATAGTCCTTTGACTGTTAAGGAGTTCAGTTGTATAGACTTATTTTCTTCAAATACTTTTAATACCCTTGGGTGCACTAAAGAGAACACTGTGCCTACTATTTTGTATTTTGCATCTTCCAAAAATTCTTAATCTCCACTCAAGTGGAAGTTGAGTCCTGGAAGCATTGTCATAATTGAAGCTTGACACAAGCTTTTCAGTTTTCCCTTGTCTGAGCTGCTAGAGTGCATAGAACTCAGAATACTCTCAGTGTTTCTCAACATGGGGGCTGCTCTTGACATTTATGGTAGGCCAATTCTTTGTACAAGACTGCCCCTCCACATTACAGGGAATCTAGCATTTCTTGTCATTAAATGCCAATAGAAGTCTTCAGTTATGGTGATAATCAAAAATGCCCCACACATCTCCAAACACTTGCTGGTAGTGGTACTGATTCTTATTTAAAACACTGGAATGACTGAGGCTGCTGTTGGAATGACTGAACAATGCTTCTATTCTTTCCAGTTGCTTATATTGGTGATAGAATTCCATCCCCTAGGATGCACCATGTAGTGGCTTTGCCTCCACAGGTACAAAGAGTAATAGAACATTTTCAAGCACACCGTAGACCTTCTCAGACAATTCAGAGAGGCGATATGGGGAGCCATGCCAACAGACACAGATGGGGAGGAACGCCAGCCTTGTCATACTGATTTACCAATTACACATTGTCTTCAGTGTACCCTTTACTATATTCAATCTGGTTTCCTAACCCCCTAAGCACAGTGTTTGTTTTTCTGCCACATCTTTATTATCCTGGATTTATTCTATTCCTGGAAATGTTAAAACCTCTAAACTCCTATGGGAAGATGCAGAACCAGAGAGACTTGTACAATTAACTGACACAGTTTAGAATGCTTCAAAAGGCTTGACAATATCACTGTTATTGTTACTACTGACATTTATTTTATTGCATTTAGGGATGTTCATTAAAATAGTTGCAGTGGGGCGCCTGGGTGGCTCAGTGGGTTAAGCCTCTGCCTTTGGCTCAGGTCATGATCTCAGGGTCCTGGGATTGAGCCCCACATCTGGCTCTCTGCTCAGCAGGGAGCCTGCTTCCCTCCCACCCTCTGCCTGCCTCTCTGCCTACTTGTGATCTCTGTCTGTCAAATAAATAAATAAAGTCTTAAAAGAAATTTAAAAAATAAAATAAGATAGTTGTAGTGTCTTGATACTGTGGAGAGATTGAAACTCAGGAGATTTAAGTATCTTGCTCCTGAGTTCTGCGTCTTACTGCCAACTAGTTGGGTGACCTTGGACAAGTCACTTCCCTGGGGTTTAGTGTTCTCATGCAAAAAAATATGGGACTGGATTTTTGGAAATTCAAGTATATAAATTCTATTAATGTTGAAATTTTAAAAATATAGCATTCTGATGGGTTGAAAAAGAACTTAAAAAATAAATTTGTAACACTAATACTGTCAAGTATTTTGAATGAATCCTAAGCCTCTAACATATTGTCCATCATTTTATTCCTCCCTTTTTTACCTCCCTAAAGCCCCAGCATAAATACGATGGGCTGTGTTACCTGATGATGAATGCGTGTGCATTGCATTTGTGGCTGTGTGTTGCACACTGAGCATGGTCATACTCCTAGTTCAGTCACATCATTAGCAATGAGGTGATTAGAAAAAATCCTATTTTGTACATCTGTTTAAAATTTATTCAATCTATTGTGCATTAGGCACCATGGATTAAAAAATGATTAAGACAAAGGGATTAAGATTGAAGGAGCACAGGGTGGAAAGGGGAGAGGCAGAGGCACATAAAGAAGTAAGTAGGACTTGATGAGTGCAGTGCTAGAGCTGGGATTTGAGAGTCATGGCAGCACTGAGGAAGGCAAGCCATCGTAACTACCGGTGGGGAAATCTGGAAAAGCTACCCAGGGAGGTAATGTGGGAAAATTATAGGGTAGGGGTTTAACTGCTTTTTAACCTGACTCACACCCCCTTTCTGGAATTCCCTTTTTATTTCCTCATTCTTTCCCTGATATGCTCCGCGAATGTTAAGTGGAGGGTAGCTTCTTTTCATTTACTGCTATGAAGACCCCCTCATTAGCCTCTATACAAAGATGATACCACCAGCAGCATACCTAGTGGATACAGCCAATGAGTTTTCTTATTATAATTTGCATCAACCTGTTTAATAATTTCTTGTTATCATGCCCTTGGTTCAGATTTTACTGTTGCTTCTTCAAATCAAAACCACTGGTTCTTTAGGTATGTGCTATGATTGTGATTCTGTAAGTGTAAAAACTGAAACAACTCACAATGTTTCAAAATACTTCTTGGTATATAGCAATAGACATGATAAATAGATTTATATATCATAGAACAATATAGATAGATGTGCCATACTTTAAGATAGGGGAGGGAGGGCAGGACTCTCTGAAGATATCTATGTGGTTAGATCTCTCTTAAATAAATGAGTATATAAATATAAAATATATATGCCTATATACGAGTGTGTATGTGTGGTTAGGTCTCTCCATAAATAATATATGAATGAATATTATATATATATATGTAACATATATATATGCCTAGCTATTTAGTATTCAATTTTAGTTCTCCAAACTTCCTGACACTTACCATGAATCTTAGCTTACCTGCTTAAAGCCTTTGGAAGATACCTTTCCTCAGCTCGTTAGAGAATGAAGTGTGTCCCTGTGGCCACCATGTTCTCTCTTCCCCCACACACCCTTGTCTCTGCCCTCAGGCAATCTGCTGCCCCTCAGCCCAGCCATCTGCTCGTAGCAATGAGAGAGCAGTGTGGTAGCCATAAATCCTGGCAGACGGTACAGCCTGGCAGGGTGAATGACAGCGTGCTGTATGGAGCCTTTGGCAAAGGTTGAAGCTGTGGCTACAAATCCAAACACTGTAAACCAGAAGATGGAGTGGAATGAAGTGCCTGACTTTTTCTTTAACCACCAGGTGGTACTTCCAGAAGCAACAATGCATCTTTGTCAGTGACTACTGTGTGGTTATCTTCGTAGAAAAATAAGTGTAGTAGATCCTACTTCTTTCAATTTGTTTCAACATTTCTTATACCTCCTTCAAATTAGTTTGTTGTTTAACTTAAAAGGTGTTTATACAGCCCTGCAAAAATAGCTGTTTTTGTGGCTTCTTCTCCCTTTTTGGGGGTGGGGGGTGGGTGGGAGAGCGAGACGCTTTAATGATTAGGTGTTCCCCAAATCATTTTAATCAACATGTTCAACTCAGTGTTTTGAATCTCAACTATATGCTCTTGAAGACTGAAAAAAATAGCCGGTTATTTTTAAATAACTCTTTCACTTATTTACTTTTTTTTTTTTGGTCAACTTGGTAACTAGAATAAAACAGAATAGCCAACAAACATGTGAAGCTGTTCCTGTTAGTAACATAGGTTTCTTTACTGCAATGAGTATCGAGCAGTGCACATCTGAGTGGGTGCTCTAGGGCAGGTTATTGGTGAGTGACAGAAGTCAAAGCTGAAGAGAACGACAGAACCCAATCTTTTTTTCTTTTTTTTAATTTTATTTGTTTGTCAGAGAATAAGTGAGTGAGTGAGCACAAGCAAGAGGAGCGGCAGGCAGAGGGAGAAGCAGGCTTCCCGTGTGGGACTCAATCCCAGGACCCTGGGATCATGACCTGAGCCGAAGGCAGCTGCTTAACCAACTGAGTGAGCCACCTAGGCATCCCAGTGGGACCCAATCTTAAGTGATGTTAAATGCCATATATTTAAAATATATCTTGAAGGCCACCAAGAATCACAATGGTATGGTAGAGACAGATTTGTTCTCAGGATGATGTATACCTTATAATGAGTTTAAGTGTTAATTAACACTTTAAAAGTCATTTATGGTTCTCCAAAGAAAGTTTCCATGTAAGTGCCAAATAATAACAAAAATCAGATGTTAGCAGGCAAGCCTTAAGATATGGAGTAGCCAGCATGACATAGGGGTTACAGACAGCACACGAGGTGCTTTTTATACTCCATAATCATATGTTAAATTAAGAAGCATGTGGGTGGGAGTTGTTTGCTATATTTTCCGTGTATGAATATACTAGAGGCTGGATATATTGGGCTTGGATGTATAAATGCAATTTGAAATAACCAGATGAAAATTTGAATATATAGTAAACCAGGTGAATCATTATGAATATTTATATAGTTTGCATTGCATAGGTAAATTATTTATAATATTTTCTGAATGTTTCACTCTCTAGTTGGGTATTTTGCTGTATTAGAAAGACAGCATTTATCCCAGTCCCAGCCCCCCCCAATCTAGAATATTTTATAACTGTGTTTAAATTTTAATTTTAGGTACATATTAGAGAATTTGGCATGCTTTAGATAAATTTAGTTTTTCTCCCCCTCCAAACTGTCTGTCGAGATTTCTTCATACTTTTCTAACAAAATAATTATATAAAGTAGTAGTTTCTTCATTACTGTGTGCTCATTGCAAGAATCAAATCTCAACTTTAATCACTTATAATATTTTTTGAATATTTAAGGCATTTAAGATATTGTTCTAGGAACATTACAAGTATTTTATTTTACGAGCAATACTAATGGCAAGTACCAGCCACAGATGTTGATAGCCATGAATTAGGCAGCATGAATCCTGGGATTCACACCCTGGAACTGTTTTCAAATGGGGTGCTCCCAAACTTCATTTCCTAATCTATAAAGTGGAAAGATTTTGCTTTCCATTGCTATTACTTTTTAAGGAACCAATAAGGTCATGTAATGCAAAAAGGATGAAAACTATTAAGGTCCTTTCCAAACTAAATATTTATATAATGTATATCCACATTATATAATATATATGTCCACATTATAACATCGTGTGTGTGTGTGTATATATATATGCAGATCCACATTATAACATCTTGTATATATATGATGCATATATATATGATGCAAATATATATGATATATATATGATGCATATATATATATGATGCATATATATATAATGTGGATTTGCATCATCGTTGCACATAATAAAATAATACCTATATAAAAAGATCAAGTGAGTGAATGAGTTAACACCCTCCCATTTCCCTTTGATCTGCTTGCTTAACCAAGTACTTTGAGTTTTAGTCAATATTTTAAAAGCAGTTCCCTAAAGGAGAGTTTGTGTAAGTGCCAAATAATAATTATA
Source organism: Martes martes (assembly GCF_963455335.1). Classification (NCBI taxonomy): domain Eukaryota; kingdom Metazoa; phylum Chordata; class Mammalia; order Carnivora; family Mustelidae; genus Martes; species Martes martes. The sequence goes on along the minus strand of NC_137888.1, from coordinate 63,407,931 downwards.
ATTAGACGCTCACACCAAGTTACTAGAATACCAGCATGTTAAAATACAGAAGTTAGTTACAAGTTACTAGAATACCAGCATGTTAAAATACAGAATGGCCCCAGACGTTGTTTATTTTTATTATTAATTGCAGGTACTGCATTATATTCACTAAGGGAATGATGAGGCAAGCAAGTTTTTCAGTGTTGAGGTACAGGTGATTTAACAAATTCCCAAGGGGAATTGGCATCTTAACGATGTGTCAGAGAGCCACAATACTAATGTTGCCTTCCATCACAAACTATATTCTTCCATTTCTAGAGCACGTTGCCCTTGTTTCTATGCTGGTAATGATTAAAATGTTTCCTAAATGTATGTTTGTAGTTCCCTCATGTGCCCATTATATCATAAGCATGTTGAGAGCTGTGACATTTCTATAGTGACTGGCACGTGATAGGGACATTGTCGATTTATAGACTTGTCTTTAGGTAACATTCTTTACCCTTTGCAGTGTGCATTTTGTATATAATCTCATTTCATTTTTTTCCAACAACTTTGCCGGTAGCCATTTTATCCTCAGTTAGATGCCTTGCTCTGGGAATCTCCGTTGGTAATGGGTAGGACCAAACTTCTGTTTTTTAGTCTACTGTATTTATTATCAGCGAATCTCACCTCTGTGAATCTGGGCTGTGTGAATTTTTGAGCTCTAACTGAAAGGCATTCCTGCCGGATAAGGACAGACTCTTTTCTGTCTCACTGTCCCTCTTCACTGTTGGCCCTCAGCCCCCACCCTTTTCTGCTCACCATGTTAGGGCCAGAATTGCTGAGATGTGAAATGAAATCTATGGCAATTTATTACTGTTTATGAGAGACTCCGTGACATGGCTGAGTCGACTTGCCTTCTGGTATCCTGTATAAGAGATCTGAGAGATCGGCAGGTAGATTAATTTAAGGCAGCTTTTGCTGACACTGGTTACCTCTAAATGGATAATCATTTATCAGTAAATTACTTTTTTTCTGAGCCAGGTAATTTCTGATCAACATGTTCATTTTCATTCTCTCTCCCCCCCCCCCCAGTTCTTTCTTTCATTCTCTCTCTCTCTCACACGCAGATACACACACACACACTCACCAATACTATGCTTCCAAAGTAAGCATTAGTTGGGACATCAATATATTAATATTTTTATTTGCTAAGCCAAAGTCAAAATTGAATGTAACTGGCATCAAAATAGGGAGAGGTGACAGCACTAATTGTAAGGAGGGGACAGGCACTAAGTAAAGATAAATTAGCCTCTGATATTGCAGTAATTAAAACAGGTTTAGAACTTAATGGCACTGTAGTATTCCTGCAGACCATGAAAAATGGGTAAATCTAGATCATGTATGTCATCATCAAACAGTGTGCTTTATGAGTGCCTTGATACCCATGTAATGATGAACAAGTCTATTAAACTAACACCCCTCTTACACTCTGAGAGCTTGCCTACGGAATGTAGGGTACAGGAGAGTGGGAACAGGTTTGATTTATTTACAAAGAGCTCTGGGAAGGAAAAGATAGGAAAGAATCCAGGGCTTTTGTAAGTCTGAAATGAAATGCTAAGCTGTGGGTTTAGAGAGACAGGAGAAAGAAAGAAGATAAAGATTTAGGTGGAAAGTACATTATAGGAAGATTTAAGTGAAATTATAACTTTGGCATTTTGTTAACTCAGGATTGTCGGAAACCAGTGCCAACTTATAGTCGAGGTCCTCAAAACGGAGATTTCCCGGTGATACAGCTAGTCTCTCTGACTTTTCTGACAGATTTATTTTCAGGACAAAACAATCTTATTCCTGTACTGTGTCATCATAAGTATAATGTATCCCATCATCATGAACTAATTGCCATAATTTGGGTTTTTCTGTCTTTTTTCTTTTTGTGATGTATCAACACTGGAGAACTTTTCCCTAAACTAAATCTGTAGGTCAAAACTACCTTTATGTAGTCATAAGGCATACTGTTTGATGATGACATCCAAGATGTAGTTTTACCCATTGCCTTTTTTTATTAATTTTTTAAAAAGATTTTATTTATTTATTTGACAGAGAGAGAGGGAGAGCACAAGCAGGGGGAGTGGCAAAGGGAGAGGAAGAAGCAGCCTCCCTACCAAGCAGTGAGCCCAACATGGGACTCGATGCCAGGACCCTGGGCTCATGACCTGAGCCAAAGTCAGAGGCTTAACCGACTGAGCCACCCAGGTGCCCCAAGTTCTATGCACTTCCTCCTGAGGAGTTTTAGGAGGAAGCAGGCAGTCACTGACTCATTCATCAGGACCAGGCAGTCTATGTCGGAAAGCCGTGTTGGGAATTTGGTAGGTTGGCTGCAGAAGGGCTGAGATTCCAGAGTGCTGACTGGAACAGGGAGAAGAAAAGAGCTGATAATAACTTTTATGTTCCTGCCTTGCACATATGAAGTACACTTGATCTGGGGATGAGAGTAGATTACCTATTAAATGTTTATCCTGTCTCCAGCATTTTACTACTCATTTAGGTTACTGATGAAGGGAAATAAAAATACCAACAGATCATCTTCGTTCCTCCGTATGTGTGAGCTGCTCTGTATTATTACTGAGTGCAACACAGTCTTGTTAATAGACTATAGATTCCTCGTGGGAAATGTCTGTGCATGGCCCTGGCACACAACCCCGTGCCTCATAACCCCCAGCAAGCGTGTCCCCCGGGAATCACCGAGTGACAGATTTCGTGATGGAAGGTAGGTTCTATGCAAACTAGGTGCTGTGCTCTTTGTAGTTCCTGGGAACCCTGAAGAACAGAGTAGAACACACCCTCCAAGAACCAGATTGTCAGTGGAGATCGACTACGGGGGTGGGGGGAAGCAAAGTGGGAATGAAGCCGTAAATGAAAGCATCGCTGTGGCAGCCTGGCTTTGGAGACACAGGGGGATTTTGTTGATGGTCCCCCTACAAGTGCATATGCTTCCAGGCAACGGGTAGTCACTCAATGTGGTCCGTGTTCAATTTTACATCCTCGGCCATCCCCAGTTCCTCCACTGTAGGCATCTGTGCCGCGCATATTCCTTAAAACCCTACCCCCAGGCCTGCCTACTCTCTCTTTTCTCCCATCAATATCTTTTCTAATACCCACTGTCAGAGCCACTAAAAACTGCGAGGTTTGTTTCTTGACAAATGTCCCATTTTCACAGGCAGTTGAACTGAACTGCAGCTTGTGCTCCGTTCAAACATGTCAATAAACATTATTGCAAAGACGTAGAAGCAATAATGGGAATGTATAAAACTCACCTTTATTGCTTCTTGCCATGAATTTACACGCTTCTCTAAGCAGCTTTCACTCCCTCAAGAAGAACCTGCAGGAAATCCGTTTTGGGTTTTGGGGGCCAATGATGCTGATTTGGTTGCAGTCTTCCCTGGAGAAGGGAAGCAGAAGGTAGCTGTGCCCACCAACTGCAATGTATGCGTGCTATTTCATGCCGTTAAGGTCTTTTATGAATAATGCTCGTTGTCGCAGGTGGGACCAGAGTCTTGCAGTTGTGACAGGACAGTGACAGTTATGACAGGAATGATCCTAAGCGTGGTGAGATTCTACACCCCAGGTTTCCATGGTTGTATGTCTGTAGTGAGAGGAATGGGGGAATAGAAAACAGACTGGCCACAGTGATGGGAGAGGGAGTCCATCCTGACGTACCTACTTGAAAACTGGGGACCTAGGGTCTGCAACTGTTTGGATCATGAAGATGTGTCTGAGGTTGGTACTAAGCTGCAAAGTGTGTCTTTGTGGATAGTGAGAGGATGAGCGTTGATCTGTCCCTTGCGATGGGTCATGTCTAGGATGAGTGTATCCTATGGTAAAATGCCCCAGAATGGTCTCTGAGCAGGGTTATAATCCTGTAGCAATGGGTTCCACAAAAAGAGAGAATCCCTGGAAATAGGCCAGCCTGCATTTGGAGAGATACAAGTCTGCAGATGATAAAGTTGTGTCAAAGAGGCCCCTCTGAGAGAGTCCAGGTCACTTGTGTTCCTTTCTAGTCGTGTGTGGGGTCCACTATATGATGCTGCATGGTTTAGATGCCCTTTACTGCTTCACTGCAGAATGCTGAGATCATTTAAAGCTAAAACCTACTCTAACACTTCCACTTCCTTCTTTCTCCTTTCCAGTGCCAATAATAGCACTTGGAATCGTATTGATTTCACCTATCTGCTCTTAATATATCAAATAATTTTTGGAATTTTGTAGTGACAGTCAAGAGGCATATGTTTTATACCCCATGGTTGGCCTCATTTGTTTTAAAGTGGAAAATAATAGAGACCATGAAAAAGAAAACATTGTAAAAAGAGAAGCATTATGAAAATAATCTGTATTTCTTCTGATAAGGTTACAGTATCAATACGGTAGAACGAATACTACAGTATAGATGAACTTGACTGATGATTTTGATTCTGTACGGCTTACTTTCCATGTGGTGTACATCTCATAATCAGTTCAGGCAGCTAATATTTACCGAATTCCTTTTATGTGCAAAACCATGTTAGCTACTAGGCTGTTTTAGAAAATGAGTTAGAATAGGGAATATTCTTTTCCCTTCCCTCTAATTCATTAATTATTTTTAATCACAGCGAACACACATTCAGAAGTGAGAGGCAGAATTCACTCACAAGGGCATTTGCCGTGAAGTACCTTTTATTTTCTATTCAAGATAAGATTAAATAATAATTTGATTATTCCTACAGTGGCATCTTGGCACTTGGTAAGTTTATTTTGTTTCGTGAGTCCAAGCAGTAGGAAACGTCCACCCAATCCCAGGAGAGACAGACTTCCAGAAGGAAATGCAGTTATTTCAGGAACTGAATAAAGGTCGACATGCCAGAGTACACCTACGTAGAGGGCCAGGCATGGGGTGGGGAGGGGGTGGGGTGTTAAGTCTAGGAAGAAAGCTGGATCCAGATCATAGAGCCCTGATCAGAGAAGCATTTTTAAAGTATGTCAGTCTAATTTTTAGGGGGGATGATGTCAAAGAATTTAAAGCATGCCACTATCTTAAAAACAAAATGTATGTAAATAAATCTATTAGAAAAATTCTATTTTTTTCACAACAGGTATTCAGAATATTTCCTTTGATTCATCACTTTCTGAGTTGTTACAGATTCTTCTTTGCTTAGTTTCTTTCATCCATATCAGCTATCTTTATCTCTTTCCCAATATTCTCAACGGCCAAAGCAATACCCACAAGTGATTCTTTTTTTTTTTAATTTTTTTATTTTAATAAACATATAATGTATTTTTATCCCCAGGGGTACAGGTCTGTGAATCGCTAGGTTTACACATTTCACAGCACTCATCATAGTCCATACCCTCCCCAATGTCCATTCCCACAAGTGATTCTTGTACACCAGTGCAGATTGGAAGGCAAGCCGGGGGATTTCCTGGTACCTCACCTCAATGCTTGTGCTGGACAGGGCCACCAGTTAAGCAACCGATGTCATTTTCTTTTGCTACGATTTTGTGTAGGCTTTGTAATACAGGCCTAGGATGGGCTTGGTGTTCGAAATAAAGTCTTCAGGAGCTGAGCCATGTCTTAGGATATGGAGAGGACTAGTTGTAACAAGATTTTGGGAGATCAGATGGATAAGGTGGAAAATGATGGCATCTCTGTATTTATGTCATTAGTAGTGCAAAATATTTATATGGCTCTTGAATGAAATGTTTTTGAAACTCAGGATCCTGCTTTGAAGTTTAATGTTACTACTATTATGAAGCAAGCTGAACAGTAGTTTATGTTTTACCTAAACTCTCAGAGATTTCAGAAGGGAACTTAAGAATGCAATCCTGAAGCCCTATCTCTTAAGTAATAGTTTTGTCTACCACAGGAGATAAATGCTGTAGGGGATAAAAGAAAAGAGGACATATAAAGCAAAGAGCCATTAGTGCCCTAGATTGTGATCTTCTCAACTCTTCAAGAATTCATTCCTGCCGTCATGGTGGCACTTGTCTTACTGTTCTTGACCTCTGAAGTTTGTCCATGTGACTGTGGCCAGATCAGATAACAACTAAATTGTAGTTGGTCTGGTTCATGGTGGCTTATTTATCTAGTCATGCCGCATGAAGGAAATCCTGATACAGTAGTAATTTTGCATGACCTTAAGGTAGCCGCCATTGGTTTGGACCAACTAAGCGTTAAGAGTTCATTAAATATGTTCCCACAAGGAGATCTCTTTGAAAGTTGGCCACTTCATCTTTCATTTTGACTGTGGAATATTGCTAGTATCCTCAGAGAATTGCTCTGACAGTGAGCTGTAGCCCAGCTCCAGAGCTCAGGCAATAGTGAAGGGTGCAGCGGAAGGAACATAGTACAGGTGCCGAGACAAAAAGAAGCCCTCCTCCTCCAGCTGTAATCTTACAAGAAACATCACTTATGAGGTACATGAATAGTGTAGTTCTTATTTGGTGTGGGTGTGTATGTAAGAGAAGGGGAAGGGAGAGAAAAAAGGTGGGAGAGTGGAAGGGAGCCAGAGGGGAAGCGAAGGGAAGTAGAAGGTAAGAGAAGAGGAGGGAAGCAGAAGGGAAAGAAAGGAGGGGAGAGGAGGAGAGGAGGTTGCTTTTGGAGAATTAAGGGAGATGCTTTCCCTAGTGGTTGTAGAAGTGAGTTTGTTATTGCTCTGGAAAGTTCTTTCATTCAGTTACCACATGTAACATTTACCAAGAGTAGTTTCATCTTTGTCATATGATATGCTAGACATGTCAGATTATCCTGAGCAATGTTTTAGATTTTGAATTTAAGGGAAGAAGTGATCTGCCCCGACAGTATGTAGTCTTAAAAAAGCAAATGTTTATTTAAACTGTAATATGCTCAGATAATGAGAAATAATCTTACTTTTCCGACTGTGACTTTGCTTATATTTGTTTTTAGTCTTGAGCTTCCTGGTAGAATTTGGAGTGGAGAATTTTAAAACACTGTGTCTTTTCCCCACTGCACAGATAGCTTTATTGCAGTAAGTCAGTCAAATTGGAATAACCACAACCTGGAGCTTGTGCTCATAGAGGTGAAGTGGGTTTTGGAAAAGTATGTCCCAGCTCTAGGTGATAAAGAGTAGTTCAGGCCATCAAATAAGCCAGACAAGAGCACAGCCCAAAAAGTAGAAGCAGGAGCGTACAGTTGGGAGAGAGGCAAAACCAACCTTTCCTTAGATGGTAAAGCAGCCAGTGACCTCAGAGTGAGACAATGGCGTTAGGGAAGACCAGCAGCATTTGGCACCTCTAGTCTTAGTTCAAGTCCGGAATACAGGTTGGGGAGGGACACCTGAAATTCCTAGATGATAAGGAAGGAATGGGTAATTAAGATAGAGGGACGCCGGGGTGGCTCATTTGGTTAACATCTGGCTCTTGATTTCAGCTCAGGTCATGATTTCACGATCGTGGGATCAAGCCCCACGTTGCACTCATGGTTAGTGTGGACTCTGCTTGAAATTCTCTCTCTACCCCTCCCCCTGCTCATACTCACTTGCCCACTGTCTCTCCCCTTCCCCGCAAAATAAATGAATAAAATCTTTAAACAAACAAACAAAAAAGACAAGGTAGCATTTCATTCTAAAGTCATAGGGGTAACGGCAGAAATAAAGTTCACATCATGATGATCTGATTCCTTGTCCTGTGCTGTCCCAGTCTCTCAGGCTGTGTTTGGCTCTTGGCAGTAGGCTATGTGGGCCCTATGGGCTTACACTGTGGTAGCTTAGCTCTTCCCTCTGTGCATCCTGCGTGCCGGCTGCCATGATCCTTGCCACGCCATGCTTGGCAGTGTGTGTGCTGTCTTACACTGCCAGAGGATCTCCTGGTTGGTAGCAAGCTGATCTATCCTCAGAGACCATTCTTCTCACTTGGCACAGCTCAAATCATGTCTCTTGGCTTTTGCACACCACTCGCCTATTTTGCTCAAATGTATTACCCTTGCCAGTTGGTGGGCTTGCATTAAACCAATACTGTGGATATCGCCCATCTCATGTTCCTCTGGATGTACTGATTCTGTCTTTGGCTCTGCTGTGACTACCCTATTGACTGGCTTGCCTTGCTGCCAATGGGCTGGCCTGACCTTATTTAGATGTTTTCCACTGAGCCGTACCCTGCTTGGCTGACAATTTATTGCCTGTGCCAATGGGCAGGTTCCTTCCAAGGGGCTACTGCCACCTTGGGCTCCATCTTCTACTTCCGCTGGCTTTTTCATGCTTTTATCATCCTGCTTGGCGAGGCTTACCTCCAACATTCAACTGTTTCCATATTGTGGCTGGTTTTTTCTTCCTCCACTGGCTGTCTCCTGGTAACTGCTGACTTGTCTGACCCAGCTGCCCACATCTCTCAGGTGTAATGTGTTCTTCAAAGCACATTAAATTCAATTTGACTGACTCATGGCTACTGAGAACATTTCACACCATTATCTGTAGTGTTCTTTGTGTATGATGGTAATTGTAAAAAATCAGATTCTTACTAGTATTCAAATATTATTCTCCTCAGCAATGTTATATTCACCTGTCTACTCTCAACCAGGAAATTAGTTAACATCTATCAAGCACCTAACGATTTGCCAGATTCTGATCTCTCTTTACTGTACAACTTGCTTGTTAGGAGAGTCTCTTGGAGACTCTTGGATTATTCAACTCAAGGGAAGCACGAAAGAAAATCCCCCATCTTTTTTATTTCAGACATGGCAGCCCCACAATTATGCTGGACAAATGAGATTCTAATATCCGATGGCCTGAGGAAGAAGCTTTATGGAATTCATTCTAGTATTTAACTACTTTCTTTGTTAGGGATATGTTAAGACCAAGGTAATGTCTTATGTTCTTTTTCACTCCCTTATAACAGCCATCAGTGGACAAAAACAGCAGTGTGTAAAAAATTTATTTTTCTTTAAAACAACTCATGAGGGGCACCTGGGTGGCTCAGTGGGTTAAAGCCTCTGCCTTCGGCTCTGGTCATGATCCCGGGGTGCTGGGATCGAGCCCCGCATTGGGCTCTCTGCTCAGCAGGGAGCCTGCTTCCTCCTCTCTCTCTGCCTGCCTCTCTGCCTACTTGTGATCTCTGTCTGTCAAATAAATGAATAAAAAAAAAATCTTAAAACAACTCATGCATGTAATAAAACAGTAAATGCTGACAGAGACATATTGTTTCTTATTTTATCAATACTTTATTGTTAAAATTCCTTTCAGTTTCCTCCATTAAGGATTCGGTTGATTAACTCACTTACTTGTAATTTAGAGACTGGCTTGGTTTAAGAGTGAAGGAGAAGCCCTCAATAGGCATGGCAGGCTTAGGAAGAAAAGCAAACAAAAACCAACCAGCCAGCAAAAACGTAGGGATCATTTGCTTGGAAATCTAATGTTAGAATGTCTGTGACTGCTTGCTGGGGTCATAGCACTTCTGGGTCTATCTGTGGTTTCCCATGGGATGTCCTCTGACAGCCAACATTAGAGGCACAGCCATGGAGCTCTGCAGCATTGTGTCCCGGCCTCCATCCCCCATGTCGCTCTTCTCTTCCACTCTGCTCCCATCTGTTAGGCTTGCTTTCATGGTCTTGAATATCCTCAGTAATTTCTGCCTCACACCTTTCATATGCTGCTTCCTCTACTTGAAACTCTGTCCGATTGCAAAGCTGATTCTATCTACCTTTTCACTTTGCAGCTTGAAATCCATCTCCTCATAGGTGCCTACATGACTGGGACCCCCTCTTGTATTTTCTTTGTTGTATTGCTCCCCAGCCCCTTAATGAAATCTTAACTTGGTAATTGACTTTTATTTTGTTTACAGATTTATGGTCTCTTGGCCCACGAGATCATGAGCTCCATTAGGCCACTGACCTTTATTACTAAGCCCAGTCTCTGGTATATAATGGCCATTTAATAAACAACGTACTGAGTGGATCTTAAATAGAATAATGAATCAATTGGCTATGAAAGAAGGGGGCCCTGTGAGTTCCTGGCATTTCTTTAGTATTGGAACAGTACTTTCTAAGAATCTGCTCCTACGTTTGCTGCCTATCTTTCTCAGCCGTGCAGAAAAGTAGAGAAGCTAGAAGCCAAGCCTGAGCTGCCAAGATTTGAAACAGCAAGCTTGTTCTGGAGCTGATCGTCACTTCACATGCTTAAAGCTGTAGTTAATTTAGTGCTAGTTAAGCTGACATCCTGTTTCCAGTACAAGGAAGAACAAGATAAAAAGATGCAAACAGAATAAGATAAAAGGGGATAAAGGGAAAATGATACAGAAATCAACAAGATAGACTTGATCCTCAGTCACAGCTCCCATATATGTATTTATCCCCCCCCCCCCCTTTGGAGGCCTCATTCATTCTTAAATCACCAAATACCTTCTTTTTAATGCTATACAAACATTACTTCCAGTTCCATTTCTTTTTATTAACCCCGAGTAGATTTTACAGTTTTTGCTCATCCTTGCCATCTTCGCATCCTTCTGTTGATGTAAATGTAACTGGTCTATAAATAAACTTAGTAATTTCACTCATTTAATAATACACATTGAGAGTCACCTAAGTGTCCAGCTGTTGGTTTCGGCTCAGGTCATGATTTCAAGGGTCACAAGATGGAGCCCTGTGTTGGGCTCCGTGCTCGACGAGGAGTCTGCTTGGGATTCTCTCTCTCTCTGCCTCTCCTGCTTATGCTCCCTCTCTCTTTCTCTCTCTCTCTAAAACTAAACAAGTAAACCTTTTAAAAATAATGTATATTGAGTCCCTCTAATGTGTTGGGCATGACTCTGGGTGCTTGGGTTACAGGGATGAGCAAATATCCATTCTAGCAGGGAGGACTGATAATAAACAAATGATCACACAAGAAACATGCTGTTACTAATGATGACAAATGCTGCAAAATATAATGTTCTATGAGATGTGTGATAGGGAGTCCTAAACTAGTTTGGAAAGTTAGGGGATTCTTCTGTGGGGAAGTGAGATCTGAAGATGAGTAAAATTAGACAAGACAACAGAGAAGAGGGAAGTTATATTGGGCAGGAGGCAAGTATGTGTAAAGGCATAAAGGGGAAAAGGTTGTCGTATTCAGAGAAATAAAAGGAGTGCTATATGTTAGGATTAATTCAGAGATGAGTAAGTGGTAAGATAGGTAGTGTCCCCTGCATGTTTTATTTTCCCATTCAAGACACCCCAATTCTCCTTACTTGTGATTTGTTCATCTACTTAGTCCTCCATAGCTAGCCACCAAGGCTGAACTATCATTCTTTGTGTCTGCATGTCCTTTGATTCTTCCAATAAGTGGATAAATCCTGTGTACCTTATCTCTTTTTATCTAAAATATAGGACCTTTTCATTACAAAGGTTTTGGGGTGTGTGTGTGTGTGTGTGTGTGTGTGTGTTTGTTATGTTAGTCACCTTAAAATACATCATTAGTTGTTTTTTTTTTTAATTTTTTATTTATTTTCAGTGTAACAGTATTCATTGTTTTTTCACCACACCCAGTGCTCCATGCAATCTGTGCCCTCCCTAATACCCACCTAATACCCACCTAATACCCACCACCTGGTTCCCCCAACCTCCCACCCCCCCGCCCCTTCAAAACCCTCAGGTTGTTTTTCAGAGTCCATAGTCTCTCATGGTTCACCTCCCCTTCCAATTTCCCTCAACTCCCTTCTCCTCTCCATCTACCCTTGTCCTCCATATTATTTGTTATGCTCCACAAATAAGTGAAACCATATGATACTTGACTCTCTCTGCTTGACTTATTTCACTCAGCATAATCTCTTCCAGTCCCGTCCATGTTGCTACAAAAGTTGGGTATTGTCCTTTCTGATGGAGGCACAATACTCCATAGTGTATAGGGACCACATCTTCCTTATCCATTTGTCCATTGAAGGGCATCTTGGTTCTTTCCACAGTTTGGCGACCGTGGCCATTGCTGCTATAAACATTGGGGTACAGATGGCCCTTCTTTTCACTCCATCTGTATCTTTGGGGTAAATACCCAGTAGTGCAATTGCAGGGTCATAGGGAAGCTCTATTTTTAATTTCCTGAGGAATCTCCACACTGTTCTCCAAAGTGGCTGCACCAGTTTGCATTCCCACCAAGAGTGTAAGAGGGTTCCCCTTTCTCCACATCCTCTCCAACAGACATTGTTTCCTGTCTTGCTAATTTTGGCCATTCTAACTGGTGTAAGGTGGTATCTCAATGTGGTTTTGATTTGAATCTCCCTGATGGCTAGTGATGATGAACATTTTTTCATGTGTCTGATAGCCATTTGTATGTCTTCATTGGAGAAGTGTCTGTTCATATCTTCTGCCCATTTTTTAATATGATTGTCTGTTTTGTGTGTGTTGAGTTTGAGGAGTTCTTTATAGATCCTGGATATCAACCTTTTGTCTGTACTGTCATTTGCAAATATCTTCTCCCATTCCGTGGGTTGCCTCTTTGTTTTGTTGACTGTTTCCTTTGCTGTGCAGAAGCTTTTGATCTTGATGAAGTCCCAAAAGTTCATTTTCGCTTTTGTTTCCTTTGCCTTTGGAGACATATCTTGAAAGAAGTTGCTGTGGCTGATATCAAAGAGGTTACTGCCTATGTTCTCCTCGAGGATTCTGATGGATTCTTGTCTCACGTTGGGGTCTTTTATCCATTTCGAGTTTATCTTTGTGTACGGTGTAAGAGAATGGTCGAGTTTCATTCTTCTACATATAGCTGTCCAGTTTTCCCAGCACCATTTATTGAAGAGACTGTCTTTTTTCTACTGGATATTTTTTCCTGTTTTGTCGAAGATTATTTGACCATAGAGTTGAGGGTCCATATCTGGGCTCTCTACTCTGTTCCACTGGTCCATGTGTCTGTTTTTATGCCAGTACCATGCTGTCTTGGTGATCACAGCTTTGTAGTAAAGCTTGAAATCAGGTAACATGACGCCACCAGTTTTATTTTTGTTTTTCAACATTTCCTTAACAATTCGGGGTCTCTTCTGATTCCATACAAATTTTAGGATTATTTGCTCCAGCTCTTTGAAAAATACTGGTGGAATTTTGATCGGAATGGCGTTAAAAGTATAGATTGCTCTGGGCAGTATAAACATCATTAGTTTTTGATGCAGTGTTCCAGGATTCATTGTTTGCATATAACACCCATTGCGCCATGCAATATGTGCCCTCCTTAATACCCACGACCAGGCTCACCCATTCCCCCACCCACCTCCCCTCTAAAATTCTCAGTTTACATCTCAGACTCCAGTCTCTCATGGTTTATCTCCATTCCAATTTCCCCCAATTCAATTTTCCTTTCCCTCTCCTAATGTCCTCCATGTTATTCCTTATGTTCCACAAGTTAGTGAAACCATATGATAACTGACTTCCTCTGCTTGTCGTATTTCACTTAGCATAATCTCCTTCAGTCCCATCCGTGTTGATACAAAAGTTGGGTATTCATCCTTTCTAATGGCTGAGTAATATTCTATTGTATATATGGACCACATCTTCTATATCCATTCATCTGTTGAAGAGCATCTTGGCTCTTTCCACAGTCTGGCTATTGTGGACATTGCTTCTACGAACATTGGGGTACATGTGGCCCTTAGGATAACTACATCTGAATCTTTGGTGTAAATACCCAGTAGTACAATTGCTGGGTCACAGGGTAGCTCTATTTTTAATTTTTTGAGGAATCTCCACACTGTTTTCCAAACAAAGTTTTGATTTTGAAGAAATACTAACAATTGACATTCACTGTTGGACAATATAGAAAATATAAATAAACAATAAGAAGAATTACTTCCCATCCCTCAATGTGGATGTCCTTTGGTTACCAGTCCTTTGTCAAATGTATGCTTTGTAAATACTTTCTCCCAGCTTATGGTTTGACTATTAATTTTTTTAAAAGATTTTATTTATTTATTTGAGAGAGAGAGAGAGAGAGAGAGAGAGCGCGAGCATGAGAGGGGAGAAGGTCAGAGGGAGGAACAGATTCCCCATGGAGTTGGGAGCCCGATGCGGGACTCGATCCCAGGACCCCGGGATCATGACCTGAGCTGAAGGCAGACACTTAACCCACTGAGCCACCCAGGTGCCCTTGGCTATTAATTTTTTAAATGAAGTCTTTTGATGAAGAGAGTTCCTGGTGTTAAGTTTATCATACTGTTTTCTTTATAAGTTATTTCTTTCTGCATCCTGCTTGAAAAACCTTTTCCATAACCAAGTATAGGACTTTGTATTTACTCCCATTACATTTCTTCTTGTTGGTTTCAGCCCAGTATTCCAACTTGTCAAGATTATTTTGAGTTTTTCTCCTGTCTTCTTCTATATTAGATACTGCCTTCAGCTTTGTGTCACCTGTAAATCTGACAAGGTATCGAATGCTGAATGGGAAAGAACCTTTTTCAAGTGCAGTTAGAATCATGGGTCAATTTCACCATCTTATTTTTCAGGCTATCATAGGAGACAAGGTCAGATTCCTGGCTGAAATCAGTAGTGCAGCCGACGGTGATATTGTCCTATTTTACTACTCAAGATTTCTGTTTCCAAGCTTCAACACTACTTCGAGTTATCTATTGACACCCTCTGTTTACTGATTTCTTTTCTAAATTTTTTTTCTAAACTGTGTCTCTTTAATATAATGTAAACTCCATCAGAGTGGACATCTTGTTTCTAAGTTACCATCATGTACTTGGCAACACAGAGCTTATTAGTTAGTATTTGTTGAATTCATTAACCAGCACATATCCAAAAATCATCATTTAATGCTTTACCCTAGAATTGTCAGTCATTTGGCCCTGAACTTAGGAAATTCATCACTTTACCCTCTTGACAGCTGAGGCATTTTCTTGGCTCTAGTGTTCTGTTAACTACCTTTCTTGCTTTCTATAATATTCCCCCAGCTTTGTGGGGATAAAATTGACAAAATTATAAGAATCAAAGTATACAACTGGATGACTTAAAATACATAATATACGTTATGAAAGGATTCTCCCCCATCGAGTTAATTAATACATCCATTGCCTCATGCATTGCCATTTTTTATACTGAGAACATGTAAGTTTTACTCTTATAAATTTCAGTTATGCAATAGTGTTATCAACTATAATCATCATATTATACATTAGAATCTCAGACCTTATCCATATTATATCTTAAAATTTGTATCCTTTTACCAACTTCTATGTATCCCTTCCTTGGCAACCACTCTAGCTGTCCATGTTTGCTTCTCCCCCAACCCTTATCCCGCCACCTGCCCAGATTCTATACATAAGTGATACTGCGTGATATTTGTCTTTCTTTCTCTGGCTTATTTCATTTAGCAGAATGTCTTCTGTATTCCATGTTGTTGCAGAGGATAGGATTTCCTTATTTTTTAAGGCTGAATGATAACCTATTTGTGTGTGTGTGTGTGTGTGTGTGTGTATGCTACATTTTCTTTATCCATTCATCCATTGATGGATGCTTCCGTTGCTTGCATACGTTGACTATTAAGAATAATGCTGCTATGAACATGGGCATATAGATATCTCTTAGAAATTATTTCTTTTGGGTATATACCCAGAAGTGGGATCTTTGAATCATATAGATAATTGCACCCTATAATCTATTATTTCTTATCAGTATACTGATAATGTATATTAAATCATCAAATTGTACACTTGAGATCTTACAATTTTATTTGTCAATTACACCTCAATAAAGCTGTAAAAAGTGATGAAAAGCAAGAAATGAAGTTAACGGAACATTAGAGCTAAGAAAATGCCCTAGTCGTTAAGAGGGTAAAGTGGTGAATTTCCTAAATTCAGTACTTATAAAGAATATTAGATTATATGGACAGGAATCTTTAGAGTTTAGTATGTAATTTGTCTAGATATGACAAATTGAATTCATTTGAGGGAGCTAGATTTATTGAGCCTGACCTGGATGGGTTCTGTGCTAGGTGCTGGAGATACAGAGCAGAGGGTGGGATGAGTAAAATCTCTGCACATGAGTTCACAGTGTAATAGTGTATGAGTGTATGAGTCTATATGTCTAATGATTGGACAGTTCCTTATGTCCTTCCATACTATGGAATACCCATCAACAACTGAGAGCTGAGTTATATTTTCACTGTCTATATGGTCTGTTCTCCATTCTTACACCTTTATATACAATATAGATTTAAATGGACATGACCAGTAAAACCCCTAGTTTTATGATAAAAATGTTTTTATAGTTAGTAATCTATGAGTAAACTAGGGATTTCTCACTTAGAAACTAAGCTCAAAATTAGGTTCCATAGATAATAGGAAACAAGAAGACTTGTCTCCTCTCTTGAATGGAAAATTTGCTGTAAGAATAATATCTATACAGTGAACAGCAAACTTAAAATTATTAGACCGAGGTGCTAATAACAAAATTTGCTAAAAATTAAAAAAAAGAGAGAGAGAGAGAAGGCAGTCTGAATTGACAGAGACAAGGAAGACATGACTGAGATTTGTTTGGTTTAGAAGAAAAGACGAGGGCATTCTAGGTAGGAGTAAGGGCTGAGTAAATGCTCATGAGTGGGAATGAGTTTAGCAATATAGAAATATGAGTACAAGACTCCAATGGGGCTTAAAGCACCAGGACAAGGACTTCGTATTTGATCTGAAAAACAAAACAAAAAACAAAAAGAACAACAACAAAAAAATGAAGTGCTATAATTTCTTCTTGAGGAGAGTAAACAAAATCAAAATGCTTAACATATGTCAGCTTCATTAATGGAGATAACATGGAGGTGATACTGTGAAGAGTTATAAGCTAGCAACAAATAATTAAAGATGATGAGATCAGGTCATTGACAGAAGATGTAGAACATTCAAAGAAAATTTAGAGAAACAATAGCCTATTTAGGTATTGAGGGGCAATGGAAACAGAGACAGACATTTCTCCTAAATTTTAACTCCAGTGGCCTAGAAAAATTTCCCCATTGACCAGAATGGGATAATCTTGGGGAGCAAGTTAAAGTGGTTACAAATATGAGATTGAAGGGATATTACATTACCAAGGAAGAGCTACCCCATAGGTTCAGGATCCCTTGTGAGACTGGTGCTAGATAGAAAGAATTAGAGGTCATTTGCTTAAAGATACAATACGAACAAAGGAAATATACGAGCCCTTTCAGAGGAAGCAGTAAAGGGGTGTAGAGAGTCAGTGATTATACCCCAGAGAAAGTTCACAGTAGAGGTCAAGAAGGAGAACTGGAGTTACCGAAGGGAGGAGAGAGTGATTCATGACCCGCGAAAAAAAGGTGAGGGCAGTAGAGCAAAAACCAGAGGAAGAGGCTAGTTGAAACAATGTGGCAGAACATTTAAGGAGGATTAGAAAAAGCCACGGATGTGGTATGAAGATAATCATGTCCTTTTTATAAATAAGGAAACTGAAGCCCCCAGTCAAAGCTAATGTAACCCTTCTGCGGAGATTGTGTAAAAGTAGCATGTAGATGAGTGGTTTCCAAATACAAGTTCATGATGACATTTTCACTTGTCAATGGCAAAATCATAAATACGAGGACAGCGATATATGGCAGTTTAAGATAAATTCTGTCCTATGTAACTTCCTAAAGTGCCACCTGCACTCTATTATTATGAAATTATAGAAATTATAGATGATGACTGCTCTATATTTGGCTGGAAAAAGAAATAATAGCCATATTGTTTTTATTCTTGCTTTTGTTAATATGAGGTCTGGTGAGAGTGATCTCCTCATGTATTTGCTTTCCCTAGGTGTGTTCTCTAGGACATGGAGTAGGGTATTTCCACATCAGGACTTCCTTCTATGCTCACAAACCATTGGCAGTCAGAGGGCAGGATAAGTAATAATTTATTCCACTTGAACTTGTCGAAAGATGCTCAATACAAAAACACCAGATCCTGACAGTTTTAAAACCCCGTTGCAGGTTCAGAGTCCTGTCTGTCACTTATCTTAAGCTTCTATGGAAAATAAAGATCAAATATCTCTGAAGCAGTGTTTAGTGTCATAGCTATTTCTGGAAGAGACAGGTTTTTCCCCCCACCCACTAAATCCCTTGCACTTTATTATCATCTGAGTCGTGTCGTGTGATTTTCTTGAGGTTCTTGGATATATAAGTGCAGGCAGATTGGCGGTAGTGAAGAATAAATCTTTTTGGCTGGAACCTCAGGAAATAGCTTCTAGTCATAGATTCCTCTACCTCTTCTGTGGAGTGACACTTCGCAAGTCATCTTCTGTGTCCGGGAAATAATAACTTCAGTAGTAATAATACGTAAAATAGATATTTTTTGTCTCATGCAATATTCTATCCTAATGTTTCACACAGATCAAATCCTTTTCTCTTTTGATAACCCTTGAAGTTGACATCTATCTGATTTTATTGAAATATAAGTATAATACACCCCAGACAGGTTAAATAATTTGCTTGTCAGAATGACTAACAAATTCCTATGGAAAGGTCTGAACCAAGAGTCCAGCTCCAAGTGTATTTTTCACCCTCAAAATGCACTGCCTCAAGGAGAAATAATTATAAGAACTGTGTACTTAGGACTGTAGCCTTATTCTGCTAAAATATTCAGAACATATCCAGAAGTCTCTTTTTAGAATCTCCTCTAGGTGCATTCGGTTAAATATGTTCAGTGATGGTAAAACTCTGTTTTGTGGGGATAGAGTTAACATTTGCAAATGATCAGTGTCAAAATTGAAGACACTGTCAACTGGAAAAAAGCTCTAGCAGGGTGCTCTAAAAACGTGTTTGACTTTGGAAGATATTATTTGAAATAAAGGCATAATCTCGTAAACTATCTTGAAAAGGGAACAGCTCACTGGATATTTTGTCTTTCATTAGAAAATCTATCACACTAGCTATTGTTCATGTAATCTGGATCCCTCCCAACTTTGTTTTGTTTTGCAACTTTAAATTATTTTTATTAACATATAATGCATTATTTGCCCCAGGGGTACAGGTCTGTGAATTATCAGACACACCCTTCACAGCACTCACCATAGCACATACCCTCCCCAATGTCCATAACCCAGCCACCCTATCCCTACCCCCTACCCCCCAGCAACTCTCAGTTTGTTTCTTGAGTTCAAGAGTCTTTCATGGTCTGTCTCCCTCCCGATACCATCTTGTTTCATTTTTTTTCCTTCCCTTCCCCCTACAGCCCCTCACTCTGCCTCTCAAATTCCTCATATCAGAGAGATCATATGATAATTCTCTTTCTCTGACTGACTTATTTCGCTCAGCATAATACCCTCTAGTTCCATCCACATCGTTGCAAATGGCAAGATTTCATTTCTTTGATGGCTGCATAGTATTCCACTGTATGTATGTATGTATGTATGTATGTATGTATGTATGTATATGTGTGTATGTGTGTGTATGTGTGTATATATATGTGTATATACACACACATATATGTATGCATATATACACATATATGGTGTATATATACACACATATACATGTATATGTGTGTATATATACACATACATATATACATACATATATATGTGTGTATGTATATACATACATATATATGTGTGTGTGTATATATACATATATATGTGTGTGAGTGTGTGTATGTATGTGTGTATATATATATATATATACCACATCTCCTTTATCCATTCATCTGTTGATGGACATCTAGGTTCTTTCCATAGTTTGGCTATTGTGGACATTGATGCTATAAACATTCAGATGCATATGCCCCTTCGGATCACTATATTTGTATCTTTAGGGTAAATACCCAGTAGTGCAATTGCTGGATTGTAGGGTAGCTCTATTTTCAAATTTTTGAGGAACCTCCATGCTGTTTTCCAGAGTGACTGCACCAGCTTGCATTCCCACCAACAGTATAGGAGGATTCCCCTTTCTCTGCATCCTCGCCAACATCTGTCATTTCCTGTTAATTTTAGCCATTCTGACTGGCATGAGGTGGTATCTCATTGTGGTTTTGATTTGCATTTCCCTGATGCCAAGTGATGTGGAGCACTTTTTCATGTGTCTTTGGCCATCTGGATGTCTTCTTTGCAGAAATGTCTGTTCATGTCTTCTGCCCATTTCTTGATTGGATTATTTGTACTTTGGGTGTTGAGTTTGATAAGTTCTTTATAGATTTTGGATACTAGCCCTTTATCTGATATGTCATTTGCAAATATCTTCTCCCATTCTGTCAATTGTATTTTGGTTTTGTGGACTGTTTCCTTTGCTGTGCAAAAGCTTTTGATCTTGATGAAGTCCCAATAGTTCATCTTTCCCTTGCTTCCCTTGCCTTTGGCAATGTTTCTAGGAAGAAGTTGCAGTGGCTGAGGATGAAGAGGTTGCTACCTGTGTTTTCCTCAAGGATTTTGATGGATTCCTGCCTCACATTGGGGTCTTTCATCCATTTTGAGTCTATTTTTGTGTGTGGTGTAAGGAAATGATCCAGTTTCATTTTTCTGCATGTGGCTGTCCAATTTTCCCAACACCATTTGTTGAAGACATTGTCTCTTTTTCCATTGGACATTCCTTCCTGCTTTGTCAAATATTAGTTGACCATAGAGGTGAGGGTCTATTTCTGGGCTCTCTATTCTGTTCCATTGATCTATGTGTCTGTTTTTGGGCCAGTACCATACTGTTTTGATGATGACAGCTTTGTAATAGAGCTTGAAGTCTGGAATTGTGATGCCACCAACTTTGGCTTTCTTTTTCAACATTCCTCTGACTGTTTGGGGTCTTTTTGATTCTGTATACATTTTAGGATTATTTCTTCCATTTCCTGGAAAAAATTGATGGTATTTTAATAGGGATTGAATTAAATGTGTGGATTGCTTTAGGTAGCATAGACATTTTCACAAAATTTATTCTTCCAATCCATGAGCATGGAACGTTTTTCCATTTCTTTGTGTCTTCCTCAGTTTCTTTCATGAGTACTTTATAGCTTTCTGGGTATAGATTCTTTGCCTCTTTGGCTAGGTTTATTCCTAGGTATCATTGTTTTGGGTGCAATTATAAATGGGATAGAATCCTTAATTTCTCTTTATTTTTTCTTGCTGTTGGTATATAGAAATGCAACTGATCTCTGAGCACTGATTTTATATCCTGACACTTAACTGAATTCCTGTGTGGGTTCTAGCAGTTTCGGAGTGGAGTCTTTTGGGTTTTCCACATAAAATATCATATTGTCTGCAAAGAGTGAGAGTGTGATTTCTTCTTTGCTGATTCAGATGCCTTTAATTTCTTTTTGTTGTCTGACTGCCAACGCTAGGACTTCTAGTACTATGTTGAATAGCTGTGCTGATAGTGGACCTCCTTGCCGTGTTCCTGACCTCAAGAGAAAAGCTCTCAGTTTTTCCCCATTGAGAATGATATTCATGTTGTTTTTCATAGATGGCTTTGATGGTATTGAGGTATGTATTGTCTGTCCCTACACTTTGAAGAGTTTTGATCAAGAAAGGATGCTGTAGTTTGTCAAATGCTTTTTCAGCATCTATTGAGAGTATCATATGGTTCATGTTCTTTCTTTTATATTAGTGTATTGGATCACATTGGTTGATTTGTGGATATTGAGCCATCCTTGCAGCCCAGGAATAAATCCCACTTGGTCATTGTGAATAATCCTTTTAAAGTACTGTTGGATCCTGCTGGCTAGTATTTTGATGAGAATTTTTGCATTGTATTGCCTATAAGGCGACTATTACTGTATATTTTCTCTGTTCCTTTCTGGTGTGTTACTTTTAGGCTCTCTCTTTGCTTAGAGGACCCCTTTCAATATTTCCTGTAGGGTTGGTTTGATGTTTGCAAATTCTTTAAAATTTTGTTTGTCCTGGAAGCTTTTTATCTCTCTTTCTATTTTCAATGATAGCCTAGATGGATATAGTATTCTTGGCTGCATGTTTTTCTCATTTAGTGCTCTGAATATATCATGCCATTCATTTCTGGCTTGCCAGGTCTCTGTGGATAGGCCTGCTGCCAATCTAATATTTCTACCATTGTATGTTAGAGA
Organism: Martes martes; assembly: GCF_963455335.1. Taxonomy (NCBI): domain Eukaryota; kingdom Metazoa; phylum Chordata; class Mammalia; order Carnivora; family Mustelidae; genus Martes; species Martes martes. Next base: position 63,385,995 of record NC_137888.1, on the reverse strand, counting down.
CTTCTTGTCCTGAGGTGCTTCCAGGATTTTCTCTTTGTCACTAAGACTTGTAAGTTTTACTATTAGATGGCAGGGTGTGGACCTATTTTTACTGATCTTTGTTGGGGGTTCTCGGTACCTCTTGTATTTTGATACTTGTTCCCTTTCCCATATTAGGGAAATTCTCTATTATAATTTGCTCCAATATACCTTCTTCCCCTCTTTCTCTTTCCTCTTCTTCTTGGATACCAATTATTCTAATATTGTTTCATTTTATGGTGTCACTTATCTCTCAAATTCTCATCTTGTGGTCCAGTAGTTGTTTGTCTCTCTTTTGCTCAGCTTTTTTTTTTTTTTTTTAAAGATTTTATTTATTCCTTTGACAGACAGATATCACAAGTAGGCAGAGAGGCAGGCAGAGAGAGAGTCAGGCTGAGCAGAGAGCCTGACGCAGGGCTTTATCCCAGGACCCTGGGATCATGACCTGAGCCGATGGTAGAGGCTTTAACCCACTGAGCCACCCAGGCACCCCTTTTGCCCAGCTTCTTTATTCTCCATCATTTCGTCTTCTTTATCACTAATTCTCTCTTCTGCCTCATTTATCCTAGCAGTAAGAGCCTCCATTTTTTATTGTACCTCATTAATAGCTTTTTTTTATTTCAACTTGGTTAGATTTTAATTCTTTTATTTCTCCAGAATGGGATTTTATTTCTCCAGAAATAGATTCTCTAGTATCTTCCATGCTTTTTTTGAGCCCAGCTATCACCTTGTTAATCGTCATTCTGAACTCTAGATCTGACATTTTACCAATGTCCATATTGATTAGGTCCCTAGCCTTTGGTACTGCCTCCTTTTTTTTTTTTTTTTTTTTTTTTTTTTTGTGGTGAGTTTTTCAATCTTTTCATTTTATGCAGGTAAGAACATATGAATGAGAGAGTAAAATACTAAAAGGGTGACAAAGACCCCCCAAAAATGTATGCTAACCAAATCAGAAGAGACCCGGAACTGGGGGGAGAACAAAGGGGAAAACAATTAAAAAAATAAAAAATAAAAAAAATATATATTAGACTGGTGAATAGAACGGAGCCACACACTTGATTTTGTGTATATTCTGGTATCTTAGAAGAAACTACCTCCCGAAATTTAGAGAAAAAAAGCTTATATATATGCAAAAATAAGGGTAAACATAATGAAGGGTTGGAATATGATTGTAAAGATGAAACGTAAAAAAATTCTAAAAAAGGAACTGACATGTTGGTTGGAAAATAAAAGAAGAAAGAATGTGATTAGTCTGGAGCTAGAGTTAGGGTCTTTTTTTTTCTATTAGTAGAAATTATATCCAAATTTTAAAGAAAAAGAACCTATATGTATGCAAAAAATAATGTTAAATATAATGAAGGGATAAAATATGAGTATAACAAGGAAAATTTAAAAAGATTTTTTAAAAAGCTATTGATAAGATACAATAGTTGAAAATCATTAAAAGAGGAAAGAGGAAAAGTTTAAAAAATAGAGTAAGAAAAAAATAAAATTAATAAAATTTAACTTTGCAAGACTAATGGCTCATGGGGAAAAAGCCATGAATTATATGCATTACTTTCTCTAGCTCTGGAGTTCTGCAGTTCTCTTTGATTAGTAAACTTAGTCTTGGTGTATGTTCTTGCTTAATTTCCTGTGGTGGAGGGGGGGGCTGTTACCGTGATTCTCAAATGTCTTTGCCTGAGGTGGAATTGCACTGCCCTTTCCAGGGGCCAGGCTAAGTAATCTGCTCAGGTTCACTCTCAGTGGCTTTTGTTCCCTGAATGCTTTCCGTAGAGTTTTGGAGGAGGGAATGAAGATGGTGGCCTCCTAGTCTCCAGACCAGAGGAGCCGAGAGCTGGGGCCCCACTCCTCAGTTCACCTTCAGAGAAAAGCAGTCAATCCCTCCTGTCTTCCTGGTCTCCAGTGGTCTCTCTGGTTACCCGACCTGTGACCAAGTATTTCTATCTCTGGTGCACAGCCCCTTTTGCAGCGTCCAAACCCAGCATATTCCTGCCACAAGCTTCTGTGCTACTCCTCCCAGAGGAGGAAGGAGGGAGTCTCTCTGGATCTGTCACTTGCGGGGTCCCAGCTCAAAGAGCAGTGGTCCAACTGTGCCTTGGATCACAGTTTAAGGTAACCCACTCCTCCCCTTGAGAGCTGTCTCTGTAGCCGGCGTCCCTGCTCTGATATTTGGCAGCTCTGCCATACTCAGGCACCCCTGGTCTTTCTGTGAACCCCGCGGTTCCCGAGACCACACTGTTTCCATGAGGGCTCCACCCCCACTTAGCCTCTGGAGTGACATCCCTCAGTGGAGCAGACTTGTAAACATTCTGTTTTTGTGCTCTGTCGCTCCACTGTGCTTGCTGGGATGTGGCCCCTCCCCCTGTGGTTTATCTTCCCGTTGCTTCAGATTCACTTCTCTGCACCTCCTACCTTCCTGAAAGTGGTGGATTTTCTGTTCCTAGAATTGCTGCTTTTCTTCCCTTCTATCTCCTGTTGAGTTTGTTGGTGTTCAGAATAGTTTGATAACTATCTAGCTGAACTCCTGGGACCTAATGCTAGTGCAGTTTCCTACTCCTCCACCATCTTGCTTCCTCTCACAAATGGTCCCAACTTGTTCTTAATGAAGATTCTCCTGTTCTCATGAACAGAGACCCATGTGACCTCCAAAGGTGGGGCTTTCCTTAGTAGCAGTGCTTCTATGTAAGCAGGGTTAACATTTCTGTCTGTACTTTCAGATGGCCTCACTAAGTTGCTGGGAAATCCAAATGGGTGCAAAAAAGTAATTTTTTATAAAGGAAGACTACATAGTAAGCACAATTTTCTGTAGTCTATTTGCTAATGATGCATAAAGGTAGTCTGATAGAGCCACTCATTTTGATTGCAGTAACTAGAAGTCTAGAGCAAGTGTATCACTTCTCAGTTCTTTTTCTCTGAAACATTGGATGAGAAATAAGCTTTACATGATATTTCAGAGAAGATCATAATAGTTGGTAAGAATTGTCTCTTGTATATGACAAAACATAAACTCATCAGTGTCCCTATGAGGCAGATAAATAGCCCCCTCTTTCCATTCTGGCTCCTGAGGCTCAGAGAGGTGAACTGACACTTTCAAAGACACACAGTAGATGAATTCCAGACCAGGAAACAGAAGCCAGCACTTAAATTGTTATTCAGGCAGTGGATACAATTGAGCTCCTTTCAAATCGAAGGATGTAGGGTCACCACATTACTAGCATTTTCTATAGACATTATGTGAATCACCACATGCAAATATGGCCCTATCAGAAAATGTACATCACTTGTTGCTTGATGGTAGAAGATGAGAATCAATCATGTGTTTTCAGAAAAAGGGACTCTAAGAATGAAGTCCGAACCAGTTATTTTCAGGCTGATTTGAAATTACTGATAGGAAGTCAAAAAGACAGATAAATCTTCAATTCAGAGAGAGCAGGACCAACTTGTTTCTTGACCCAGATGACGAATCATTTTTCACCCTCACCTGTGACACAAACTACTCACTTTCTAGCTGCTCATTTCCCTTCTCTGTATTCTGTCCGCACAGTAGCACCAGCTGACACGTAGAAAAGAAACGAAGAGAAAGAGAACAAGTTGGCAGGGAGTCAATATATTTCAGTGTTTTATTACTACAGATGCTAGTAGCATTTAGTTGGTGAGTCTGAGGAAAGAATGAGTATTTCTAAAGTGACTTGGTTATCAGTGGAAATGATTAAAGGCAGAACAAAAAATCTATGGATTAATTAGCAGGTCAATGGTGGTTGAGTAGCTAATACTAAATTACATGGTTTGCATGCAAGAGAAAGGATTAATCTTTGATATTTTCCAGCTTGGTTGACTTGTGTGTTAAAATTCCATGTCAGTGAGGAGAGATTCCCATTGATTGGTTGATAGGTAATGAGATCAGAAAAGATGGTCCCTGGATTTCCTTCAATTCTGCACACTCAAGATTTAATCTTGTTTTCTGTCAGTGATACATCCTTCTTGCTATAGCTACTGACAGTGAGATTTGAAGACTTGATTAATAATAAATAAAGAAAGCAGAGCTAACAATACTATGGGAGACGAGAAAAATCAGGATCAGCAAATGACATGTATTTGGGTGCCAAAAGGTACATATACATTCTGGGAGAGGTAAGGGCCAGTAAACAATCTATTCTTTGGAATAGATAGAGGTTTGAGCGATTGGAAGTTTGAAGATGAAGGGAAGCAATAGAATCACCAAGGGACCCACTGTTTCATTAACTCATTTAATACATATTTATGGAGATGGACATGTGCCCCTCCACATATATGTACCTTTTGTATATTTATAATTTTATATGCACTTACCTTATATATGTGTGTGTGTGTATTTAATCTGTGTATTTATGTAGATAAATTTCAGTGGGAGGGCAGAAATACAAAAATATAAATTAACTAATGGCTCCTTAAGTGAAAAGTGCTAGAAATAAAATGTAGAGCTTGCTAAGAGACTGGGAGTTCAAAGTGGTGGTTGGGGTCAGGTGTCAGTATGAAATAGGGGTGGTCAGGGTAAGTCTCTTTGAAAAAATAACATTTCGGCAAAGGTTTGAAGGGAATGAGAGTCTTGTCATACAAATAGCTAGGGGGAAACTGGCCCAGTAAGAGGTAACAGCCAATGCAAATACCCGAAAGTGGTATGTGGCTGGGGATTAATGGCAGAGTAAGGAAGCCAGTGTGGTTGGAATGGAATGGGCAAAGCCGGGGAGGGGTGTTATGGAGGTAGTAGAAAATAAAAATTCCTGATTGGCCTTTATAAGGAGCTCAGTTTGGAGACTGAGCCACAGTTCTGTGATTCTCTTCCCAATCCAGGAACAAAGAAGGGGCAAGACATTTATGATGGCTCCAGTGAGAGATAATGTTTCAGTAACATAATGTGTGTGATTAATCAGAAGGAAAAAAAAATTATCCTTGGGACTTTTCACGTAAATGCAATGAAAAGCAAACAACCAGGAGAGACATTTATGCAAACAAGGGAACTCTACTCTAGGAATTGGGAGCCAACTAGATTGCACTAAAGTGCATAATAATCATAAACTGTCATAGTGCTTTTGCTTTAGGTCTGCATCTAGGCAGACAATGCCTAAAACATTTTATCTCATTTACAAATAACTTTTATGTCCACTAAAATGTTGTTTTCATTTCAATTAATAATTGAGCCAAAAATACATTTATGAAACAGAACTTTTGCTGATGGCTATTGGACCTAGGAGAAGAAAACACAGGGAGGTTTTCCTGGATATAACTCAGTATAACATAAGCAGATGTTTGAAGGTATCAATAATCAACTGTGTCACATAATCTCTTTCATTCCATTTTGAATGAAAGGAAATGAGATTAGGGTATGAAAGATTCACATTAGAGCTACAGCAGTTGGCTGAACTATTTTGGGGGCTCTGTTGGCCTCAAATTCATCCACTTCTGGGGCACCTGGCTGGCTCAGTTGGAAGAACATGCAACTCTTGGATCTTGGGGTCATGAGTTTGAGCCTCACATTGGGTATAGAGATTATCTGAATGAATGAATAAATGAAGGGAGGAATGGTTAAAAATTTTTAAAAAGTAACTTCATCCTCTTCCATAAAACTTCCTTTCCCAGCAGGAGTTGGAATAAGCAGCTAAAGCCTCTTCTTACTATAAGGATCAGGTGTGTGTGCTGGCAATTTTATTTCATGTAAACAAGATATTATTGCAGTGCATGTTTTTGGGCCATATATGTCCATTCCAAAGGTATATATGCTGCTTGGTTATAATCAGTTTTCCCAAGAATGATTTGTCATCTTGAGTAGGTATGGTTTCAGAAATAACATGGAACCTCTACTGTAGCTTTGGTTTTGGATTGGTGCTCCACATCTCACACTGTAGATAATGTTGACTTCTTTGTCTGGCTCTCTTACGTTTACTGGCTTGCTATTCCTCTTTGAATTCAGACAGGATCTGTAATGTACCATCTTGGACAAGAGAAAGGGCAATATTTCTCACTCAACCTCTTCAGATGACTAATCAGCAATAATTACTTGACCCTAAAAGCCACTTCCTTAGGTCAGCTAAACTTTTGCTGCTGCAGTCAATCAGTATTCCCACACATGATCTGTCTGGTGAGATACTGCGTTATAGGAAAGAGTAAAAGCTAGGTGAGGATACTTGCCCTTCTCTTACCATTTCTGCTATGACTGGGTTCTTCTCTCTTGAGGATACAAGGCCACTTAATAAAATCTCCAGACTAAATTTAGGAAAAGGATTCTTTTCCTTGCTACCAGAGAATTATACCACTTAATGACGAAGAGATTATTAAACTACAATTATCTCCCCACCATCTCAAGGTCGAAAACTAGCTCTTTCAGCCTTGAAATCTTAGTCATGTCTTTGATCCGCAAACTAAAAAATATTTAAGGTGTCAAATAAGATGAATAAGACAGAAGTGGCTACTTTTAGTCTACTAAATCATGGAAGTTTCTCTGCAGAGCCATTCTGAATAATGTGGGTGATACTTCTTCCTAGAACTGGGGCAGTACCTTCATCCCCAAGAGCAGTACCTTCCTTGAAGCCACCAGGGTAATTAAGTGAGGCAGTTATCTCATAAAATTGTAAGATTTACTAATAAAATTTGGGGAGAGCGTGCTGGCCCTGTACTGCCTACTAGCACCTTAAGAATAGGCAGCACAGTAAACATTAATCACAGCTCAGTGAGATTTTGTTTGGCTTTGGGTTTTTTTGGCAAAAGTTTCTATATGCTTAGCCTCCTTTCACATGGCAACATCTTGGCAATTGCTCATAGGTTTTCCCTTCCTTGTGCCATAACAACCTGTGTATAACCTTAAGCAGTGGGAGCAGGGCCGTTCTCAGAAGACATGGGAGAGATTAACCTGCATCAATTACGGTTTCCTCCACTTTAATCGTGTTTGTTTCCAAGTTTTTATCCAGACAGTCTGGATTTTTAATAAGCCTAGCTAAGATGCACTCACCAGTCCACATTTGAAAGAACTTTTCTGGGTCAGGAACTCCTAAGTTGCTGCTCTGAAAAATACTGTTGAGCACCTCCAGTGTTTCTCTCAAAAAAAAAAAAAAAAAAAAAAACAAACAAACAAACAAAAAACATAGTAAGGAATTTTACTGCTGAATATCTAACTATACTCCATTTGTAAAAACAGATTGCAATTTGTTCAAAGATCAGGGGAATTGTGGGATGTCATCAGAATATAAAACACATTTTAGAAAACCATGTGAAATGTGGGCCAAGGTGGATTTACCAGGTACTCTGTCCTCACCACTTTTGCTGCCGTTCTCTTTCCAAACTTCTCTAGCACCAGCAGGTCCACAACACGTCTGTGTCAGTGGTAGGGCAGCCATCTTTTGTGTCTCCTACCCTAAGGTTTTCGTTATGCCATCTCAGAAAACTGATGAGCTATGAGGAGGATGATAGAATGAGCCAAAGAGTCATATGACCTTCTCAGTTGTTTGAAATGCATTAGGTCAGAGAGAGGGCAAGAATTGCTCTCATTGTCATTTACAGTCACACTGGGCTAAGACGGAGGGGATGTGAACACCATCTCTATGTCAAGTGACTGGTAGAGTGGTTTCCCACCAATAATAATTAAACTAATAATAATATAATAATGATGATAATGTGGTATTGCTGGCTCTGGTTTCCTCTGCACATTCCTCCCCAAAACCAGTCTCATTAAGGATATGCTTTGAGTTGAGAGGGGATTGGAAATAGATGCTGAAGAGAAACTTCCAAAAATAACACAATTGTGTGAATGTCTTTAAGATTTTGTGTTAGGCATATTTCATGAATTAGTAACATTAATAAGCCTGTTACTTCAAAGAAAATTTATTACTTGGAATACATTTCAAAGTAACTTCTTTCTTTCCTTACTCTGCTCTTATAAATTACCTCTGTCGACTTAAGAGAAATGGTGTTTTCCTGAAAAGGTGACTAAGTACCTTACCAACACTAACACTCTGTTGAAGTATTCACTACCAACACTTTTAGGTTGAAAATAAATCATTTGAATAACTGAGTGCATTTCATTTCCAATCAAGTTCCTAAAATTCAGCAATATTCTTGAGTGCCTATTATATGCAAGACATTGTGCTATGCCCTATGGGAATTCGAAGATGAGCAAGGTTTTTCCCCAAGTCTCAAGCAACACATGATCAAGTAGATGGAATGAGCAGTACACAAAATAACAAATCATTTTAATGAAAAACAATAGTCTAATTGATCTCTGGCACCTAGAGACTGATGACATCACTAATTTCATTTAAGTCACCAAACAGTGGCTGAGTATAGGGTTGGTTGATTGATATTTATTTAAATGATATGCTGAGAAGTAATAAGCATGATGGTCTCTTTAATTACCAATCTCCTGAGCAATTTTTCTTTTTCACTTTGGATTAATTTCCATTCTTGAATGAAAAATACCTCTCTACTACAGTTTGCTTGAATGAAATTGGGTGTTTTGGCAAGTTTGATTCTTCCCTGGGTTGGCTGTTGTGTGTGAACATGTACACATGTGTTTGTGGGTTTATTAGAGAACTTTCTAATAGAAACACCCTCTTGTTCTTGATTCCCTTACTGGACTGTGTTGGCATTACTAAATGGCACTACAAAGCAATAATGATATACTAATAGGAGCCACACACTGACACCTTTGTAAAAGTATGCCCCTTCTTTCTCTAACCCTTTCTGAGAATTGTGTATGCATGTATTGTGCATATTCTGTATATATGGAAATAACTTACATTTTAGTAGCACTTTACAGTTTACAAAGTACTTTCACTCGTAGCTCACTTGAATTGTACTACCTTGTATTGATCAAGGTAGAAACATTGTTATCTGTTTTATTAGTACCTTCCTTTTACACCTATATACAGCTTATCTCCAGATTAAGTCAATTCAGTCATAAACACAATCTTCCCACTCTTCTCCGTCTTCTTGACCACTGTCTTTGGCTAACCTTGCTCTAATTTCTTGCCTGCCTAATGCTTCAACCTCAGACTGGTGTGCCTACGTCTACTCTACATTTGCCCCATGATTATCCATTTCTCTATAAGCATCCAGGATATGCAAATTTGATTATGATGCTCCTCTGTTTAAAACATTTCCCTGGATACTAGTTGCTCATAAAATAAATTCAAAATCCTGATCTCTGTCTGTTGTGTCCTATTTTATTCAAACCTTCCTTTTTTCTAGGTTTATCTCTTCACTACAACACTTTCACAGCTATGCAGGATTATTATTTCAAATCATTTAAAAATGCCACAGCTGAACCATTTAAAAAAAATATGGCAGTTGTTCAAACTAAAATGGGCCAGATTTTTAATTTCTTTCTTTGCCTTCATACATACTTCTCCTTTCACCTGTATATATTTCCTCCGTTTCTTTACATGGACATTTTCCCCTCATCATTCAGATTTGAGTCTGGATTAAAAAATCACCTTGGAAAGACTTATCTGACCACATCATCCTCTGTTCTATCCTGAATTAGAGATTCCTGGCTTTTAATTCTTAGACGAATTAAACTTAACGTGTAACATTTTAATTCTCCCATCTTTCTATGTTCTCCCATTATATATAAACTCCATAAGGCTTGGGACAGGCTTCTTCTGATCACAAATGTTATCTCGAGGTTCAGTACGATACCTAGCTTTTGGTAAGCCTTTAATAAGTATTTGGTGAATAAAGAATAATTAACCTAAAAAAATACCATGAATGAGATATTTCCATCATCTCATTTAGTTCAACAAAGGGCAGTGTTTCCTGATTTTGATACATACTGCAGTTGTTTATGGTGCTGTCAATGGAGGAAGTTGGGAGAAGGATCCACGAGGCTCTATGTACAACTTTGTGCTTGCCTAGGTGCTTCTGGTATTTTTTAAAATAAAAAGTTAAAAAATGGTGATTTACAAAGGCCAGATATGGTAACTTCCATTTATATTCAAGGAAAGCAAAGATTATAGAGTAAGGTCATTTGTAGAAGATTGTTATCCACCATGTGACATGGGCATTGTTGAGGAGAGCCACTCTGAGGTTTTTGACTTCTTCTGGATCTTTGGGTGGACTTAGCACCAAGTACCACATTTGGTCCCTTGGAGACCAATTGAATGTTCAATCGAATTGAATGTTCAAAAATTGAATGTTCTGGCCCAGAGCTTCTGTATTTGTGGTTTGTTTTATAACCTGAAAAGCTGAGCGAGAAAGAAATAGGACAGTACCTTTAGGTTCTCTCCCTAAAACCATTGATTCTGAAGTCACCCCAGGCAGTCAGCTCCCTGTACTTGTCTTATGTTCTGACTTGAGCTCCCTTTGCTTATTATTTATTTCATGTCTTCATTCACCAGTATTTATGAAATTTTCCATATCCCAGATCATGCTCTGAAAACTCTGAAAAAAAAGTGGAAAGTGATGCAGATTCTCCTCTCAAGAGAACTCATATTCTAGCAGATGGCATTTAAGTGAAAAGTTAACGATCGGGTAGTGCTGTAACTCCTGTTTTAGCAATAAATGCGGAATGCTAGGCACATAGAAGAAAAGACTTAGTTTGGCCTTGAAACATGTATAAATGCTTATTAAAGGAGGTTATTTCTAAGCAGAATGCTGCAGATTGGACAGCCAGGATAGCAGGACTGAATGGCAGAGTGGGGTGGGGGAGGAGTTGAAAGAAACGGGATCGTGCACAGAAAGTTAGAGGCAAGGGGGAGCAAGACTGGAAAGAAACTCTCCAGGAACAGGTATGCCTCTAACCCAAATAGCACTGACACCTGCCTTTGCATTCTGAAAAAAATATCAAGATATTTTCTCACTTCTCCCACCTGAGACACTGACAGACCAAGATATGAAAGGGGGTGGGCCTTGTTATTCTCCATTGACAAAGAGAAGCATCATGTCTCCGTTGCGTCCCCCTGAACTTGGATGCCGCGCGTGTGGCCGATGTTCTTTCCTGAAGAGCGAAGAGAATGTGAGGAGGAGGAAAAGGGAAGCAAGGAACAGACACAACTCTTAGGTTCCAAAGAAATCTATTACATTTTTCTTTTTTTGTCTCTCTTTTTTCTTTCTAGGTAAGTGAAACTGGTTTTTACAACAGAACTGTGATGGCCAGTCTGAATCAGCATATGATTTTCTCCACTGAATATACCACAAGTGACACCTCCATACTTTCCATCACTTCTACTTGATTTGTGAGTCTTTACCCAGAAGTGCCGGTAACAATCCAGAATTAAGACATATTTAAATGATTATATTTATATCTCCATAAAATGTTTAGTTACACCTTTCTTTAAGGTAAGTGAACCTATTCAAGTCATGATTTTACACAAAGCAGCACTGAGGGGAATATGATTCTCTGTACAACAATATCCAGAGGGAATTTTTCTCGAGGCGTACTCTTCCCTAATGTATTTTTCTTCATTTGATTTGCACTGAGTAACTTTTTGAGGGAGTCTTCAGGTAAGTGTCTTTTATTATTTGAGATACATCTCTCTTTCTATATGGATACTTCTGTTTTGTTTCTTTTTTCCATGAAAAGTAGTCTTGACAGTATGGAACTAGATAGATTTTTGGTGTGCTCGAAAGTCTTAAATATTGAAGTGTGTTGCTTCTTTCCCTCTGTATTATCCAAGTCTACTTGGAGGTTGGAGTTTTAGACTTGAAGAAAAGGGGCTCTTAGCAGTGCAGTGTAGAGTAGGATCTACTTGGCAAGATGGGACATAAATAGTAAAAAGAGGGAAAAGAATACGTGGGAGTTATTAAATATTTGAACAGTGACTGGTCCTAGAAAATTGGCAGCGACTCTTCTTGGCCTCTGGCCTGGGCTTGGCCCTTCTTTTGGCTTTTCGCACTTAGCAATTCTTTCATTCCTTATCTTGCTTTCCAAATTTACTTTTTGTTTTCTGCTCAGACTGCACTGACTATGCTGTATTTGGCTATTTGCGTTTACTGAGGGGATCTTAGTTGTTCCAATGGACTGACTTCTGTATGGCTTGTGTGTAATTTGGTACAGGTACCTCTACACTCTACAGGGAGATGACACACCTCCTTATTCATAATAATTATCCTAGCTGATGGAGCTCATCAAGCCAGCCCCTTGGCTCACTTGATGGGGACAAATTTTCCAAGGTGCTGCTGATTCTCTGTTTGAATCTTGTCATCAATATCCATGTGTGAAATTAATTACAAAGCACAATGGAATGGTCTTGCAGCAAAAGACTGAACAGCCTCACTTGAAGGTCACTGTTGGAATTGGCCTTCTGTGATACATTATTATAAACTAAACATTTCATTTTGTTTCATTGTTAGTTGAGTGCCTCATTCAATGGCCTACGATTGTGTGTCAAAATGGGTCTTGCTGTAGATGGAAAATGTAGGATGCAAGTATTGCTGTACATTGTGTAGCTTTTAATTTCTGAAGTGGAAAGGCCCAAAGCACCTCTGTCTTAATGGAAAAAAAGGAAAAATAGATTTAAACTGGTATAATGGTAAAGTGTTGGTGAATTTTGATTTCACAGATAATAAATATATTAAGATGATGATAATGATGTTAACAGTAATGATGTTCTAGGCCTGGACATCTCAGTGTCATAGCTTCTTTGAGCCACTGGTTTTGCTTTGTCTTTACCATTTACAGGTAAATGTGGATAACAGCCTAACACATAATTTTCATTTCCAAACTCTTGATACTGCTTATAAAAACATTCAAAGTAGCAAATGACTGTATTAGTAGATATTAGTTGTAAATTCTCAGTAGGAGAGATTCAATTGTGATTGAGTAATACCCAAACCAGCTATATTCCAAAGAAGTAACACCTGGGTTGTGACCCCTGGAATCTCAGCTAGGCTTCTCTCCTTGCCATCTGGGCAAGTAAACCAATGAATGGAAAAAGGATGTGCCCAGAATGGAGTGATGAGGTTCTTGAGGCTTTCACTTCTTACCATTTTTCTACAGAGCTATGACTTTCTTACTAAGATTCATCTCCATATTTTCACCATGTTCCTACCTCCACTGTTGGCAAGGGTAGTCACAATAATAGCTAACTTTTATCTTGTGCCTTCTCTTTGTCAGACACCATTCTAAGTGTTTCACTTGTGTTAATTCATTTAATCTTCACAACAAATGCATGAACTAGGTACGATTATGGATCTCATTTTTTAGTCAGGAATCTTAAACGTAAAGAATTTGAGTACTCCAACCAAAATATTTACTTTCTCCGTCTTTGCTATAAGCCACTATGAAGACTTACCAAAGGACTGCATGATTTGGAATTTCTTTACCTTTTGACTCACCTACTTTGGTGGTATAATTTTTATTATCAGTATCATCATGATCACTGTCACTTTTAACCTCCTTCTAAGCTTTATATTCCAGGTGACATAGGTACATTATCTTATTTAACTTCCACAATAACCAAAGATTGTACTTTTTTTTTTTTTTCCATTTTGTGGTTGAAGAAACCAACACTCACAGAAATGACTCTACAATTTTACGTGTAGTGTACGGAGTGACTAGTCAGGTGGCGTATGATGATGGATGGTGTGGGAACTTGTGTGTTTCAGAGATGTGTTTTTTGTGCGGTCTCCTAGCCTGAAGTGGTATCCCTTTGGAGAACAGCTCTGTGACAGAGCTTAGGTCCATGCAGTCCAGGGAAGTAATGACAAGAGGTGCTAGGTTTTGTGCAACTGATGACGATTTGATTATGCTGAATAAGCTTCCGTTGGGTGACTGTATAGCAATATTCATTTCATTCTGTATGTTTGTGTTGTGCAGGTCTGTGCTAAGACATATCTGTAATTTGGGAGCATCTTCAGCATCACCTTGTTTGACTTCAATCATCTCTTCTCCACAGCAGTCCCAAATGGGATAGTAGCACAGATGACTGAAAAAATATTCCCATTTCCACTACCACCCTTATAAACCCTCATCATCTACTTAAAAAAAAAAAAAATCTGTGTGGAAACCTTCAAGGAATCTGAATTTGGATTCATAAGATCTACTTTCACAAAATACTATTTTCCAGTTAATGTCTGTATCACTCTGAACGTTATCCTGTGAGTACACAACATTGATACTCTAAAACCTATGCTGGTCCCTTACACATTTGTTGGAATGAATTTATAAAATCACTTCTTGAAGGAGGTTTTTGTCAGGTCATGGGGGTGCAGGGTGAGATCAGAAAAAGGCCCTGGGTGCCTGGGGGAGTTTGGGAGTCAGGGGTTATTGTACTGGAAAGAAAAGGAGAGAAGGGGACTATATAATGAGGTAGAAGGCATTTTGCCTACTACACAGTTTACCCTGGGGCCAACTCTGTATATGGTTTCTGTCATACTTTTTGTCTTTTTGAGTAAGGAGAAGGTTTCTGGTAATAATGGTCTGCTTTCAGAAAGTACATGTATGATGAAATTGTCTGCCTCGGGCTACTTGTATTGATTGTTTTCAGGAAAATGTGTGATGAGCTAGGAATGCATCTTAGCACATATTATATTCTCTTTGGCAAACTGGGTTTATTTTTCTCTGTTCTGCTGACTTTTTAGAGGTCAAGGTGGGGATGGAGATATAACAGAACACATAATAAAGTAGAGGGGTATATGTGTTTTCATAGTTTTAAGACTGAAAAACAAAAGCCTCCAACTAATACCATAATGTAAAACTGCACTGTGGTAAATACATGTTGGTTATTTTGATGGGTTTTGTCATTTCCTCTCATACTAGAGACTGAAGGAAGTCCATAGAAACCACACCTAACAATCATGTGGAAATACTCAACCTAAATCTGGAGTAGTTTTATGTGTGATACTCTTAAGGATCGGAAGAGAAGAATTTCCAGTTGTCCTGTGTCCTTATGAAGTAGAATAATGATAAAGTGGTTACACATGGAAATATATTCTGTGAAACTCTTTTATTGATCTGAACATATTCAATTGATTTCTTGAAAGATTTTTTATAAATAAACACAGAAACACATGATTTTCCCCTAATATTGAAGTGATTAATACCTGAGACTTTGCTGAGGGATCGTATGTTTTACATACTCTTCACTGATAAAATAGGTCAGATGCACTTCATTTAGTAGATACCCATCAGGTTGAGATCCAGAATTGAACCAAGTACTCTGGACACTGTCTGGCAGGGCAACTCAAAATTTGTGTAGTGGGTAAATGACTGCCTCAGGATTCAGTGGAAGGTTTTGTGTTTGTTCTTCAGATGAAGATAATTTTTTAACTATACCTAAAGTTAGGTAACAGAAGACCATGTTCTAGGTTGATACATAGACGTACATTGCAGTTAGATGGCCTCCATTCATAACCTGATCGTCCACTTACCAGTTAGGTGGCTCTGGGCAAATTACCTCTTTATTGTGGGGATTAAGAAATTAATTCATAGAAATCACTCAAGAGTATTCTCTGGCCAATAGTAAGTGCTCAAGAAATATTAGTTCTTATAATTAGGCCCCAAGCAGGATTCTAAAAGAAATTCTCACATACTTTTCAGGGTCTTTCTTATCATCACTGTTAGCACTAATACCATCATCATTCTATAGGAAAAGTAGTTCCTCTGGGGCCTTTCTGCTTCTGACAGTGGAGACGACTCTATAGATTAATTATGGAGCTTTGCTTCTGCGAGGCACCACGTTTTTAACATTCATATTTCTTCCTGAAGGAAAAGAAATATTTTTGACTTGCGTTTTTAAACTATAATATTTAACTGCTGGTTTGCACAATTAATCAAGTGTTTTCATAATCTGGTTACTGTCTTGGACTTGTAGAATTTCAAATTAGGAAGGCTAGAATTATAAACTACTTTTGTATATCCTCACTGGGCCATATATGTACAAGGAAGTAAAAAATAAATGGAATAACTTAGATTGCTGAAGGGAAAAAACTGCACAACTCAAAATTTCTTCAATTATTTGGCTCCTTTAGGTTTAAGGTTTATTATGAATTACTTGTCTTTGCAAATATACATCATGCAAGTAAGAGTCTTAGACTTAAAAGCCCTCAGGTCATGGTGCCTGGGTGGCTCAGTCAGTTCAGCATCTGCCTTCGGCTCAGGTCATGATCCCAGGGTCCTGGGATGGAGCCCAGTATTGGGCTCCTCAATGGGGGGCCGTCTTCTCCCTCTGCACTCTCCCCGCAACTCATGCTCTCTCTCAAATGAATAAATAAATAAAATCTTTAAAAAAAGAAGATGAACCCAGACTTAAGTGCTGTTGAACCTGGTGTGGCATCTTATGTCCAGCCTGTGTTGGGATACCTCTCTCACTTCCAGAACTGTCTACATTCTTTCTTTGGATAAGTCAGTTAGAAAATCCTTTCTTCTTTAGATAAATGTTCTCCCTTCTGGTAATTTCCATCTTTAGTCCTTCACTTCCTCCATGAGGCCATCAAGCCTAGCTTTAGAATCCTGTTCTAAAATATTGAATGTATTTCTCCCTTTCCAACTTTGATGTGTTTCATGTTTGCCAAATTATTTAGTGAATTCCACTGATCCTCAATATACCACGTAATTAATGTGTTTTGTCTGAGAACCCCAAAGAACCAGATAGCCCATGCCCCTACTCCTGCAAAAGAATGCAGTCTTAGGATTTCCACAGGGACAGAGGTAGACATGCTGCTTCAAGTCCCCTAGCAGCATTCTGATCCAATTTTGATAGGGCAAAGTTATCCCAGGGCAAATAGATACAGATGTTGCCTTTTCCCGAAAAGTATCACAGGACTGCATTTCTTTTGAAATTAGTTTTATTTCTTGGCTTAAGGTAGTAACCTTTTATTCTCTTGAGAAAACTTTTTCCTGAAGAGCCTCTGGTTTGGACCTTGATTTCAAATTACAAAAACAAAAACTGAAGGAAAGAAAAGAGAGGGTAAAGTAAATAAAGGAGTGGAAGGAAAGAGAAAGAGAAGGTGGAAAGGGGGAATGGGATAGGGGAAAAAGACATTGGTGAGACATATTTATGATATGGAACTGATCTAAATCTGTAATTCAGAGAGTAAAAAGGTTTGGACAAAGAACCTCCTGGATTTATAATAGCAACCTGAGAATTTTATACATGGTGAATACTATTCTAAAGGTTATATTATTTATATATGTGTATTATGTCATATACATTATAATAATATAATTATATAGCATGAGTGTATAAACTTGCCTAGTCCTCCCTAAAGCACTTTGAAGTAAGCTTTTTTAATTTTTACAATTTTTTAGATTTTATTTATTTATTAAAGAGAGAGAGAGAGAGAGCATGAGAGAGCATGAGTAGGGGAGAGGGCAGAGAAGAGAGATAGGCAGACTCCCTGGACGCAGGGCTCAGTTCGAAGATCCTGGGATCATGACCTGAGCCAAAGGTAGAAGCTTAACCGACAGAGCCACACAGATGTCCCTGATGTCGATTTAATCATCTCACTTCTCTAATCAAGGTAATTGAGATACAGAGAGGTCAAGCAATTTGCTTAAAGTCACTCATCTGAGAAATGATGGAGCTGGAAGTTGATCTCAGGAAAAATCATTCTAGAGCCTATACTTTTAACAACACCCCCTCCAACAACAGTGGCTAACATTTATTGATGACTTACTAAATATCAGCTCTTCTAAAGAACTGTTTAATCTCACAAAGCCCTTTAAAGAAGATCAATCTATTATCCCCTAGATGAAGAAACAGGCACAAATATATTCAATGACTTCTTACACTCAGAGGTCCACTTAGCGGTAGAGCTAGAATTTGAATCCAACCTCGATGCTTTCCTGGAGAGAGGAATTGCAGCCAGGCCCTTCAAGATGTGATCTAGTGGATGAAAAGGGCACATGCCTAAGTACTCAGGATATATAGTACTCAAAAATAGATGAAGAATACTTAGCAGTATGTCAGGGAGTAGAAATGATTGTAGTGCAATCTGATTACACAAGTGCAGACAGAACGCTGCCTGGTATATCTGATGAGGGAAGATAAGCATGCTCTTAGTTTGCATGGAAGACGTGTACAGCAAGCAATTAAAAAGAAATTAAGGAAGAGAAGGCTTAAAGAGCTATCATTTATCTCGTCAAGCTGCCTTAAGAAGATGTTAGGGAACTGAGGGAGTGAAGAAGTACAAAGTCCCCTTGAACTTGAACCTGTAGAGAACCAGGAATCCTGACCAGTTCTGTGCTAAGATGTGCTCAGGGCACTCACCTGGGGTAATCACCTCCTTTCTCTTCCATCTCTCTCTGCTCTGGCATTTTGGCTCTTATCTTTTCCCACTTACATCTTGAGAAATGTGGTCAGAGACTCGGCAACAATGTAGAAATTTTAAATAACCAGTCTTTGCTTCTGTCCGTCTCACTCAACCCATTTTTTTTTTTTTTTTTTTACTGACAGGAGTACCTGGTTACCACGTGTTCGTTGTCTCCCAGCTTCCCCTGAATGAAAGGAAGGGGACTTGATTATATTTAGTCTTTAGCTGGTCCGTTTTGCATAGGACCTGTTATTTGTAATGTAACTTCTGCCTCAGGTGTCCTTCTGCTCTCTTTTATGTCCCTTGTGCCCCGTATCTTTGAACTTATGCCCATCATGAAACTCCCACGAGACCTCTCCTTCCTTGGATAGATGCTTCATTAGCTTACCTAAGCCGGAAGTTCCCACACGTTTTTGGGGATAGATTGCATGTAAGATAAAATCGATGCACTACTCTCTCTGAGTTACAATTTCTTATTTTTCCAAAAATGTTCAAGAAAACATTTCCATTTATTTTCACTAGAATTTCATGAATGTAATAACATTTTCATTCTGAAAACAACAGGAAAGACATAATCTCAAAATGAAGGGAAACCCTTTACATTGAAAAAACTTACCTTTATGAAAATATTCAGAGTGGTTTTTCATTATCACCATGGCCCAAAATTAGGGAAGAGCTGAACTTATATTCCTGTAGGTATGCTGAGATACGCATGGCCTTCTTTAACTTAAGATTCTAACATTCCTCTTAGCAAAAGCTATTTCTTAAGGATTTGTGGTTGTACGTGACTTAGTCACATCATTGTTTTCATGGCTCAAAGCAGTGAGGTCATAGTCTCATAGATCATTAGAGTGCTTGTGAGCCACTGAGATCATTAAGTTCTAGGCTTCTTTTCACATGACTTTTGGGCCATATACTGTCTCATGTGGATTACCTAATGGTTGTGATTTCTGAGTCTTGTTTTTATTTAATGAGTGTTTATCCCTACTCTATGTCAGCGCCTGTGTTAGGCCTAAGGTTTACAAAGAAGACTGAAGTGGCATCTTTGCCCTTGGATATTCACTAATTCGCCTTCACACCTAGCTGCCTGCCCTTTGGATATTTTTGCTAACTGCATCTTGTCTCTCATAGCCAAGCTGAGACTTATGAGTAAGGTGAGACTCGGGGAACCCTTGAATCAGAGGAAAGGGTAATAAGAAATTGCCAAGCACCTGCTTAGGCTTCTTACATACCCTCCGTTTTTATCATCAAGAAAATCTTTTGAGTGGGTATGGAATTCAACAATTCAGAGATGAGGCAGCTATCGAAGAGAGGCTCAGAAAGTTGTCCAAGGTTTCTCTAACACATCCTGAGGACTTTTCCCGGGTTCTGCTTGTCTCATTCCAAAGACCCTGATCTTTTTACTCCATCTACACGCCTTCAAGAGAATGCAGGGATTCTAATGAGAACCCCAGTGAATGCTGAGCCAAGCTTTGTTCCCATTACGTACAGTCTTTGTATTTGCATAATTATCCTTTGCGTTTACCTTCCGGATTTTTCAGTGGCTGCTCTGTCTACTTGAAATCTTTGCATAGCTATGTATTTTTGAATCACCCTGTAATTTTCAGCTCCCATGTTACCTCTTCAGTGAAACAATTCCTGACCACTCTCCTTACAGTTACCTTCTTATTACACTATCCCCTTTCCATGTTGTAATATTTTAGTACCATCCTTGCAATCTGAAATCATCTTATGTAATTGTTTATCTGCCTCCCCCCACCCACAAAGAATGTAAGTTTTTGAAAGCCATGTACTTGACTGGTATAAACAACTATGTTCCTAACATTCGAACGTTATTTAACACAGAATATATACCCTCCATAAAATTGTGGAGAAATGAATGTATTTTTCAGATAAAATTAGCATTGTTATTCATTCTTTATTAGAATATCACATTACCTTTGAAAATTCTAGATATCCTCATTCTCACAGAAGGTGTATATTTCTAAAGAGTTGTGTAATTTTTCATAGTTAAAAAATAGCAATTTTCTATTATGTCAGATGTAATTATTTAGGAGACCTGTAAATCTTAAGCAAAAAGAAAACCCCTGTGTGTAAAAAAATTGCCTTCTTTCAAGAATTCACCTTTCCACATTCATCTTATCGTGATGTATCTCACGTATTTCACAAGTGGCATATATTTAAGGTGGTAGGCTAATGAGGAAAATTATATATTCAGTTTCTGGTTAAGGGCAACCTGGGTGTAGTTCTCCTCTGCTGTCAGCAGGGGTCTCAAAAAGCTTTTTACCCACCAAAATGTCTACACACACACACACACACACACACACACAAAGTTGCAGATATATAATTTGTTTTATTGTTGTTAACAGAATGGAACGCATATACTTTTAAAATTTATCAAACCAATTTTAAAAGTCTCTCTTTTGAAATGATACACTGTGGCTTTTTTTGTTGTTGTTGTTTTTTGTTTGCTTATGAGCATCCATGACTTGTTTTAGTGTTTACCTAGCACTAAATTGGTAAGTATATCTTACTCATCAGAAAATAGGATGTAGAAAGAGTACTGATTTATTTGTTTCTAATTTAGAGTTCACAAATTCACAGTTCTTAACGTAGCTCCTGTCTTTTAAGCAAGTTCAAGGAATTGCATGAAATGAACAGAAACGGCATAAATATAGCCTCTTCTGTCTGCCTCTTTCTAAATTTTTCAGTGCCTTGTTAAGGAAATAGCCGATTGCAGTTGTCTTTCAGAAAACATCCTCTACTCAGCTGTACTAAGATGAGTCAGGCACAGTAACTGCCTCCCTCTGCCCTTACATATCCCTGATTTCCGGTTGGGGAGCACAGAGTCCAGTAGCATTTATACCTGTCCTCTACCACTGCCAACTACTTTTGGCATTTCCCATCTTATCTACATTCCCCAGCAAGTGCCAAAGCAAATCACCTTAGCAGAGCACCCCTTTCTAAGTTTTTTTTTTTTTTTCCTCCCAGTGTACCCACTGATGTCCCATTACTCTGACATTCTTCCTGAGAGCCGCTCTTCCTTTTTACTCCCATTACCAGTAGGCATGGACAGCTATAAACAATCATTATGAAAAACAACACATCCAAAGCACATCTTTACCTGTGCTTCTGTAATATTTATGATAAAGCATTCTCCCAAACTGTTTTTTTTTTTTTCCTCCCAAACTGTTGATTGTTGAGGTGTCCCTGTTTCACTACATCTATCTAGATTGGTGGATAGAAAAATGTATAGATGGATGGATGGGTGGGTGAATAAATAAGAAATCTCTAACAGTTGTGTGGGATATGAATATAAACTGCATGCACACACATACATATACATACACACTATATTAGTGCACATATATGTGTATATTTATGCATACTACAGATTATAACTCTTTATTTTTGTGTTTATCCATTAACTTGTTCATCTAGATAGTAAAACCTAAGGATACTGTGAATTGAGTTAACCCAAGAGACAACTTCTTCATATTGACATTGAACTGGGCGAAGAAGGTAAAAAAAATCTGCCTTCAAACCTGTATAATAGATGAAAGGTTATAAACCTCTGATGTGGAAACCTCATGTACAAATGACATGCAGCTAAATTCAGATATTCTATATAAAGGGCATATGTGCTGAGAGGAATGAAATCACACCATAGAACTAAGGTGGGATTCTAGTGGAAGATGTTTCCATGAGTGTTAGGAGCCCAAATCTGAGTCAGTGAGTCAATCCCAGGTTGTCCGAGAAGGAGGGCATCCATGTCCAGGAAGAAAAAGGACTCAGCAGGTCCTACAGACGAAGAGTGGAAGAGAGTCTGCAGCTTGGATTCCATGCTTGAGTCTCCAAGACTCTCTCATCCTGGAGACAATAAGAGCTCAGACTAGTGACTTTCCCACTTACAAAGAATGAATGAGTCAGGGAGCACTAACTGAGAAAGCATTGTCAAATTCCTTCTTCATTTCTGTGTTCATTCACTCTCTCTCTTGCTCACTAACCTTTAGGCATATCTCAACCTCTGATGTTCCCTAGGGTTTTCTCACATGTTCTTCCTTCCATCTTAAATCTTTCCCCACATTTCTTCACATGATGGGTCCATTCTCTTTTTTAGCTCTTAATTATTTTAATTCCTTAAAATAACTTTTCTTGACCCAGTTTTATCATAACACACTGATTATTTCTCATAACTGGCAATTATTTATGAATTTGTTTATCTATTTATTATATTTCCCAGGAGATATGAAAATCCATGAAAGCTGAAATAATACTTGTTCCCCACAACATTGTGTGCCCATGGCCCAGAATGGTACCTGGCACACAGTAGGAGGTACTAGGTCGATAATGGTGTAGCTGAGTGTGTGTGGTGGGCAAGGGCACAGCGAGCATAAATATGAAAATATTCAAACTAAAAAAAGTCTTTTTTTGCAGAATCCAAAATGAAAATCAAATCTAGATTTAATTTAGCCATGATCTGAAGGAGAACAACAATTCCAAATGCTTACATAGAAACCATATTATGTATTGAAAGCATATATGGTCTGTAGGTAAGTATTTAAAGTATAAACTGATACAAATATTTCCTGGGGCATGACTTCATATTTCCCAGAGGTACAAATAACCAAAAAAAAAAAAAAAAAAGAGTTACACGCTGTAGCATTGAAAGCCTCCTGGGATATTGGAACTGATATGAAAATGTCTTTGTCTTATAAGATTAACATCCTCCTCTTTAGAATGCTCTCTTTCTAATGTATAAGATCTGTCATCATTGGCAGCAATATCAGCATCATGAATATTTATTAATTACTCTACAAGGAGTTGTGCAGTCTGGTTTAGAAGTAATCCCTGCCTGTATGGAAATTTGCAAGCTATAACAAATGACATTTGTATCGGTGACAAGGTGAATTTCTATGAACCAGCAAATGTCCATCGACAGTTAACATATTAGTAGATTATGCCTGTGTTGACACTTCCATTCTCAATAAATGGTTTGCCTCATTATCCAGTGGTTGTTATTGAGCCATTAGTGCTATCCATGCATCAGAGCAATTGTTTATTGAAGCAAGTAAAGTTGTGAATTAAGTATGTGCTTCCTTTGTTCCCAAGAATAGTTTCTATGTTCTACCATTTTCTCCTATGCTCAGAAGAACCCAGACGCCATCAGGGAGGGGTGTCCATCTGTCCTGCTCACAGCTACATCTCCATCTCGCAGCAGGACTGACTCACATAACAAGTTAGAGCTCAGTAGGTGTGTGTTAAACAATTGAGGAAGTTTAGATATTTTTCTTTAAATATTGAGTGCCTACTGTATATCAGACACTAGGCTAGGCACTTTGCATATGAAATTTCATTTAATCCCCCACTACAAATTTTTAATTTTATGATTTTTATTATCCGTATCTTACAAATAAGGAAATTGAGATTTAGAAAGCTTCCCTTGCCTATGAGTACAAATCCAGTCAGTACAAGAGAGAGTACTGAGACTCAGGATACTTTCTTCCATCTTACTAATGCTATTAGACCACGAGGCACTTGGAAGTTGGTAAAACGGAAAGTCCTGAATTACTGAGGCTTGGGTGGTTGATATTCTGTAGTCAGTAGGTGAGTGTAGATAGAATTCACTAATGTTTCCTGGAAATGTCCACAAAGGCAAAATTAACCATTTTACAAATATTAGTAAAATTCTATACTTTGTAGATTATAGGTAGGCTACCGTAAGTTTTTAAATAAAAACTTTATTGCAAAGGAAGAGGAGCACTTTATAGAATATTAGCTATGAGATATAAGACTCAATTGGTTCCCAGTTCTGCTTTTTACAGCTGTACAGCTTATAAGGCATACTTAATTTCTCTGTGCCTCAGTCTCCTTATCTGTAAAATGGAGGTAATTGTGACAATATAGTAACTCTAATATGTTTTCACATAGGCTGACAAATACTAAATTCTCAATAAATGTTAGCTACTCTCATAATTCATTCATTCTGTTCCAGAAATAAGAAGACATGACACATGTTCTTCAACTTAATGGATAAAAATCCGTTTCAAACTATAAATGGTGTTTTTTAAGTATACTGTGTCCATTTCTATGTCTCTGTCCATGACTATGTAGAAACCTAGAGTTATAATAAAGTTCCAAAGATGAATAATTTAGTTAGAACGATAGAACTGCCTCTCCTTTACTGGGCTGTTAAGTATCCAATTGTATGTTTTTTGCAGAAAAATCCTCAGATATTCCATTTACTATAAAAAGTACGAATATTGGGCTGACAAAGAAAAATGTATTATTTCATAAACAGTACCCCAGATCAATATCTCAACCACTGTCCTACCACTTTTGGCTCTAAAGAGCCTTGCATTCAGCCCTCCTGTATGATAAGTGACTCTGGCACACAGGGGAAGGGCGTGACAATGATTTAGGCAAGGTTTTAATTACAGTAAAATCTTCTCTAATGAAAACACCATATCTATATTTCACTCATACAAAATATCAAAACAACATAAATTTTAAAATGGGGGAAGATCATCAGAATCCTATCATTCCAAGAAACAGACTCTTGTTTTTCTGTATTTTCCTCCAGAAGTGATTATATATTTTTCCCACTCTGAACATTATTTTAATTTAGTTTAATTTTTTCAGTGTTCCAAAATTCATTGTTTCTGCATCATACCCAGTGCTCCATGCAATACGTGCCCTCCTTAATACCCACCACCAGACTCACCCAATCCACCACCCCCCTCCCTGCCAAAACCCTCAGTTTGTTTCTCAGAGTCCATAGGCTCTTGTGGTTTGTCTCCCCCTCCAATTTCCCCCATATCACTTCTCCTCTCCATTTCCCAATGTCCTCTGTGTTATTCCTTATGCTCCACAAATAAGAGAAACCATATGCTAATTGACTTTCTCTGCTTGACTTGTTTCACTCAGCATAATCTCTTCCAGTCCTGTCCATGTTGATACAGAAGTTGGGTATTCATCCTTTCTGATGGAGGCATAATACTCCATTGTATATATGGACCATATCTTCTTTATCTATTCATCTGTTGAAGGGCATCTTGGCTCTTTCCACAGTCTGGAGACTGTGGCCATTGCTGCTATGAATATTGGGGTACAGATGGCCCTTCTTTTTCCTGCACCTGTATCTTTGGGGTAAATACCCAGTAGTGCAATTGCAGGATCATAGGGTAGCTCTATTTTTAATTACTTAAGGAAACTCCACACTGTTTTCCAAAGTGGCTGCACCAACTTGCATTCCCACCAACAGTGTAAGAGGGTTCCCCATTCTCCACATCCTCTCCAACACTTGTTGTTTCCTGTCTTGCTAATTTTGGCCATTCTAACTGGTGTAAGGTGGTATCTCAGTGTGGTTTTGAATTGAATCTCCCTGATGGTTAATGATGATGAACATTTTTTCATGTGTCTGTTAGCCATTTGTATGTCTTTGGAGAAGTGTGTGTTCATGTCTTCTGCCCATTTTTTGACGTGATTATCTGTTTTGTGTGTGTTGTGTTTGAGGAGTTCTTTATAGATCTTGGATATTAGCCCTTTGTCTGTAGTGTCATTTGTGAATATCTTCTCCCATTCCGTGGGTTGCCTCTTTGTTTTGTTGACTGTTTCCTTTGCTGTGCAGAAGCTTTTGATCTTGATGAAGTCCCAAAAGTTCATTTTTGCTTTTGTTTCCTTTGCCTTTGGGACGTGTCTTGAAAGAAGTTGCTGTGACAAATGTCAAAGAGTTTACTGCCTATGTTCTCCTCTATGATTTTGATGGATTCCTGTCTCATATTGAGGTTTTTCATCCATTTCGAGTTTATCTTTGTGTATGGTGTAAGAGAATGGTCGAGTTTCATTATTCTATGCATAGCTGTCCACTTCTCCCAGCACCATTTATTGAAGAGACTGTCTTTTTCCACTGCATATTTTTTCCTGATTTGTTGAAGATTATTTGACCATAGAGTTGAGGGTCCATATTTGGGCTCTTTACTCAGATCCACTGGTTTATGTGTCTATTTTTGTGCCAGTACCATGCTGTCTTTTGATTGCTGTGAAATCACAAGCATTGGTCCATGCAGCTACTTATTCTTCTTACATACTCTGTTAGTTGGTCATATGCCTGTAATTTGCTTAATCAGTCCCTCCTGATAGACATACAAACTGTTTCTTTCCCTTTTTGATAAATAATATTATAAAAATATCTTCTATAAGTATATTTCTTTATTAATTTAATATGCTTCTTGTAGAACGAATTTCTGGATGTGGGATGGTCAAAGGCTTGGTCAAAGGCTTTGATGAATTTTATGACACCTATATTATGAAGTCAAATCTTTTCCCAAAGGGTCAGAAGCAAATCATGAGTATCCCAGACTTATGATTGCCTTACTATAGTTTTTATTGTCCTTTAGTGTTCATCCTTTCATTAGCATGAGCCAATAACTCAGTTTAGTATGGACTTTGAGATGTCAGATTCATCACTTCCAATAACTCAGTTGTAACTCCTTTTGTAGAAATTAGTTTTTTATTAGTGTTTGTCCATTTAGCTGTTGATACTTTGCTTTTATTTTATGTGAATGGGACATTTATATAATATAAACTTTAATAATTTAATATTTCCTGTTAATCTTCCTGTCTTCCATTTTCACTGCAATTTTTCATCCTCAGAAGTTTAATTTTATGTAGAAAAATAGACTGACTTCTTCCTTTTTGAGTTTGCTTAATGTCTTAGAAATCCCACAGTTCTTCCACAGACCTGATAAATGTAGGTTTCACTGCATGTCTTTCTTTACCTAAATAACTTTATTTGGTTATGTGGTATAAACTGAGTATCTCCTTTTTCAAGTGAGATGCTAAACCTTTTCCTTAGCATCATTTATTTAATTACATTTTCTCTACCCATTGTTTCATGATGCTTGCTTTGTCATATATTATATTCTTATATGTAATTGGATCTGTTTATAGGCTTTTTGAAAACAGGATTTGACCTATATAAAGCAATGATGACTGGACATGCTTTAGGATGTTGATTGAATGCTTCTACATGGCTTCTTCTCTATGGCAGGTTGTTAACATTTGAATGTTTTATAGAAGCGAATTCTTAAAAAGATGTTGGTGAGTGCATTGGAAACCTTTTAAAAAGGCTGTAATTAGCTACTCTGGGAGAATGTTATAGGCTTTGATGGGCCCCTCAGTGGCAGTTCTAGTGGCCTATCCTATTGACTGACAAAAGATCGTAGGGGAATATTTAATGTTGTTTTAATTAACAACCCCTAAAAGAAAATGTCAATTATCTTCCATTAGCCTGAGGCCTTATCTTTCCAAAATTTTCCCTCACCCCCTTTAAAATGGTACATAGAAGACTGATTCTTTCATTCCCCCATGGACATCCATCATCTTTTGGAAATGAGATCAATGTTTAGTACATTCTGAGTTAATGATGATTTTCAGTCTAACAGAAAAAAAAAATTATACACCCTTCAGAATATCTACCTGCCGATGACACGGACCTTAATTTTGGGAATCTGTTTCTCAGATGGTGAAACAAGAAGGTTTGGCAATCGCAGAACATAATTAAACCTATAAATTTGTCACATGGGAATTAGAAGAAACAGACTGGGTGTCATCCTTATTTCTTCACTTACTCTGTGTGGCTTTGGGCACATTTGCCTGCAGTCAGTTTCCGTTTTTCGGTTGTAGAGGGTAAGTACTAACTTACCTTAGAATTGTTGTAAGCCTCTTAAGCACGAAACTCACGACTTAGTGTCTATCATGTGGCTTAGGGAGTGGTGGCCATAGTCATCATTGGTTACATTAGATGGGCATTTTCAGGTCTAGAGGCAGAGAAAATAAATAGGACATTTTAGGTAAAGACATGATTTTTGCTTGTGCTATCTCTGCTTGTATTGGAGGACTAGGTGGACATCGCAGAGAGTTAAAAAGGAGAGTTCCTAAATGAAGGAGTTTTAAATTTTAAGGCAGCATGTATGAGTACAGTTTTTGTTGCTGTTGTTTTCCTTTTCTTAGGGTTCTATGTCAGATTTTGTTACTGGCTGGGAGAAAAATGCCAGCCTACTAGTGCTTAGGCGCGCTGTTACAATGAAATCATCCCTCTTCTGTGATTGCCTGGGTTGGCCGGTAGCTCCGCTGCTGAGAGTTTTCCTACCCCTCCTTAACTGTTGCAACTCCATGTACTTAAGAATTGGCGAGAGATTCCTCAATGTGGACAACGAATAATCTTTGACTTCAGAGGTCAGGAAGAGGTAGGTGCTTGGAGGTCCTGAAATGGGCATTTACGCTTTAGGAAAGCTTTTTGGCAAAAAGAAACCAAGAACTTACTGATTTTCCCCTGGGCTAATGAGCAATTACAGAATATAAGGGACATTATTTGGTTCATCTTATAAAATGCAAATAAATTGCATTCTTCTGTAACGATAGCTTGCACTATACACCTGTGCCCTAGAAGCATTTACTACACCATCGGTAGTAATAGAAGAACTTTATTAGCCCACTTACATATTAGAACAAACCTAGGAAGGTAGGTACCATTTTTAACTCTTCTTTACTGACAAGTTATCTGTTTGTTTGTGGTGGGACCTGGATTGGAACTTAGCAGTTTGGCCCCACAGTAGCTGCTCTTAACACATACACTTCCTGTCTCTTTCCAAAAAAATACTCAAAAAAATCGCAGGTGAGAAGGGAGTTGAGGGAAATTGGAAGGGGAGGTGAACCATGAGAGACTATGGACTCTGAAAAACAACCTGAGGGTTTTGAAGGGGCGGGGGGAAGGGGGGTGGGAGGTTGGGGGAACCAGGTGGTGGGTATTAGGGAGGGCACATACTGCGTGGAACACTGGGTGTGGTGCAAAAACAATGAATACTGTTACGCTGAAAAGAAATTAAAAAAAAAAAAATCGCAGGTGATAGTCTTTCTGGTTGCTTAAGTTTGAACTTCAGGCTTCTTTAGTCCTAGATGTTTACGGTCTTCCCTCCCTGCCATTGTAGCCAGGGTCATAATATAGTCTACAGTGCTCATTCATTCATTCATTCTTTTTCTCACTGCCTTTGATCGGGTCTTTATTCAAATTAGCTGTCCACAGTGAACATTCATTCATTTTTGGTGCCACAGCTGTAGTACTGTGGCCAGCATTTTGTAAAAGTAAGGGCTTCTACGTAGCATGGCTGCTGCTGACTTCCTCTTTAGACGGCTGTCAGCACAGGTTGTGAGAGAGACAAGGGAGGCCTATAGGCCAAGCTAGAAGAGAAAGGGGGTCAGGGGCTTGGAAAAGTGGCAGATATGAGGAAGGATCCAACAGAGGGACAGAGCATGATCACATCTGCTCCTACAAGTAGCATGTCCCCAAGAGTTTTCACACTGTGACACACAGTTAGATTGACTCGTGAAAGAAGTTAAAGTGAGAAATGTATAGAAAAGGTAAGTGTGATGAGCCATGAACATGTTGAATAAATAGCCTTAAAAGCCAACTGACCCATTTTCATGCAAGGATCTTAAGTTTAAGTTCATTTTGTTTTTTCCTTCCCTACACGAGGCCAATTTTGTAACAAGGCAAGATGAAAAGGTTACTATTCTGGAAGTGTCTTTGAACTTTTCCCCCTCTAATACAGACTTAATGAGGTGCTGGGTACAGGGGACTGACCCCACAGCATGAGTTTTATTATGTCCTATCTCATTCTAACCCTTGACAGCTCAGCACCTCTCTCCTCAAGCCTCAGGGAGGTGAGAGACACTGAGCTTTTCATACAGCTCCATGCTCAAAATTTTGTTCGGTTAAAGAATTTACTCCTAAGCCTTTTTGGTAAATACCTGGGGAAAACACGTGCATGTGTGTGCGCACGCACACACACACACACACACACACACAAAACTGTTATACAATACCGTATTTGAAAAGACTGCTTTTCAACTTACTTTCATCCTAACGGTTGAAGAGTCTTTGAGTGGGAAATTGTTCTCTACCATTGTTAAGCAGTTGCTTTAGACATTCAGGGACTAGTGGCACTGTAATTATGCATGTGTGTGGTGTAGTCTCCAGCTGGGTTATAAACGATTACCAGACGCCTACCTACGTGATGATATAGCAAAAATATTATGAAGGGAAATGGTAGATAAGATGATGATGACAAATACTGCAATAAAATTGTGAAAAGAGTACAAAGTAGTCATACTAGTAGCGGCTACCATTTTTTTGAGAGTCTACCAAATATCAGGCCCAAGGGTAGACATTTTTCTAATATTATTTGTGTAATTAAAACAAGGATCCTGCGAATCATAGAATTTGAGTTACTTGAGTAACTTGAGTTCATTCTGTCCTTTATTTAGCAAGCAAAGGTTTTATGTCAGGTTATATATGATACCAAAATCCATTTCCTCCCTTTATCCCCATCGAAGACTCTATATGGCTGTCACATAAAGGCCTAGAAGCCCTAGTAAAGGAGGAGGGGATGACTCAACTGATACTGAAAGAGCACATGTTGGGGCATCCGGCTGGCTCAGTCAGGAAACCATGCAAATCTTGATCTCAGGATTGTGAGTTCAAGCCCCACAATGTGTGTAGAGTTTACTTAAAAATAAAATAAAATTTAAAATAATAAATAAGGAGCGCATTTCATCAAATGTCTTAGTTACTCACTGGGTGAAATGTAATCACTCCTTGTCCAAAGATCTACAGACCTGAGAGAGCCCATCTGAATCTCCTGACTATGGGTGAAGTTCTAGGGCTTGGAAAGAACATGTTCTGGGGTACTACACAGGTGCATTCAGAAGACAGCATGGCCAGGGAACTTGTTGCACAGCAAAGAAACCATACCGGTGTCATACTTGATAAAAGGAAAAAAAAAAAGCCAAACTTGCCTCAGTTCTTTCAGCATTATTTCTGAGACTTAGTGGGAAAGTGTTTAGTCAAACATTGAAATAAAGAAATGTTTATCCCTCAGTGATTTTTGTTGCTCATCATTTTTCATAATGTTGGAGACAAGGGTGGAGGGAGCATTTGCAAACAATAACGTAGCTTACTCCTTCACTAGTATTTCCCAAATTGTAACAATGCACCAATGATTCTGTATCTTCGAAGATACCTCAGAGGCGATATTTTAACTGAGAATATTTTTAATATTTTATATAATTGTTAATATAAAGATCTGGAATGATTGTTGTACTTCCAGAAATTTCCAAGTAGTATTCAGGTAACACGGAAGAAAATAAATTTAAGTGCACTCTGTATTATATTCTTTACACTGTATGTGTATGTATGTGTATCTTTTCCTCCTAAATCCCATCTGTAACTATATTAAAAATTAAGTTCCGATTATTTATAACTTTATATTGCTACCTTCAGTCTACCAGTGATGAGAACTTTCAGTGTACATGAGCCCACACAGCAGGTTTCTAAAAAGAAAGGATGAGAGAAAAGCCTAGTTACACTCATGGCACATTAGATGATCTTTAGAAATACTTGTATATAAAAAAGGGATGTGTGTGCCTGGGTGGCTCAGTTGGTTAAGCATCTGCCTTTGGCTCAGTTCATGGGATCCAGCCCAGCATTGGGCTCCCTGCTCAGCAGAAGTCTTCTTCTCTCTCTTCCCCTGACTGTATCCCCACTTGTGCTCTCTCTCTCTCTCGCTCTCTCTCTCTCTCTCGCTCGCTCTCTCTCTTAAATAAAGAAAATCTTAAACAAAAACAAATAATTTGAACAAACATTCTTAATGCTTAACAAACTACACATAATTCCCATGTATATTTGTTAAGGAGAGCGAGAGCAATGTTTACCCTTCCCAGGTCCATGTGGCAAGAAGGCATGGGCATGTCAGGTACCCTGTTTCTTTGTGGCTGTGGTCCTTAGAAGGACTTCAAAATCAGGAATTTGGGGGAATATTAGCGTGAATAATTTCTAGTAGAAATTGAACTTAAATCAGGAAGTCACTTAAAAGAATTATAAGTCCAGATACAAATGGTTGCATGATTTGGGGTAATGCCAGTGCTTCTAGTTCACCACTTATCCAATTACTTGGACTTGTGTCAGTGATTCCTCTAGATTGAAAAAAACTGGGGGAGGGGGAAGAAATAATAATTCACAAAATATTCAAATTTAAATCTGATGGTATGATTTTGTTATAGTGGTTGGGCACAACTCGGCACTTAAATAAATTCAGGTGGCAACAAGTCATTTTTATCTTCGGCAATATAAGAGGCTACTCAGCAGGACAAATATTAAGAATAGACCTTCCTGAAAAACAGTCTCTCTAAATTAATCCATTCATTCATCAACTTAATTATGGTTGATTTTTGCCACTTATAAGTTATACAATGCACATTGAACCACAATTGTTGTGCTCCCTTTTCCCAAAAAGAGAAAATTAGCTACAAAATAGAATTTTGTAACCACCTAATTGACTTGGAAAAAGTCTAGGAGTTTATTTTTATCACTCAGCTTCTAAAACTAAGGCAACTGATGGTTAAGACAGGAAGCCATATATTTTTAATTCTTTACACCCAGAGCCCAAATTATAGAGAGATTAATTTTATTTTTTTTTCCCCAAGGATTGACACATGAAAGAAGTGATCATTAACTCAGGATGCTTGAGTGAATATGCAAAAACAAAGCTTGAACAGTTTTCTAAATGGCTGAATTAAGAAAAAAAAGATTGTAAATAGCAGGTTTTCCAAAAGAGCATCTGTAATTTCATACAAAGCCTGGTTCAAAGGCCAACTGCAGTGAGCTCTGCAGCTACCTACTGCTGGCTTCTGCATCTGTAGGGCCTACGGGGAGACATAGGCAAGCACGTTAAGGGATGCTCTTGGGGACACCTGAACTCATGGTGTAGATGAAGAGCGATCCCGTGGTGAGTCAGGGGTTTTTTTTTTTGGTTGTTGTTGTTTTCTGAGAAAGTATTTAAGTAAATTTAAATAAATAGCATTTAAATAAATATTTTAACAACAGTGTTCATGTAGCACTTTATTGTCAATCCAAGATTTTAAAGATTTTAACTGTTTTCACATATCCTTGTTTAGTCTTCACAACTACAGATAGTAGTTTTTATCTCTTTTTAGCAGTTGAGGAACTCAAGCTCCTTAGAGACTAAGTAACTTGACAGAGGCCTTGTAAGGGAGCTGCGAAGCAAGCAGAGGTCATCAGACTCCAGCTTCAAACATTTCCTGCTCTACCATGCTGACACTCATTGTATTACTCCAGCCATCTCGACACCTGCTCCCCAGCCAGCAACTCACCATGTTCTCTTGGATCGGGAGTCACTGATTCACATTGGCAATGATCCCAGTGGTTCATTACTAGCCTGTAAGCCCCACTGGGCACATCAGCTTGTATAGGAGGGTGCCTGAGAGGGAGGGGCATATAATTAAGAAGAAGAGTGATGAAGACTTGGGAGACCAACTCCCTAGGTCTAACGCCCCAGTCCTACCACCTACTAGCTGTGTGGCCCGGGATGTGTTTTCTTAAACTTTCTGTTTCTCAATTTCCACATAATAATAGTATTATAGTCCTATCCCGTGGTATTGTTGTAGGATTAAATGAGTTAATTAATGTAAAGTTTTTAATATCTCACCTGGCACGTGCTGATCATGAAGTCTTGGTTATTATTTTTATAAACCCTCTGTTCTTGGAAACGTGCAGTGGAACATGTTTGGTTTCCTCTCCCTCAAGCTTCTCTTCCCTTAGATACAGCCTTTTAATAACTTTCAATAAAACCAAGAGCGTATATTTTTTTTTTAAATACAACTTCGTAATCACGACAGTTTTGTGTTCTTTTCTGAATATCAAAATACAAATGCTACCGGTTCTGACCTTGGTTCACCCAAGGAAAGAAATTATTTTCTGATAGTCCTTTTTTACCACTCAGATTCCATTTGTGTGTGTGTGTGTGTGTGTGTGTTTAAGAATAATCAAATTGATCATAATGAAGTCTGCAGCCTACACCTTTTACAATGCAAGTGTTAATGCAGATTAATACACTTGCATGAAGAGACTTGCCTGCATTTGCCTGCCATGTATCATGCCAACGTTCCTCTCCACCTCCACAACTCAGTGCTTCTGTTTCCCAAGACTGTGTTCCCAACCGGAAAAGCAATCTTCATTTACTGAATGAAGGGCTTGGAAGAGAGGATTCTAACTTTGGACCTGGATAATGTGCTCTCAGCTGCTAATTCATTTATATCTAGCCAATTAAATATATTTTTTCATCTCTGTCTAAATACTTGCATCCCCTGTGTAGCACAGAAACAAAAGAGATTGTATTTCCTAAACCTCTTTGTTATGCCCTAGCTCACAGACTTTTAGTGGTTGCTCATTACATATGGCATAAAGTGCCAACTCTTTATTTAGTTCAGGGTCCTCACCAATGGTCTACCTGGATACACTTAGCTCTAAGTAAACCAACATCTAACTCACATTTGTGTCTCTAGCTTTATCTTCTCAGTTTACAAATGTCCCTCTCCCTTCATCTCTGTCCTTGTAAGTTTGCTCCATCATTAAGGGCACCCTTATCCAGGAAGCTTTCCATGTCCATCCTAGACTGGAAGAGTTTTGTTTTCTCACTTCCTTTCATCTAAGTGCGGTCAGTTGCTTTAAACATCTTCAGGTCTTACCATGTCTGAATATTGGAATGAATATAAAGTAACATGGTTATGGTGAGGACTTCATGAGGTCATAGAGGTAAAAGTGACTGACGCAGTGATAGAAACGTGGTAGTCGGTCAGTAACTTCAACATATGGCTTCCCATTTGTGCGTCATGGAACTTGTTAAGCTACTAATTTGATACATATATTTTTGCCTGGTTATAGTTTTTATAGGTAATGTTCTATCCTTCCAAAGAGAACCAAGCTCTGTAATAGCTAGAATTATCTCTTATGCATCCTGGCATTCTCCACTTATCTCAGCAAAGGGCTTTACACATAATAGAGGCTGAGTAAGTGGTTGCAAGATTAACCATAGAAACAGTTTTCCCCCAGCTACTGTGACCATGAAATTGACAGAACAGAAAATACACTTTAGTCCCTGAGTGGTGTAAGGTTCAGGGACATCAAACAGTGGTCTTTGTAGGAGCCTATGTTTGGAAAGAGACAGCACTTTTTAAGCCTTAGAAATTCTGAAGCCTATCCAGGACAGTGACTTCTTGTCCAGTGTCATCTTCATATAAGCTTGACTTGGCATTACAGTCAGGTTTTCCTACCTCATGAATAGATAGATCTATAAATTGCTCAAAAGCATCACTTTCTATTTGATCGTACCTTCATTTGTACATTCATTTATTCATTTACTCAAATATTCCCCTCAAAACCTAGTATGTTCCAGATGTTGAGCTAGGTGTTGTGAATGCATTTATGAATCCTAGCTTTAAAGAGCTTATATTCAACGAGAAATACGTATGTATTTACTGCATGATGACCATATTTAGAAGAAATTATTAAAATTATAAATTAGTGTCATTATAAGGAAAAAGGACTCTAACGTGTTCGTAAGGAACACATTGCTGATCTTTTTGTAAAATTTCAAAAAAAATAACAGCGCTGTCTCCTTTACTGCTTGAAATTTTGCGCACACATGCACACACACGTACGCGCGCACACACAGAATTTCTTCTGTTTTGAGAGTAACTAGTCTTGATGGTTCACACTGCAGATGGGGACCTCCCAGAGTAGAGAGGGGCTGCCTTGGGTCATGAAGCTGGCAGGGGCAGAACTAGAAGTGAGCCCTCTTGGTGGTAGTGCTCGGCTTTTCCTTGTGATTATCTTGCTCACCCCAGCATTTTTGGTTAGGGTCCGTCAGCTCCCTGCTCTGCTCAGAAACACTATTAGGATTCGACCTCATGCAAACCAGCAGCTGCTTTCTCCGAGCATCATTTGAACGCAACACTGACCCCAGAGGAAATGGTTTTGCGGTGGCGTGAACTCTTCTGCACTCTCTCCACCCACACATATTTACATCCCCCACATTCTTCACGGAGTTACAGCCAAATGCTTCATTACAGAGGTTTAGCCAGGAGGACATGCCCTGGGGAGTTGATTCACAGACAGATGTATTATTCACAAGCTTGATCTGATCCTACGAAATTTGCACTATAACCACACACCCTGAGGAAATTCCTTTCATAAACCTAAATGATGGTATTGAAAAGAGTGGTGTGGAAGAAAAGAAAGGGCAGTCTATGAGCTGGAAGGGGGCGGAGCAACCATTGGTCTGCTGTGGGGCAACCCACAGAGGAACCAGTTCTGAGCCCCCTCCTCCACTCACCATCTCTCCTGTAAGACACTCTTCGCTTCTCTTTAAAGAGCCCTCTTTTGACAGCTTTGAAGGAGGGAATGATGAATTAAGTAGAGTTGGTGAATTATTTTAATGATGGTTTCTATGACAACGAGACAAATAACTTTCCAGATACTTGTGTTTTAAGCAAAGAAACAATTGGCAAATAATTTTTCTGCAAAGCGAATGTGGTAAAAACAAAACCCTATAGTTATATGGTTACCGTCAGGTGTAAAAGCTTTGTACAGTACTGCTCCACCTGCAGAAAAAACGTCGTTCTACTTGGAATCAGGGTCAACATTTTCATGGCGTAAAAGTCTCTAGTATTCCTTGACCCAAAGACGTTAGCCTTAGCTGGTACCTTTCTATTCTTCAGAACTGGATCTCCCTACGATGTAGTTTTTGAATGTTGGTGAGGTCCAGAGCCAAGACCCTAGACAGAATTCCTGAGAAGTCTTTAGTGCAAAAAGGTGATTTTATGAAAGCCTGGGGACAGGACCAGTAGGTAGAAAGAGCTGCTGCCCTGGGGCTGTGAGGGATGCCTGGTTACATACTTGGGAGCTGGGGGAGGTAAAGAAAAGAGAGGTGTCTAAAAGGACTTTCATCTCCTAAAGAAGATAAGGATACTTGAGGCCTCGCTGTTGCCAAGCTAAGGTGGTTTTCCCCTTTAGCAAAGCATTAACCTTAAGACAGGAGTGTCCTAGAGGAATGTTACACTCGCCAGCCTCAAGTTGTTTGTCAGTGCTCTGCTGGTTGTAAGGACACCTTCTCCCTTCTTCCTTTGTTTCCCACAGGGCTATGGAGGGGAGGATGATGTTAGGTCTCCAGGGAATTGAGTCTATGGGGTGTCTGAAAGTTAGGCTATTGGTGAGAATGATTTTTCCTTGTAAATCACTAAGACATTTGTAAACCAATGGAGACTTCTGTCCCTCGGACTGTGATCTCTATCAGTTAGCCATTTGGTTTTTTCTTCCCCTTAGTTTTAGGACAGCCAGAAGTGCCTGAGGATGGACATACCACCTGGGAGTGGGGTAGGTGGGGTGGCAGCTTGTGATTTGTCCTCAGCTTGCCCTCTACTCCCTCACCACCTAGTTTTCTCCAGAGGTTGGTTTTAACCTTGCCCATAATATCTAAGGAGAAGGCTTGATTTTTTTTTTTTTTTTCTTTCCTGGGAGTTCTTACCTATGGAAGATTCCCTGTGATCATCCTGTAAGTCCTGCCCTGGCTCTGACTGACCAGTTTAAATGACCGACCAGATGCATCAATGTAACATTTTTGCATTGAGTATTGGTCAGCAGAATGCTGTGCAATTGATACTTCTCCTACTTCCAACTCCAGCTCTGCAGAGAGAAACCTATCTATTATTAAAGACCCTATTAGTAGTGGTAAGATTGCACCGCTCTCTCTCACTATAGCTGCTGAGTGTTATCTAATTGGTTTTTATTACTTAGAAAACCCTGGGAGTGTGGAGCTCAAATGCACATTTGCTAACAGTTGTGTTTGTTCCTCTTGTAAGCATTGGAGATGCTTTTAGATCGTTTGGGTTTTGTCAGGAGGGGGAAAAAAAAGGGGGGGGGGATAATAGTGAGTGTTTTGGAGAGTACCTGGAAAAGGGCTACAGACCCAGGATTAGGTCAGCTGTGACCACTCTGGGACTCAGCAACCTGAATGCTCCTCACACATGTGGCTTTTCCCATTACCTGGAGGGCAGAGAGTGCGTTTGCCTTCAGAACTGTGGCATTATGTATTTCTCCTGTGAATGCTAGGATCTGTTTTCTGTAGATTCTAAGATGTGATCTCATTCACATTTTTAAATTGGTAAGTCGGTTCTCTGTAACTACTGGTTTCTTCGTGTAAATGGAACAATTCAGCAATGAGCTTGTATGCTCATAGCTGTCCTGTCTGGGATGTCTCCTTGAGACTCATCTATGTGGTATTAGATTAAAAAAAAAAAAAAAAAAAGATGGATCCTTTGCCTGGCCTCTGTCATTCTTAACTGCCTTGTATTTATTTTCCCTCCAGAGGTGCTGTGGTTCTTGCTTAAAATTAGGAGGAGGAGGAGGAGGAGGAGCAGCTGAAGCATTAGGTCCCCCCCTCCCCAGGACTTCTGCTGCCTTTCTTTAAACACTTTGAACCTGTGTAAACATTCCCAACCGCCGCCCACCCCCCCCTTCTGGTGATTCCTGTCCTCTACTTCAGGGCTTGACTTGTGAGTGCCCAGATGTCTCATTTGGTTCACTGTGTCCCTCCCTCTTAACTCTAGACCCCAGCCTTCCATTTTTACCCCTTCACTGAAGTAAATGGGTTTCTCCAACATCATTTCCAGTACTTGTTTTTAGCTTTCATATTTTCTTCCCTTTTTTTAGTTCTTCCTTGCCTTTAACAGTATGGTCCTCAGTAAGTGATAATAATAGCAGAACTTTGTGAACACTTGACGTGAGCCAAATGCTGTTTAATCACTTTAAATGTATAGTCAAGTCACTGAGGTATTTTATTAACTCACTGAAATTTCACGATATCCCACGAAGTGAAGAATACGCTATCCTTTCCCATTTATAGACGAGAACGAGGAGACAGAATAAGGTAAAGTCACTTGTCCTAAATCTCCCACTTGCTGGGGGAGCTGAGATTCCATTCCAGATGGTCTCAGAGGTCCACAGTCTCTGCTGTTGGCCACACTTTAGTGCTGTCTCAGAACTCCCTCTGGCTTGTCATCAGTGATGTCCTTGCCTTTCACACGTCTCAGTCCAAATTCAACTGAACAAACATCGATTGAGTGTCCAATAGGGGCCAGCTCATGTTCTCCTTCACAGTCTCCTTTTGTCCCCTTGGCCATTTATTGTATTCAGCCGGGATAGATTAAGACCACGATTGTGCTCTGGCTTTTAAGGTCCAAGAGCTCCTTTCTGGGTGGGGAGAAGGGCTGTGTTGGGAGCACTGTGGACCTGCACCATCAGTCCTTCCTCATCTCCTAATTATTAATAATTTCACTGTGATCCTCTCAATGCCCCAGTCTTATCATTGTAAATTTATGCAATTGCTCCCTTTTCTTTGACCTCCAAATCTAATCAGTGACTAAATGTTACTGATCTTCCCCTTTAAAATTCATCTCCACAGCCATAACTCTACCGGAGGCTCTAATCGCTTTGCTTCTGAATTGCAGTAATGGTCTAAATGGCTTTTGTTCCCCCAGGTTCTGTCCATTCCAATCCAGTTACCCACATCACACACTGGCCCCCAAAGCACTTCCAGTCATCTTCTGTGACCCAGATCAAATACCGACTCCCCTCTGAAGCCTTTCTAGATCATTCCACAGTTGGTCACTCCCGCATCTTTTGGGACTCGTCGAGCGGGATCATGTACATGTTTGTCACTTGGCTGCATTTTAAATTCCTTGTGAGCCGGACTGCCTGTTATTTTTCTTTGCATGCGTCACATCCAGCTCTGTGTCTGGAATAACTGTGCAATTTATGAATGAATGTACAACTGAATGTGGGAAAGAATGACTGGATGGATAAATAAATGGAGGAAAGAAAACTAAATGGTGCAGGGATTTTCACCTGCCCACTTTAGCCAAGTCCAGATCTCTCAGCTTGGTCATCCAGGCCCGGTGCCCTGCCCTTCCTTCCACTAATGTTCTCTCTAATACCTGACTGTTTGGCCCTGGTTTGCCAAGTATCTTTACTCCTCTCTTCACGTAACATTTTCTTCCTCTTATGTTAAAAGCTCAAGGTATCCCCTTCTCTTGGGACAGCCTATTGCACACTTACTCATTATTTGCCTTTTCTATAAAGTCTACCCCTAATCATCGCCAGTTCCACTCTTCATCCTTCCTTTGTTCCTGTAAGTAAGGACCACAACAGACTGATGAGGATCTATTATTTTTATATTTACTAAAATGAAACCATCCACCAAGGAGATGGTGTGATGCCATTTAACATATTTAGCATGA
This sequence comes from Martes martes, assembly GCF_963455335.1. Classification (NCBI taxonomy): domain Eukaryota; kingdom Metazoa; phylum Chordata; class Mammalia; order Carnivora; family Mustelidae; genus Martes; species Martes martes. The sequence continues at coordinate 63,345,543 of NC_137888.1, read as the reverse complement.
GGTGTCTGAAAGCCAGGACTGTAGTCTCAAAGCTAATACGGGGCCCCAGTCAATGTATTTTTTGGTAGGAGGCTTGGTTTACTGTTTGGCAAATGGAGATGAAAACTATTAGCTACTTCACAAACTTGTGATGTCAGGGGTTTTCCAACACCAACAGCCAGTATTCTGATTCTGTACAAGCCAACTCGTGGGTCCAACAATTCAGTTCACTTCTGACAGTATCTACCTGTAGTTAGCACCAGTTCCACAGGTTAAAGAGTCCAGTCCCACAAGGCTGACCCCCACTTCAGCAACAGTCACAAGTCCTGGGCCTCTCATACTTCTGACCAACTGGCTATCATCAGGAATTCCTATGACTCCTTGCTAGAGTTCAATCATTTGCTAAAACAAGTCACAGAACTCAGGCATTGTGCTTACCTGTTTATTGTAAAGGATACAAATGAACAGTCAGCTGAAGAGGTATAGTGGGTGAAGTCCAGAAAGGTCCCACGTTTAAGAGTTTGTCAGAGGTAGAGTTCGGGAACAAGAATGTGTTCAAAGAGTTCAGAAGCTCCTCAGATCTCCTGGTTTTAAAGAGTTTTATCTCTGGTCTCCTCCCCTTGCCAGAGGTCATTTAACCGGCTCTGAAAATTCTAACCCTTTAATCACTTGGTCTTACTGACCAGCCAGCCCTACCCTGAGGCTATATCGGGGTCCTGCCCAAGTCCTATCATTTGCTTAAACTCAGATCTGATGAAATGGGGCCTGTTACTAAAAACTAAAGACACTCCAATCACCCAGGAAATTCAAGGGTTTTAGGTGCTCTGTGCCAGGAACCACTTGAGACAAAAACTAAATATATTTCTTATTATATCACAAGATGATTAAGTAAAATTCTTTATGTAAAATGTAATTTAGTAAAATATTTTGAAAATGTTTTCCATTGCAAGGTATAAATATATATAATAAGGTGTTACATAAATGATGTTGTAATAAATGCTTAAAACTGCCTTTTCTCTCAAGATTCAGAAGCAAAAAGCAAAACAGAACCACCCCTCACATCATCACTGCATCACTTACCTCTGTAGTTTCCATGTGTCTAAAGGCTTCCTTTCAAAATATCCCACATATCCCTTAGTGTGCTCACAAATATACCATTTATGGAGAAACTTCGTGATCTCTAACACTTAACAACGATCCTAGCTGCTCAAGTATCATCCTCCATGAACAGAGGAATAAACTGAGGCCTTAACTCCACTCACTTTCCCCTGGGGACAGGGTTCCTGAGCTTGGAGCTGGGATTCAAATTTAAGGTTATCTCAAAATGAGGTCCACGCCCTAGTCCTGGCACCATGATGACTGCGAGTGAGGGTCATTATTTCACATTCATATTTCCCCGATGACCCTATTTTAGGGTACATCCGGCATCCCTGCCGTTGGCTCCCCTGATATGAAAGGAGACGAAAGAACCACGCACCCATCTGGGTGTCTGCATGCAGCACTGTCCTGTTGGGGTCAGCAGGTTGGCTTCTTGCCATCCAGGGATGATGCCTTTTATAATGAGGAAGTTAAAAAGATAATTATGGAAATTAATTCCCGAACTGCTGTGGCCCATGAACTCTGCCAAGCAGAACTTTGAATATGAAGGGCAGTGCTGCAGTGCAGGGCAGAGCAGAAAACCTCACCTTACCCGTTGCTTGGGGGGTGAGCTGACCTGGCTCCACGCAACCCCACATTGTCTTATGGAACAAGCATGTGTGCGAGTCTGGGGGTGGGCACGTGTTGTGGTGTGATTACATGCCTGTGAGCCTTCCTGTCACCTGATGCATACAGATGTTCTACTGGCCAATTATCTCATTGGCCTAAATAGGGTAAATCAAACTAAATGACATCAACTTGCTCTACAAGGATAGAAATGAATTAGGATTAAGTGTATTTTAAGTGCCAGTGAGAATGAACAGATGAAAAAGGAAAGACAGAAAGAAAAGAGAAAGTAAAATCTAACCCATAATCTACTCATTTCTTTCCATTCCCAGAAACTGCCTAATCTACTTTTGCAGATAGATGAGAAAATACTCCGGCTTGCAAAAGCTTGTCAGCACCCCACCACATTGCACACTGAGTTGATGCCAAGCTCAAGGCATGAAGAAACTCGAGATCAATGCTGAGAAATGCATTTCCTAGGTTTTTAAATATCCTTTGGCCATAATCTGATTTCTGTTCAACCAGTCCAAACTCTTCCCAGCTCTGTGCTTCAGCTAATATAAAGGGCAAGAAGCATACTCCAAATGTGGGTTCTGAGAAGTCACTTCAGAGATCTTCTTCCTGGAATTCTGTCTGGTTTAGAGGGAAAGGTCCACAAGAAATATCCGTGTATCACTAAAAATGGAAGAAGAAAGGACCACATATTTCTATTTTCTAATACTGCCAAGGTGCATACCTCCTATAATTTCCAGAGACCCACACTGTAATTCACTCTCTGTCCTGTGATCTGCCTCTTTTCTCTGTCTCATTAGATTTAATTCAGTAATCACACCCTGCGAGTCATTCAGGCAGAAATACCCTTGCTGATTGTAACTTTCGCCGGCTAGTCCATGAATATCGCTGTAATGTGTGTGTGTATATATGTGTATGTGTGTGTTTCCGCATGCGAGAGAAAAGGGGAGAATATTGCCTCCATCAGCAGCTGCCTTCTCTCTGGGTTTGTGATCTGGGCTTTCTACCGATTTCTCATTTCCCAGTTTGTGTCCATGGGGATTGGAATGACATCCCTGGAGAACGCCGATTCCAGCAAACAAATCCTCCTTCCTCACCAGTCACCTCTTGGTGCCAAGTTCCTCGTCTCTTCCTTTCTTTCTTTTCTGTATTTTTAATCACCTCATCCTTGCAGTGTTCGTAGGCCATCACCCCTTCGGAAAGACTCCCGTGTCTGTGACCCTGTTATGCTCTTACACCTGAGCTTTCTCCCTCAGCCTTGTCCTCCTACATTTCAAAGTCTGCGTAACACCTGCTTTTTGTCCACATTGCTTTTTGAGTTTCCTGCTCACCTCCTAATTTGTTGCCCGTATGTGATCATCTCTTGCTTATCCCCGGGTGAACTTGTGAACATGGTTTCTTTTTGCTTCCCTTACCTCTTGCGTGGTATGTATATATCAGTTCCCATTTCCTCTGGGAGAGGTGTAAGGAGTAGCGGCTGCTGAATGGTATATGCCTTTTAGTTTAGAAGATGTGTCTGTGTCTTTCCACTGCATTGTTTCATATCTTTATGCATGAGCAGTATCACTCAAGCCGAACTAAAGCTTAACAGCCTGAAACTGCACAATGCGTATCCCATAAAAAAATGGCTCAGGTTCCCAAATGAATATGAAGCATTGATTTGTATGGGAGAGAAGTGAAAGGGTCTCAGGAAGCCAAGATTTTGTATTTTTAATATTTTTTTCTTTATGCAGGGCCCTAAAGAACTGTTGATTTACATTCTAAAGGATCAAATAGAAGCCATAGCATTTTGTCCCTTCATATTGAGCAAGGAGATTGGAGATTCTAAATGCATATTCTAACAGAAGAGCAAGGCACCGAATCGCAAAGGGGGTGGTCACATGGGGTAAAGGTAGAGTCACCCATATGACACCAATTTGCCTTATGCTCCCCTGTCTAGCTCTTGTGTGTGGCCTCTGGCCGTGGTCAGATAATTTCCCATCTCCTCTTTCCCAGCATTAAATGAATTTGTTCTCTTTCTGTAGTTAGAAATGATGAAAGCATGGTCAGAGATGAGAGGCAGAACTAGGACAGTGAGAAATGTATAAAAAACAGAGTTCTAGGGTGTTCTCATCTCACCTGTATACTTAATAATATTTAATTTGCACAAATTTGGACCAGTTGATACTTTTATCTTACATTTAGATTTATATATGTGTCTTTTAGTAAGGGAGTTACAAACAAAATGATACAAGAATAAGTATATGGTGATAAATACAGATAAATGGTTTCTCCTTAATGGAAAATTAATTGTATAGTTACAGAATGTGTGTTATCAACCCTCAAGAATCTTAGAATGAAAAAAAAATTTACCATTTATTAGAAGAGCTTTCTAAGAACTATAAGAAAATGGGGGAGAGAGGGGAGGGAAAGGGAAATTAATATTTATTAGCATCTACTATGTATATTCATATATAGGGGAAACTGGTCATGTAGAATAGCTAATCTAATTCTTTCAACAACCCTAGAAATACGTGGTCTATTTTGTAGCTATGAGAACTGGAACTTCTATAAATTAAATCATTTACCTAATCACACAAGAAAATGGTGAACAGCAGATTTGATTTCAGATGACTTGATTTCAAAAGATATATTATTTCCTAGATTTATTTGGGGAAACTTTTTTCTAACCATGATTAAATGTCTTGTTTCTTGATTAGGTTACTATCTGTGGGTAAGAATGACTTGATATATGATATATGATGCTGTCTTCTCAACCCAGGAAATGTAATGTAAAATTCTGCTGTTCCATACAATGTTTATAGAAGTGTTAAGATTTCTTAGCTGAGCAGGTTTTTGATTGTGGGTCCTACCTGTTTAACTGAAGTAGGTTAACAATCTTGTGAGTTCTCCACTAGATCCAGGGAAGAGGAGCTCTAATGGGTCCCATACTTGGGCAACTTTGTCTGGTCCTTTTATAGCCACATCCCCCCTCATAGGGTGAAGAGTCAACAAACGGAAGGCACGCTCACCTGACACCCTCTAACAGCCTGCGCACCTGCCATCCCAGAACTCCCCACCCAGAGACTCCCTGACCCATTGCCTAGGTCTGCATTGGCCTCTTTCTGCTTATCCTCAAAAGGGCTGGCCAAGGAAAGTTTTCAGGGATTGCCAAAAGGCATGATCATGAGTAAGGAGCCCTCTCAAAAGGATTTACTACAGAACTGAAGATAGCAGAGGACCAGAAGGGGGGAAGTCCATAGGCAAGGACTAGGAGTCAGGGAGAGCTGAAACAGCTCTACCTTTCCTCAGATGCAGACCATTAGGGATTTGAGGATTCTAAAGTGAGACCTGGTCTTCTTGGAGAATGCGATGGTATTGCTTTGATGGAGAATACTTGGAAGTCTATTTGTATTATTGCCCTGGGCCACATGTATGACAGAAACAGGCCAAAATAGCCCACTACTCTTACTATATTTTAGGAGAAAGAGATCTCTCTACTCTGGTGCTTAAATTAGACTTTTTAACTTAATTTCATGTGATACTTCTTTCTCCAGCTTCCTTCAACCTAGGGAAACAGGGAAAAACACAAACGATTTCCCAGGGGCAGTCTCCCTTGAAGACCAGCCTCCCCACACATAGTTTTCTTTCCCGGGCAGGCATTCGGGCACCTCAGACCCCGTCCTTGGATTCGGTAAAAATGTGACTGCTTACGATTGGAAGTCTTAGCATTCTTCTTTTAATGCTGACCTTTTAGAGTTATGGTGAAAATTAAATCAATGTAAAATGGTGCATGCAGTGTTTGGCACAAGAATGTGCAGGCTCACATAGTAGATACAGGACAAATGGTAGTTTCCTTTCTGCCCCTCCTTTCTGCCAAAGCAGTCCCTTCATATCAGCTGGAAAACAGAAGTATTCCATAATGGGGAGCAATTGAGCTTTCTCCCCCAAAGCTCTCTCCAACCCCCTCCCCCTAGCACATTTACCACCCCTCACCATGGATTAAACTGAAGATGCTAAAAGACCTTCCATGCCTTTTTATCAGATGCCTCGCCAATTAAACTAAACACCCAGCTCAACTTAAGAGACTCTGCTGTGTCCCATCCTGAATTTCTTGTCCTCCTCCTTGGTTGCAGCATTTAACCTCCTCCCTGCCCCCATGCACTCACTTCCCCGAAGTGTGGTCACTCCATCTCTGTCACTGGGCTTTTAGTCAGATGAATGTAAAGCACTTATCCAGGAGACCTGGCTTGAGTTGGTAAAAAATGTCACAGCCCATTTGCTTAAAAAAGTAAAAATAAAGTCATCTGCCCTGTTTATCTCTGGCTTTCCGCAGAGAGTGGCAGTTGCTGATGTTAATCGATTGTGATGTAGTGTGGCTTAGCCTAAAACCCACTGCTTTTCTCACGTGGGGAGGCGGAACTGAAACCCACCCCAGCAGCCTCGCCTCTTGTTTCCACCAGGAGCGGCTGGGCTTGTCTCACTGGAGACAGTTTTCCGTTTCTCATTCTCCGCTTCTCACGCTCTCAGCATATCAAGAGGGACTTAGATTTGGGATTGCAGCTCTTCGCTTTTCTGCATTAAATCAGCCTGCAGCGTGTGAGACTTTTCAGTTTTAAATATGCAGTGACTTTGTACGGGACAATATGGGAAGCAAAGTATGCCCTGTAGTGCCGGGTGTGTTTTGAAACTCGAAGTGATGAGAGGAGAGTGTAACCAGAGGCGAGTATTCTGAAGATACTGTTATTAGGGGCATTTCTCTGTTGATTTCTTAGCAGTCTTTGCGTTAACAAGAGTTTTGGTATTAGGATAGCTTAATGAGGTGCTAATGAGCAAAGAGGAACTGAGCCCCGTGTTAAGTTCCCCATCCTGCATTGTTTACAAGGGGTCAGATGCTCTCTGCATTTTTCTACATGAGCAAAATAATTACAGTACTTCCTAATCTCATTTCAAATATTATCCAGCCGACCTGTTTTCTGCCTGTGTGTATGTTTGCGCAAGCGCGCGCGTGCAGGCATGCATGCACGCACGCGTGCGCGCGCGCGCGCACACACACACACACACACACACTGGTTTTAGTCAGTGCAGAGAAAGTGGACTAGAAGTGGATTAAAGAAAATGGAAGGAAGCTGATCCCCTCATCTCTATTCATTTCTCCTGGAGTAAACTGCTGTCTTATTGACAATGAATTTGTGCTCAGCTTGAGTCAGTCACATATTTCATTCAAAGCCAACAGGTTACAATCTACCTATTGGCATCCTGCTGGTATCGCATGTGACACACTTGCGAGAGCTGCTGCATGCTGGACATGGTGAAGTTGAACATCTTGGGAGAGTTTTTCCAAAAACTATTACACAGCTTTACACTAGGAAACAGAGCTTGCCTGAAGGAGGTAGGGAGAAGGAGGCAAGGAGAAAAAAGGTAGGGTGATTTTAGCAGCATTCAGGGAGCCCTTTTGCACACATGCACACACACACACACACACACACAACACAACATGGCAGTAACAGTAACTAATACAATTCATTCATTTAATAAAGGCTTACTGGCCCTTTGCACAATTAGAAAGAAGGCTTCATTATAAATATCCCTGAAAGATATTTTGGTTCAACCTAATCATTCAAATTTATATCTGAGCTAATTTAATTAAATACAATTTAATAAAATATTTATTGACTGCCTACTATATTTTTTGAGAACCCATTTTTTACAAGGATCTGTGTTATATGCTACCAAATGTACTAGGTTGAGCTAGGGAGTTAAAAAAAATAAAACTATGATAATTCCTTGCATTGGTATGGTGACAGTTTTTGAAACCCTTTCACTTCCATCATTTCAAAATAAGTGTCCTAAGAGACCACACGAATATTTTATGGTTTCAGAAGGAGCAATCACATCCAGTTTGGAAATAGAGACTGTTATGAAGACCTTGGCATTTAAGCTTGGACCAGAAGGATGAAAATCCATCCTTGAAGTGGCTTGGAAGCAGTGTTTCATAGATATCAATAATAACAGCAAAGCCATCAAGATTAAGAAAATTCTAGATCATTTTTGGGAAGAAGTCTTTAGTTTTATTAAGCTAGAATTTTGGCCATGCTGCTTCAGTTCTGTGTCATGTAGGTTCTTAAGTGTCAGGTAAAGTAATTAGGATATAATTGAAAGTAGTGAGTAGCTAATGATGGTTTTTAAGCATAGGATAATAAGATGATAGCCGTATTCTAAGAAGATTAATCTGTCAGCAGCATGTAGAAGTAGGAAGACCAAGTGTTTCAGGTAAGGGGCAATTACAGCAGTCGCAGTGTGGAAAGAAATCTGTTGTGCAAATCAACTGCGAAGGCAAAGGTGGCCCCGTGAAGGAGGTATCTGAGATGAGGAGCCGTGTAGGTTAGAACTGAAGCCTGAAACAGTGACTGTGAAACTAAGAGCAGGAGCTGCTAAGTGGAGGAGAGAAAGGAGTGAGAGTTTTGCTTGGGGTATTGGATGAATGGATTGCGTACCAAGATATGCAGGTGATTTTCTTTTTTGCAGAAGGCACTTACCGCAGACGGAGGTATACAGATGAGTTGGGTTACAGATAAAGATTTTATGCACGTATTCCAAGAGATAATACTTAAGTGGTTGATGAAATCACTAAGGAAAGACTGCATGTAATGAACAGTGGGGACACACAGGGTATGTTAGGGGGCACATCCATTTAGAAGAAATGGAAGAAAGATGCAAGTGGGTATAATCGTGACTGGGGAAGAGAGTCTCAGAGGGAAAAATCAGAGCATCAAATGCAAAGCGGGTAACAAGTGTTAGAATTTAGAATGAGAACCTCCCAAAACAATTGCCTTGGATTGTCAGAGGCTTCTTGGAGTCTTTATGGAACACTGAATTGGAAGAAGTAGAGACTTCAGACAGTAAAGTAGTAAGGAGTGAACAATGGGGCAAGCTGAAGGAAGGGTTTGTGCGATATGGCTTCCAGAGTGCATGTAGGGAAATTGGATGGGCAGAGTGTTCATTTAACAGGGTTGTGGGAACAAGGGTTCTGTGTGCGTTGTCTGCGTGCGTCGTTGGGTTGATTTCTCTGTTTGGGTTGCTTCTTGCTTTGTTGGGAGAAAGAACAATTGTGTCTATGAAAAGTAGACAAAGCAAGTGGAGAAGAGGGGAGGAAGGAGTAGAGAGAGGAGGGGAAGGAACAGGGGAGGCAGGGAGAGGGAGTGGGAGAAAAGCTTTGATGGAGAAAGATTCCTCGAGAAACTAAAGGACTTGGATTTAAGGTTCTTAGGGTATTAATTAGGTCTGAAAATAAAATGGGCTGTTATTTTTCATATGTGAGTAAAGAGAGTGAAGGTTGTTGTAGGTAAAGAGGAATATTGAGTGGAGGGGAAACTTACTGGTCCTTTCTTCCAAAGAGTTTTCGATCTAGGAGAGAGACCATGAAGATGAGTCCCCTAAAGAAAAAGGGAGAACTAGGGGAAAAATAGAGTAGGAGGAGACATGAGCACCAAATAAACCTTTCTGATTTTTTTATTTTGCCTAGGGCCAGCAATACACAGAAAGCTTTCCGACCTAGTGTTCTTCTTAGCTCAGCCAGGAAAATCAATGAGTTGTATCCTATTGACAGCACTGCATTAGAGCAGGATTGTTCCTGCCCACGGAGAGACTTTCCTCTCACTCTAAACATGGAAATTATATTACCAAGTAAAACCAAACAAAACATAGTATTCTATTTATTCCTTTTTCTGAAAATAAAAATTGTTACTTTAAGAGGGACATCGAAGATACAGAGGAGAACCAATAGATTATAAAGTAGACTGTGTTGGACACACCCTTGCTTTTAAAACCTCACCCTGCGTAATTTGGCTGCTATTATTAATGCTGCTGTAAACATTAGGGGCATATGTATCCCCTTTGAATTAGTATTTTTGCATTCTTGGGTAGATACCTAGTAATGTAATTGCTGGGTCATAGGGTAGCTCTATTTTTAATGTCTTGAGGAAACTCCACACTGTTTTCCAGAGCGGCTGCACCAGCTTGCATTCCCACCAACAGTGCAAGAGTGTTCCCCTTTCTCCACATCCTTGAAATATTTTGTTTTTTAAATGGAACAGACTTCCCACTCTATATAAATAAGAACAAGGAACATAAACATTTATCCAGAAGGAGGAAGAAATAAAAAGAGAGAGAGAGAGAGAGAGAGAAGAGGTTGACCTGGGGAAAAGACCTGGAACAGAAGTGAGATAAAATGGAGTCCATTTCTTCAATATTTAGGGAAAGTCTTTTTGGCAGTGATGTCCTTAGCAAAGGCCAGAACATTACTGCTATTGAAAGTTAATTGAAGTGGGAAGTGTCTTCATTTCTATTTTAGGGAAAACTGGAAATTGTTGATGGTAGGAATATCTGTCAACCCTGAGATTTTAGTCACGAATATACTTAGTGGAGAGAACAACTTTGACTTACCAGAGCCAGAGTGGTTTGAAGAAGTGTGGCTAGCTCTCTAGTCCATACAAGACATTTTTTTTTTAAGATTTTATTTATTCATTTACGTGCGAGAGTGAGTGAATGAATAAGTGGGAGGGAGAAGGAGGGAGAATCTCTAGCAGACTCCACACTGAGTGCAGAGCCTGATGTGGGGCTCGATGATCTGTGACCAGGATCCTGACCTGAGCTGAAACCAGAGTCAGACACTCATCTGAGTGGCACCACCTAGGTACCCCAAGAACTCTTTATAAGCATTAGCTTTCTTCCCAATGCCCTTATACCAGGGCTGTATATGCAATTATCTTTCCTTGAATACTTTACAAAAGTAGCCTTCTCGAGGATAGGAGAATTTTATTTAGTCCCTGGGTGAACTGGACAGAACCAGTTAACATGTGTGAGTAGTGATCTGATGTGAGAAAATACTTTATTTTTCGGGAATGGGTCGCAATCAGTAAAACCCCATGCAAGTACTGGGCAAAGTTTGGACATCGCCACTCCGAAGGGGAATTGATTCTAATTGTCTAAGAAATATGACGGTGATGTTGCCATGCAGCAGGACGATAAGCAACAACGAGGCAGTTAGTTGCTACTTTCATTCAGAACTTTAAAAACTAGGAATACCCGGGGTGCCTGGTGGCTCAGTGAGTTAAGCCTCTGCCTTCAGCTCAGGTCACGATCTCAGGGTTGGGATCGAGCCCCGCATCGGGATCCCTGTTCAGCAGGGAGCCTGCTTCCCCCCTCTCTCTGCCTGCCTCTCTGCCTGCTTGTGATCTCTCTCTCAAATAAGTAAATAAAATCTTTCTTAAACAAACAAACAAATAAATAAATAATAAATAAAAACTGGGAATACCCATTTTTCCCCCTCAGTAATTCTCTCCCCCAAACGAGTGGTTGTTTTTGTTTGTTTTGTTTTGTTTTGTTTTTTGAAGAAACTGCATTCTAGGTCTTACTCACCTATTTTATCGTAGCACTAGTTGCTGTATACCAGCAATATAGAGCTGAATTTGTTGTTGTTGTGCCTATCAACTCCTTGGGGTAGACAGGAATTTGGAAGTAAACTCATGGCTTCAGGAACTGTCCATGTTTTGGCTAAAACTCAGGCTAGCTGGAGAGACCAGCTAGCTTGAGTTTGGGATTAGTCTATATTTGTGTATAGTCCACTTTCTAGATCTTTTATCCCAGCCAAGTCTCAGGAATGGGGATTTGTGCACGTCTGCTGAGGCTCTCTACCGTTTGAGGGCTGACAGAATGCCCTCACCCAGCTCACCACCTCCCACTTCCCTGCCGGTCACTTTTTTTTTTTTTTTTTTTTTTAAACAGTGTGCTTTAAAATGGATTCAAATTTTCCCAGGTAAGTCCACACTGGCCTTTTATTGACGATACTACCCTAGAAATAGTATAGAAATAGGTGGTTATACTAAATGGGAGTAAGAGAGTCCTCTAAGCTCACTTGGGATCTCAGAACAAATTTTATGAATCAGTTGTGAGAACAAGAGACTGCAACAACTCAGTGAAGACTGTCCCATGATCAGCATTCTCCCAGCCTTCTGACTGGCCAAGTCTCGGGAAGGTCAGGCAACCTCAGATGAGTATTTTGTATATATTTTAGGTCCAAGGTAATATACAGATCTGGCCAAAGAGAAAATACCAAGAGGTGATAGCATTCTGTTCTCTTTAGAGTCTTGGAAACTTCATTAGAATTTTGCCTCATTTTGGCCGAGTAGAAATAGTTTATAAGCCAGCTTGGTTATGGGCAGCTGCCTATGGACCATGATTTGGTAGAGGGCTGGGACTCTGCCTCTAAAGTAACAATGTCTACTTTCTTACCAGAGTGATCTTTCTGTTGGATTTTGGCTCATCTAGTTAGGCTGAGAACACAGTTTCACAAGCAGAACACAACCCACAGACTTGAAGTCCCCTGATGCTGGAAAACCTTATAACTGAAGATATGTGTTTAAAAGAAAGATTATTGGTGGACTTCTAAGACCTTAATACCGTACATTGTATTTTATGAATATAATATCAAATATTGTATTTGGGTTATGGGTTGCGCAAAGCCCTGAATCTTCAGTGCGTACAGCATATTATAGTTGAATATTGTCAGTATAATGGAGAGCCAGATTATAATAAAAGGACTCCACCTTTTCAAAAAATAGTTTAATGAACTCAGAAACCAGTTGGCTGTATATTGATAAAGCATGATGAAGAAGCGTATTATATTTGTTCAAATGGTATAGGAATGGAAGTTTTATCTTTTTTAAGTTAGTTTGCATAGAAAACATATTCAAATGCCCTAGCAGGGATGAAAAAAATATGTTTTCATTAAGGTTAGTGAAAATTAGGATTCCTTTTTTAGTTTATTAGCATAAACCTCATTTAAAAGAGAAAAAAAATCTTTAGTAAAATAACTAGGCCTAATGTAAGCTGGGATACCACTTAAAGAATTGAGTTTACGTTTTGATTAACCAAAGTAAATAGAGTATGTAATTCTTACTAAGTTGAGTTTTGTCTCATTTCATAAAGAAGAAATGTCCTTGAATAGCAATGTATTCATTTCTTGGCTTCCGGCTGGGAGTCAAGATGGCGGAGAAGTAGCAGGCTGAGACGACATCGGGTAGCAGGAGATCAGCTAGATAGCTTATCTAACCATTGTGAACACCTACAAATCCAACGGGAAATCAAAGAGAAGAAGAGCAACAATCCCAGAAACAGAAAATCGATCACTTTCTGAAAGGTAGGACCTGCGGAGAAGTGAATCCAAAGCGACGGGAAGATAGACCCCGGGGGGAGGGGCCGGCACCCGGCAAGCGGCGGAGCGACGGAGCACAAAATCAGGACTTTTAAAAGTCGGCTCCACTGGGAGACATCGCTCCAGAGGCTAAACTGGGGGGAAACCCAGGCGGGGTCAGCATAACCCCAGGACCCGCAGGGTCACAGAAGGACTGGGGGTGTCTGAGTGCCGCAGAGCTCGCAGGTATTAGAGCGGGGAAGCCGGCTACAGCGACAAAGCCGAGGAGTGAGCTCTAAGCCCAGGGTTACCTTGTGCCGGTCGCAGGCTGGGTGGGCTCGGAGCGCGGCCGGAGGCCACAGAGACAAAAGCGACCCGGCGCTTTTCTCCAGCTCCAACAATTGACTGCTTTCCTCGAGGCGCGACCGCAAGCCAGGGAGGCGGGACTGTTGGGCGCTTTGCTCTGAGAGCGCACTGAGGAGCGGAACCCCAAGCTCTCGGCTCCTCCGGGCCGAGAGATTGGGAGGCCGCCATCTTCATTCCCGTCCTCCGGAACTCTACGGAAAGCGCTCAGGGAACAAAAGCTCCCGAAAGCAAACCCGAGCGGATTCCTTAGCCCGGCCCCTGGCAAGGGCGGTGCAATTCCGCCTGCGGCAAGGACACTTGAAAATCACTACAACAGGCCCCTCCCCCAGAAGATCAACAAGAAACCGATCCAAAACCAACTTCAGTCACCAAGAACAGCGGAATTCCACAGCAGGAGAAAGCAAATCCTACCTGGACAAAATGACAAGGCGGAAAAACTCACCTCAAAAAAAAGAACAAGAGGCCGTACCGAAGGCTGGAGACCTAATCAATACAGACATAGGTAGCATGACAGATCTAGAGTTCAGAATGACAATTCTCAAGGTTCTAGCCGGGCTCGAAAAAGGCATAGAAGATATTAGAGAAACCCTCTCCGGAGAGATAAAAGCCCTTTCTGGAGAAATAAAAGAACTAAAATCTAACCAAGTTGAAATCAAAAAAGCTATTCATGAGGTGCAATCAAAAATGGAAGCTCTCACTGCCAGGATAAATGAGGCAGAAGAAAGAATTAGTGACATAGAAGACCAAATGACAGAGAATAAAGAAGCTGAGCAAAAGAGAGACAAACAACTACTGGAACACGAGGAGAGGATTCGAGAGATAAGTGACACCATAAGACGACACAACATTAGAATAATTGGGATTCCAGAAGAAGAAGAAAGAGAGAGGGGAGCAGAAGGTATATTGGAGACAATTATTGGAGAGAATTTCCCTAATATGGCAAAGGGAACAAACATCAAAATCCAGGAGATGCTAAGAACGCCCCTCAAAATCAATAAAAATAGGTCCACACCTCGTCACCTGATAGTAAAATTTACAAGTCTTAGCGACAAAGAGAAAATCCTGAAAGCAGCCCGGGAAAAGAAGTCTGTAACATACAAGGGTAAAAACATTAGATTGGCAGCGGACCTATCCACAGAGACCTGGCAGGCCAGAAAGAACTGGCATGACATATTCAGAGCACTAAACGAGAAAAACATGCAGCCAAGAATACTATATCCGGCTAGGCTATCATTGAAAATAGAAGGAGAGATAAAGAGCTTCCAGGACAAACAAAAGCTGAAAGAATTTGCAAACACCAAACCAGCTCTACAGGAAATATTGAAAGGGGTCCTCTAAGCAAAGAGAGACCCTAAAAGTAGTAGATCAGAAAGAAGCAGAAACAATATACAGTAACAATCACCTTACAGGCAATACAATGGCACTAAATTCATATCTCTCAATAGTTACCCTGAATGTTAATGGGCTAAATGCCCCAATCAAAAGACACAGGGTATCAGAATGGATAAAAAAACAAAACCCATCAATATGCTGCCTACAAGAAACTCATTTTAGATCCGAAGACACCTCCAGATTTAAAGTGAGGGGGTGGAAAACAATCTACCATGCTAATGGACATCAGAAGAAAGCTGGGGTGGCAATCCTTATATCAGATCAATTAGATTTTAAGCCAAAGACTATAATAAGAGATGAGGAAGGACACTATATCATACTCAAAGGGTCTGTCCAACAAGAAGATCTAACAATCTTAAATATCTATGCCCCTAACATGGGAGCAGCCAACTATATAAACCAATTAATAACAGAATCAAAGAAATACATCGACAGTAATACAATAATAGCAGGGGACTTTAACACTCCCCTCACTGAAATGGACAGATCATCTAAGCAAAAGATCAACAAGGAAATAAAGGCCTTAAATGACACACTGGACCAGATGGACATCACAGATATATTCAGAACATTCCATCCCAAAGCAACAGAATATACATTCTTCTCTAGTGCACATGGAACATTCTCCAGAATAGACCACATCCTGGGTCATAAATCAGGTCTCAATCGGTACCAAAAGATCGAGATCATTCCCTGCATATTTTCAGACCACAATGCTCTGAAGCTCGAACTCAATCACAAGAGGAAATTTGGAAAGAACGCAAATACATGGAGACTAAACAGCATCCTTCTAAAAAATGAATGGGTCAACCAGGAAATTAAAGAAGAATTGAAAAAATTCATTTCTTGGCTTCCATATAAGCTCTTACTAAAACCACAAGATTATTTGACTGTTAGACATATACATTGTTTCCTATCCCATGACAAATCTTATAAAAGTTAGTTAACATTTGATAGAGTATTAAATCATATGGAGATGTAACTTCATATATTTATATTTTATTTTAATATCTTGAATCAAATTATGGTCAGTTTTTTCAATGAAAAATCTCTCACGGTATAATATCACAAAATTTGGAATACAGATATAATATTACACCTATAAAAATACATGTAGGCAATATAGGCAACTTAATTATTTCATGAGACTACTCATTAGAAAGTTGAGATCAGGAATTTTTGAAAGAATAAATAAAGGCTAAGTTATATATTCATGTTCCTGCAAGTCATCTTTGAAGGGAACATGTAAGCTTAATAATTCTAAATATACTCCTGAAATAAGAGTAAGTGCATCTCATTTACTTTTGAGTTCCATAGCTACCAGCTATTAGCTATGCAAAGACTGTATAGTTCAAAACAAAAATTCAGAGACCTCCAATAGGAGTGGAAATTGGACCATTAGCTTGCAAGACCCTACCCATCCTTTTTCTAAATAAAAATGCTGCACTACCTGGCCCAGGGTCTTGACTCCATAGCATTGTGGGAAGCACGCATTAAACTGCTAAATTCTAACACCATCTGTATGCCTTAAATCCTAAGAGATATATTGTCTCTGCTGCCAAGGCCAGAATCAACCTCTGCTGCCAAATGCTAGACTGAAAGGGGAATGTAAACAGCTTGATGGAGGGGTGGTTCCTGGTGCACCTGTGGTTTTGACAGCTTCTGCTGCTGCTTGAGGAGGAAACAGGTTGCCTGTTTGTTCTTCAAGAGCACTTCTGGCATCCAGGTATTATGCAGGCAAGCACTGCCAGCTGTGAAGGATGCTGCTTCCTTGTCACTTCAGAGAAAGATGCTCCCCAACAGGAAGATCCCTCTTGCTATTTCATTCAGGGAGCCTGAGAAAGGAAGACAGAAAGGATCAATTGCAAAAGCACAGGTCCCTAGAGGGGCAGGGGTCTAAAATAACTCGTGTCAAAGTCTTGCATTCAAATTCGACAGCGAGGCAATAGGTAAGAATGACTTAATTGTCATTTTTTGAAGTTGGGATCCCACTGCTAAGAAGAGCAAGAGAATGCATGTATACCTGATTTCGACTGCCTATGTCTTGATGCATCCAGTGTACGGTCCTGGTAAAGAGGAGTGCGTAGGATAGCCTGCCTATGTCAAGACGTCACACATGCAGAAAAATAAAATATTAAATCATTACATCAGCTTCTTAATTGAGAGGGATTACCTGAAAGAATATGTTTCACACGTAGCCTAGCACTGTTGCGTGCATTTTTTTAAACCATAATTAAATGAAAAATAAACCTTAAGACAGATTTCAAAAATAAAAAAAATTCCTGTCTCACGTTGAGGTCTTTTATCCATTTCAAGTTTATGTTTGTGTACAGTGTAAGAGAATGGTCGAGTTTCATTCTTCTACATATAGCTGTCCAGTTTTCCCAGCACCATTTATTGAAGAGACTGTCTTTTTTCCACTGTATATTTTTTCCTGCTTTATCAAAGATTATTTGACCATAGAGTTGAGGGTCCATATCTGGGCTCTCTACTCTGTTCCACTGGTCTATGTGTCTGTTTTTATGCCAATACCATGCTGTCTTGGTGATCACAGCTTTGTAGTAAAGCTTGAAATCAGGTAACGTGATGCCCCCAGTTTTGTTTTTCTTTTTCAACATTTCCTTAGCAATTCAGGGTCTCTTCTGATTCCATACAAATTTTAGGATTATTTGCCCCAGCTCTTTGAAAAATACCAGTGGAATTTTGATTGGGATGGCATTGAAAGTATAGATTGCTTTGGGCAGTATAGACATTTTAACAATGTTTATTCTTCTGATCCACGAGCATGGAATGGTCTTCCATCTTTTTGTGTCTTCTTCAATTTCTTTCATGAGTGTTCTGTAGTTCCTCGAGTACAGATCCTTTACCTCTTTGGTTAGGTTTATTCCCAGGTATCTTATGGTTCTTGGTGCTACAGTAAATGGAATCGATTCTCTAATTTCCCTTTCTGTATTTTCATTGTTAGTGTATAAGAAAGCCACTGATTTCTGTACATTGACTTTGTATCCTGCCACATTACTGAATTGCTGTATGAGTTCTAGTAGTTTGGGGGTGGAGTCTTTTGGGTTTTCCATATAAAGAATCATGTCATCTGCGAAGAGAGAGAGTTTGACTTCTTCGTTGCCAATTTGGATACGTTTTATTTCTCTTTGTTGTCTGATTGCTGTTGCTAGGACTTCTAATACTATGTTGAACAAGAGTGGTGAGAGTGGGCATTCTTGTCGTGTTCCTGATCTCAACGGGAAGGCTGCGTGCTTTTTTCCATTGAGGGTGATATTTGCTGTGGGTCTTTCATAGATAGATTTTATGAAGTTCAGGAATGTTCCCTCTATCCCTATACTTTAAATCCTAGAGGAGACATAGGCAGTAACCTCTTTGATATCAGCCACAACAACTTCTTTCAAGATATGTCTCCAAAGGCAAAGGAAACAAAAGCGAAAATGAACTTTTGGGACTTCATCAAGATCAAAAGCTTCTGCACAGCAAAGGAAACAGTCAACAAAACAAAGAGGCAACCCACAGAATGGGAGAAGATATTTGCAAATGGCAGTACAGACAAGAGGTTGATATCCAGGATCTATAAAGAACTTCTCAAACTCAACACACACAAAACACATAATCATATCAAAAAATGGGCAGAAGATATGAACAGATACTTCTCCAATGAATACATACAAATGGCAATCAGACACATGAAAAAATGTTCATCATCACTAGCCATTAGGAAGATTCAAATTAAAACCACATTGAGATACCACCTTACACCAGTTAGAATGGACAAAATTAGCAAGACAGGAAACAACGTCTGTTGGAGAGGGATGTGGAGAAAGGGGAACCCTCTTACACTGTTGGTGGGAATGCAAACTGGTGCAGCCACTTTGGAGAACAGTGTGGAGATTCCTCAAGAAATTAAAAATAGAGCTTCCCTATGATCCTGTAATTGCACTACTGGGTATTTACCCCAAAGATACAGATGTAGTGAAAAGAAGGGCTATCTGTACCTCAATGTTTATAGCAGCAATGGCCACTGTCGCCAACTGTGGAAAGAACCAAGATGCCCTTCGACGGACGAATGGATAAGGAAGATGTGGTCCATATACACTATGGAGTATTATGCCTCCATCAGAAAGGATGAATACCCAACTTCTGTAGCAACATGGACGGGAGTGGCAGAGATTATGCTGAGTGAAATAAGTCAAGCAGAGACAGTTAATTATTATATGGTTTCACTTATTTGTGGAACATAACAAATAACATGGAGGACATGGGGAGATGGAGAGGAGAAGGGAGTTGAGGGAAATTGGAAGGGGAGGTGAACCATGAGAGACTATGGACTCTGAAAAACAACCTGAGGGTTTTGAAGGGGTGGGGGGTGGGAGGTTGGGGGAGCAAGGTGGTGGGTATTAAGGAGGGCACGTATTGCATGGAGCACTGGGTGTGGTACAAACACAATGAATACTGTTACGCTGAAAAGAAATTTAAAAAAAAAAGTAAAAAATAAAAATAAAAATAAAAAAAAATCAAAATATATCTTTATCCCCATTATAGAACTTCAATACTTAGAACAATGTAGTTTAGTTGATAAAATGGATTAGTAGAACAGAGTCTAAGATAGACTTGAATATAAGAGAATGTCACATCTGATAAAAAGAGCTTTCTGAATCATTCTGAAAAAGGTAGATTTTTTAATTCATTGTATGAGACAACTGGCTAGCTGGTAAGAGGAAAGGAAAGCATGATCCCCTTTCTTTCTTATATTAGCCTAAAGAATTTGTAGTAGACTAACAGTGAAAATAAGTGAAAGATTGAAATGTAAAAATTAAGGAGTCAAAAAATTTAGGAGAAAATATAACAATCTTTGAGTAAGAAAGTCCATTTTAGTAACCTCATAAAGATTAAAAACCTTTAATAACAGAAGAGATTTATAAATGTTATTATATAAACATATGAAACTTGCTAATGACAACAGAAAAGCAATGTAGGGAAATTTTCAAGAAAGTTGAAAATTAATGGAAAATATTTGCAATAGCATCATGGATAAAACATTAATATCCTTAATATATAAAAGCTCTTACCAATCGATAAGAGCAAAGAAAATGGTCATCTCAATGGAAAAATTGGCAAAGGATCTAAATAAGCAATAGACAAAGGATGAAATGTGAGAAGGCAGTAAATATGGATAGATGGATAGGGACGAAGGGAAGGAGCGGGTACAAAGAGACACAGAGAGAGGCAGTGGAGAGGGCAGCCGGGAAAGGGAGAGTTGGAGAGGGGTGGTGAGGAGAGAGGGCAAGAAAATACCATTGTTCACTTACCAAACCAGACAAAGACTTGGGGAATGAAGACTCTTGTGCAGTAATATACAATATATTCCAGTGCTAATTATGCATAATTTAACCTAGCTATCTAAATTCTACAAAGTTACTGTAGCTACTATTATAGCTATAAAAATATTCACAGCAGAATGCTTTATAATAGAAATTATAACAAAGAAAACAACCTAAATATTCATCAAGTATTATTTAATTGAATGATGGCACATACTGTAATTGGATTTTATAGTTCCATTGAAATAATGATGTAGAGTTAATTTATTTGAAAAGATGTCCAGAACATATTGTTAAGTGGCAAGAAAGAGATCACAGAACAGTATATAGGACATTTCCTGAGTACCCTTCTGTGTTTATGTTAACATATGTATATATGCATAAATATCTAAAAGTCATTATGAAATAACATCAGTGATGATAATTTCTGTGTGGTGGCATTTGAGGCATCATTGTACATTTCTACATTTTTAACATTCTGTGACTTTTTCCATGAAAGTTATCATTGTTACACCATGAGTAAGTTATTTTCAAAAGATAACAAGCATTTTACTAATTTTAATTTTGATTTGCTTTTTTTTTGGAGTGTTTTAGTAACTTGTACTTTTCATCCTGAGTAAAATAAGATGATTGTCCATGCATTTCTCTTCTAGCAACATTTTATCTGCAATTATGTTGCCTGAAGAATTAATCAGGAGAAGCTCATGCTCATATTTTTCTGTATTTACCAGTTGCTCACTCTTAGTGTATTTGGCATTTTGTTTAATCTATAATTCAAATATACTCAGCATATCTCATAAGATTTCATGATCTAGTTTATAATTACTTTCATTATTGTAAAATCTCAAAATTTGTTAGGTCAATAAATAGGGTTATAAATAAATGATTTTCAACCTTTTCTTTACAACAACCCCAAATGCCTCCATTTAGTTTGGAACACATCTCAATATATCCGCAAAGAAGCCTCTAAACAAAATTAAGTTTAATTCACTTTAAAGGGAAGCACTTCTACAGACCATTTTAAGGAAAGGGGAGCCAATTTAAATAAATTATCAGATACTCATTTTATACAGATGAGTGCTACTAATTACAATCAGTCTCATCTATTCATTAAAACTAGTCCAGCAAGCTTGGATAAACTTTGTCAGCAGTTAGTCACTGTATTTATTTGAAAGCCTTAAAACAACATTTCTTTACATATATATTTTAGAATTTTTACTTATTTAGATCATTTTCCAGGCATCCCTAAATAGTGAGGTTTTATAATAATTCTAATTCGTGCATGTTTCTTATTTGATATGGTTAGTCTTAGAAAATGTGTAGTATTTTCAATACTCTCCTCTCAGTATCTCCATTCTCTACATTTAACCCTCTGTTGTTTCAAGTTACCAAGTAGGTGTCTAGAGCAAACCGTGTTTCAGGAGACTCCTCCCATTGTTCTCACATGCAGTTCAATTTGGTGTAATTCAGTTCTTATTTGACTGTCCAAGGGTGGTTCCATCAAAGTTATCACATTCTCTAGTCAATGGAATAGAGAACGTGCTTGGCCTGTGATGGAAAAATCAAACTATATTGCGTTTGCCCTTAGAAAACCACTACAGCATACCATTTGTTTTTCTTTCCTAGATTGATCATGGAAAATGTACTCATTGGGTTTTGTTTTGTCTTATTGCCGTTTTTTTCCCTATACAAACTTAAAGTATAAACTGCTCTAAGCGGAGTAAATGGTCTGTTTAAACATGCTTCATCTAAACACACTTTGGACTGAGCATGGGACTTGGTGGACTGATACTTTCTTTATATAATCTGCTTGTTATTACAAGCCCACCAAGCCAGAAACCTGCTGAGGGATTTCCAACCAGAGAGCCATATGTCTTTGCCACCTTAGACAATAGCTTAAACCCACCTCCCTCCTCCTTTTATAAATTTCAACAGCTATGTCTTGTTAGAAGGTAAACTAAGTGTACGTGATTGTACAATTCTTTCTTCAACTAAACAGTCAGAGGCCATTTCTGCCTGTTGACTCTTCCTTCTTCAGTACCGAGCACAGCGTCTGGCACCAATATCCCTAAATATTTGTTGACTGAAGAGATTTATTTAATGAATGTTATTTAATAAATTTTAATTAAATGTAGTTAATTTTAATTAAATTTAATTAAATTTTATTTATTCATTTACTAAAGATAGCCTGAAACTGTAGGAATATCATTCACAGTTATAGTTTAAGTTGTGAGGACAACCACCAAGACAAAACCTTTCTGGAGTTATGGCTCTCTGATGTTTACCAGCAGCATCATTATAAATTTTAAAACTTGCGGGTTCTTTGAAAATTCTTTTGTCAACTTAGAAATTAATTTAAATATACTATAATTTCTGAGAAAGGCAAATATAAATACCAACTAATAGGCAAAAGCCTATTAGTTGGTATTTATAAGCCAACTGATACTAACTTGGGAGAGCTGGTTGGAATAAATCTGCCTATATCAGCTAGATATGATAACCTGGCATCTGTCCAAATAGAAACAGACTATTTCCAAGTTTCAGAAAAGGTAATTAAATTCAGCTTAAAATGCATCTAAAAGTCATTGTCTGATGTACTGACCCATGGAAATAAATAATTTGCAAATTGTATTAATAGAGTATTTACCAGGAGTTCTAAGCACTCTTTTAAAAAGCAGATGCTCATAATATTTTTTTGAAGTAGAAAGGAGGTGCATGTTTTCTATGTATATTATTTACCGGGGGGAGGGAACAAAAAACTTCATGGAAAGTCATTAGCAGATCTCATGAGATATCCATTCTTTTTTGAGTCATGGTTCCATATTCTTCCCAGTAGAAGATATCACCCAGCACCTTGTCATCAGTAAGGCAGTAGCATTTTAGCTTCTTTCTTAAAAGGCAAATGGCTCCTTGCAAACAGATGGTACCATACTCCTTTCCAGCACTTTCTGTAACACTCCTGTTCTCAAAGGCTTAGCCTCTGATTGAGCTACAGCCATAATGTCGTCTAGCAAATCTCAGAGCTCTATTTCTTCTGAACTGAAAACACATGGTGCAGCTTGCCTTCTTTCCTTCCCCTGCACCCCCTCCTTCATTCTCTGCTCTCTCTGTCACCACACATACACACAATAGGAAACATAACATAAATACACCTTTCCTGGCTTTGGGTCCTTCCCTTGATCAGAGATTACAACTTTGTTCTCCCGCTCTTTTTATGCTAACCTACTTGTTACTTATTTGGTCTTCTGTTGAGCTTCAACTTACAATCCACGTGACTACCCAGACTCATAATTACTTCTCCCTACATAAGCATATATCTCCCTACATAGATATACATTTGGCTTCTCTGCCCATACCCACTAGAGAAAGAGCTCCTTGAGGGCTTTGCATCCTTAGCATGGGCTGTCGTGGACAATCTCTCTGCCTACACATGACCTTGTCCTATTGTCTTTCTGATCAAGAATGCTCTTTCATAAATAGATTCTTATCTTAACTCTTCTTAGGATTCAGTTAGCTCCCTAAACCCCAACACTGACCCCTCAATAACGTAGGAACATTGCTTACCTCTGCAGCTGTTCCCCGACAGCAATTGTCTCTTTTGGTAAGGAGAAAGGATACAGCATGTTAGGAGCTGACAGAAGGTAGTGAGTCCAGAAATTGGTTCAAGAATACCCAACCCCTCAAGAAATCAGAACATAGAGATCTCAGGTAAAAGCAACCCAATGTTAAATGTTACATTATTTTTATACCTGATCTTTTGGTGCAGTTGAAAACAGTGAATCTTATATTCTAGGTAATATAATCCTAATTACGAATCACAGTTCTTAGAAAAAAAGCCATTAAATGTAACATCCACTTTTCTGTACCCTATGACTTTTCACAATGTGCATGTACCACCTTTATAATAGTAAACCTAATTTTTAAAATATGTGGTTGAAAATCAAAACAGAAGAAATTAATTATTAGATAAATTTATTCATTAATGGTCTTTCATTTAAACAAGTCAGATTATGAAACCATTCTTAATATATCTGTTTAATACTTAGCAGACATGAACTTCTCAGTTAATTTCATCAAGGCCATAGGAAACCAAGAAAGAAGGTGATGATGAACTAGTATCAGCAGAATCTTCCATTTCTAAATGTTGGTGTGAAAATTCTGTGGATATATTTTTCTTCAACTTTCATTTTCAGAAGGAAAAAAAAAAGAGAATTTGGTTTGATGATACCAGTTTTGATGGGTGGCAACCCAAAGGTCCCGGATAAAGGAAAAATCATTATGAATTCCAGGTTTTGTAATCAATGTGGAAAATGGTGATTGGTTCTATTAACTAATTCAATTAAGAGGAGAACAGCAAGGATCATTTTAGGAGAGTTTCTGAGCTCTTCATTTAAAAACTACGGTATAACCTCAGGGTTTTGCTGAAGTGGTATTATACGTACAAAAGTCTCAGATAATTTTCTGCAATTATACCTTGCTAAATGAGCAGAACTGCAGTTCAGGTAGGAAATGTTTGGGAATTCTTGGTTTCTTAGAAGAAGTCTTTGGGCTATTTGGATGTTTTATGTAAATGTAATTCTTCTTGGAACTTGAGGAACTGATCTAAACTGAGGAGCAGCCCTAGAAAGAGCAGAATGTTTTGGAGGCCCCTTGAAATTGTCCTGACTTGTTTCTAACCTGGTCTTCATGCTGCCCTTTATGCACTCAAGCACTTGGTCCTGGAATACTTCCTCTCCAAGCAGTTACTGAGATCTTAACGTGTGCCAGGGACTATTCTAAAAGTTTCCATGTCTTAACTCATTTAATTTTCTTAATAGTGACAAAAACATGCTTACTGAGCCCACTACCTACTACTACTTTTTGTTTTAATCCAATCATAAAACTACCAACTGCTCACTGAGGGCAGACAACAAATTCGATTAGATTGGCAATAGCTAATTCCATGGCAGTCTCTTTTAAAATAGATATTATATAGTTCACTTTGGGTTTTATTAAGCCGAATTAGAAAGCAATTTGATTAGGCAGTGAAACTGCAAAGTTTAAATCTGCTAGGGAACAGATATTGCCACTTGTTACCCAAGCTATTGAAAATGGCTAGAGTAGCCAAGGTATTGATAATGCTGAGAGTAGCATTTTTGACCCATCTTGGCCTATTTCATCTCTCTCAGCTTCTAAATGACAATTGGGTGTCTTGCTGAATCTTGTACAACTGGCAATCTCAAGTCTTGCTTGTAACTCCCAGTTTTTATCTGCCCAAATATAATTCAGACCTAAGGTCAGATATTCTCTTAGAAAGCCAAGTTATGATTAATATTGGAATCATCTGCTATCTTAAGAGCACTGGACTGGGAAGCACTGGGCCAGGAAGTATGGGGTCTGGATTCTCGGCCTGGATCTACCTTCATTAGTTCTATGGTAACGGAGTAATTTTCATTCAGAGTGTTTTAATTCCTCTACATATGGAAAAAGTTTGGAATAAGTGATCTATAAGGTTATGTCTAGCTCCAAGAGCCTAAGATCTAAAGAATTAAAGAAAGAGTGTAGTATATCTATGGTAAAAAGACAATTAGTGCATTTTCATAGCTTTCATATGTAGATGAACAGGTATAAGACACATAAATTCATTTGTGATTTTTTTTTTAAAGATTTTATTTATTTGACAGAGATCGCAAGTAGGCAGAGAGGCAGGCAGAGAGAGAGAGAGGAGGAAGCAGGCTCCCTGTTGAGCAGAGAGCCCGATGTGGGACTTGATCCCAGGACCCTGGGATCATGACCTGAGCCGAAGGCAGAGGCTTTAACCCACTGAGCCACCCAGGTGTCCGTCATTTGTGATATTTTGAAACATTTTCCAGGACTTCCACAATGCTAAAGTCCATTCTTTTTTTTTTTTTTTTTTTACTATTTTTTAAGACTTTTCTTTTAAAAAATCAAGAGAGAAAAATAAAAGGTCAAGGGTCTGTATTTATTAAGTTTCAAGAAACTAAACATTGCTTTTGGACACTTGAATAAATTGAATTTTTTGGCAAGAAAGTAGATATCCCTCAGCTTGTTTGTGGGAAAACATTATAACTCCCTATGTCTCATGAAAGAGTTGGGCTATGGGTGCCTCGGTGGCTCAGTGGGTTAAGCCTCTGCCTTCAGCTCAGGTCATGGTCTCAGGGTCTTGGGATCGAGCCCTGTATGGGGCTCTCTGTTCAGCGTGGAGCCTGCTTCCCCCCTCCCCTTCTGCCTGTCTCTCCGCCTGCTTGTGATCATTCTCTCTGTCAAACAAATAAAATCTTTAAAAAAAAAAAAAAAAAAGAAGATTTGGGCTATACCTGTTTATCAGAGATGTGAGTATTCTTAGTGATGTCCCACAGTGTGAACGGGCTGTTTGAGCAATTGGAAAGCATTCCTGGAGTGTCCGCTTTACTCACAGTTTTCAAGGAAGAGCGTTGTTTTTTTCTACATTACAATAAACATCGATCTCTTGTATAAGAGAATAAAATCATGTATTAGTGTTGAGGAAACACATGGATTCAAATAAATTACTCTCCCTACAGCAGATGAATTAGATGACTACCTCTAGCCCCTAAGGTATGCATTTACCCTTCTCTGCCTCTAGGATGCTTTGAAGGAAAAAGTCTGAGAAGCACTGTTCCTGAGTATGTATGTACTGATGTGCTTTGCAATATAAATAAAACTTAAAGCTTGTGCTTTATCATAGGTAAGGTTTTGCATAGTGGAAGAGTTTTATCTTTTTTAGAGTCAAACAGAAGCACAGTGGTCTGATAAGTCTGTTGTTAGCTTGGTAGCCTGGGCACATTGCTTCCTATTTCGGAAGCTCCGTTTCCTCATTTGGAAGAGAATGATGGGGCACTTGGCTGGCTCAGTCAGCAGAGCATGCGGCTCTTGATCTTGGGGTCATGAATTTGAGACCCATGTGGGGGGTGAAGATTACTTAGAGCAATAATAACTGCGTAAGGTCGTAATGAGAATTAAATTAGATAACTCAGGCAAGGTGCTTTGCTCCTGCTTCGTGTTTGCATAGTGTCTGTCTCCAATAAATATTTGTGTCTTTTTCCTTCTTGCTTGGGACTTTAATAAGCCCCGTTTATTTTTACTTTTTTGAAATTATTTTTTTAAATTTTTATTTTTTAAAATTTCTTTTCAGCGTTCTAGAATTTATTGTTTATGCACCACACCCAGTGCTCTATGCAATACGTGCCCTCCATAATACCCACCACCAGCCTCACACAACCTCCCACCCCCCTCCCTTTCAAAACCCTCAGTTTGTTTCTCAGAGTCCATAGGCTCTCATGGTTCGACTCCCCCCTCCAATTTCCCCTAACTCACTTCTCCTCTCCATCTCCCCATGTCCTCTGTGTTATTCCTTATGCTCCACAAATAAGCGAAACCATATGATAATTGACTCTCTCTGCTTGACTTATTGCACTCAGCATAATCTCTTCCAGTCCTGTCCATGTTGATGCAAAAGTTGGATAGTCATCCTTTCTGAAGGAGGCATAAAACTCCATTGTATATATGGACCATATCTTCTTTATCCATTCGTCCGTTGAAGGGCATCTTGGTTCTCTCTACACTTTGGCAACTGTGGCCATTGCTGCTATGAACATCGGGGTACAGATGGCCCTTCTTTTCACTGCATCTATATCTTTGGGGTAAATACCCAGTAGTGCAATTGCAGGGTCATAGGGAAGCTCTATTTTTAATTTCTTAAGGAATCTCCACACTGTTTTCCAAAGTGGCTGCACCAACTTGCATTCCCACCAACAGTGTAAGAGGGTTCCCCTTTCTCCACATCCTTTCCAACACGTGTTGTTTCCTGTCTTGTTAATTTTGGCCATTCTAACTGGTGTAAGGTGGTATCTCAATGTGGTTTTGATTTGAATCTCCCTGATGGCTGGTGATGATGAATAAGCCCCTCTTAGATCCAAATTCTGACAAGTAAATGCCTTTTGAATTTATACAAGTTATTTTTCAAAGGAAAAATCTGTAATGTTGATTAACTGCAAGAATCGTGTCAGAAACTTTCTGTAGAAGCAGTCCTCTGTTTTCGTGGATTGATTGATTTTTACCTACACGGCAATACTATGCACATACACCACAGAAAATGCATACACTTACCTCCCCTGCCATTCACAGTCATGAAATACAGGTGCCAGAAGAAATTTAGAGAAAATCAAATGCAACCATTTCAGAGTAGGTACAAGTGATCCATAAAGTTTGTCCAAACTGCCTAATTATTGATTCAGGTCCCCAAACCCTTTCTAACTATTGAAGTTGCTTTTCCCCCTTCCCTTCTCTCCCTTTCTGCTTCCTCCCACTTTTTTTTCCTTCACAAATACTCATTAAGTGCCTCTTATTCCTAGTAATGAACACAAATAGACTAGAAACCATTCTGGTCCTCAGAGATCTTACAGGTGAGTGAAGAGATCAGGAGACAAACAAGATATGGCGTCACTTTAACGTGAGTGCTAGTGGAAGCATGAACGGAGGCAATATGGGGCCACTAAGGAATGGTCCTTCTTCAGCTGCAAAATAAGGTCCTGATGTCCAGCCCCTTTGAGACATAAGCTGCACTGGATTTTTTCTCTGCATCCAGAACTTCATAACTCGTTAACACCTCGTTCATCTTCATGATGCCATTTATTCAAGAATCTCTTGAATAGAAAATTGTGCTAGTCATTACCATTAATGTAGAAAGCCTGTATGCGTGTGTGTTGGATGGACATGCTCTATTAAGAACAAAAATTGAAGATACGGGTTGCTTGGATAAGAAAAGTTTGGACATGCATGATTTCAAAATCAATATCAAAATAGAAGTCATTTCTCAAAAGACTGAAAGTAGAATAACCCATGGGGAGAGGAGATAAAGGAACATAATTTAACAGGGGAAGAAAACACGTTATCAGCTATTTTATAAGAGAAAAATGCTTTTTGAATAAAATCAACAACATTGGATGAAGATTACAGATGAAAGATAATAGTTTTAATTTTGGCTTATTCAAATTGGAAACATTTGCAGCTTATGCAATTTTTATCAATTTTGATTTTTATTTACTAATTAAGTATGGTATTGCTATTCACTTGGACTTGAGGCTTACAAAAAAGGTCAGTGATCAAACTCAATCCCCCTAGTAATTTTACTGGGCTTATCTACCATGCTATTTAGAGTGTGTCTAAAATCCATGAGTATCAAACATCGTGTGCCTGAGTATGTAAGGACCATCTAATCATATGGTTGTGTCTATGCAAAGGCAATACCAAGGGGCCTTGGATCCTTGACAGCTCTCACACTGACTCATAAAGAGGCTGTTGTCATACTAGAGGCTTGGCAGTGTCCTTTGAGCAGCTCTAACGTGAAAGCCATGGAACTATTTGTCAAAGCACCCGTGTAAGTAGAAAGTTGCTCAGAAAGAAATCACCCATTTTCACAATAGTATGGTAATATGCCTTTCTTTTACCAGTTTCCTAGGATCTTCAATTAAGGGTACCCCATAACAGTTCTAATGTATGATCAAATTTCACACTTTGCTTTGGAAGCCATCATTCCCTTCCGCATAGACCCCACAACTGCAATATCGTCTTCAGTGACAGAAGGAAATCGATCTTTCTTTGTGCCTAAGTCTCAATAGGAATGAGCAGGTGTTTGTTTTTGCTGCCAAAGATGGAGGGTCAGAAAGGGTCCACGTTGTATTTTAAGCCTTTGAAGAAGCATATTAGGATGTATTTTCCCACTGAAATGTTATTAATGAATATTCATTTATTGATTATTCAAAATTCCATTATAGCTGATTATAGTTTTTAAAAAGTCATTTGTAATAGGCACTTCATTTTTCATAGGGAAAAATCATTTTACTTCTACCTCCTCTGACTTGGTTAAGTCTCTTTTATGTATGTTTTCCACATTCCTTATAATTTTTTATAGCACAGACAATTTCTTAATTACATAGTTTTGTAAATATTTACTCTTCTTCTCATCAGATCATAAATTCCATAGAAGGGCAAGGTCTCTTTTACCCATCTTGTATCCTTAGCATCGGTCTCAGTGACTGGCACGTAGTAGACATGTTACAAATTCTAGAATGTATCAAAGGACAGTCTAAGAATGGTTGTATACTATGAGTAAGGGGCTATATCAGATAATTGAGCTTATATATTAAGATGAAGGCAAGGCACATGCTCTACCTTCAGAAAGTTTATAGTCGATGTTAGGGAAGGAAAGAAGGGGAACAAACATAAGTAACTATAGTATCTGGCATAAATGGTATGTGATAAATCCATGGGTAAAATAAAGCAATATAGGAGATGACACTAGTTATTTATAACAAAATTTTATTTTTTTAAAGATTTTTATTCATTTATTTATTTGAGAGAGAGAAAAAAGAGAGAGCACAAGTGAGGGTAGGGGCAGAGCAGGAGCGACAAGCAGACTCCACGCTGAGCACAGAGAATGACATGGGACTCAGTCTCAGAACCCTGAGATAATGTATGACCTGAGCTAAATCAAGAATCAGCTGTTTAACTGACTGAGCCATCCAGGTACCGCTGCCATATATTTTAGCGGAAAGATATATATTCCATGTTTTAAGCAACTGATTTACAAATTAAATTATATAATGTGAGTCAGGAAAAGTTAATTGATTATTTAGGTATAATCCTGCTATATTGTTTACTCTTTTTTACATGCTTGTACATAAAATAAATTATTGAGCAGAATTCTTTTAATCTCTAAATTAATATCAAAAATGAATATTTCACTATGGCCACAGAACAAGATAATTATTATATCTGGCCCAACTGAGACACAGTAAGATATCTAAGACTTTTCTTACTTTTAATAAAAAATTCAGTTGTGTTCAGAATATGGTTAAGTGGAAATTATTCCATGTAGAATCCTTATATCATTGTAAAAAAGTTGGTATGTTTTGGAGCAGAATGGATTTGTGTTGGAACCCCATTCTACCAGAATTGTTATGGGAGCGTTTCTAACCTCTTTTAGCTTTATTTTCCTCATATACATGGGAGCACAAATTTATTTTGTAGGATTGCCATAGGATAGGATTTGTATATGTAACAGTGCTTGGCACAGTCTAGATGCTCAATAAATATCAGCCTTTATGATAATGATGATTGTGGTTATTTGTAAGCACCTGCTGTTTGCCAAGAGTTGTGAACTAGTCATGGTGGAATTATGCTAGAAAATCAAATCTGGCTTCCTGCTTTTAAAAGAGCTTATAGCCTATTCTAAGAGTGTTAGAGTTAGAGTGTTAGAGTACCTTTTAATAGAGCTTATAGCCTATTCTAAGAGTGTTAGAGCTTATAGCCTATTCTAAGTTAGTGACATTAGATTCTAAGAAGGGTGGGAGAGCAGTAACAAGGTTGACATGAACATCAAGCAATTTGATACAATACAAAGTGTGTGATTGTAGTACTTTGGGGCTAATCATGGAAGATTCCATGAGGAAGGTGTTCCTTAAGCAGGATTATTCAAGGGAATACAGAAGCCATCCCATTAATTGAAGATTGTCTAAGTAGGAGAGAGATCTAAGAGTTCAGCTGAGGGATGAATCCACTTCAGGTCTGAGAAGAATGAAGTGTTCTTTGCAGCTGAGTATGGAGTTCATGGTCTCTCCAAATGCCTTCTGGGAAATCATCCATGGATGTTCTGTGAGTGTCTAATATGAATCCCACTTATTTTTCTTCTCTTACACTCCCTACCATCTTCCTCTTTCAGTAATGTCCATCTCAATCAAGAGTGTCACCATATTCTTTAGCTTTAAACTTGAGTTTTCTTTTCCATTTCTGTCTTCTCAATCCCCATCTCTCCTCACCTAGCTAATGTCTTCAGCTCTGTTTTCCGCATTCTACATACACCCTCTGCTTTTCATTCCCATAGTGCCATTTGGGAAGAGGCCCTCACCACTCTGGCCAGGACCATTATGACAGCTTTAAGTCCCTGGTACTGCCACCCTCACCAAACAATGCTGGCCCAAATCCACATGTGTTCATGCCAACTCCCTGTTGAAACAAACTTTGCAGATTTCATATAGTACACAGGAAAGGATAACCAACCACATTTCTGTGTTTATATACCAAAGTTGTCCAAACTTCAGTTCTAGTGAGTCTTTCCCTTCTTATTTTCCATTGCAAATATTTCTCTTCTTTCTTCTTTACTTTGCATCTTTGGATCTTAATTTTGAGCATGGCAGCTTATTCCCCAAACTTACTCTGCATCTCTTGCCTTAAGGCTTTGGTTTACCAAGACTCTCTGTTCAGCTGCTCTTTTGCCCACATGTAGTATCACCTAAGGCCCAGTTCAGAATTTACCTCTTAAGAGAAGTATTCATAGGAGTGCCTGGGAGGCTCAGTCAGTTAAGCATCTGCCTTTGGATCAGGTCATGATTTCAGAGTCCTGGGATCACTCAATGAGGTCATCAGCTGTGGCCTCTCTGTGCTCTCTGATATTTCTGGTTCTCTCTCTCTCTCTCTCTCTCTCTCAAATAAATAAATAAATAAATCTTTTAAAAAAGAAGTATTCATAGATCCCCTATGATGAATGAACTAATTTAACAGAGCTTTATTACTTGGTCATCTGCTGGGTTAACTAGAAATGTTTCACTCCACCCTAGACTGTGAATTCCTAATAGGTAAGTTACAATGCTTACTCAACTGTGAACCTTTCTCAGAGCAGAGCCCAGCTAGCCCGTCATGGCTGGTTCATAATAAAAATTGAATTGTCAGATCAAAAACTGAAAGTCTTAGTTCAATACATGATTTATATGGTTCCTTGATCCATTATTGAACACATTTTCATATTTGGATAAGTCTGACTTTGTGTTTTTGTTTAAATATTTAAAAGATGCATTTAGAAGCCAGTTTGCTTTAAGACCAATGAAACTTCATGTTTTCTCTTTCTCTTCTGCACCGTGCCCACGCCAAAGCCTGGGAGGGACCCCTGCAATGGGTGTTTATGGTTGCATATGATTCCATCAAGTTGCAGGAGCAAAATCACTAAACTGTAGCAAGCTAAGACTTCATTTTTTTTTATACCTATTTTTTATATTTATATTTTTAATTAGGGCCTCTAAAATTATATAAGGAACCGTATTAACTTCAGACCCCATCAGAGCAGGATCTCCACCTGTGTATGTCTCATGAGGGAAGGTCTCTGCCATGGAGGCCACTGGAAGGCTTCTCGAAGTGAGCAGCTGCTTAGCTGGGCCTGGATAGATCTGGGCTGATTTAACTTCACCTCAATAAAGAAAGGTCATGATGCTTCAGGGCTTGTGCGCACATTACTAACCCTTAGTGAGCTTTCATCAACTCCATGTGTGCTGATGTCAGTAGACCAAGGGGTTTAGATATAGTAGAACTGGTGAGGCTCGTATCGAGTTGGTGGCTTTTCTATCTATGGATATGTCAGTATTTCTCAGTAACCTGGCTGGGATTCACCTGCAGGTGACAAACTGTGAGTTCATCACTTTGACTACTATGTTAGTGACATTAGATACAAAGGTACCAATCCCAGCACTGGGCTTCCTGAGTAAAATGGAGGGTACCAAGAGTGGAAAAGGAAAACAGCATTAGGCCCTGACCTGAACTTGACCCTCATTAATCCAAATGGGCTGAAACCCTTGGAGCCCAAAATATTGTTAAAGATGAGCTGGAAGGCATTGGCATTTATTTGAACAGCAAAAGCTCTAACATGGGCTTTAAGAAGAACCTTGAGGGAACCATGGCTCTCACATCCACTGGTTTGCAAAGAAAGCTGGATGCTGACACTGCAAAGAGCCTTCTGATGTGAGATAAGATCCACAGTGCCTCCCTGAAGCCACAGCTGATGACCTCATTTGAGTGACGGAAGAAAACAGTGTTTTCCTCTGTATCTCTAGGCTAACTAAGATCGAGCAGATCTCTGCTGAGGAGGTGGATGGCATCTATAAAATGACTCCCTATTGAGCCATCTCTGCTTGCACCACTGGAATTTTCAGCCTATTGGAGTGGATCTGAGACGAGTAAGCATTTATACTAGTCCCAAAGGCCAACTACCAAACTACACATCTCTAGTAGTGTTCTGTGACTCAAGGCCAGAGTGGAGGAAATTTTAATGAAGGTTCACCAAAACAAAAGAGAAAGCCCACACACAGAGGCCTCCTCACAGTGACCAAGCCCCGTGTCCCAGGCTCTGCCTTGGCTTTGGTGGCTGTAGGAAACGGCTTTAGGAAACGGAGATAAGGCCCAACCAATTTCTCTTGGTCACTCTTGGAAGGTTGAATTGCTTAAAAGACCTGGTCTTTTATGTGGCGATGTAGTTGTTTTATGAAAATAAGAAAATCACCTAGTTTCCTCATAAAATAGGCTTATTCTAGGAGTTCCTTTCCTTCTTTCCATTATTTCAGCATTGGAAGTCAGGCAGCATGAGCAACTCGTGGCACAGTCTTTTCCTCCAAGTGTATTTGCAATATAAAAACTTTCAACTGCAATAAACCAAAGAAAGATGAGATGAAGTTTGCATGAAGAAAGGGTACTGTGGTATTCTGGTACTTAAGATATCGAAGAGAGATCCATGTTTCACCACCTACTGATTAGAAGTCGTAAACAGTTTGGTCTCAATGAGACAAAGTTAAAGTACAGTGCTCCTGAGAGATTTGGTACACAATCTGGCAAATGACCCATTTCACTGTTACAGCGTAAGATGGGGGTAGTGCATGTGTGGGGTGTGAAGTCAGCATTTCTCCTGCTATGGCACAAAGGGGAAGCAAGATTAACTACACTCTTCCACTGTTACTGCTCTGGTGGGGCATTGTAAGAACTAACCACTTACAACCTTATCACCCCGAAGAGGGTTTTGAGAATAACAACCAACCATTCCATTCTATAGTACCACCAGGCTCTTTTTAACCACTGGCCGTTACACTGGGCATAATTCAAGAGTTTATCAAATTAAGTTAAATATGCAGTTATTTTTCCCTACCTAGTAAAGAAAGTTGCCTTTGCAGAATTTGAGACCAAAGGTGCTTATTAGCTTAGAGGTTTAGCACATGGTGTTAACCAAGTCAAAGCCAGTATTAGAGCCTAATAATAACTTACAATCATATAATGCTTTATAATTAAAAAAGCAATACCACATTATCATACTTTTAGCCTTCATGAACACTGAGAAGTCACTGTGCATTGGGGCGCCTGGGTGGCTCAGTGGGTTAAAGCCTCTGCCTTCGGCTCAGGTCATGATCTCAGGGTCCTGGGATCGAGCCCCGCATCGGGCTCTCTGCTCAGCGGGGAGCCTGCTTCCCTTCCTCTCTCTCTGCCTGCCTCTCTGCCTACTTGTGATCTCTGTCTGTCAAATAAATAAATAAAATCTTTAGAAGTCACTGTGCATAGTAGTGGTAACTCCATTTTGTAGATTAAAAAAAAAAATCCACAAAAAACTGAAGCTCAGAGAAATTTAGGAACTTGTCAATTAATGATGGCACAGTAGTAGAGTGAAAATGGAATTAAGACTTCTGACTTTTAACTAATCAGAAATTATTTCAAAGCAGTCAGTGTCTTTTATTTATTTTTTAATATCTTAATTTTATTTTTTTCAGTGTTCTAAGATTCATTGTTTATGCACCACACCCATTGCTCTATGCAATACACGCCCTCCACAATACCCACCACCAGGCTCACCTAGCCCCCCACCCCCCTACCCTCCAAAACCCTCAGTTTGTTTCCTAAAGTCCATAGTCTCTCATGTTTCATCTCCCCCTCCGATTTCCCCCAATTCACTTTTCCTTTCCTTCTCCTAATGTTCTCCATGCTACTCCTTATGCTCCACAAGTAAGTGAAACCATATGCTAATTGACTTTCTCTGCTTGACTTATTTCACTCACCATAATCTCCTCCAGTCCCGTCCATGTTGATACAAAAGTTGGGTATTCATCTTTTCTGATGGCTGCGTAATATTCCGTTATATATGGAGTCAGTGTCCTTTAATGTTTGTTTTCTGATCACAGAGTAAACCCCCTTTTGGAAATGATGGCATGTGTCCTGGCTGGATCAGAATCAACTGAACACTATTTCAGGATGAACAGTGAAAAACACAGCTCTCTCGTAAGGACTAAAACAACTTTCTTTAGTCTAAGACAGAGTCAGGAAAGATAAACTCAGTGGACTATTTATTCTGATGGGGGCAGTCTCGGAACTAATAAGAATAGTTGTAACCTTTCCAGCGAGATAGTGGTACCATCAGCAGTTAATTCACACATGTTTAAATGTGGTATCTCATGACTGCATATTACTTTAGGACCAGCTATAGTGTCTGTTGCTGATTCTGTCAGCTTTTCTTAGAATCATGGAGCCTGGGTGGCTCCGTAAGTTAAGCAGCTGCCTTCGGCTCAGCTCCTGATCCCAGGGTCCTGGGATCAAGTCCCACATTGGGCTTTCTGTTTGCGGGGGGAGCCTGCTTCTCCCCCTTTCCCTCTGCCTGCCGCTTCCCTGCTTGCTCTCTCTCTCTCTCTCATTATCTCTCTCTCTCTCTCTCTTTCTCTCTGACAAATAAGTAAATAAAATCTTAAAAAGAAATCATGACATTGTATTTTGAAGTTATAAAAGAGTAACAAACATGTCTCAAAGAACCCTCCGTGGATACCCTTCAGATAAAGGCTTTAAGTCAACTTGTAAAACAAAAAAAGAATTACTCTTTTTTTGAATAGGGGTATGTACATGGCAGGACCAATCCATAG
Organism: Martes martes; assembly: GCF_963455335.1. NCBI lineage: Eukaryota > Metazoa > Chordata > Mammalia > Carnivora > Mustelidae > Martes > Martes martes. The sequence goes on along the minus strand of NC_137888.1, from coordinate 63,308,860 downwards.
ACATCATTAACCATTTCCTACCCTTGACTTCATGCAAGCGTTAAACACAGCCCGCTAGTGGAATATAGGGGTTTTTTTGTTGTTGTTTGTTTGTTTTTAGATTTGATTTATTTATTTGACAGAGAGAGATCACAAGTAGGCAGAGAGGCAGGCAGAGAGGGGGGAGGGGGGAAGCAGGCTCCCTGCTGAGCAGAGAGCCCGATGTGGGGCTCGATCCCAGATCATGACCTGAGCTGAAGGCAGAGGCTTTAACCAACTGAGCCACTCAGGCGCCCCTGGAATATAGTTTTAAAATCACGTCTTGGTAATTGCTAAACTGAATGGAATCTAGAACTACAGTCCACATGTACTCTATAGGAATTTAAGAAATTGTAGTTCACATGGAACCAGAAAAGACCTCGAATAGCCAAAGGAATATTGAAAAAGAAAGCCAAAGTCGGTGGCATCACAATTCCAGACTTCAAGCTCTATTACAAAGCTGTCATCATCAAGACAGTATGGTACTGGCACAAAAACAGACATATAGATCAATGGAACAGAATAGAGAGCCCAGAGATAGACCCTCAACTCTATGGTCAACTAATCTTCGACAAAGCAGGAAAGAATATCCAATGGAAAAAAGACAGCCTCTTCAACAAATGGTGCTGGGAAAATTGGACAGCCACATGCAGAAAAATGAAATTGGACTATTTCCTTACACCACACACGAAAATAGACTCAAAGTGGATGAAGGACCTCAATGTGCGAAAGGAATCTATCAAAATCCTTGAGGACAATGCAGGCAGCAACCTCTTTGACCTCCACCGCAGCAACTTCTTCCTAGGAACATCGCCAAAGGCAACAGAAGCAAGGGCAAAAATGAACTATTGGGATTTCATCAAGATTAAAAGCTTTTGCACAGCAAAGGAAACAGTAAACAAAACCAAAAGACAACTGACAGAATGGGAGAAGATATTTGCAAATGACATATCAGATAAAGGGCTCGTATCCAAAATCTATAAAGAGCTTATCAAACTCAATACCCAAAGAACAAATAATCCAGTCAAGAAATGGGCAGAGGACATGAACAGACATTTCTGCAAGGAAGACATCCAGATGGCCAACAGACACATGAAAAAATGCTCCACATCACTCGGCATCAGGGAAATACAAATCAAAACCACAATGAGATACCACCTCACACCAGTCAGAATGGCTAAAATTAACAAGTCAAGAAATGACAGATGCTGGCGAGGATGCGGAGAGAGGGGAACCCTCCTACACTGTTGGTGGGAATGCAAACTGGTGCAACCACTCTGGAAAACAGTGTGGAGGTTCCTCAAAAAACTGAAAATAGAGCTACCCTACGACCCAGCAATTGCACTCCTGGGTATATATCCTAAAGATACAAACGTGGTGCTCCGAAGGGGCACGTGCACCCGAATGTTTATAGCAGCAATGTCCACAATAGCCAAACTGTGGAAAGCGCCTAGATGTCCATCAACAGATGAATGGATAAAGAAGATGTGGTATATATACACAATGGAATACTATGCAGCCATCAAAAGACATGAAATCTTGCCATTTGCGACGACGTGGATGGAACTAGAGGGTATCATGCTTAGCGAAATAAGTCAATCGGAGAAATATAACTATCATATGATCTCTTTGATATGAGGAAGGGGAGATGCAAGGTGGGGGGGTTTGGGGGGAGGTAGGAAAAGAAAAAATGAAAAGATGGGATTGGGAGGGAGACAAACCATAAAAGACTCAATCTCAAGAAACAGACTGAGGGTTGCGGGGGGGAAGGGGGACGGGAGAGGGTGGTGGGGAAATGGACATTGGGGAGGGTATGGGCTATGATGAGTGCTGTGAAATGTGTAAACCAGATGATTCACAGACCTGTACCCCTGGGGATAAAAATACATTATATGTTTATTAAAATAAAAAATTAAAAAAAAAAAAATTTCAATAGTGGACTATGAAACCCTAAAAAAAAAAAAAAAAAAAAAAGAAATTGTAGTTCACTACTGAGAATAAATAGCTTGTTTTTAATATAAATGATCAAGAATTTTATTAATAAAAATAGTTACCTTAAAATAGTGCTCTTATTTTTGCAATTATAGAAAATGTTTTATTCCCCTGCCCTCCAGAAGAAGGTGTGCATCCCATCCACAGAGGGCTTGCAGTGGGCTCTGTGTTCTTGTATGTTAAATAATGACTAAGGGTGAGGGAAGGGGCCAGCTGTCAAGGGAATGGATCAATTGGCCAATTGAAATGTCATTTCTCTACTCGCTGTAGGATGTTGTCATGTCTCTTTGCTGTCTCTCTTTCTCTTTCTCTCTCTCTTTTTTTTTCTTCTCTTGTATTGTGATTTAGATATAAAAGCTGAGACATAATTTAAACTGACAGCAGAATCAAACAGTGTGACCTTGCCAAGATTGTTTCAGGCCTACAACACAACCCACTGTGGGTAAAGCTGGGCAAAGGGAGGGGTGAGGGAGAGCAAATGAGAAGGGAGAGAGGGAGCCTCTCCAGATGGCCTTGCTGTGCACTGTTCCTGGAGGGTGGGTCTCGGGTCTGGATGTTTCCAAACCTGTCTGACAGAGGAATAAGGGCAGGAATGAGAAGGGGAAGAGGGAAAAAAGAGGGCAGGGACAAATGAGAAAGACTGGAGCAGTAGAGTGGGAATGATAGCATAAGGCCTTGGACATGGCTGTAGCAGAAGGAGAAGGACTGGTATTTAGAGTTTCAGAGCGTAGTCTTGCTCAGGCTGGGAGAAAGAGCTTACTTTTACTACTTTGGTAGTAATGTGAACAGGGAACTCTACATTGCCAGATGATGGATACTGAAAGGATGGCTGGTAGGAGGGCACTCTGCACCTTGTCTGACAGTGGACCCCCCAAAAGGTTTCTGAGCAATAACTGCAATTTATATATCCAGAGGGAGGGGTGGGCAACATAATAGGTATGTTGGAGAGGATGATAGACAGCATAAGATCGTGTCTGTTTTTTTTTGTTGTTTGTGGTTTTTGTTTTTTGTGGGTTTTTTTGTGTGGGTGTAACTAAGAATGCCAGTATTTTAAAGTAAGTTTGTTAGTTTGTTTATTTATGTAATCTCTACACCCAGCATGGGGCTTGAACTCATGACCCCGAGATCAAGAGTCACATGCTCTTCTGACTGAGCCAGCCCGGAATGCCAATATTTTAATTGGCAACATTGATAATCTTTTCTAGCATCTAACATACAAGTGGTTACTTATAGGCTGGCTCTCTCCAGATATCAGATGGCTTAGGAAGCTAAATCAACAGGTGGTTGGGTTGAAGGATCTTCACCCCAGCCAAGCATTCGGGAAGCCTGAATGAATCAACCTATCCCACACCAGAGAGCACCTTTCTTGTGGCAATATTTCTTTGCCCTGGATGATGACAGGAAAAATCCAACCAAGTTGCCTTTCAGAAGACACTGATTTTCCCAAACAGAGGAGAGTAGAAAAAGGTAGGATAGGGTGGTTATGGTGAAACATTTCTCAGCAGAAACAGCGGTGGAAAACCATGGTGTGAGGAAGGGGTGAGGAATGAATCTATGATGGGAGAAAGTTCTAGAATGCGTGTGTGCCCAACCCAGATTTGTTGCTGGATATGAGAGTGGGAGAGACAGTAACAACACAAACCATTAAGAACAGCTACCCCTTAATGAGTGCTTGCTTTGTGCCTGGTGCTGTTTTCAGTGCTCCATGTGACTGTTGGCCCTCAGGGCACCTTCTAACATCACAGTACAAGTCTGACATCCTATGCCATGTGGACTGTGAATTCCAGTAGCCACTGCTCCCCCTGTCCTTTAACTACCATCACTTCCAAGTTGGCTCTCTTGACCTAGGACTCAATCCTTCCCATTAGGTGCTTAGTCATCTCCATAAAGTCGTATGACATTGAAAGTGGAAGGAAATTATTCGTGCTTGGTTGATGCAGAAGATGGTTTTAATAGCTGTAGAGCATACCATTTCTAGTCTACATCCGTTAAAAATAAAATCATCTCGGGCGCCTGGGTGGCTCAGTGGGTTAAAGCCTCTGCCTTCGGCTCAGGTCATGATCCCAGAGTCCTGGGATCGAGCCTCGAATCAGGCTCTCTGCTCAGCAGGGAGCCTGCTTCCTCCTCTCTCTCTCTGCCTGCCTCTCTGCCTACTTGTGATCTCTGTCTGTCAAATAAATAAATAAAATCTTAAAATAAAATAAAATAATCCCGATAAATAAAATCTTTTTAAATTTAATTTAATTTATTTATTTATTTGACACAGAGAGCAAGTGAGCACAAGGAGGGGGAGTGGCAGGCAGACAGAGAGGGAGAAGCAGGCTTCCTGTTGAGAAGGGAGCCCGACGTGGGACTCGATCCCATGCACCTGAGATCATACCCTGAGCCAAAGGCAGACTCCCAATGACTGAGCCACCCAGGTGTCCCAATAAATAAAATCTTTAAAAAAAATTTGCCTTTTGGGGCGTCTGGGTGGCTCAGTGGGTTAAGCCTATGCCTTTGGCTCAGGTCATGGTCTCAGCATCCTGGGATCGAGCCCCATTTTGTGCTCTCTGCTCAGCAGGGAACCTGCTTCCCCCTCTCTCTGCCTGCCTCTCTGCCTACTTGTGATCTCTCTCTGTGTCAAATAAATAAATAAAATCTTTTAAAAAATAAAAAAATAAAATCATCTCTGAGAAGTTAGCATAACTTCTATGAGATGCAGCTTTAACATTTAAATGCTCATCTTCTACAATGAAAGATAGATGTCAATAGAGCTTGTGTTCCAAACGACAACAGTATATCAGCCCTGCCTTTTTCACAGTCAGCTTGCAAGCCTGAGATGTAATATATGGCCTTCTCCTACTCATAGCTCCTGAAGGGGGAGTAGGATGAGGCCCAGCATTGAAAAGTGCTAGTTTCAGGCTTGTAAACATACCTTTCAGTCAAAAAGAGCTATCCGGTGTAGGGTACACTCATCCCCAACTCTGTGCAGGTGAGCCTCATCCTTCAGTTCACTGGAATTACCACATCATTTCACTCCACCAAGTTCCCTTGACTTGGCAGTTTTTCTGATGGCTTGGCAGTCATCGACCATCTGTCATTTGCTGATACAGGGACCTGAGAAATGAGGGAATGGGAAATGCACAAAGCTGTTCTGGGGCCCCCAGCACAGAGCCGTCTCTAAGGTGGGGGTTTTTGTTGTTGGTAAAGCAGAGAACCGGAGTTATCTTCTCCCCATTCTTCCGCTCAATTGCTTCTCTTTTGCTCTCTCCAGCTCCTCTGTTCTCTCCCTTTCAAACTTGCCCACCATAGGCAATGGTACTGTGTATTTGTGAGTTGTCCACACATGTCTTGGACACCTTACCAAGTATGTAGTGGGGCACCATCATTTCTTTTTGAAAAATGTCTTCTCTGTGGTTAACTACAGCAGCCCATGTCCAAAGCCCAGGGTCCTTCAAAAACACATTTATTCTGTTTCAGTTCTTCAGAAACTTCTCCTAACCCCACTTTGTCACCATAGGCTTCCCAGGCTCAAGGGCCAAAAAGACCCTTCTTCTAACTGAAGTTCCCTATTAGGGATTCTGGAAATAAAGAGAAAATAGGTGGTGAAGGACCCTTAAAATGCACAGAATGTCCCTCAATTGAAATTTGTTTGATATTTTTCTCATAGATTAGGGTTATGGATTTTTGGGAACAAGACCACAAAGATAAAGTACCCTTTTCACACATCATATCAAGGGTATGTGCTATCAGTATGACTTATCATTGCTGTTGACCTTGATACCTGGCTGGGGAAGTGTCTCTCAGGTTTCTTCACTACAATAGTAATGGTTTTCCCCCTTTGTGTGCTGTGTTCTTTGGAAGAAAATCATTATAATAAAACCCATATTTAAGCAGTGAGAAGTTATGCTCCACCTCCTGGAAGATGAGGCATCTGTATAAATTATTTACAATTTTCTTGAACACAAAATTTGTCTATTCTTCCATTTATTAATAAGTCAATAATTTATTTATAACAAGAAGGACTCCTGGGTGTTTATTTTAGAGCTTAGATTATAATCCATACTACTTAATTTTGTTGCTTAAACTGTAGAACTGTGGCTATTGCGAGGTCATTCAGTTGTCTTCTATGCCTCTTTGATGTAACCCCATCATTGTGGGGTTTTGGTTGCTTTGTAGACATTTCCTTTTTTTTCTGGCACTGTAAGGTGCTCAAGTTCATCTTGAATATTTATTGACTCAGTCTTATACTGGTTATGTCAGAAATAAGTGAGATATAAAGAATGGGTTCACTGTATTCAAAAGAACATAGTTTTGCATATCATTTTTCTATGTCTGTGTATCGGATGAGGTTGTTGGAGCAGAACATATGCAAAGGTTTTAGAACAGCGCCTGGAATGTGGTAAATGCTTGAAAAATTTTAGCTTCTGCTGTATCATCATCACTTTTTTGTTTTTGTTATCTGCTGCCATAAATTGGAATTCTATTTCCCATTTTTCAATGATGGGTATATCATGGGCATCCTGGAATGTCCCCCATCTTGGTGTTATAGAAAGAATAATTAATGTGGCAGATAATTCACCAGTGAATCCCCAGTGCCACCACACACAATATTTGATATACAAATGGATTCCTTTTAGCCATGCAGTTTCCTATCATCTCTTGTGGAGTAATGCAAGGAGAGTTTGGAAAAGGCACAGGGAAGGAATATTGGAGAAAAAGGCTGAGCCCACTTTTGCCCAAAGTGAGCAGATTGGTTGGCAAACTGGCCATAATCTCCTTTTCCTAGAGCCTATTCAAACTTTTTCCCCCAGGAGTCTGTTTACCCCAATCATCAGTCTTCTGGTCCCTACATGAAAGTGTGTAGGTGAGTGGAGGCATAGAGGAAATATCCATTGTGTGTGTAAGGGGCATGTATACATTTATATTCCACTTCCTCTCCCCTGAAAGCAGAAAAACTTGCATGCTGGGTGAGGGAGGGTATGCAAGGTTTCATGGCAGAAACTGGGTCATGATGTTTAGCAACCTTCATTAACTCTGGGGATTTCCTCATTTCTTAAATATTAACCCTATGTTATACCCAACCACTATGTACAAAGCTACTTAAAATATAAATCTTCTATCAATTTCTATATCAATTTCTATCAAGAAATTCTATAAATTTCTATCAAAATCTTCTATAAATCTAGCTTAGCAGCACCCTGAAAGTCGTGTTCATAAGGTGTATGCTTTAGACAAGGAGATACTGACACTAGGTTGAACGTGAGAAGAAACGGAGAGGAAAAGGAATGCTTTACTAATGAACTGAGATTAGGATTTTCTTTTCTTTCACATGTCACGTTTAAGGCTTAAGCACCTCTGATCTAGCAAGAGATCAGAAGCTCTTTGAGAGAAAGAGGTTTCACAAGGTCACCTGTCTCTACTTGAACACTTCTAATGCGAGAGAAATGATCAGGAGACAGTTGACAGGCAGCCCAGGTCTGGCAGACAGCTACATTGTTTTTCTCATAATTTGAAGGCATCATGGCCACAGTTTACCACTGGCTAAGCTCAGCCCTACGTGATGACAGAACATTACAGAGGGCTCATGAGGAATGTGAAAAGAGCTAGATTCCCATTGAGCAGTAAGCCCCGCCCCCACCCCAATTCAGTGCTTTCGTCTCTTGTGGGTCCCACTCTGACCAATGCCAAGCTCCTAGCTCCTCCTTCAGTGTAACCTCTCTTCTGCTTTGGCAACAAGATGTGCCTTACAGGATTTGTTTCCATAGAGCCCCAGTGAGCTTTTGATGGCCATTGAGGCTGGTATTAAAAAGAAACAGAACAAAAGAAGAAAGAATGAAGAAAAGAAGGGATAAAGAAAGATGAAAAAGGAGTGGCATATTTGTATAATTGTTCCTGATTAACTTATTAAAATATCAAAGATAGAAGATTATAGGAGTGACTCGATAGGTAAATCTACCCGTTTGCAGTCAAGTGTACACTTACTATCTCTCCTCTCTTTTCTCTGATTCTTTCTTTCCTAGAACTATAGAAATATAAAGAGCTAAAAATAATCCAGAAGACCATCCAAAGCCATTGTTTTTTAATAGATAAAAACTTGCTTCCTAAGTAACTAAACTCAAACCCATATTTTTGGATTCCTACTGTACTGTCTGGGGAATACCCTCCTCATAGTCTGCTGTGTCCCTCCCTTCTCATTTTATCATCATTCCCAACCACATGCAGGGGTAGTCTTATATTTGTTACTGTTTCTGCTATATTTGCAACTTAACTTACCAATGAAAACATGGAGCCTCACTGATTTCTGGCAGAGCCCTGCCTCATGTGCTGATGAAAACTCACTGGCACTGGGCACCTGTCCAACAACAGGTGCCTTGCTCAGTGAACGGCTCTGTAGCTGTGTCTCTGAGGAAGCAGGTTGAAGTCCAACACTGTCTTCCTGCTGCTTCGAGGTTACGATCTACCACCAGCATTTCTCTCATCTGGTGAAAGGAAGGGAGTTATCCCTGCCAAGGTTAGGAACACTAGACACGGGAGGTGGCTATAGGGAGCATCTGTGACAGCTTAAGGATTCTTAGCTTGATCGATGGGTAAGAAGATAAGATGGAACAGTGGAGTTTGTTTACATAGAACTATTTTCCATGAACCTGAGTGGGTTGACCTTCAGGTCAAGAAATACCAATGTTTTCTCAAGTTGAGAGTGAACTACAAGGTGAGGCTCAGAGGACCTGGATTTACATCATTCTTGGGCTCTTTGAGAAAATCATTCTTGTTTAATAATACACATTCACTCTCTTTCATTACATATACTGTAGATACATATAGAATATTTGTGGCAGTTTTAGAAGAACAAATGGAAGGTAATGAAAACAGGACTTAGAGTGTATAAAATGCATAATGTTTCAAAGTTAATAAAAGATTATAGACACAAAAGGGAATGGTAGGATATGCCATGAAATGGATTTCACAAAAGCTGGAAAATGAAGATGTGTGTAAAGGCAATGAAGAAAAATTGTTTTGAGAGGACCTAAGGGTTTGGGTAGGAGTATAATGAAAAGAACCACATGACTGGGTGAGGTTTGTTCTCCTAGACTGGTGAGCGAAAGAAAATATTCTTTATGAGGGCAGTGATTTGATTTAAAAATGTTTAGGAATATTAATCTGGCTGTATGTAAATGATGCTTCTGAAAGACCAACGGTGAGAGACAGGGGATTCAATTAGAAAATTCTGTCAGTTGTCCGAAGATAAGTAGCTTTAGATCCTAAATTAAGGTAGCAGCACTGAGAAAGGAAAATGAAGATGGGTAGAAGGATGGATGGAAGAAACACTGCACAGAAACAAAGAAGCAACTCTGGAGATAAATTTACTTTGTGGGGCCACAGGGAAGGGGGTAAGTGTTATGCACAAGTTAGATGTGACTGCAACATAATTCTCCCAGTTGTGTCAAAAGGGGTGAGAGTGTGGTATGATCAACTCAGAGGTCCTGACCTTGGCTGATCAGGAAAATGGTGACGTAAGTGACAATATGAAGAAAAGCAGAAGAGTGGTGATATATTACAGTACAAGAGAGATGATGGATAATAAGCTGTGCATAATAGCAGAATATGAACTAGAAACTCTAGGAAATATAGGACCAGTGCTCAGAAAAAGGTGGCAGGCCAGAGCTAATGGCTTAAAATCATTTACATACAGGTAGAAGTCATGGGTTGGGATATCAAAAATCAAATGTGTGTAGGGTAAAGAGCAGAGAACCAAGAAATGAGCCTATGTTACACCCTCCTTCAGAGGTCAGGAGGGAAAAAAAAAAAAAATGAAGTTTTCAGAGATGGAACTGTCTATGAAATGGAAGGGAAATAAGAATCTCATTCTGCCAAGGACAGACTCTGAATAACGAGAGTTTAAGAGAGAGTGGGTGCAAAAATGAAGGCTACAACTGCAGGCTTATTTCAAGAGCAGAAAACTAATTACATCCACAGTGATGCATGTAAAACCTTCCTATTTGGGAATGAGGCTTGGGCTGCCCTCTTATTTCAGATCCTATCCCATGTTTACTTCAGTTTTAATTTGCATACAATACTTAGTATTGTCTAAGATTTGACAGTTAATCCAATTTGTATTACTCTATATCCTAGGAAATAGAATGAGGGACTCCAGAAGGCCTCAAATAATTTGCTGCCCCAGCAGATTTGCTTCTCTGTCTGACTCCGGGAGGCCTAACTCTTCGGGATCTTCTGAGCTACACCCTGCCTCTGAGCTGTGTTTGGTTTCCCTGAGCTCTAGCTGCCATATGAAGCCCACCAAGCTTTCTCTTATGTTTCCCTCCATGGGTCTTCTTTCCCTCACTGTGCATTCATCTCCTTAACTTCTCCCTGTGTCTGCAAAACTGTTCTCGTACTTGCCTCCTCATCCGTCCCTTAAGAAACAGAGATATTAATATATCTCTTTATAATATTGAAAGAGCAATTCTTTGTATTTTAATAGCTTTTATAGGTTCTTAAGCGCTCGTGTGTATTTATCTCATTTGGCATTCAGGACAACCCGGAAGCTGGCTCAGCCAAACCATGATGTCTGTTGCAGGTAAGGGAACCAATGACCTAGGGAAAGTTGTCTCATGAATGTGTGTTGGAGCCAGGCTCACATTTTCACTTTCTGACTTCTCCCCCAGTCCTCTTGTCTTGCACATAACCTCTCCCATGAAAAATCCCGCAGGTCTCTCTGTCTCTATGTAATGTGTTTTAAGAGCACTGGCTCTAGAGGCACACCAACTAGGTCTGCTGTTTGGGCTTCCTAGAGGCTAGAGTCTGTCTCACCACCTGTAAAATATTAGGAATAATAGTACCTTCTATAGTGTTGCTGTGGAAATCAAATAAAATGATGTTATAGAGACTGTATAGGGACCACTCCACAACAACAAAATTATTTCTTTAAGGTTTGTAATGATATTTGATGGTGAGCTACCCTTTACAATATTTTCCCCTGAAATTCACACAACTTGCCCTTGGATGCCCTTTTATAGTGAGGTGGATTTGCATTTGGAGGAGATAAATCGCGTTTTCAGAGACAAGTAATTTCTATACAGTTATTGGAACTGAAATAATAAATTCAGATAAATCAAGAAACAGTGGTACTATTGATTAAATAATCCTTGGTTAAAACAAGTTTATTTTAGTCTAGAGGTTAGAGTTTTCATCTTGCTTTGCCTTTTTTCCCTGTCCTTCTTCCTCCTTTCATTCCTTTTTAAGCCATGGCACCCTGTGGTGTAGTTACTGCCCCTCACTGTCAGATCTCAAAGCCAGAGCTGACAATGTAGAGATGGAGAGGGACGGATGGAAATCTCACTCAAACACATACACTTCCATTAATTACTGGCATGAACGGTAAAGAAAGGAAAGTCAAAAATTATAGGAGGAAAAGCAACTTCTGCTTGGAATGTTCGGCTTGTTTCTCTATGATTACTGCTTGAAGTTCCTTTACTTCCAGGGGCAGGACGAATGGGACAGGAGACTCAGTGAGGTTTGGCATCTTCAGGAGACGCCAAACTCAAAAATTTCCACTGGTTACAGTGTATAATCGGAGTGTGTATAACCACCTTCCTCAGAGAGACACCCTGGTTGAAGGTTCTGGTAGAACGGTGTCTGGTAGACAGAGTCAGACAAAGCTGAGAATTAGTCCCGAGTTCTAATCAGGGAAGTGCTATAAGGAGTTCTTTTTGCAATAAACAATGTCTTCTGAGGTGAGTCAACGAGGCATTCATTCAGGAAGGAAAACACCTCTAACCTGTAGGAGTCACTGAATGTTTAAAGGATTAATTGATAGATGTATACTTACAAGGAATTTTAGGTTTTTGTTTCTTGTCATGCCCGGCAAAAGCCAGATCATGGTATATTTGTAAAGGTTTCATATCTGATAAAAACTTTGGTTAGCAATACCTGACAGGTAAGAGCCGCTGGCGGTGACTGAAGTCAACTGACTCTGGCCTCCTAGGTTTCTTCTAATTACAAGTTAGCTCAAGTTCTATGCATCTGACCTTCTAGGTTCCTAACATTTCACCTGCAAAGTTAGGAACTAGCAGGACCACTTGGGAGTGCACAGAGATTATCGTAAACAATGACTGAGGAGCACTATTTAAGGAGTTTCTATAGAGCATTTAGGCACTGCCCCACCCCCTTTTTAATGGAGAGACAATTTTTATTAACTGCCTGAGGGAACTCATGTTTCCATATGGGAGAAGATGGGAGATACAAAATATACAGAGATGACAGTATCAGAGAAAATGTATTTTTCTTTAAGATTTTTCTTTATTTTTTTGACAGAGAGAGTGAGAGACATAAGCAGGCAGAGCAGTAGAGGGGGAGGGAGAAGCAGGCTCCCCAGTGAGCAGGGAGCCGGATGCGGGCCTTGATCCAGGACCCTAGGATCATGACCTGAGCCGAAGGCAATCGCTTAACCAACTGAGCCACCCATGCGCCCCGAGAAAATGTACTTTAAAGTTGGAAGGAGAAAGAGAAAAATCCGATCCCCAAACATTGCAAAGTCGAGTCGTGTGGCTTTGTAGGTTGTTTGTGTCATGCTCCTCTGTTCATTTACTTGTCAGGCCTGGGAGCGCAGTGTGCTGGGCCCAAATGGGAGCTGGAGGGAACAAAGAGAGTAGCTGCCTTGGAAGAGTTTTCCTGGTACTTTTGTTTTCCAATCAAAGGGTGGTTGACCCAAAGGCAACTTGAGACAGCAGAGAGTTCACACCTCTTCATTTCCCAGATGACACAACTGAGCCACAGGAAGGTGATAGGAGTTGCTCCTGTTTTTTACTTTTTTAGCAAATCTGCTAGTTGTCAAATCAAGACCAAAAACCTGGCAGTCCACATAATTCTGAATTCATTGCTCTTTTTACTTACCACTCACTTCCTATGTCTGAGGTGTGGGTAGTTTTGTTTTGTTTTTTTAATGGGCATAAGTCATGAGTTATTGTTACATTTTGGATATTGAGAATGGTGCTGCTGTGAATACTTTTTTTTTTTTTTAATTGTGTTTCTTTGGTTTTTTTGATGTAGTGTTCCCAGATTCATTGTTTACGTATAACACCCAGTGCTCCATGCTGTACGTGCCCTCCTTAATACCCAACCCCAGGCTCAACCATCCCCCTACTCCCCCCCTCTGAAACTTTCAGTCTGTTTCCCAGAGTCCATGGTCTCCCATGGTTTGTCTCCGCCTCCGATCCCCCACTTATTTTTCCCTTCCTTCTCCTCCACGCAATCCCTTTTGTTCCACATATGAGTGAGACAATTACTATACGGTTTCGCTCATATGTGGATAGGTTTTTCTGTTCTAAATTCCCTTCAGAGTTATTATTCTTTTTTCTCCAGGTAGGGAACATAGAAGTAAGCATTTATTTCCACCCAGACTTTCCTATCACTGATTCAATGCCTTTCATCACTTCCATGCTGTGCCCCAGTTTTACAGTGCTTATGCCGTGGTGTTCACGGAAACTGGTCTTAGAGTTGTGCAGTCCACTGGAGAAACTCTGGTGGTGGCTTTGCTTTTGGGGAGGATTTTAGGATTGTGTATATTTGCTTCAGAGGTCACTGTGTTAGTGAAAAAAGGTCCCTGACCTAGTAAATCCCCTTTGGAGTTGGTGTACACTGGCCAAATGTTCCCTCAGTGCCACCTGGAACATTTCTGGGGTGTATACCCTTAGCACAACTCCTCCTCCTCTATGGGACACCGGATGCCCAGGTCCTTGACCAAACATATTTTTAAGCCATAGGTTTTGTGTCAGTTGAAGTTATTGCCATTCTCCTCATAGATCCTTCCAAAATTTTAGTCATTAATTAGAATTTGAATCACTTGATTTTATTGGACATATATATTTTCTTTTGTCAATTATCTGGAGACAAATATATTGCAAATATGCGTGAGCACTCTTATATACTACTTTGGCATTGATCCTTTAAAATTCACAAAGCCGTGATTTTGTATAGCCTTTGAAACTGGAGAGGCATAAGCTTATATTCTTCATGGGGACACCGTGAGGTTATTTGGTAATGATATAGTCAGTAAATTGGTGACTGTCATTACAACAATACATTTTATTATTCTTTTTATCTCTTATAAATTCATTACTCAATTTGGGACCCAGTTGGTTAAGTGTACAACAGTTTACCATTCAAATCAAAATGTTCCTAATTATCACATTCCATAACATCATGAAGTGTGATTCTCACTTCTGAAGTATGTTTGGAACTCAGGTATACATTCATATTCATTGTCTAGCATAAATATTACAAAATAATACGGGATATCAATTAATGTTTTCAGTCGTTTTGTGGTGGGTGAAAAAATACAACTTTGAAGCTCAGGCGTACTTTGTTCCTCTTCCCTGTGAGTATCATACTGAGATAAGTTGAATGTCAGATCCATGTTTGTTTGTTTGTTTGATTACCTGTGGCTTCTGGATATCCATACCAGCCTTGTGGTGTGTTCTGCAATATGTATGAGTTTGATGTTATTCCCTGTGGTAAATATATCCAGGATTGAGTGGCTCAGCCACAGTGTTGCGATGAGGGAAAACCAATAAAAGTGGGCAGTATCTTAGGTAAAGCTTGTAGAGATCATATCACAAGTCGTAGACAAGTAAGTGGAAGAAGAAAACATTGATTCAAGTCAGCGTACTGAGAAATGATCTTCTAAAGATGGTTAAATATTACTGTGTCTGGGGAAATATTTGAGTAGCCTTAGACTTGGGCAGAGGGTCTTCCATGTCTTAGTCGCTGCTGTGTTGTTTCACATCATTTGTACAACTTGAGAATTTGAGAATAATCAGTGGACCCTGTCTCCTTCATCTGCCTCATTTCTTGTCATCTGGGCCAAAGTACTACAGGATTTTCAGAATTTTCACAATTATCATAAAAGTTCATTTCAAAAGGGTCTTCTAAGTGAATGAACTTAAAAAAAAAAAAAAAAAGGAAAAGGAAAAGGTAACCTAAATGTAACCTCAAAGCACACTGAATGAGAGCACGATGGGTCATTGTAAAATATTCAGAGAATATTTTAAATAAATATTCATAAATATTTATTTAAAATAAAATTTTAAATAAAATATTCAGAGAATATTTTACAAACAGCTCCAGAGCCCCTGGCGGTGGTCTTCAGACTCCAGACCATTCACAGGCCATTGCCTGCAACATTCATTCCCTTTCTCGCGCCACTCTGGTTCTGGGTTCCTTGGAATGGGTCTTCTACAGGTTGCTCAGAAGCAAGAGGAGGGAGAGGTCTGATAGGCAGGGTAGAGGCAGGGGATGATGATAAAGGAAGTTATCTTGAAAGGAGTCACAGTGAAGGTGGTGATGATAGGGATAATGCCAGAGAAGATAAGGAAGGAGGGAGGGAAGGAGAGCATGTTCTAGGTCAAGCTGATTTAACTAGCAAGAAGAGGGAAATTGTTACCGTTATTGTATAAATTCCTTTGTTCAAGTTACATGAATAAATGCAAGCACGGAGTTCCAGAAGTCTGACTCATTCTCAGTGCACCACTAGGTATCCAGGCCTATGCTCGTGTCTGGCATTCAGGAAGTCTTGAGCTCTGAATGTGACTCTATTTCCCAGAGGAAGAGAGCAACAGTATGAACTGATGTAGTTGGAAAAAAATGCACACGCAGACTTTGGGGATATCTGGCAATTATTTATGATACCACTTTTGATAATTTACCAACCAAACATTCTTTTAGTACCTCCAATGAGCTAGTTATTCTGTTTGCTCCAATTCTCATTTCTTAAAAAAAGAAATATAACTGTCTGAACTTAAGTAGTTTTTCAGGAGTTCTCATGTTGAAAAGAACTCCATCATTGATTCCTTATCAAAAAATAATATAAAAGTAGGGGTGCCTGGGTGGCTCAGTGGGTTAAAGCCTCTGCCTTTGGCTCAGGTCATGACCCTGGGGTCCTGTGATGGAGCCCTGCATGGGACTCTCTGCTCAGCAGGGAGCCTGCTTTCCCTCTCTCTCTGCCTGCCTCTCTGCCTACCTGTGATCTCTGTCTGTCAAATAAATAAATAAAATCTTTTAAAAAATTAAAATAATATAAAATATGCAAGAGGAGTAGTTGATATCACTGTGTTTATATGGGTACACTTATTTACACTGTTGGTATTGAGAAACAAGAATTAAATATATTCTGGATAGATTACATGTTGGCCAGCTTCTGGTGCTCCCTATTTTTCGAACTGTTAAGTTTGTAGGGACAGGTTTTGACATAAGATAAAGCTAAATTCTGAGAACAAGTTTTGACCTAAAATTAACCTGAATTCTGTCATCGTGAGCCATATTGTGGGAGAGTTCTGCCATTTGTTCGAACACAAGGAGTTCAATTCACGTTGAAGGCAGAGTGGAGTCTATCCGTATATCCTCATCATCACTTAAGGTTATACGCCCTGGGCTGCCTTTTCTGGGCCAGCTGCTGTACTCCCCTCTTAATCTTGTCTCTGGCTTCATACTAGAATCTAAAATAAGAAGTCAAGGAAGAGTTGGAAAAATATTTGAGAAATCTCGGGAGTATTTACTCAGGTATCTCCCAATCCAATATATTTTTCTGTAAACTTCACAACACCAGTTAAGTTTTGTGCAATTTGGTTCCCTATTTAGACCATGAGATGTTTGCAGCAAGTGATGACTGTGGACCCATCCTGTGCTGGGCTGCTAGGTGGCTTTAGCAGTTAAAGCGACTGCTGCAAATCACTCTCGACAGGTTACAGAATACTGTGCAACTTGGTGAGATGCGAACCTCAACGGACACTTTCTCACCACCTAAATTAGTGGGTCCCGTGTCTGTTGTTCACCATCACTCTCAATTACCCTCAGTAATGATGCTGTGCCTCACCAAGACAGTCACAACTTAGCAGATTCCCTGCCCTTATTTTGAAGGTGCTGTCATCCAAGAACATCTGCTGACCTTTAGCTGCTAACTCATAGGCAATATTTGTAAATAATTTTTAGGTAGTTAATTTCTCCAGTGTCTGCAGTTGCTCTTCTACTCTGCCTTGCAATTTCTACATTGTCTTTCAGTCACTAGTAATTTTCTTGCAATCTAAAAGCAATACTTAGCCCTAGGAGGCTCTGCTCGGACAGCCAGCTAGATGGCACTCTGTTAGCTAGCTGATTTAGTGCAGTGATGATGGGTGGGTCAGGCCAGTAGTAAAAATGAATAAAGAAACAAACAGAGGTGGTAGGATGAGTCCTTTTTTTTTTTTTTTAGCCTTAAAAACAAAATCTGTATTTCCTCCTTTCCTTGAATGCGTATATGATATAGTGACTCGCTTCCTAAGAATAGAATGTGGAGAGGGAAAGTAGTAACTTGACCATGGAGAAATCCAGAAAATATTACTTTAATCAGATTAGTGGTATCTCATGTTTATATCATGTAGCTCTGATATGATATGTTGAGGAGGGACTTCTGCCAATCTGATATTCGTCCCCCAAACCTAAAACCCCAGCAGAATCTTGAGGACATGGAGACATCAGGGAATCCCAATTTGAGGATCTTCTATAAAATAGCTGACTAGTGCTCTTCTAAGCTGTTAGGGGCATGCAAAAACAAGGAAAATCTGAAAAACAATCACAAACAGAGACTAAGGAGACATGTGACTAAATGCAAAATTGGTTAAATCTGAGTAAAGTCTGCATTTTAGTCAATAGTAATGTACCACCTTGGTAATGTAAGATGTTAACATTGTAAGAAATTGGGTGGCAGTATACAGGAACCTTGTTTATGACTTCCCAAGCTCGAGTCCATTGTAGAAAGACAAGTCACTTGGGCTTTATGGGCCTCTATTGAGTTGCGGGCCTTATGGTAACAGAGCACTATAAACTGAGTGGCTTAAACAGCAGGAATGTATTGTCTTCCGGTTCTGGAGGCCAGAATTCCAGGATTGGGGTGTGGGCACATTTGGCCCCTTCCCAGGTCCGGGGCAGGGAGGGGATTGACAGGGGGAGGGGAGGAGTCTTGTTGTAGGCTTCTCTCTTTGGCAAGTAGATGACCGTCTTCTCTCCATGGCTTCACATCGCCTTGTCTCTGGGCCTGTGTCTGTATCCAGTCAGTCCTGTAGGATTAGGGGCTCATGACCTCATTTGAACTTGATGACTTCTGTGGAGACCTTACTTCCAAATACATTCACATTCTGAGGTACTGCTGTTTAGGACTCCCACATACCTTTTCTGGGAGGACGTGGTTCACCCTGTCACAGTGCCTGAGTGCCTTCTTCATCCTGAAGTTACCTTCGGCCCCTCCCTGCTTCATCCCTCACATCCACTATGTAACCGAGGCACACCGCTTTGACGTACCAAGCGTTCGTTGCTCAGACCCCTGTGCTTCTCTTCTTCTGTGCCCTCCCCATGACCACCCCCCTCCAAACTACTGTCCTAGCTCATCTGGGCCAGGGGGAAAACCTCTACCCTGATCTCCCAGATTCTATTTATGCCGCTTTCCTATCCGCTCTGCATGTTGCCAGTACAGAAGTCTTTTTACAGTGTAGATCACCTATGCTCACCGACCTAGTATGTCTTCCCCTTGTTCTGAGAATAAAGACTAAAGTCTCTGTCACAGCTTCAGATCCCTGTATGACCTGCTAACCTCTGAGCTATACCATAAACCATTTTCTGCCTCCGTCTCTTTGCTCAGCTTGCACCAGCCAACTAGCAAACGTACTTTTAATTCAGAGCATTTGTCACATTTTGATATTTCACCTTTTTGCAGTTATTGTATTAATAACCCATCTCCCCCATTGGATTGTAGGACACATGCAGCAGGAACCACATCTGTTTTCCTGTCTGTCTTATGTGCAGCACCTCGCATAATGCTTGGCTTCGTGCTGGCTCTCAGATTCTTAAATTAACTGATGTACCTCTGGATTTATTTTCAATTTCTATCATTCAGTTTGATACTTTATCCCTTTTCCTGGCCTCTTATGATGTTGCTACTTGACACATTTGCAAACAATATTTAGTTCACATTATAGTTGATGCACAATGTCAAATCAATCATACTTACTATGGAAAAAAATAGAATAATCCTTTTTGTGACTTTCCAAGTTAGTGATAACAGAACAAATTTGATTGGGTAGTCTAAATAGAAATTTAAACTTAGTAACTATCCATATTTTAAAATTAATATCTATAAAACTTATTAGAATTTCTAAACATTTAGAGAAATAGGCCTAAAGCTGTATATCTAAGTATATTGAAAATGTACTAAGATTATATGTGACTGAGTACAAACTTTCTATTTATTACCAATTTTGAAATATGTTTATGGAAGATGTTCTTCTAGCCTTTCCCTCACATCATGGAAGGAGTTCCAGACATTTTTAGAATTCTCATTAGTATTTGCAGCACCAACAAATCCCTTGTGGCGAATGTGTCCGAGAGGTTTCCCATCCCGGGTGAACTGTAACCAAGCATGGAGATGCTCTCCACTCCGTGGTTTATGGGTTGTGTCTCTTGAAAGATAACGGCCACTTCTCCAGACAGCTCAGAGGGCAAAGATGTTCATGAAATTTTAATTTCTATAGGACTCTAGGGTTTGATTACAGCAAGTGCTTATATTACAACACTGTGTGTTTTGTGTATGTACAGGATGGAGGGAAAGAGAAGCCTGGCTGCTCATGGAGAAAAATTTACTCAAACTAAAACTCAGTATGCCAGAATGAGAACTGGAGATTAATAAATATCCTTAACATTTTTTGTATTAATTTGATACATATGAAATGAACACAGTGTGCTGGTTCTGTGCTCCATCAGGGGTATAAAACTATGGTTAAGGTGGACAAGTCTTCTGCTCTCACAGAGCTTATATTCTAATCTGGCAACTCGGTGTCTATCAATCAAATTTAACGGGAGTTATTTTTGGCTCAATGGCAATTTCAGAGATATCAGTAAAGTTCCTTGCTCTTGCTTGGAGCTCTGCATCTTTAGCTGTGGGCTTAAAAGCAACCCCATCTTGCAAGTAACCTCTGTGTCCAGTAGGAGACTAGTCCAGCACACTGGGACACTCAGGACAGGTTGGCCCAGGTCAACCAGAGTGACTTGTCTTTGGGCATCTAAGCAAGAGAGAACCCAAGCAGTCATGACTGCCTCTTGCATTGTTTCTATGGAATTGCTCACTCTTTGGCAGGATATGTGGCCTTCTTTTATTGAAAAGCTATTGCATTACAGAATCTATTCCCTTACTAAGGCCTCAGTGAGCCTAGTCCCTAATGCTTGCATTGGCCACCTATGGAGGAATCAGGGGAGAGAGGTAAACGAAAGTAGAGCAGATGCCACCCGGAAGACTGGGGTAGTGGCAGAAGACTGGTGTAGTGGCTTTGTGGAAAAAGACTGATACTCTTAACTCTATTGTCTCTCAGATGATTACTTTTTATATATCACCTTTTTTTATACAATTTTTAACCTTCTAATATGAAACAGGTTAGATGAGCTTCCTAGATGAGGAATGAACACTTTGTAGCAAAAATAAGACTCCATGCAGAGCCTACCATTCCTCTTTGGAGAAGGCTTATCCTACCCTACCACACTCCTTCCTCAAGCCTTACATGAAGGCGTGTGGTCAGGGCTGACCTAAGCAGGCATTCTCAGTGTTCTAGACATCTGGCGCCTCCCTCTCTTCTGCTCTCCTCTGACCATGGCCTTCCCTCTGCACCAGATTCTACCCTCTGTTCCCATGTCTTCGTCCTAGTTAGGGAATCTCTTCAGGCACAACCAATCAAAGGAAATCATACTCGATGTCAAGTATGCAAATATTTGGGAATCTTTTCCATCTTGTCAAAATACTCTCTTATATGTCATGCTTGATCTTTACACTTAAAAGTGGAAGACTATATTACATCCCCTATAGTTTCTTGATACCTAGCATGATCCTAGACATGTCAGTGCTTGCAGTCTTCTTGGAGGACTCCAAAGGAGGGAAAAGTGTAACTTCTTTCAATAGCTAAAATCCAGTTGAACCCCTTATGTTAACCTCACATTACAGGAGGAATTAGGGGAATAACTTTATATTTTTAGAGCACAGGGTCCTCTTGACTCACCTCCCAAGCTTTGGCCTAAGTCTCTAACTAAGAAACTAAAAAATACCTAGAATGCATTTTGTTTGTCAGCCTGTGTGTTTTGTGTTTGCAAGAGGAACCTGCCACAGAGCCCAGGATCCACCTTGCTAAACTGTCATACTCTTCAGTTGGCAGGATATGACTAGGGGACTTTGAGAGGTAACGCTAAGTGGCAAGACACCCATTTACATAGAGATGAGCTAGAAAAAGAACCTTGCTTAATTTTTATTAGACACTATTTAGAGGTTGCTATGTTTTCACAAGCTATTCCTCAGGAATAATTTACTCTAACCCTAACCCTGCTCTTCAGGATGGCGTGCTCGTGCATAACAGCTGCGGAATATAGGCCGTTGTCTTTAATTCAATGACACTTAGCGGATTCCCTCCATCTGACACGTATAACACGGCTTCTCTGTTTCCTTCCTTTGACAGAAATGAATTCCGGCCCAAAAAGGAGAAACGAAAATAGCAAAATAAAAATATTTTTAAAGTGGAACCATTTCAAAACTGGGCACATGGATGAGAGATGAAAAATGAAGGCTGTTCAAATATGTTCTGACTTACGACCTTTAAAATAACTTATAGCTCTTTCAGTGGGAGGGAGGACATGATTTTTCTGGAATTTGATATAGGAGAAGGGGTTGGTAGGGAGAGGTAATCTCTTGGCCCTCAGGGCCTTGATGGATTCCTCTTGGCCCAAGCAGAGTGCAGACATCAAACCCTTGAAGAGAAGGAGAATGAGCAGGGTGAAGAAAGCAGGCACTGGCTCATTTGCATGAAGGCCCCCAGGGAGCTGCCCCACACAGTGTTAAGCTAAAAAGCAAGGAGCCAGGAACACAGTAGACAACCTTCCAGGCTTCAGCAATCCAGGGAAAATGGAAGTAGAACAGAGGGAAGTATTTCCCCACCTTTGTAATCTCCAAGATGCAGATTATTTGCTTATGGGTTAAAAGAGCTAAAAACCTAAATTGCAAGTGGCCACTTAGGAGCTGGTGGGCACCATTTACTTCTCTGGAACTCCATTCTCTTAGCTACAAACTCTGCATTCCTAGGGGTCAGCGATTACAAGTCAAAGTCCTGTTTCCTTTGGTCCTTAGTGTTTTAGTTATTGAATCAAGTGCAAAGTTAAAAAAAAAATCAGATTTGTATTTAGCTTTCCTTGATGATAATCATGGGTCATGTAATTTCTTTTTTTAAAGATTTATTTATTTGACAGAGATCAAATAGATCAAATAGATCAAGTAGACAGAGAGGCAGGCAGCAAGAGAGGGGGAAGCAGGCTCCCCGCTGAGAGCCTGATGCGGGACTCCATCCCAGGAGCCTGAGGTCATGACCTGAGCCGAAGGCAGAGGCTTAGCCTACTGAGCCACCCAGGTGCCCCGGGTCATGTAATTTCTTAGTGGTTGGTTACCAGGCTGGACCTGATGAAAAACTGTGCCTGTTAGACTGTTTATCCTTTGCCAGATTCAACCAGCTCAGTTGTCTCCACCAGCCTACTTCACTAAGTCAGGTTATTAGCTGCCCTTCCCTGGCATTTGGGTTGCTAATACCTCATAGGATTACCAATACCACTTCCGGCTGTAACAACCATTGTCCTCGATACTGATACGGCCTTCCTGCTATGCAGCTACTTCTAATCCCATTAACATGTGTCCTCTGATAGATGGCCTGTTCAGTTTGTAAACTTCTGGGTTGCAAGGACATTGTAAATTTGTTCTGTGCCACATACATCATAATGCCTTCTATCAGTGCTTTTTCCATGATTTCCATGAGCGTGTTTGTTTTCATCTTGTCTTTTTTACAAGATCATCTTCGGCAGCTGTGACAACCCTATGAGCAGCCATTTATCAGTGCTCCTCACGGGCTGTTCCCTACAGCTCGGGGTATCTGAAACCTCCTAGGGTGGAGGGTTCTCAGAAATCACAATGAATACGTAACCTAAATGTGCACACGTGGTAGGATTTATTAAGATTTAAATTGACCAACTGATTTCATTTAGTTCTGCACCCTGGTTCATTTTAATCTATAGGTATATTTGCCTGTGCTAATTTGCATGGCCAATACACAGGTGCACATCCATACATATTTATTTTAAGCAATTTAGAATGTTAATTTTGTAGATATGATAATGCAATTTTAAGTTTAGTAAAATCCTGACATGGAAGTTTGGCGGGGTTGGGAGTCCGTAGTATTTAGTGATACCTATATGCAATTTAACTTAGAAAAAAAAAAAAAAAAAAGCTTTTCAGTCATGCAAAAAATATTATTTATATTACTTTTATTATTTTAACATGTATACTTTATTATTTCCCACATTATGATATTTCATTTAATCCTTCCCACAAACTTAAGGAAGATAGTTTCCAAAAACAGAGAGGGGATAATTTCATTTCTTAAAAGTATTTATTAATTTGTAGAGAAAGCGGGAGCGGGGAGGCGAAGCCACTGAAGGAGAGAGAGAAGCAGACTCCCCGCTCAGCAGAGAGCCCAACTCAGGGCTTGATCCCATGACCCTGGGATCATGACCTGAGCCAAAGGCAGACACTTAACCAACCGAGCCACCCAGGTGCCTCAAGAGGGGATAATTTCACCAGGTATGTCTCTGACTTTATTGATGTTGGACTGCGATGTAATATAAAACCAATAAAACAAGTTCTTCCCCAGTGGAAGCAAACTAAGCCTCGGAGCCCTGTTTATTAGGTGTGTGTCTCTCTCTCCTGCCCACCCCAGGGGCCGGAGGCCCTTCAGTGTGCTCCAGAGCTCTTCAAAAATGAGTTTGAAACCACTTTATCAGACATTCCCTGGTGTTCCTTTAGGCCAGAATTCTGTAAATCTGGAAGTCATTTACATGTATCTAAGATTTATTTTGTGATGTGCTTTAGTATCAATAAGTTTCTTTAAATATATATTAAGCGGCATTTTTCCTGAAGACTAAACAAGAAACATTAAATTGTCACGAACTCATGACACTTTTAAATGTTAGCTGCTAAAATGAAATTTGCCAGTGGTTTTTAAGGGTTTTTTTTGAGGGGGGGCGAGGGATAGTGAAATATACAAATATGATAAATGATCCTGTATGTGCGCATGTTCCAGCATAAGTACTAGAGTTCTTGAAGACTAGCTTTCCAAATTTGATCTGAAGGATATTATGTCTTACTTACCTGTTCTACTATTGCTTTTATACTGTCATAAAGACTTAATGACGTCCCATCAAGACACATTAACATTTCCCTTGGGCTGAGACGATAAGAGACCTACCTAAATCTTTTCGCTTTTTACAGTCTCTTCTCAGCAACTAGTCTTATATTTTAGGGCCAGTGAGGAGCCTGTTTGAGGGGTGTGAGTGAGCAATAGGTTGACCGTACAATCCAGTATGAGAAGATGAGGGGGAAAGAGCCCTGTGGAAGGTTAAAGAAAGCACGTGGAGGATATCCAAACTGAAAATAATGACATCCTGTGTGTCTCCCCAAACCACAGTCAGGTTGTATACTGGTCCAGGAGCCCATGGCTTCTCTCTCTTGACGGAGCTACAGGTCCCCGAGTCAGGGTGGCAGACAGGACAGAAACCGTGGGATTTCCTGGAGGACATATGTATGAACAAGAGTATCAATCTAAGATAAAAAACATTCTGCCACACAGTCTTGTTTCCCTCTTTAAAATTGGACATATTAATATTTTATTTTCACCAAGCTGTGGGGAAGGTTTCTATTATTGATGAGATCATGTTTTGTAGAGTTTCAGAATCTCTGGCTTTTCCAGGTCTAATATCTTCCCAATATTTTAGAGTAAAGAATGCTCAGGAAAGGCAGTCTTCCATGATTCCAAGTGCAGCAACAGTGGGAGAACAGACTCTAGGAATGGTTTTTATTTCCGTCCTTCCCGTCTTTGTCATCCTTTCGTCCGCTTCTCCGCTCTGCCACATTTCCCCTCAGCCCCTTGTTGAATGAAGTTGCATCAATAAGCCAGTGCAGGGCAAGGTTGCTTTGCAGAGATATTTCCAGACATTTTGATAGAAGAAAGGGCTGTGGAAGATATAGCCACACTGAGAAGAGCCCTGTGCCCTCTTGGGCTTGCTCTCAGTTGTCTGGAACAATCTAAAAAAAAGAGAGAGAGAGAGAGAGAGAGAGAGAGAGAGAGAGATGAGCAGTGCTCTGATCAAGAAACAATCCTATGTCAATCTCTGTGTTTTTTTCACCTCTCTTTCGCTGAAGGAGTATGTCCTAGTGATTGCCTATCATATATGGATCTAGTTTTGGACATAACCGAAAACAAGCTTGAGGTAGTGATATTGGGTCTTAGGCACTTGTTTCATCATCCAGCCACTTCGATAACCTCTGTCAATCCAACAAAGAACAAGGGGAAATCTCCATGGCTTTCCCTTTCCTTTGTGATCGTGTAACACAAGGTACCAGTCCTATTTGGAGCTGTCTATTGCACAAAACCATTTTCTCAAGTAATGTTTTCCAGCAGTCATTCCTCTCCTCATTTTATTATTTCCTAGCTGCTTGGAGTTGGAATATGAACTAGGAAGGTGAGGAATGTGACAGGATGGACTTCGGGTCACTGTCTCCGGTCTGGATGCCTGTCCAGGCAGGCAGTGGTGGTCACTGGCGACAGGGGGATAGGCCCTTGTTGTTACCATACTCTCATCTGCATAGTCATTCCTCTTCTCTCCGTCCACCTGTGCCCAGCCATCTTTACTCTGCAGCCACTGCAGGCTGAGGATGTTATGCTGACTGTGTAGTTTGGGGCCCAGGTGTTCCTGTCATCAGCTGGTATCCAGAATTGATGTAAGAAGATGGAAAACCTCTCCTCTGGGGGGAGAAATAGTAAATGGGAATTTGTCATGTTTTCCTTACACCCTGCCCTTACATTTTAGGCTCCATTGTTATCTAAGTCCATGGATTGATGCTGTAGCCAAACATTGTGGCCGTATTTCCCCTGTATCGAGGGAAAGTGACAGCTTGCATCCTAAATGTATCTTAAATTGCTCTGTGTAAACAATTCTAATGCCCAAGGTGGAGGGATAGAGAATAATTATACATCTGTCTAGTACTTTTTCACTTTCAGTATTCTTCTTTCTACTTGGACAAACCATCTCAACCTCAGATTAACCAATTATTAAACATTACACAGAGCTGATGAGTGGGCATCCAACCAAGTCAGGTGGTCCAAGTTTTAGGCCCCAAACACTTCCTGACTTAGGTACTAACCTTGCAGAGATGCATGGTTGTCCTTTCTGTGACTCTGTCCTTGTTGTTAATTTAATTTACAAGGAATCCAAGATCAGCACTTGTGTAAGTAAATAAATTAATTACTTAATATAATTTCTCAATCATAAATCTCACACCCTCCACATTTTGAGATCAATAAATATTTCCCTTGAATAATACAGTCATTTTTAGATCCTGGTAATTCTACAGGGCCAGCAGTGTCCTCCTAGGGGCTTAGGAACATGAGTCAGCATGGCAGGCTTCATCCTGGCTGACACACATTTCACCCTCTACTTTAATCCGTCTATCCTTTTATCCTTTTTCTCTTTCTCCTCCTCATCTCTGCTACTGAAACTGGGCTAATTGCCCCTAAGAGGTCTTATCCATTAAAGGCCCTTTTGAAGGTCCTGACAAATTTCTATCCCTGAGGAGAATCCTATGGAATTACCTGGCCACACGGTAGGGGCTGACCCTTCTTTCCACTGAAATTCATGTCCCTAGTTTGAGAGTAACTCCACTGACCCACTACTGATTTTGAAGCTTAAGTTCCATGGATGTTTATTTTCATTTGTGAACACATGTCTCAAAAAGAATGACTGAATCTTATTTCTCCCCCAGTATCTTCAAGATGGTAACTTCATTGACTCATGATTTTTTTTAAATTATATTTTCTCAAGTATAGTAATTTAGTTTCCTGCCTTGCCCCCTTAAAAAATATCATAGTGATTTCAACAAGCTCTTGAATTGGAAAGCTGACCTTGAGTCCAGCTTATGGCTTAGGTCATAGGTAGTGTTTGAGGTCAGGCAATGCACATGTCCATGCAGGTGAGAACCGAATGTATTATCCATAGTCAGGAAGGATATAGATTGGGACAGAAGCTAACTTAAGGGTTGGAGA
The DNA here is from genome assembly GCF_963455335.1 of Martes martes. Taxonomy (NCBI): domain Eukaryota; kingdom Metazoa; phylum Chordata; class Mammalia; order Carnivora; family Mustelidae; genus Martes; species Martes martes. Next base: position 63,281,672 of record NC_137888.1, on the reverse strand, counting down.
ATATGTGAGAATCGGGAACTGTGGTAGGCATTTGATATCACCTTATAGGTAGGATATAATGGATGGGTTTGATATCAATAAAAACTGGTCAGTTGGTCAGCTACAGAGACAATGAAAGAGCAGCTGTGGTCTACTCACTCTGTGAGAAAAGTCTAGAGAAGTGTTCTCGTACTTCTTATGGGCCACAGCTCCCTTTGGCAGTTTGGTATAGGCAATGGACCTATTCCCAAAATAATGCTTTAATACATAAACCAAAAATATAGGAATTCAGACTTTGACTTCTGGGAAGATCAAGTAGATGTGCTTTTCCCTCTAACCCCACTAAGTACAACTAAACCCTTTGGACATTATATATAAAAGAAACATAGATTCTGAAGGGTAGACAGAAGAGGGCAGACCACTCAGGTACCTTGAGTGAAAATACCAGCATGGTGGTAAGTTCCCTGAATCATAAAACAAATTTCAACAAATTTAAAGGAATTGGAATCATATAAAGTGTGTTCACTAACCACAGTAAAATCAAGTTAGAAGTCAGTAACAGAAAGATCACATGGAAAACTCCATGATCAGAGTCTAAAGAACACACTTCTAAACAATCCATGGGTCGAAGAGGAGGTCCCAAGAGCAAGGAAAAAAAAAAATATTGAACTGAATGAAAATGCATGGGCAACTTACAAAAATTGTAGAACACAGCTAAAATAGTGCCAAGAAGGAAATTTATAGCACTGAATGCTTACATTAGAAAAGGTAAAATTCTCAAATCAATAATCTAAGCTCCTACCTGAAGAACCTAGAAAAAGCAGAGAAAGAAAAGCCTAAAAGAAGTAGGAAGAAGGAAATAATAAAAACAGAAATTGAAAACAGAAAAACAGTAAAGTCATGAGACAAAATGCTTGTTCCTTGGCAAACATTTGCAAAACTTATCACTCCCTCACCGCCTTTCCCACAAAGAAAAAAGAGAGGAGAGATGAATTACCAATATCAGGAATGAAACAGAGGCTATCACTTTAGATGCTGCAGACGTAAAGGATGATAAGGGAATACTATGAACAACTCTACAAACATAAATTTGACAGCTTAGATGAAATGGACCAATTTCTCTAAAATCACAAACTACTACAATTTGCTCAATATGAAATAGAAAATTTGATAGTCCTATAACTATTAAATTTTAATTTGTAGTTTTAAAATCCTCCAACACAAATCTCTAGGATATAATGGTTTCATGAAATAATTCTTCTAAACATTTAGAGAAGAATTAATACCAACTTTACAAAATCTCTTTCAGAAAACAGAAGACATCCTGATTGATTTGACAATGCCAGCATTTTCCACATACAACCAAACTAAAAAAAAAAAAAAAAAAAAAGTGAAGAAAATTTTTTCATTCTATAAGAGTGCAAAATACAGAAAAATACCCTTTATGAGTATGAATACAGAATTCCTTAACAAAATATTACCAATAGAATTCAGAAATCTATAAAAAGAATTATGCACTGTGATTAGGTGGGGTTTATCCCATGGGTAGAATATTGGTTCAATATTTGAAAATATGTCCGTGTAATCTGTCAATATTAATAAGCTAAAGAAGAGAATTTCCTTGATCTTATTAATTGATATGGAAAAAGCATTTGGCCAGATTCAACACCTACTCATGATAAAAGCTCAGATAACTAGGATAGAAACGAACTTTCTCAACCTGAAAAAGAACATCTATAAAAACCCTGCAACTAATATTATAGTTAATGGTGAAAGACAATACTTTTTCCCTAATATAAGGCATGGATATCTGTTCTCTAATTTTATTCAGTGTAGTACTGAGAGCTCTACTTGGTACAGTAGCAAGAAAGGGAAATAAAAACTAGAGAGCTCTGAAAGAAATAATACCGTACCTTTTATTTTCTTTTTATATTTATTTATTTATTTATTTATTTGTCAGAGAGAGAGAGAGAGAGAGAGAGAGGAGCGAGAGTGAGCGCAAGCAGACAGAGTGGCAGGCAGAGGCAGAGGGAGAAGCAGGCTCCCTGCCAAGCAAGGAGCCCAATGTGGGACTCGATCCCAGGACGCCGGGATCATGACCTGAGCCGAAGGCAGCTGCTCAACCAACTGAGCCACCCAGGTGTCCCAATTCTGTACCTTTTAGACACAGCATGATTGTATAGGTAGAAAATCATAAGGATACTATCAGAAAATTCCTAAAACTAATAAGTGAGTTCATAATGGGCACAGGATAGAAGATAAATATTTAAAAAATCAATATTTCTATCTACTAGCAATGTGCATGTAGGCAACAAAATTAAAAGTATAGTACTATTTACAGTTGTTCAAAAATTAAATCCCTAAATGCAAATTTAATCAAACCTATTCAGAATGTGTATGTTGAAAATTAAAAAAACTCTGAAGGAAGAAATTAAGAATAGCTAAATAAATAGAGAAACATGCCATATTCATGGATGTTAAGGCTTAGTATTGTAAATATGGCAACCTCCCCCAAACCAATAAATAGTTTCAATGCAATTCCTATCAAAATACCAGAAAGATGGGGCACCTGGGTGGCTCAGTGGGTTAAATCCTCTGCCTTCGGCTCAGGTCCTGGGATCAAGCCGCACATCGGGCTCTCTGTTCGGCGGGGAGCCTGCTTCCTCCTCTCTCTCTGCCTGTCTCTCTGCCTACTTGTGATCTCTGTCTGTCAAATAAATAAATAAAATCTTAAAAAAAATAACAGAAAGATGTTTAGTAGATACAGACAAGATTATTCTAAAGTGCATATTGAGAGGCAGAGGAACAAGAATACCTAAAACAATTTTGAAAGAGAGACATTGAGAGGAATCCATCTACCTGTTTCCATACGTATCATATAGCTACAGTAATTCAGCCTATTGGTAGATGTGTAGACTCATAGAACAACGGAACAGAATAGATAACCCAGAAATATATGCACCCAAGTATGCTCAACTGAGTTTTACAAAAATGTAACAGCATTTGGGGAAGGTTGGGCTTTTCAACAGATGGAGCGTGCAACAATTGTACATAGACCAAAAAAGAAAAAAAAAATGGGTTCAATTATAATGTAACTTCAAAATAAGAAAGACATGAATTATGCTTTGAAAATCTGCATTATCTGAAATAAGGTAATTTGAAAATATCTGTTACTGTGTTGCAGACAACATCACAGGTACTTTTAATACTACCATAATTAGTCAGATACACTCATAAATGAAGGAAATGCTAAATTCAGTTATGGCCTAGCGAAAACAATGATGTAGATTCTTTTTCCATCCAAGTTCACAGATCCCCATTACAAAACCCTTGCGCAGAAGGAGTATTCAGGAGGCTGTGAAATTGCCTGAAACTGTTGCTTCAGAAGTGTTAATTTCACCGTAATCTGAAGTGTTATCTTTAGAGATCTAATTCAGCTGTCCCTGTCCCTCTCTAAAATTTTGGTTGGTAAAGTGTGCTGCTGCCTTTGCCAGATTTTATTTCCATGGAGCCAGAAATTAGCTTCGCCTTAATGACTTCCTGGCTTCCCAAGACCATCATCTGACACGACCTCATCCCTTCAGTCTCTGCCGCTACAATGAAAGGGCACATTTTCCAGAATGATGATGGGTGCCCCATGTGTGATATTGGCATCTCCCCTTCAAGGACAGAGGCCGAATGTAATTGGGTCTTGCTGGCAAGATCATCATGTTAGTAGATTCTATCTGTAAAAGAAGAAGAGTTGGTGATACAGGAGAGTACTTTTTATTTATTAGTGTTGTTGTTTTTGTTGTTATTAATGAGAGACAATTTAGGAATATTTAAAAGATGTTCAAAGGTCTGGGTAAAGGAAGAAGTTGAATATACATTCATAATATAGCGGCAAGATTACTGCACTCAGAGGTCAGGAGATTGGGTTCAGCTCCTTCGCCACTCGCATGAAGTGTGACTTTGGGGAAATTCTAACCTCCCTGTCCTCTATTTTCTTACACGTAAAATAAGGTGATTGAGAATTTTCTGGTCTCTTTGGATCAAACTTTGTATAATTCTACAGTTTACATTTCAGTACTAGAACTGCCGCTGTAACATTTTTGATGCTTCACATCTGTAGCTACACGTTTCATCCTTCTGAGCACATAAACATTATGTCAAAAACTCCAATTTTCTTTGAGGATTTGGAGCTGGCTAATTTCTCTTTTAACACTTCAAGACTTTGGATTGTCTCCTTTCAAAAGGGTGTGACTCTACCTGTCACAGATTATGCTGGTCTTCTGAGAAATAATAGCATCAATACCTTCTTTCAACACCATTATAATTGACTTATTTCCCCCACTACTTTTGTCCACATAGTGTGAGTAGATGCCTTCCCCGATTACCAGCTGGTGCTTGATCTTTGGCTGTGACTTGTCTGTAAGAAGAAGAGCCTGTGTTAAAGAAAACTTCTGGGAACGTGTGCGTGTGTGTGTGCCTTTTAAATCTTCATTGCTGCTGTTGTTGTGTGTGGGTTTTTCTTTTTTTTCCTCCTTTGGAATTTTTTTATTGATCCACGTGGTAGGATGTGGCAGTGTTTATGTGTGGAGATTCTGTAGCATGGTTAAAAGGAGAAGCGTTTTGCATATCATGCCAGGTGTATCTCTTACTATGGCATTTCCAAAGCATTTTCTAATTATATGAGAATTCAAACGGGAATTGTCAAATTTTAGAAGTAGTAACAGATGGGAAAACCAAATCATAGAACTTCAGAAGCCGGAGGTGTCACTGCTGCCACACACGTTTGCAGCTGGATTAGCTATTTTGTCTCATTTTCAGCCTGTGTGTTTCACACCATTTGAGAGACTTTCTGTGTTGAGGAAATTCAGAGCAGTGGAAAACCCTCTTCTCAGCCAGAGCCTTGCCTGACCTAGGCTTCCGTGTTTGTTCTCCTCCTATCTTATTAATGCAGCTGTAAGTACATTTCCAGCACTCTTCACCTGCCCCAGTGACGAGGCATCAGGTGCCAGGTAGGGTAATCAATCTGGAGGGCTTTTAGCAGCACATCCTGCCACTGTTTGACAGCATGTCTCCGTCAAGGAGACTGTCTTCCTTAGATCGATAAATCAATCAGTTCTTTTTACATCTTATGAAGCACTCCTCACGCCCCGTGTCACTCATGCAGCACCACACACAAATGGAGAATCAGGGTTGAGGTCAACCCAAACCATCCCCATTCACATTCTACCCTATAATCACATATCCTTCCCCCAAATCCTTCCCTGACACAGTGATACTGGATCAAAGTCCAGTTCTTCATTCCTCTGAACTGACAAGTAAATCTGTCTAAAGTGCTGGGTGTTGTAGTATTTTTAAAACTAAATAAATCAGGGGGTGCCTGGGTGGCTCAGTGGGTTGAGCCTCTGCCTTTAGCTCAGGTCATGATCTCAGGGTCCTGGGATTGAGCCTCACATCGGGCTCTCTGCTCAGCGGGGAGCCTGCTTCCCCTCCTCTCTCTGCCTGCCTCTCTGCCTACTTGTAATCTCTCTTTCTGTCAAATAAATACATAAAATCTTTAAAAAAAACTAAATCAGATCTGTAATTTGAAGGAGACTAATGGCGATGTTTATGATCAGAATTCTTCAGAGAAGACAGATAGTTTTATAAACAAATAGTAGAGTCCCTGAGAGTGCTCAAAGCAATCCTAGACTTCCATAGGCTATCAAAGTTGGGAAGTGACTTAGAGATGATCTAAGGGGTCTGAACCAGGTGTTCGCACCTGTGCACTGAGGAGGCCCCTTTGAGGCACAGTGTAGGATGAAAGGTGGCAGTGACTTCTCTGTCACCCAGAGAGAGCCACTCATGTCCCTATCCTGTGTTGGGTCTGGGTCTATAATACCATTTAAACAGTGGTTTCTATGGCTTTTGGTGGGGAGAGGGGGGATGAAAACCAACAATTTACATCATGGCTGGTGTCCTCACATGACACCTATAAAATCTGAAACCCATCTCTGTTGTGTGGCTTAGTCAAGATCGTGCAACAGGCGAGTGTAAGAGCTGGCATGAGACATCTCGCCCCACCTCCCACCAACATTCCCCCCATACAAATTTTCTTTAAGAAAGCTGGCTATTGGGCATTTCCCTAAGCTGATCTGTTTCTCTTTCAGGATATGGCACTTTGGACGTCAGAGGCAGGTTGTTCAGGGGCAGGGTAGGGTAGGCTGAGAGGAGGAATTCAGCTTACGTTTATTGCTATTCTGCCCCAGATCACTCCATTTCTTCATTATTGGAAGGAAGCTTGGCCTCCTGGGTAAAGGCATGAGTTTTGAAGCCAGACAAATAAAGAAATGAAGCCTGTTCCTTCCTCCACCTCCTACACAGAGCATTACAAGGCAGGAAAGCTGAATGGTTAAGAACTCCAGAGTTAAACTCTCAGAGCACAAATCGGGCTTCACCCTACTAACCTTGGCCAAGTGACATAACTTCCTGGATCTGTTTCTCTGTCTGCCAGACTGTGAGGACGAGAAGAGCCAGTGTGCAGAAAGGCAGCAGCGAGCCATGCCTGGGGCAGCTCTGAGTAGTGTTAGTTCCCATTCCCTCCTCCCTGTCACCTGTGAATGCAGTTGTTTCCCAACACCTCCAACTTGGTATCAGGATACCAGGTTAGAGCTGAAGCTTTCACATCAGCTTCCCTTGTCTTAAATCCCTGAGTCATCAAGTTTCAAATTTGAAAAAAAAAAAAAAAAGAAAGAAAAAGTAAACCCTGTTATCTTTTTTAAATAATCTACAATTCACATATTTCTTTCTCACACACACACAAAACCACCAAACGTGGAGCTTCCACTGAAAGCAGCAAGAAATAGCCAGTGAAGGGGAGGACTGTAGTTAGGGTGTGATTAGGTACTGATGCACAGTTCCATCCTGGTTGCTGCTTTTTTGTTAAGAGTTGTGAGCCTTTCAAAGAGCTAAGGACAACTCAGCATTAGAGGGACTCAGAACTCATCACACCCTATTCCCTCTAAACCAAGTGATGAGGTATTATGTGAAAAGATAATAGCATTACTTGTTGAAAAATTTATTCGAAACCAATTTACTTCTGGTCGGTTTCCTTGTACCTTTTTGTAATAGTTGGTGGTATATCATAGATTAAAGAAAAGAGCTTGATAAGGGAGATAGGCCATATCACTAGGCCTAAGAATCTGTCCTAGATAAAGGGCCAATTTGTAGATAAGACATTTGAGGTAAAAAGGGAGATGACATCCTTCCCCTTTTATCTGAAGGGGAAAGCAGTAAGAATTGGTTTTAAGATCCCAAAGCAAGGCCAGGGATGGTTTGTAGGCAAGGTAAGGACAAAAGTTCCTGTTGGGAAGAACCAAAAGGAACTTTACTACATGGGATATGGTGAACCTTAAGGCTAAAGGGGATTGGGGTGGGGGAGTCCTGTGAATCCTTCCCTTTCTCCCAGCCCACACTGGGGAGACACCCATGTTAGGTATTATAGGCAGGGTTAGAACAACTGATTCTCAGCCAAGGGCTCTTTTCAATGCACTATATTACCTCTCCAAGCAGACATTTGTCCACATATCCATTAGGGTTATCCAAACCCATATTATCGTGACAGCCTGTTGAAATGAGCATCTAAACTGATAATGATAGTTCATTTCATATGGGCCATAAAGTAGCAATAACTGTCTTTAGCTTCTTGGTTGAAGCCAGACCTATAATCTCGAGATAAATAGCTTTGTGTGCTTTTACCAATCTCCCAAGCAAACCAGTTTCCCTTGTTCCTCTACTCAGGAGCCAGCATATGCTTAATTTTCAGATTAATGAAATGATTTCAAGGAGCTAAATACATCTGATGTATTCAGGTGATTGTTATTAAGTGGATCTTTAAAATTCGGATGTTGTTACATATTTGCTTGCTTCTGTTTCCATTTCCTATTTACACATCATCTTTGAAGCATGCGTGGTCAACACATTTGTATCAGGCTCCATTGTGTTCCCCCTTGAATACCACAGCCATCAAACAAATTATTTTATCAGTCCTCCAAACACTTTTTAAAAAGTAAATGATATACAAGTTGATGCACCCACTGCCTCTGTAATTACAAGCAGAAAAATCACAGCCAATATGCGAAGTGCTTTGACAAATATGCTATTGGATCTAATGTGAGACACGTGTTCAAGGAACAGTTTTTCTACAATTATATTAAATATAGGCTAAAGTGTCCTACTTATAGTTTCTCATTCACTGTAATCTTCAGCCTCATTATTCTCTAGATCATGGTTTTTTAACTTTGTATTTTTCCTATCCCGGTGTTGTCTTGAAAAGTCACCTGAAGGTTCTGTATTTCTTAAAATAATGGCAATCTTTACTTTTCTGTATCATGTTAAATGTATTTTTGACATCTGATGTGAATTCTATGGTAATGTTACATATAACATAGTTTTCCTCTTATAAAAGTGGGCTGTGTTGCATGGAGCACTGGGTGCTCACACTGGGTGTGGTGCATAAACAATGAATCTTGGAGCACTGAAAATTAAATTAAATTAAATTAAAAAAAATAAAGTAGGCTGTGTTATAACTACCCGGTTTTAAAGTACTTGCAGAGGGCAGAGTCTTGTTTTTAGCTGCCTTGATTAAAACCCAGTACATGCATAAGATGAGTTATTTTTGAAACCAATCAACAAAATACTCAAGGCTAGTGCAGTCTCTGCAGTATTCCATTCTGTGAGTTCTGTGAACTGTGTATATATACAAGGGAGAAATTTCAAGCAAGGTCCCTGCCTTCAAAGAATTTACAATTGAATGAAATAGATAAGTGCAATGAGAATAAAATTATTTTAAAATGTTGCAAGATAATATAGATAAATGTTTGTGTGTGTGTTAAAGATAGACCCTACTGAAGAACATTAGAAAGGTTAGTGAGAACTGGAATGGAACACTTAATAGCAGGCTTTGAGCTGAGAGTTGCCAACCAAGTAATGTTGGTACAAAGGAGTCGACTGGATTGTGGTTCGTAAATATTCACTGCCCGTCCAGTCCTTGGAAGAGGATTGTACTTTGCTCTCTGCTGGCTGTGTGGGGCTTGGCCATGTGACTTGCTCTGGCCAATGAACTGTGTGCCATTTTCTAGAGGAAACTTGGGGGATCAGTGCAGACTTTGTTACCATGTCTTTTCCTATTGCTACACAACTGGCAGTGCTCCAGATAAAGGCTCTGCATTGGACTAGGACCACAGCTATTCCCATAATGGACTCATAGTAGGAGAAGAAATCTACCTTTCTCGTTGCAAGATTTGGGGGTCATTTGTTACCTGAATATAAACTAGTCTATCCTAACTGATACAGACAAGTAGAAGCAGGCTTTCAAGACAAAGGGGAGAAATGAGAGTTAAGCAGTTAGCATAGTATTTTTGGAGTGGAGTGAGAAGACCAAGCCAACTTGAGGGAGAGTGCGTCTGCAAAATAATGATAAATAAAATGCAATTGCTAGCATGGGACTAGAGATAGACTAATTCTCATCTTGAAAGGAAGAGTTCATGTTGCTTAAAGGCCAAGACTGTATCTTTTTCTTCTTTATGTTCTCATCTCCTAAATAAGTTAGCTGTTCATTAATTTCTTGTGAATTTGTAGACTGAATTAAGTTAGCACAGTAAACTGTAGTGAAAATTTAGTTTGTAAAGGACTATGAGAACAAAGAAAAAAGAAAGATAAAACCATGACCTCTGTGACCTAAAGAGAAGAGTGGTAACAATTTGTAGAAAGATGACTGTCTTCACGTTACAAATAGCAAGATTTTGTAAGTGAATATGCTAGAATTACCATCTGGAAGACAATTTTAAGTATTACTGCAGTACTTTGACCATAGACTGTAAAATGTCTACTGACAATAAATAAAATGCTTCTTTCACTGCTAAGTGATTTATTATGTTATTAATGGAAAAAAATGGCAAATGTAAGTATAATATAAAGATCTGTCTCTGTTATAGAATTTAAAGAGTTATCAAGGGTATTAAGAGATAATCCTAATCAAAATATGGCATGTACTTGAATGACGTTCGCCATCTGGCCAATCTGTCAGTCTTCAGTGCCAAGCCTATTGGCTCTCAGCTGTCATCTCTACTTCCTGTGGTTTATGGTCACTTTTGCTAGTTGTAAGCATGGGCTGAAATCACTCAGCACCCCTCCTTCTACTCTATTCAGATCTATAGTTTGAACTTACAGATGTGGTAAAAACTCTGGTTAATATTTATACAACCCCAACTCTGTTTCTCTTCAATCTGTCATTTAACTTAATAAACTCTGAAGCTCTCGTTCTGACCTGCATGAGTTTTGAGCACAGGCAAATACAATTTCCTTTATGTCCACAGCAACATTCCTTATTATGAAGATATTAGACCCGGGGACTCATAATGTTACATTTAAATCAGCATCTGCTTCATCTCACACTGTGCCATACTGGCTGTGTCAAAAGTAAATTAATTCAATTCGGAATTCAATTGGGTAGCCAACAGCTTAGTTGCACTGAACTCCATAAGGAACAGGAGGAAATGCCACTCCAATGTTGCACGCTGCTTCGCCACAGAGCACTAATATCGGACAGCTGAGCAGATATCTTCTTGTGTTCGCCTACATGCTATTTCTGCTATCGATTCCTTTCTTGCCCGTGTTAGTTTTACTTTCAGAAACAAGGAGAAACAAATGCCCAGAGTGCCTCAGCGCATACCCTTATTAGTATTGCATGTTATACAGGTACCGGTCTCTATGCGTACATGTGAGGGTGGGGAATAGAGAATAAAAACTGGCCTTGAGCCCCGGAAGAGAAATGCAGGCAACCGCTTTCAGCCCGCACCTGGAACATCTGCGGGAAGACTGCTGAGCGGCCCAGGGAGAGGGTCACGTGTCTGAGAGTGGAAACCCTGACGCTGATTGGCTGCGTAGTCAAGTGAGAGGCAGAAATCTTGGCTTGGAACCCTTGCTTTAGACTTGAGATACTGTGTTGTCATGTGCTTTCTCCGGTTTCTGGCAGCCAGCCGATTCCTAGCAGCTAGCTTTCCTTGCTTTGCTTTGCGCTGACGGGCTCAGAGAATGAAATGAGTTTTCGTGATACTCAGGGAAATGCATCTGAAACACCAGAAAGCTCTCCAGAGACTGTGGCAGTGCCCCTAAGCCATCCTGGGGTGTGTGCAGGGCAAGAAGGTTGTACACCTAAAAAGCCTCCCCTCCTCTCCTCTGAACTCATGTTCTGCCCCTCCTCTATGCCTGTTCCAGCAAGGAAAATGTGCGGGGTGTACCACAAGACTGTGGGACTGTGATGAGAGAGGAGGAGGGAGAAATGTATTTCAGATGTGTGCCTCCCATACCTGCTGATGGATTTCTCTGTGTTCTTCGGTCATGGATCACTTTGCTTGTATGTTGAGCCTCATGTGTAGTGTCCAGTACGGAAGGAAAACAGCCCAGCATCCTGGGGACCCTTGATCCTTTGAAAAGAGCAGTAGACTTTGAATCAGACAAGCTAGGTTATAGTTCGTATTTTAGAATGCAATGGCAATGTGACCTAGGGTAAATTGTCTCTCTTTGACTTCTTAGTAGTGGAAATGTTATCTGTACGTCTGAAATAAAGGGTTATTGTAAAGACTATTGGCATGCTGTGCAGGTCATATATGTTGCATAGATGTAGTTGATAAGATGAGACGGTGATCATTATGGGGAGAACGGGACACAGAGTATAAACTGTTTCTTAGCACTCAAAGAAAAACACAAGCTGCTGTACAAGGAACATTGCAGATTGTATGTTCATGTGAAACTACCTGGAGGCACCTCTCTGGTGTTGGACACAGGATAGCTACTCAAAAATACTCAGTTTCTTCCTTCCTTTTTCTTTTTCTCTTTTTTTTTTCTTAATCTCCCACCACAGCCTTTCTTTTTACTTCTTAAAAGCCACTTTGTTTAATCAACATTTTCCCTTTGTTCACCCTAAGGAAAATGTAGGAAAGTTCACAGTATGATATTTTCAAGCAAACAGTATTGCTCTTTTATCTTAAAAAGCTTCCTCTTTTAAAGAAAGCAATGATAACTTTTAGTTTAATTTTAGATACCACTGAGTGTGATTTTGACAAACCAACATGGAGCTAAAACATGCTGGGAAGTACGTACAAGATGGGATTTTATGAAGATCGTGACAAGTGAGTGGGCTGCAGAATGGGGAAATGATGGTAAAATGTAGTTGATAATTCAGTTTTCTAAAAAATTTTCTGTTCTAAGAAGTAGAAATGGCAGTATTTAGTATGATTATTTTAAAAATTCTCTAGTGAGCATTTTGTAATGTTTCTGTATGACTGAGAGACGGTATGGTGTAGAGAAGTCGTTTTTAAAATGTGGTCCATAGGCTAGCAGCATGGGAGTCCCCTGGGGACTTACAAATTCTCTGACCTTACTCTAAATCATCTGAATCAGAAATTCTGGGGCACCTGGGTGACTCAGTCAGCGAAGCATCTGCCTTTTGGCTCAGGCCATGATCCTGAGTCTTGGGATCTAGTCTAGCATCTGGCTCCCTGCTCAGTGGGGAATCTGCTTCTCCCCCTCCCAGCCCCCCTCCTTCCACTTGTGTGCTCTCTCTCTCACTCTTACTATTTCTCTCTCTCTCTCACACACACACAAAATAAATACATAAAATCTTAAAAAAAAAAAAAAGAAATTCTGGGTATAGGGCTCGGAGATCTGTGTTTTAATTAGTCCTTTAAATCCCTTTCATTTATTTCACCCGCCCCCTTTACTTCAGTTCATTAATTGCGAGAAAAGCAAGCCCTCCGTGTTTTTCTCATGCAACGTAGTTTGAGAACCTCTGGTATAGTGAAATGTGGGTTGGGGTCTGACTTACCTTGGTTAAGTCATGTCAAGCGTCTCCTTCCCCACTGGAAAATAAGCACTTTGGTCTAAATGTCCAAGCTATTGTCCTGTAGAACTCTGTGATTCTCTATGGTATGCAGGTGGTTCATGAGCAGTGAAGAGATTCCTCTGGGCTCTGAATGGTTCTTTAAAGCCAATGTTTACTCCTAGACCATGTCTGAAAGTTTAAAAGTGATTACCAGAATCTGTGCCATATATTAAATCCTGTATATGCCAATAATGCCAACTTAAGTCCTTCCCACCAACTATACTCCTCACCCCACCAGATGGCTTCCAAAGAAAAACCATTTCATCTATGAACGAGTTAGGAACTACTTCTTTGTTTACAAGAAAGGACAATTGTGTGTGTTTTTAGCTACCAGGAGTGCTAGAGAAAGATCAGACAGAGACTTGATCCAGAGGCAATCATTACTGTGAGTCAGAAGCTTCTTTTAGTTCCTCTAAGGACGCTCTAGAGAGTTGGTAGTCATTAGGAGGCTCTAGACTTCCTGAGATTTATGGAAATTTTATGCAAATGTGACTCAGGTACTTTGGTTCCTGCGTTTTCTCCTCTCTTAAGGAAAAAGAGTATTTTTGTGGGCAGTCTGAGTTGGTGTTGGAGGAGGAAGCAGGAGGAGTGATGGGGAGGGTTTGTTTGCTTGTAGTGTAAAGAATACTGAAGTTTAGAGAGGAAGGCACAGAGGGGAGGGAAAGTAGAGAACAACCAGAAAACAGGATGGGTAAAACTGGGTGGAACTCACAGGGTAGGATCTAACCTGAGATTAAGAAGAGTTGAAAGGAGGGGCGCCTGGGTGGCTCAGTGGGTTAAAGCCTCTGCCTTTGGCTGAGGTCATGGTCCCAGGGTCCTGGGATCGAGCCCCGCATCGGGCTCTCTGCTCAGCGGGGAGCCTGCTTCCCCCTCTCTCTGCCTGCCTCTCTGCCTACTTCTGATCTCTGCCTGTTAAATAAATAAATAATAATAAAAATCTAAAAAAAAAAAAAAAAAAAAAAAGAAGAAGAAGAAGAGTTGAAAGGAATTTCAAGTGCTCATAGCCTTGCCCCCCACATCTGACATCTGAGTTCCCGCATCAGCACGTCACTGGTCACTGAGGGCACTTGAACATTTGCAGAACACAACTGAGCAGCTGAAATGAAATGCTCCCTTTTCCCTTTCTCTTTTTTTCCTCTTTTCCTTTATTTGAAAGTTTTCATGGCTTATCTACAGAATATAGAAACTTGGTTTGGTGTAAAAGCAGAGCCCTATTCTTTTTTTTTTTTTTTTTTTTTTAAAGATTTTATTTATTTATTTGTCAGAGAGAGAGAGAGAGAGCGTGAGCACAGGCAGACAGAGTGGCAGAGGGAGAAGCAGGCTCCCTGTGGAGCAAGGAGCCCGATGTGGGACTCGATCCCAGGACGCTGGGATCATGACCTGAGCTGAAGGCAGCCGCTTAACCAACTGAGCCACCCAGGCGTCCCAGCAGAGCCCTATTCTTAAACTGAAAAGGATATTTAAAAAGCCTTGGGTTTGGTCCTCTCATCCAGCCAATGAGCATGGTGAGGAGGAGGGAGAGGGGAAGTGGATAGAGGAGTACGGTAATGATCAGCACGTTAGTAGCAGCACCTATTCTCAGGATCAGTTATGTGCCAGGCCTCGTGCCAGCAGTCCGGTGAAATGGATAAGACCGCATTCCATCTATAGATAGAGAAACTGAGAACCAAGGAAGTGAAGCACGGGCCAAGGTCCAACAGCACCAGTGTCTGGCCGGAAAATGCCGTAGCCAGGTTTCAAACCCAGGAGGGGCTCCACAGCTCGGGGTCTGGCTGGTACAGCATATGGCCTCACTTGAAGAAAAGGTGCTTCCTGGGTTCAACTGCCATAGTTTACGCTCACTTCTGTCATCCCAGTTACAATAGAACATGGGAATAAAAGGAGACATAACAAGCACATGGGTTTCAGTTGAATGAATTGAACAGAAGTGCAGTAGTGCCATTAAGTAACATTTTTAGAAACTTTATTTCAATGAAAGAGCTCCTTAATTGAGGCAAATTCAAATCAGCATAGTCATTGTGATACAGTAGTTTGACTATATTAGTCTCTTACATGTAATTATTGTTTTTAGGGCCTTTGCCTCTCTTTCACTAAACAGACATTATTCAAGGCATCTGATCCCACACCAAGGATATTTATAGACACTGCCATCCTGTCCCCCCAACCCCCCGCTTTTCATCCTACCCACCATGGGACTGGAGTAATTACTCCTGAACATACAGTTTAACCAACTCAATTTCGCAAATGCTGAGCCTTTATTATGTGCAAGAGACTGGTTCTACTTTTGTGACTTCCTAGTCTGCATATTTTCAGAGATGGCATATATTCCCTCTTACATAAAAAGTAAAATCTTTTGCTTGCCTATCAGAACTGCCCCGTACTTTCCAATGGGTCTGCTTTTCCACATTCTCAATATGTATCTTTCACTCTGGTGATACAGATTAATCTGTACATTTAAAATGACATGCATATAGTTCTGTCCTCTCTTTGCCTAAAAATCATCGCCATACTGTAAGAGGTGGGATTAGGCTTCTGTCCTGCAATTCCAAATAGAATTTCAGAAACAGTTCCTGTCTCCCTCCACGATTTTTGGAGATCGCTATCTTGTCTAAAATCACATCATGCCATTTATACTAACTGTTATCCCTTGTTACTTCATGATTTTAGTGCCAGCATTATTTCCAGACTGGGATTTTAAGCTATTTGAAGACAGTTTCTACATCTTAAAACAGAGCTTCCCAAACTTGAATGTGTGCAGGAATCGGTTTAAAAGAGTTGATTCCCATTTAGTAGGTTTGGGGTAGGGCCCTAGATTATACATTTCTGTAGAGCTCCCAGATGATACCAGGGCTGCTAAAATAGTACCAGCTTGATACCATGGACCACACTGTATCAGGACACCACTCTGTATCCTTCATGCAGCAAACACGAACTGTTTCATGAATAACAGGCCCTTAATAAATGGCTATTGATTAAACACAAATGAGGGGTTTTATCTTAACAAATTATCCATAGGTGAGAACTGGTATTTTGTGTTCTCACTAGGGTGATTAATGATAAAGAGCTCTACAAATTTTCCTTTTAGAAGAGTTTGGTCCCATTTGTCAGGAACTGGCACAGTGACCTGGAGATGAAACATAGTTAATAAGCCTCATGTTTCTCCCCGCTTTCAAAGATACCAAGAATACACTTAAAAACTCACCCTTGGGAAAAGTTAGTGACAAACCCTAAGCAACTTGCGCTATTGAAATCAACCGAGTGAGAATGGATCAAGTATGTTTTCTTATTTTCTTCTTTCTGCTCCCTTAGCACACCCTCTGCTGCTGCTGCTTTTTTGCTTATTGTTTCCTGCCACTCAACTTGCTTTGTGGTCCCTGAGACCTTTCTCAGCCCTAACTAGTCATTCTGTAAAAGAATGAGACATTTCCTCTCTCATCTTTCCAAAAGAGTGCTTCGAATTAGTACTAACATTTCACGATTCCTGCTATCTGTACTTGCTTTGTTAGAAGGTTAATATTTTCCTTCGGAACTACATTTTTAATGTATTTTTAGTAAGCATTTTATTACTACCATGGATAGAAAAAAAAAACAGCATAAAAGAAAGATGTTAAAAATAATAAATTCGATGAAAAAAAATTAGTGGTGTTTAGATAGATAAAATTCACCTCAGGACACTTTGAGTTTAAGGGCTGATTTATTTGTTAAAAAAGGAGATTGGCAAGTGGAAATGGTGTTAAACACTAAATGAGACTTTCTCTTTCACTTGATCAAATAATTGAAAGAGAATTGAAAACAGAATATGGTACATGCTATATGACTCAGTGACATGGAAGGCTGTGAACATGCACCCTCTCTGGTCTCACACTCTAGCAACCATATCACAGGAGTTAGGTAATCTGTGGGAAATGTTAACTTCACAAGAAAGAAAAACATTCTTTCTTAAACTTGAAATTCACCATTTAAATGGAGAACCTGCTTTAAGACTTCTCTGTGCCTTATAGGCAAGCACAGGAAACGGTTTGGATTTTTTTTTTTTTTTTTTTTTTTTTAGCCTCAGAATTATAGGTATTATGTGAAATCTTTAGTATAAAGTAGAATCAACAATGCATATATTTCCTTGGAAAGTCTGATCTAGAAAAAAATCTCTGGTAAACTCGGGTGAAGCCGGGTTAATGGCTGATCTGGCCCAATAAGGCAGTAGGTCAAGTGCATTCTTTATACCGATGCAAAACAGTAAAAGTAACACAGTACCAATACAACTGTAAAATAAAAAGATGACCCACCTCAATTACTTTGGGAAATACAATTCAATTGAAATAGATAAAGCAAAAAGAATAGAAAACTAGTTCTGTAACAAGTTTTGCTTTGAAAGCGGAGTCATAAACTAATATTTCCCACAGGGAAAGGAAATCAGAGGAAAGGGAATAAATAGGATTTCAAGTTTCCCTTCTACATCTTTCTGAAGAAGCTCTCTTATTCTGTCATTGCTCTGAGGAGATGTATCTATACCTATGCCTGTATCTGTGCCTTGACCATACCTATGCCTACCCCTACCCCTACCCCTGTCCCTTACCCCTACCCCTACCCCTACCCCTGTCCCTATGGATATACATTTTCAAGGCCCCTCTTCTGCGTCTCTAGTCATCTATGTCCATGACTTGATGAATGATTAAGAGACTCAGGATGCTGCTTTTGTTTCAGTCTTGGCCAACTATGTCCGAGTGACTTATTTAATGAGTCAGGCTTGTTTCCTTTTCCTTTTCTTCTCTTCTTTTTTTCCCCTTGCAGGCACAGCCAGACAGGTTTTGAAGTACTAATGATGATTAGTTCATTTAAGTCAGTACAGACCAACAATGGGTTTGAAATGTTAATCAGATGAAGGGCTTATTGCTAAACAGCCCACAGAATGGCAAATGAACCAGGAAAGGAAAGCAAGGAGAAAGAGAGTCTGAGTGGAGATTTGACACAAGCATTTTCAGCTGCTGGGCCTCTCTGATGTGTGAGTGGGACAGATGTGCTGCTCTTCTCCTGAGAGAACCCTCTTTGTATACAATAGTGTGCTGATTAATATCACTTCACTCTTCCCTTGAGAGGAGCTAGGCTGGCTCTTCGTCATTCTCCCGTTGGGTATCATTGGACCCTCTTCTCCTTCCTGCTGGCAGGGAATTACCATTCAGTCTCTCTCATCTTTATCTAAAAGCTCAGACTCACAGAAACCCATCTTTCTTCTGTCACTATAGTTCCAAGTGTGCACCTATGATGGGGTCATTTATATCTTATATCCTTACATATGTGAAGGATACAGCGGACTGAACTTTTGATGCCAGATATATGCATGAAGATACTACTTCAGAGGCAGTGGAGAAGCTGATTAGATCAAGGCAACCCTCTCCCTGATCACCCCCGCTCCCATATTACTGTTGTGATCTAGAGCAGAGGTGTCCTATAGAACTTTCAGCAATGATGGAAATGTTCTATACTGGTTCTGTCCAATGTGCTAGCCACTAGCCCCATGTGCTACTGAACACTTAAAATGTGGCTACCGCTACAGAAGAAATAAATTCATATAATTTTAATTGTAAATAGCTACGTGTCATTCTTGGCTATCATACTGAAGAATGTACCTCTAGAAGGTCGAGAGCGAGAGCCTTGCCACTCAAAGACCTTGAAGACCAATAGCATTAACATCACCTGAGATCCTGTTAGTAATGCAGAATCTTGGGCGCCACCCTAGACTTTCTGTGTCAAATTCTGTATTTAAGGATATGCCTCTCAGGTGACTTGTAAGCCTATTACATTTTGAGAAGCCTTGCTCTGGAACATGTGTTGGAATCTAGATATGCTACATCTGACAGATTTTACCAAATAACATAATAAGAATTCTACGCTGATTATTTGACTCCTTAAAAAAAAACTTTCCCTAAAATATGATGGAGTTATTTGTTTCTGGGGAAATCTTGCGGGGGTGGGGTGGTGATTGAGGTCTGACATCTAAGGAAACAAGTGTGTTGGCCCTCCAAATAAAATGGAAATCTGTTAGGGAAAGAATTACGCGGGTTTTAGGCCCTGCAAACCGCACCATGAGCCAATTAGCATTTGTATAGTCCTTAATCATTACAAACCCCTTTCCTATATGTTATGTTACATGGCTCTGCCATCCCCCTTTGAAGTGTGAGAAGATGGTTTTAGAGGTTCATCACCTGAGCATAGTTACTGAACAGAGTCACACAACTAGCAAGTGACATATTTATGGTCCAAATCCAGACCTCCTGCTTTTTGGGTCTTTTTACACAATGGTGAAAGGAAGAGACCACATTTCTGTGAGAATCTCATGGTGACAGAATTTAGGAACTAGTTGGATGGGAGAATTTTAAGCCTGTGTCTAAGCCAGAAAAAGAAATCAAGGCTATAGACCCTACTTTCGTCTCCCAAGGTAAAACGTCTTCTATGTTATGGCTGCTATAGACATTTGGATTTCATATCTCATTTACAAATAATCAATTACATGCTACTTTTCTCACTCTTCTGAAGACCAGAATGATATATTGCCAGTTTTTAAAAACAATGTTAAAAGTAATTTCAAAAGCCAATTGTATTTTATTCAACAAGTATTTCAAGTAGTTTCCCAATAAGAAAAACTTAGAAGGCTATAACTATAGTTTACCAAGTTGTGAAAGGTCAGTGTTGCTGCATTCGATTTCAGGAAAATGAGAGCTGGGCAAATTTCTTAAGTCTTCAAGAGCAAATTTATAGGTCTATAACCAGAATTACCTACACCAAAATTAATAAAATTACAGAAGTTGTTACCTTAAGAGTTTGTATAGACTGGTATGATAGTAACAATTTAACATTTTTCATATAAACTTACAGATAACAAGTCAAGGTTACATAAATCTGGCAATGTTTGGATACATGCCTCACATTCAAATGCTGATGTGACAGGGCGAGAATTCTTTTCCACAGATCATTCTTAATTTTTTCTCTTTCGAATTTAATTACTTGGCTAAATATACCAAAGATCTGACTTTATGGTATTTCTTATGGTCTCAGTAAAGGTTGTAATCCAAATGGAATATTTTATTATTTTTATATATGCCAGCAGATTATATTTATTAAGCTTGCAGAAGAGTTACTGACTTTTATTCCTACCATCGAAACTCATACTGACAGAGTCCCCAGTATGTTCCATATCCTTCAAGTCCCCCATCCAATTCAGATGGGCAGATAGAAATTGATCAGAATTATGTCATTATTATTTATGGTTCTTCCTAAATCTCTTACCGACCTTGCTTTATCTCCATGCAACCTTTTGATTAACTTATCACTCTGACATTTGTAGGGGTTCCCTCACCCTAGTATGGAGAGGGTATTACCCACCAACACAGCAGGATTTCAGCAAAGCAGAATGAGACCTTAATTACAGATTTAATGAGGAGAAAGCCCGATCTTCATTTCTTGCTGATTTCCCAGCTGTAGGATGATGTCTGATTATTTCCAATCCGCCAATGGTTTACTTTCCATCTGCTGCTGTCACCACCACCACTTTTGTTGGGTAGCTCTCTGCTGGTTGTCCTGCACCTCTTTGTCATACTGGCTCTGCAAAAAAGCAAATGCCCAACTCAAGGTATTCTCTCTGCTATTGCTAGAAGAGGAGTATCGTAAAAGAGATACGACATTGACTTCCCTAGATGATTGGGATTAAAAATGAAATCTATTTCTGACTTTCTAAACTAACACAATGTATGTATTATTCATTTGTCTCAGAGTTTTAACAAGAATAACATTCTGCTTTTTTATTCTGTTCCTCTGTTTTCATCTCATTGTCAGTTTTGGAAAGAGTGTCCAGGTGATAAAGGTTATTGTTGCCTTAATTTTTCTAGAATATGGAATTTTCAGCCAAGAACTTATTTTTTAAGGTTTGAAATTGCATGAGATGAAGCAATTGAGTTCTGCAATCTCCTCGTTTATTTAACCTCTCTGTCCCTCAGTTTCCTCATCTGTAAAATGGAGACAGCAGTATCTACCTCAAAGGTTTGTTGGTAGAAATAAATGCAATTAATACCTGGAAAGCGCTTAGCACAGTTTCTGTCACAGAGCAAGTTGGCAAAAATTTTTATTTATCATTTTAAGAATATTTATAAATATTCTCTAATGAAAAAATATTTATTCAGTTTTAGATAACATGAATTTTATGACTGAGTTTCCTTTGGCCATGTTTTGTTAAAAAATAATCCCTAAATGACTGGAAAGAAGATCATAACTCAGCACATTCAGTTAGCATACAATAAAATCCAGAAAACCTTAGGAAAACTATTTCTCACCAAGAGGCTAGCTGAAGAGCACACAGAGCAGCTGCTATTTTGGGCTATATGTGGAAGATATGTTGACCTTACATGCAAGCCAAAAAATGACATTTTTTTTTTGAGATAATAATTTTACACTTGGTATCTTATATTAGTAAATATCCAGATAGATTAAAGTGGAGTAAAATCTAATATTGATTGGGGTTATTCAAGACATGATAATCCCAAACGGATACTTTGGAAAGCCTATCTGTCCTGTTGTTCTTTAGTTTAATAAGGTGATGAATATGGAATTGCCGTGGCTTGTTTTATATTTAATAATACTGGGTTTTCAAATACTATGCATCTGAACTGTTGTTATTCTTGATATTCTACACACTTGAGGCCAGAGACTGAACTCTTTATTTATCTGGTAGCAAAGCCTCACTGAACATGGAACACACACACACTCAATATAATACTGAATATTGTACACATCGAGTATAGAGTATTTATGGAATGTCATTTTGGATTAACGAATGTTTGTTACTTAATCGCCTTCTTTCTTATTACTGCCCATGCAGTAAACACATACTCAGTTACTGACCCATGCAGATGGCTACGGTGTGTTTGATTTCTTATTTCTTCCTAGAATATTACTAGACTAGATTGTACACCACCACTGCCTCTAGTTTGGGCCCTTTTAGAATCGGCCCCTTTCTGGCTCCCCGGCTGCTGTGCCTCTCCCATCCTTATAGCTCAGCCTGTTGGTAAGAATGAGATCTGCCTGCTTTTTGACTTCTGGTTTCTTCCCTTTTCTCACTGCCAGCACTGTCTCCTCTTGCCTGCTGACCAAGACTTCTAGAACTCATTCCCACTGACCGCTCTGTCTTCCTCTGTTAGGCTTACATCCTCAGTGAGGCCTTTCCGGGATCAATAATATACCTCCTGAGGGCCCAGGTACGCTCGACTTCTGCTCTTTTTACAGAGCCTAATGCGTTGTGGGCACCCGACTGTTCTTAATAGCAAGAAAAGTGAAAGTGCCAAAACAAAAATTCGTCTCTTTACCCTTTGTATAGTTCAGTTTTTCCACTTTATTTAATCAAATAATTTTACTAGTCAGTTTTGCTTTATTTTCAAAGAAACTTTTTATTTGGCTTTCAGTTCCCCAGGGCTGTACAGTATTGTTTGAATTCACAAAGCTGACAAGGTGTAAGTGAGAACCAACCAATTGTTATTTGATTCAAAGATATGACAATAGGAGAGATTTCATTACTAATACATATAGAAAATATTTTTAATTGTTGTGCTGTTTATGGACTAGGTACTTTTTAAAAAGTATCCATTTCACTGAATTCTGATGACTCCATAAACTAGATAGTATTCATACTACTTTACAAATGAGGAAACCAAAGCTCATGGCAGGAATTATTGTCGAGCTGGGATTTTAACTGAGATTGGGCTTCAAAGCTTGTCCCTGTGGTTCTCTGGTTTAGTCTTTGAGTTTCCCAAGGTGTATTTTAAGTATTTTAACTCCCAGACTCCACCTGCAGGAGATTCTTATTCAATAAGCCTGGAGTACAATCTCAGGACTTTAGTTTGAGAAACCCAATTCCCCTTTTTAGATTTTGAGTTTGAAGTTAAAACCAAAGGATTTTACTGAAGTAATTTGAGCCTGCTTAGCCCCTCACTTAGTAATTCCTGTAGTGTGTTAGATTAAATATTAACTCCGAAAGCACCATGCTATTAAAGGGGAAATATACGTTAATACCATTTTTCCAGACGGGCAGAGGGAATCCTTTTGCGTGCAGTGGCCTCAGCTCTGCCCAGTTTAAAAAGAGCATTGTAAAAATATATGCCTATTGCCTCTACTGACTTAATTTAATATACACTGGTAATGAAGGGCATAGAATAACTCAGTGATATAACATGGTAATATCAACTCTGGACTTGGGTGAGTCCAAAGTAGCTAATGTAATATCAGGGTAATTACATAAGAGAAGAAGAGAGCTGAAAGAATGTGGGAGGTTGTAAAAACACTCTGGAAGAGGCATTTTACCCTTAGACAAGAGGGACAAAAAAAGGTCATTACACGGGAGGCTAATGATGAGTGAATGGTCCAGAGGACAAGACAGAAAAGACCGTGCTCTGTTAAGCTGTGCCTCCCAAATTCCTAGCTGTGTGCCTCACTCATACCGCAGGCTCAGCAACGGCAAGTTGAATTAATAAAGAATGAATGAATCCCTGGAAATTTTAAAATAAGAAAGAAGGCTGGACTATTGGGCCAGTAACAGAAGGAGGAGGAGGAATCATGGAGAAGGTGAAGGGAATTAGTGGCCATGGAAAAAGAGGACGACCCTGAGGGGACAGAAAGATAGAGGCCAAAAAAGTAGTCCCAGCAGAAATGCTTCCCTTTGGGTTTGTCGTGGACGGGAGGTGTTTCTATTCTACCACAGTTCTTCATAACAGTGTTTTGCATATGAAAATCTAGTTAAACTAATGAGGTCCTTAATTAGGGCTTTTATTATCCTTTAATTCCTCGCTTAAAGGAAAATGATTACAAAGCTCATCTTTATGATTTAGGAAACTAATCTTTCATTTCTGAAGTGTTTCTTTCCTTTCCTCATCACAGATATTAGAGAAACAAAACCCACAGAATGATGCAAAACTGCAACAGTAATAAACTGAAGTACCAAACCCCATGTATTAGATTTGTCCTGAACTACAGAAAAGTCTCCTGTATCAGGCAGGACCTCTTCTATGGTTCTTAATTTAATAAGGATTATAGTGACTCTGTATAAAGTACTACTCAAATTATCTCTGCAAACCTAGATTCTTTTGCCTGCATTCTTAAAATTTTCATTACAGGGATGTCTGTGTGTATCTTCTCATCTAACTGAGAAGCACCCTTGTTCTCCTATACCAACAATAGAGCATCTGTTTTCGTCCAATTGAAGATCAATCCTTATACGTTGTTTGGGGCCATAAATTAGAACATAAACTCTTAGGGCTCCCCTGTCACCCAGCAGTATTTCCCAGATAAAATCAAGTTGAAATAAAGATCAAAGAGTGACTTATAAGGGGAAAATAATCCCAAAGCACATTATTTAATTGATCTGAAAAACAAACAAACAAAAACCAGCAATGGTTTGAGGATTGCCTATTACAAAGAGGATGGGCCCTTATAACCCTTTACCTTTAATTCAATAGACACGTGATGATCATCTTGTAGGTGTCAGTTATTCTACTAAACTTGGCGGATACGAGTACGAGTAAAGTTTATTTGGGGGAAACAGACTTAGGAACAAAACATTCCCAAACAGTACACAAATTGAACATTGGGGTTAAGGATATGGTGTTTTGGAACCCATGGAGTTCAACCCGAGCGTTCAAGGAAGGTTTCTTGGAGAAGATGACACAGAAGTAATAGTGCACCTGGTGGGTTGGAGAGACCAGGAAGGCCAGGTAGAAGACTGTCCAAGTTTCCTCTGGAGGGAGAGAAGAACCTGCAAGAAGGCCATGACAATACAGCTTGGAAAGAGGCTACGGCGGGAGGGATCCAGAGGAGCCACCAAGCCCCAGCCTGAGTTAGTGTTAACTGGATGCAGATCTGGAGAGGGCGGAGCTTAGGAGAGATTCCAGGTGTTCCCACTCCCGAACACTGCAGAGCCTGTAATGAACGGAGGAATACACAGGGACTCCTGAATGTTCCGTTTATGGCGCTGGATGTTGGTGACATGGAATTTGACATCTTCTGAAAATTCAAGCTGTGCCCTTCTGATGTGTATGCTTTTCTTCATAGAAACTTAAATGAAAAAGGAGTGGGTAGCCATTCCAGGAGGAAGACTGTGGTGTTAGAGATGCCTGTGTGTGTATTGTGTGTTTTGATATTGTTGTACTATTTATGAGCCTTCGATGCCTTGCCATTCCCTCCTGAATCCCTGTGCATGTATTAGTTACTAGGGATGGGTAAAGACTGGATCTTTCTTCACCACTTTTTTTTTTTTTGACTATTCTGTATAGCATCATTATGTTTAATAGATTTTCTTCAAGGAATATTTGATAATGAATAAATGGTGACTCTAGAACTTGTCTAAGAAAGTGTGGACATGGATTACCAGATGGTTCTAGTCCAGCAAATTCTACTTTAAAAAGTCAGTTGTGGTCCTCTATATCCATAATGATCAGTTCAAAATATAATCAATTAAAATGATCCATTCAGAATAGAAACAAAAACTGCAAAGCTACTAGAAAAAAAGTTAAAAATCACAACCTTTATGAAAAAAAAAAAGAAAACTTAAACATTAAGGGAGGGCATAGACCATTTACAGGGTGATGCAATAAACAAGTATAGTTAGGAATCCAAATGTCTCAAGCTGTAAAAAAGCTCTCTGAGTTAAATTTTAAATTCAATGCAATTTTAATTAAAACTCCAATTGAATAGTTCTTGGACTCTGACAAATTGATTCTTAAATCTAATGATCAGGTTCTTAAAAACAAACAATAACAACAAAAAAGTGTTGATTACTCTGCTGAATGCTTAACCACTTTTTTCTTTGTGGGAAAAAAAGAATCATGCAAGTAGACTTGTAGCAGCTGTGTTACTAACTACGAAACTCTGGGAAAGTGACTTGGCTTCTTATGCCTCCATTTCCTCATACATAAAATAGAGGTGAAGTGGTACATCCCTCAAAAGGTTGGTTAAAAAGCTCTTGTGAGATTTTACCTACAAAGTACTTATCAATTGAAGCACTTAGAAGTACTCATTAAATATAGGCTAATATAACTGAAAAAATATGTATGTTGACTCTGAAGCTTTCATTACTTTAAGTAGAATGCAAACTCCTGTTTTATGAATAGTTCAAAAAAGATGACAGCGAGTGTGTGTTGCCTACAATCAAATTGTTAGTATAGGCTCCCACTCCTTTCACAAAATTGGACATCCGTTGGGCCCCCCACTTCTCTTAGTCTCTTAAGTCTGGGTGATTCTCTTCTTCCTTTATTACAAGCTCAGTTGACAGACTTCTGTTTTCTCAGCCCAAACTGTCTCAACTCATAATTTTCATTAGGCTTTTTTGGGGGGATGGCCATTTGCTCCGCTGTCTTTGTTGAGGCTTTTGTTTTCCCATAAACGTAGAATTCCTAATAATTCCTAATAATGACTGTAGGTCCCTATCACATTTTCCCTGAAGTAATTTTTGCCTCTTTTTACTTTTGAGTTAAGCCAAGCATTCTTACCTGTTTCTTTCTAGCTTGTTTATGAACAAATAACTCAAATTTGAAAGGTAAGTGCCATAGACTTGAACATCCACTTTAATTTTCTCCATCAGGCTTGTGGTCATGCTGTGTAGGACAATGACCTGTGATTAGACAATGGGATTAATAAAAATGATGCTAATGGTCCAACCACTTATATTTTGCAAAACAAAGATAGGTTTACCTTAAAGTAACAGACATTAGATTTATGTCAAAGTGACACGAATTAACGAGTCAAAATGTGCCTGTCCCCTCTAGTTTGTGAGGCTCTGTCAGTATACATTATTACTTTTAAGCACACTCAGACAATTTTAAGTTCTCCTCAGCAATTATCAATTATCTCTTAACTTAATCAAACCCTTGGATTCCTTCCCAGGCCTAAATTAGAATTTACTCTTATCTTTTTGTAAAAGCTGGGAGCCCCTGGACTAAGTCATTGACGGTGGGACATCCAAGTTAGTTCAGGTTTTGCTTGGAAAATCCCCACCAGCTGCTCTGCCTGATGCTGGGTTAATTGCCTTAATTAGCTTTTTTACAGTAGCCTTCTTAATCAGTCCTTGTGAGGAGATCTTAAACCCGCATTGTGGTTCTTTTCTCACTATATTCTTACCTTTAAAAATATTCGTTCTGTCTTACTGCACAACTGCTCTTGAAGTCTCAAAATGAAAGAAATGAAAAGCAAGAGAAAAAAATCCCTCTGCTGTTGTTTTCTGTATTCATCCCGAAATTGTGACCCTTAACTTCTAATCAAGACAGGTTATTCTGACTTTCTAAATTACTAACAGCTAGATATTACTTCCTTTCTTCTCCCATGGCTCACTTAGCCTTCTTTTCTAATGAATGCTTAATTAACATTGATACACGTTCTTTCTGATGAAGCTTGCAGTTTTTGCAATTTGCAGCCTGCAACAAACTTCTTCAGAAAGAGGCTCAACTTTTAGTTCTAAAACTTTAAAACGTGTAGACTTTGTTGAATGCATAGAGACAATTTTAAAATTTTAGTTGCTTTATAGAATTTCATGCAGACCAAGATCTTGATTTTTATCAAGCAAGACCATCTCTGTCACTCCCCTGCAATCTGTGTTATTAAGTTGTCATTCCTAGAAAGTGATTAAATTGATCCCCAAAGACATGATTTTCATAAACATGTCATCCTTGCTGTTGACCGATAATACTTTGTCATATGAGATGTGTGTTAATTGATATTTTAAAATTTATTCTAAATTTTTCTTATGCTTCAACATTAAGTAATTGTGCATAAAATCCATGCATGTATTTTGAGTATGTGTGTGTGTGTGTGTTTGAGTGTGTGCAGTATTCTGAATTTATTTTAGGTTGTACTGTAGTTTTTCAGTTTCTTCATCATCAAATGAGTATAAAGGAAAAACAAACAAACAAACAAACAAAAACCTGTATGACCCAGTTGACAACTAACAGTGAGAGAGAAAGAAAGATCCTTCCTAGGAAGCATGCTCTGTTAATCTATGGGTAAATAATTACACTGGTATTAATTTCACATGATGCTTTGCCTTCATTGAAAAATATCACTTTGGGGGGCACATGGGTGACTCAGTCGGTTGAGCATCCAACTCTCGATCTTGGCTCAGGTCATGATCTCAGGGTCATGAGAACTACACCATGTTGTGCTCTGTGCTGAGCAAGGAGCCTGTTTGAAGACTCTCTCTCTTCCTCTCCTCTTCCTTCCCCTGTGTCTCCCTCGAGTGCTCTTTCTCTTAAAAAAAGAAAAGAAAATTACCACTTTTCATTACTCATTTTGTCAATTTCTGTCTATCGTAGAACTACTCATCAATAGCTTGTCCTAATCAGTCATCCCCTCCCTTCCCCTACCCCTAGTGATTTTTAAAGAAAAGCTTAATTTGATACAGAATGTTACCATTCTGAGTGTTCCCTAGGGCAGAGGAGTTTCCTGTACAAAGGTGTAGGAAAGATAAGGTGAGGGATATCTTTTGCTGATAAGGTGGTAATGAATAAATGTGATGTGCTGTGAGAAAGGGAGATATAAATGGTTACACACTATAATGAAGGATAATTAAGAGGGTAACAAGTTGAGTTTCACCGCTCTGAATGTTTCAGTGTACAGTGAGCCTTGAAAAGTGCTAAATTCATGGTAGTAGTACTGTGAAAACCAGGATCTTTACTCAGAGAATTGGTAAGATGATTATCTAAATGAAAAGATGAGTGTTTAAACTTTAAAAATTAAATCAGTAAGCACCATTCCCATACTTCCTCTGAAATTTGATTGGCATTCTAAAAATAAGAGTTTGCTTAATTATTGATACATGTAAATGAGGGAAGAAATGAAACAAAGTCAGTGAGTAAATAGTAAGTTAGATACTTTCCATCCTCACTACTATGCATATTATTATTATTTTTTTAAGATTTTTTTTTAAGATTTTATTTATTTATTTGACAGAGAGAGATCACAAGTAGGCAGAGAGGCAGGCAGAGAGGGAGGGGAAGCAGGCTCCCCGCTGAGCAGAGAGCCCGATGCAGGGCTCGATCCCAGGAATCTGGGATCATGACCTGAGCCAAAGGCAGAGGCTCAACCTACTGAGCCACCCAGGTGCCCCTGCATATTATTATTTATTGTGTATCAGATTAGCCCACTCCAAACTGCAAATTAAACTTCAGAAACAAGTCCTTGTACTTAGAGAACAGAGATTTGTTTTCATTCTGTTTTGTTTCTTCTATTTTAAAATGTAGAGTAAGTAGTACTGCTCTTATCTAAAAACATCCCTTGTTTCTAAAAGGAGCAGAAGTAAAATCTCCCTAAGAAAAACAATGAATTGTGCGAGTTGGTAGACTAATATGAGCATCTGTGTTAATTTGCCTATATTTTGGTGATCACATCCCCGTACTCTTTGCATGCTAAAATGTTTAACTGCTGTTGTCATTTAGGGTTCCATCATTGACATTAGTATTAGAATAGTACTTGGTGGGTAACTTGGATTTAGAACTTGCAAAGAATCAATGTACCTATGGATTGAAGTTTCAGTGTGGTGCATTGTAGCACTAATTGAGGCATAATGGGATACAGCATCGATATGTAATAGGAAATGGGTTTCTGATACTGTTACTTCTTTTCACTCACTCTGACATGGCTACAATGCACTGTATCCTAGTTTTCCTTGTCTTTTCATCATGTTGGTTTTGTTAATTTTTCCTGTCTCCCAGAGTGGGCCCGGGATGAATGGGAGGCTTCAGTGCGGATCCTTGTTATGAATTGCAGAGACACCTAAACCTTGGGCCTCAGCAATTATTAAGAGTTCAGATCTTCTTTAAAATTGTCCTTATCAGTTATAGGTGGAAAAGGGTTACATTGTACCTTCCACTGCTGAGAGATCAGGATGATATCTATTTTTATCGAGCAGATAGTCTCTAGCTATTTTAGAATATTCTCTGATATTCTGTGTTTTGCAACTGCTGCTCAGAGTATGTTGTTAGGCATTGCTTCTTTTTGATCTACCTGTGACAGTCTCCCCCATGCTTGGCCCATGGTATGGGACTGATCCAGTCTGCCTATGCCCCGAAGAGTCAAGATTTCTCATGAGCAGAGAGACTGCATGGTATCTAAGGAACAACATGGGGTAGCCTCCTTATCTGTGCCTACAAGGATTTTTTCCCTCACAAAGTTGTGTATGCTACACTTGTATCAAAGTTCAGGGAGTTTTCTCCTTGAACTGCCCTTCAAAGCCTATTACTCTTACATGAGATGATTTCTTTAGACTTAGCAGGTTTTTCAGTCCATGGTTTTTCCTTGCTGTCAGATTGCTTCCTGTCAGAGCGGGAACAGGAGCTTACATTTCATCATGGCATTTGGGACCCATTTAGAGGAAGGCTAGCTGCATTTACATACTGCCAAAGACCTGACTCTTACAAGGATTAAGCCTTAAGTCTGCAGAAAATTCCATTTATGTGCAACACTGCCTCCTCTGATGATGTCAAGTAAGTGAGCTTCCTGAATTAGGAATGTCTTTTAAGTTATATAGGAGCTTGGCAAGAGTGACCTTTACTAGGTAGATTAAACCAGACCAGTTTTTGAAAATTCACATTAATAACCAGAGTTATCCATTCAGAAATACACCCAAGGAACTCTTTTGCTGGGTTTAACAGTCGTCGTTTAAAGGGGATCCCACAAGACTAGTTGTGATATTTTGGTTATTGAAGTATTTTCAACTCAGCAGGTCAACAAAAACCTGGGATTAACATCTGCTTCTTTATCCCCAGGCCTCCTTGTATCTTATTTCCCCAGGCATATTTGCTTCTACTCAGTAGAACTCTAAAGTCTCTGTCATTCCAGGTGTCTGTACTTATTCTCAAGGATCCACTTTGTTTCTTTAAGAAGCTTAATGAAAAGGGGATATAGGGAGCTGAGGGATTATAATAGGATCCTGTTTATGGAAACAAAATCTAGGTATATGGGCTCAAATGTAAAAGTAATGCAATTTCCTGTCCTTGGAGGAGTAAGTAATTCCACACATGAGATAGCTCAATCAGGAGATCTTCTAAGGAGAAGTACATGAATCATTGTAAACCTCATTCAAGGTTGTAGTCTGGTGTTGCCTAGTATTCTCAGTCACTGTTTCTTTTGTGACACAGATGACAGATGACATTCATGTGCTCAGTGTATTCCTGTGGGCATACCCGGATTTTGGCAAAGTGCCACAACATTTATAGTGAAGTCATGCGCAGCAATAATTCATCGTCAACACAATTATTAAAGTGATGTCAGTATCCATTTGTCCTTTTGGGCCCTTCAGAAAGTCTGGATGTTAAGTAAAATAATTATATACCAGAAGCACCTCCACCCACTTTTTATATCACTCAAGAAGGAGCATGGAATTCCAGTGAGTAGGAATGATACAACCAAAGGTTAAATTTTGAACCATTTTAAATTCCATTTATTTTTATTTTTAGTTCACAGACTTTGGTATTCTGTGATATGTAGTAATTTGCTTTCAACCCATATTCCACCACCTGTAAAGTCAAATTGCCATTGGTTTGGAATCTTGAGGGCTAGGGCTAAGGGTTCAGTTTTGGTATTTATTCTGGGGGTTGGCAGACTCTTAGAGGTCCATTGCCACATCTGTTAAAATTGAGTTAATGACCGTAACTTTACTGAGGACTAAATAAGAACTTTTTATTTATGTATATATTTATTTTTATTAAATATGTTAATAGCTAATTAAATACATTAATAAATACCTAATTTTTTGGTGCCTCATGATACATAGACACACACTGTCTTTCCACTTGTTCCTATTGGAACCTCTTAGACATACATGGTAAGTATTAATGTGATTAGTAGGGGAACAAATTAAGACTATTATACTTGATGTTAGATAATTTGCCTAACTTCTGTCTCTTTCCCATTCCAGTTTGAATATGCCTGAAGAGTCCTTTTCTTTAGTATGTATTCTTTTGTACACTAATCATATTTTTTTTAAAAGATTTTATTTATTAGAAAGAAAGAGAGGGAAAGAGAGAGAGAGAGCATGAGAGGAGAGAGGTCAGTGGGAGAAGCAGATGCCCTGCTGAACAGGGAACCTTTTGTGGAACTTGATTCCAGGACTCCAGGATCGTGACCTGAGCCAAAGGCAGTTGCTTAACCAACTGAGCCACCTGGGCACCCATGTACACTAGTATTCTTGAGAAATTTAAGAGAGTTTTTAGAACATCAGAAGTTACCACTATCTTTACATAATAAAAACTATTACAATGAATCATTATGGAGTTAGAATAAAGTTTATAATAGGGACTTGGTTAGAAGAAAGAAGAAGAAAGAAAAGAAGTGAAGAGATACTAATATACACTTTTCTGTATGTAGAGAAAGGCTAATAATTAAGACTTACAGGAATTAGTCCTGGGGCTATTTTTGACACTTTCGTAAATGGTCTAGTTGAGGACTTCCACAATGAAATATCTACTAAAAGCAGACTCTGATAAATTAGTGACCTGACTTGCTTGGCTGACAGTTTCATCTTTCTCAAAGTAGAAGATAATAAGGGTGGGGGCTGGAATTGCTGCTTTGGGCTTAATTCTAATCTCAAGGGAGAGCTGGCTTGGAGATGTGGTAGGGAAATCCATACACACTGGCATATCTTGATGATGATGATTATTAATTACTTTATTTATTTATTTTGGCCAAGACACCAATCTAGTGGATAAGATGATGGTATGGGTTGGGTGACAGTCAGGGAGGCACAACAATTGCTCGTTAAATCCAACATGTATTAACTTAAAAATATCGATCAGCCTGGAAAGACCTCTCAAAGGGCCAAACCTTAAGAAGGCCTGGTCCCAGTCAAGACTTTTATCGTGGCTGTTGACTGTGTCATAGAAGTCACATATCAGGTTTAGATGATAATGTGACAGGAGGTGAATATAAATAATGCATTAATGAAAGAATTAAGACATAAAACAATCCTGAGAGCCTAAACTCCTGGGCCAAAATTAACATGAAAAAGATGTGTGTCCTCACTAATAGTTTTTTGTTTTTGTTTTTGTGTTTGTGTTTTAATAATACCTAGTGAGGTTCAGGATGTTGCTGATGGAGTTATAAATTACTCTGATCTTTCTGGAGGGAAAGACGGACGTATATAATCAAAGCTGTAAAGT
The DNA here is from genome assembly GCF_963455335.1 of Martes martes. Classification (NCBI taxonomy): domain Eukaryota; kingdom Metazoa; phylum Chordata; class Mammalia; order Carnivora; family Mustelidae; genus Martes; species Martes martes. Next base: position 63,248,606 of record NC_137888.1, on the reverse strand, counting down.
ATTCATGACCTTTAAACTAAATATTCTACCTGAGAGACTCAGTCTAAGGGAATAATCAGGAAAATATTTAATGACAGAGAAGCAAAACCAACAAAAACAGGATTAGTCGATTGGTCAAACATTACAGCACTACCATAGTGAAATACTAAGCCATCACTAAAAATTATGTGGTAAACATTTACTTATCGACATGCAACTATATTAGTGATAAAGCAGATAAAAAGACTACAGAAACTATTATATACTTTATTTTTACAAAATAAAGTTTGTGTATATAGATATGCAAATATGTTAAAAACAAAACAAAATGTACAGAGGGATACCCAGGAATATGTCAGTGGTTTTTGTGGTTGATAATTTTAGGTATGAGATTTTCTTCCTAAGCTTATCTATGTCTTCCAATTTTTTGTAAGGTATATGTATTGATTGTGTGATAAAAACATTATCCTAAAAAGATAAGATGGAGTTGACAGCCATTTCAAGTGAAATTTTTTGGGGTATTTGGAGGATGAAAGTTATCACCAGTGTGATAGGACAGCTAAGAAAAAAGAGTATAATTAAGTTGCGTAAAGAACAATGAAGTTTTAGTGGAGGTTAGTGGGAGAGGGTGTCAAAGAGCTGTAAGCCTACGTAGTTATGTGGTATTCCTTTATAGGAACCATGTTTAAATAAGAGTAGAATCATGTTTAAATAAGTAGATGGGAATTTGTTGTACAGAAAACTTTGTAACTCAAAATGGTTAGCCCGCAGAATGGATAACTTGGGGGATCTTGAGGGCTAATAATGGTTAAATAAGTTATAGTTGTGAAGGATGATGGAATGAAAGACATGTTGATTATTTCCATAAACTTTTGAAAAAGACTTGAGCAAATGGGCAGAAGACTCAGAGAAGAGGATTATGCAGAAGAATTTCCTAACTTTTAGAAAACTATAGCAGGCTACTGTAGAAATAAATGCGTTTCCCATCATGGGCCCTTCACTTTGGATCCTCTTTGATGCAAATGATTGAAAACACTGCTCAAAATGTTGTTAATCAAATGGCAAATTTATTGGCTGAGAAGTGCCTGGCTTTGTCTAGCCTCAGTCAAGCAGAGGCTAGATGCACAGTGCTGGCGATGCCCACAAGACCCACTTCCCCTCCTTTCTTGTGGTTTCTTTCTGAAAGGAGTTGGTTTCATGGTGGCAAGATGGCTACAGCCCTAGAGAACCCCCATTCTCTGGTTTTACATTTAGGGGCTAGAAATCTATCGTCGACAGTAGAGTGAAAAATCCAGACCTGATTTTCCTTAGCAATAGTTGGCTTCTGCTCTCACCCTTGAACCAATTACTGTGGCTAGAGTGGGGGTATATAAAATAGCTGTTTTCTTACAGACGCCAATCAGGGCCTCCCGTCCCCCGGTGGAGAATGGGGTCAAGGGGCGCCTGAGTGGCTCAGTGGGTTGGGCCTCTGCCTTCTGCTCAGGTCATGGTCTCAGGGTCCTGGGATCGAGCCCCGCGTCGGGCTCTCTGCTCCACAGGGAGCCTGCTTCCCCCTCTCTCTCTGCCTGCCTCTCTGCCTGCTTGTGATCACTCTCGCTCTGTCAAATAAATAAATAAATCTTTAAAAAAAAAAAAAAAAGAGAGAATGGGGTCAAACTCAGGCAATCCCCCTGGGCTGAGGATGTGGAGGAGTGGTTTCTGCAAAATAATTCAGGCTTATCTTTTATCAGGAAAATAGATGACTAGACAATGGGCTGCAAAAATGACAGATGCCTATTAAAACTAGGATGACAAGTGTAACTGGATGATTTCTTAGGTTCTTTCCAATGCCAAGATTCTAGAAGGCTGTGATTCAATTTGCAGTTGGCACTAAGATTTGCAGGGAAAGAAATATAAAAGGAAATACAAAAGGAATTGTTGATGAACTCCAGGAAGACATTACCAGTCTGCAAGAGAATATAAGAAAGCAACGCTATGGGCAGGCAAAAGTATTAAAGGGGGAAACAATTTAAAACATGGAAACTTCTTTACAGTTGTGAGCTTTGAGTTTAAAAAAGAGAGAGAGAGATTCCATCAGTTAACGTGTATCTCTCTTCCAAAGCATTCTCTGTCTCTATTTAACCAAGCATGCATTTTGTCCTGCTTTCTTCCTCCTTCATTTAACATGCGTGCGCGCGCGCGCGCGCGCACACACACACACGCTCGCACAGCCACACATGCACTCTGCCTAGCAATATGCAAAAAAGAGAAGGAAGCAGATATCTTTTCAAAACAGAACCCCCCCTAACCTATGCACTTGCACTTATACATATTCCAGTGCTCCAAAAAATGTGGTCAATCGTAGATTATTTAGGTTTGACAAATTCCTTTCAAAATTCTTATGATCTCTGGAAGGGTTAAGATTCATTCACACTCAGAGTAAATTGCTTTAATCAGATAATCAGTTCACCAGCTCCTTAGGGCTGCAGGCTCAGCAAAATTTCTCCTGCAAATTTGCACTTCTACTTGAGAGTGGGAGGAGAGTAGGGAGGGCAAGGGGTTGGGAGCAGATGATGATTTGGGGATATACCTTGGGCAGCCAGTAGACCACTTAAAGAAATGGAGGGGAAGGCAAAGGGAGAGATGGAAACTGAAAAGCAGTAGACTTAGAAAGATGGTGACAAAGAATTTTGTTTAGAACTCTCTCAACTCTATATGGACCAACGAAATAACGAACATCTCCGCTTCTTGGAACCATTGCAGCTTCTCTTATGTCCCCTTAGGAGACCCCCACTCCTTTAACTTCTAAGATAGGAAGAGGAAGGGAAGGATAAAGGGGCTGAGACCGGAAAGAGGAAGATTTTATTCATGTGCCTGTCTCCTCTTCCTTTGTATTTTCCGTACTATTTCAGGTTGTAAAGCCTGGGATTTGCCTTTTTTAGGATAACTATATTGCATCCCCCAGGAACACTGAGGGCAATGCCCTTGTACAAAACCTTAGATCATCTGCACTATATGTGGTTCTGGTTGATGAACTTTAAAAGAGAGGAAATGGAGCTAGAAAAGGTCTGGAGAAGGGCAGATAAAATGATCAGAGGGATACAAAAGGGTGCTGGATGAGAGCAGATTAAAATGATTCCTTTTCTTCATGCTGCCCTCTACAAAACTATGAAGGACACAGATAAGGTAAACACAGACTAGATGGCCAGCTCCTACAGTGCCACAACCCTGGGAAAGCTCCGGGAGCTGGGGGAGAGTGGAGAGGCCAGTTAAAGTCTAGCTCTGTACGTAACAGGGATACATTTGTGCAAATCCCCGCCGCTCAGTGGTAGGATAAAGTGAGGAGGGGTAAGTAGGTTTTGAAAAGGTTGTTATTGAAAAACCTAGAATGAGTTCTCAAAATAAGCCATGTGGTGTTTATTGGGGCCTCTTGCATTTTTGCTGTGGATACCTTAAAATAGTGGTCTCCAAACCCGATTGATGATCACACTCACCAAGGGGACCTTTTAAACTGCACGTAGATTCCATAGTCCTACTGGAGACCTCAAAAATAAACTTTTTGTTAAATAAGACCCCAACATTTATGTTTTAAAAAGATTCTCAACGGACTCTGATGATGATAGGATTTAGGAATACTGGTCTGAGGGCTGACCCTGCTGACCTGGAATGGCAGTGCTGTGCGGTGAGGAGATGGCAGGGCTTACAGGATCCCCCAACCCGGATTTAAGTTCGGACTGTTGCTTTTGAGGGTGCGGCACAGACAAGTTACTCACCCCCCACACCCTGAGCCTGGATCTCTCTTAGAGCAGATCTTTTATACCTATCACTATCAAAGATGTGGTGCTGAGGAAATGTTAGCCGGAGCCTCCCCACCCCACTCTCCAGCCAGGTCCTGTGGGTTGTCCAGCACAGAATCCTGGCCTAGTGAGAACATGGATTTTTTAAAGCCCATTAATAGTTTGCATACCTCCAAGTGTTTGAGAGGGAGAAAAGATGCTTTTATGGAAAGGCATGAAAGTGGACATACCATCTTCTCTCTCTGCTCTCGCCCTTCTATGTTGCCAGGAAGAGGTAGAATAAGGAAAGAAGAAACGTGTTTCTGAACTGTCAAGTTCCACTTACTGGCTTCATGGTGTTTTCAGATCGTCTGTCAATATTTTGGGTTTGGGGCTCCTGCTGAGGGGTGTACCTTTCAACATCAGTTTATTGATAACTTCCACGAAGTTGAAACTGATGGGAAAAAAGGATCAGTGGAGCTCTTGGGCAGTGGTGCCCTAAAGCAGCTGGTGAAGATTCTCCACCAAGTCTCAGGAAAGATCTAGGGAAATGAGCAGAGAGAAGAAAACCAAGGACTCGGAGAGAACAAGTTAAGTAGGGGGTTTCTTTAAAAAGCAGGTTGCGGGATGCCTGGGTGGCTCAGTGGGTTAAAGCCTCTGCCTTCAGCTCAGGTCGTGATCCCGGGGTCCTGGGATCGAGCCCCACATCGGGCTCTCTGCTCAGCGGGGAGCCTGCTTCCCCCCTCTCTCTCTGCCTGCCTCTCTGCCTACTTGTGATCTCTGTCTGTCAAATAAATAAATAAATCTTTAAAAAAAATAAATAAAATAAATAAAAAGCAGGTTGCATGTAAGGTAAATGCAGGTGTCCCGAGGAAAGGAAGGGAAAGCAGACTTCTAGGCTCCTGTGGAGCTAACAGGACAGAAAACTGAGGTCACCTAAGGTGCTGTGGGGAGTTGTACTACTGTTCCATTCTGGTTCCAGGCTGGTCACCTGGCCGCTGCTGTGTGGGGGGACATCCAGGAGTTTTCAAACCTGTTACCTTGAATGGAAGCACAGCCTTGCAGGGAGATCCCTGAGATCTGCCTCGTGGGGTCAGCAGGAAGGAGAGTGGAGGCAGTGATCCTCTGGCACTGAGTCTTCCCAAATGAGCATTCCAGAGGTGGGTGTGTCCATTTTCCCAGTCCTCTCTTCTCATTATTGCATTTGGAGCCTTTCAGAGATTCCGTTCATCAGTCTCTGTGTTTCTGTTTCTGTCCCAGGTCCCTGGTTGGTTATTGAGGAAGATCCATGCCTAACCGAATGGAAAACAAGAACTTTCTTGTTGCATTAGTCGGCACTCAAGGTTTAGGTTGAAAGCTAAATCTCTGCATTCCAGGCTCCAGGAGCCACCACTAGCAGGTGTAACTACTAGATGCCTCCCCAAAGAGCTTACTGAGGGGCCCTCTCGGAGACTGTGGAAAGGCCAAGAGTTAGGAAATCCTGCACATGTTTGAAAAACAGTTTCCCATATGAATAGTAGGAATTGGGGTGAGGGAAAAGGTCTAAAGGAAAGAGGAGGGGCCCTTAAGTAGTTCATACTTAATTTGGAAGAGAAGAGGATACATTGTCATCCGTCCTCCATTGTGGGAAAAAAGACCCTAGGCTTATATAGACCTGCTTTATTTTAATTCTTAATTACATAAAAGATATATAGATAAATTCTTAATTTAGAAATTAGAATGTTAAAGACAAGTCACTTTTACCAGAACCCTAGACTATATATACATGCGTCTGTGTGTGTGTGTATGTGTGTATATACATATACCTGCATAAGTAATATTTGTACATATATATATATAAATATGCATGTGCACATATACATCTGCATACATATATGTATATAAAACATCTAATAGATATCCATAAAGAGTGTGATATGGTATGATACTGTGTTTTTTCTAATGTGGCATTATAGTATTATTAAGTTTGTCTTTTTTATAGCAAATGAATTGTTTTTTTAAAAAAACATCTACTGGGGAACAAAAAAAATCTACTGGGGGTAGCTGGCTGGCTCAGTTGATTAAGCATCCAACTCTTGATTTCGGCTCTAGTCATGTTTTTCAGGGTTGTGAGATCGAGCCCCCCATCGGGCTCTGTGCTGGGCGTGGAGCCTGCTTAAGAGATTCTTCCTTTCCTTCTGCCCACCCCTCTGGAAAAAAAAATCATGCTGCTGAGATAGACCAGACTAATTAAAGCATATTGTTAAGAGCCTAGATTGGGGAGCCAAACTGCTTGGCTGAGTGCCCCTACACGAGTTACTAATGTTTCTGTTCCCCGTTCTTCAACTGCAAAATTGGGATATCATAGAATGTACCTCTCAGATTTGTTGTGATAATTAAATGAGTTAATATATGTAAACCACATAGAATATTGCCTGACATATTACAGATACTATATAAGTATTACAAATAGATCAGTTTCATTCTGTAATAGCGAATTCTAACATACGACTATACCATATTTTATTTAGTGGTTCCCCTACTGATTGACATGTTGGCTCTTTTCTAATTTTGCATTATTACAAACAATTCTGCAATAAATATTTAATCAATTTATAACACATGTTTTTGGAACATGTGTTACAACTAATATGGCAAACGCTACTATTATAATAAATGCTTTTGAAATCACATTGATGCGAAGAATTTGATGTAACTTCTTTCTGATTTACACACTTGAGATCATTTTTCCTATCTCTGAAATGACTTGAGAGAAGCTGTATCCCAAAGATTTAATGAGGTTATGTCCTTTTAACTGTCAAGAGCTCCCCATTCTTTACACTGATATTCTTTTGAATTGTTGATAATTAATCAGGAACATCAGTGGTGAAATGTCACACAGATATCACTCTAACCCTTCGATCTGTATCTTTAAAGGGAGGTTTTTCTCTCTGTCTGCTGGCCCTGTCATTGCCAAGCTTCCCTCTTATTAACCTTGAAGTCACATGGAAAGCCTCTCCTGTGATTTCATCATATCTCCCATCTGAAGAGATGCTATCACGCTCCAAAAAAAAATAAATTAAAAGCACCGCATTACCCCCACACAGAGGCAGGTCACAGGTTTAATTTTTTTGTCCCCTAGTGGGGCTTCTTGCCCCACCTTTCACAGACAAGGCTTTACAGATTTCACTATGAGTCTTCTATCAGTGTGCATGGAACATTTTAATATTTAAAATTGTTCATGAAATTCTCTTTCTTCTGATAAAGCCAGTCTTCTCTGAGCTTTATGGAAAATGAGTTATTTGCTTCTTAAAAAAGGTTTCAACTTCACAGTGGTGATTTCTTGATTAATAAAAATGGTAAGACAAATTTTTATGAAAGCTTTCCAGTGTCTCTCTGAACTAAACAAAATGGAAACGTGTCTTTGTCAGGTGCATATGAAGAAGTATCCCGTGTGCAGCTTTTCCTGGGGCTTAGCACAGCTGCCACCTCACAGAAATGACCCTGGGCAAAGTGATGAAGGCTGGGAAGTTGGACTTTCAGCATCCTGGCTTTCTGTTCAATATCCAAAAACCTCTTGGCTGCTCTGGGCTACAGATGTTGTTCTGTTTTCAATAATCCTTTCCAGCCAAATGCCTCTGTTCTCTCTACTACTGGAAATATCAGACTAATGAGACAGTGTAAGAATTTCCAGGCAAGAACAATATTGAGCAAGAAAGGGGAGTGGGGGGGAGACGCAGGGCTCAGAGCATGATCTTGACATAGGATGAAGGAGACTTCACTTGAATGGAGAAAGTGGAACGATCGTCAGCCAGAGACGCTGGAGTAACTGCAGGGTTCTATTTTATTTCCAAAGAATCAGACTCTGAGTGTGCACAGGGCTGAGGGTCAAAGGAGACTGAGGAACAGCCTGTAGGGTATGTTTGTTGAAATTGAAATTTAGAAGCCTCCAAGTTTGGGTTGGAATGGAATACTGTCCACAGAACCAGGATCAAGCAAGAAGGTACCAAGTCTGCTAGACTTTGGAATATGTAAGGCCAGGCATAGGTGTAAAGAGCAGGCAGACTGGTTTTATCATGACAAGTTGTAATGACAAATACTTTTTGTTTTAATGGGATGGGGAGGGGGCGTTCCCTTTCACTCAGTTCCGTAAGTTTTCTTGGTCTTAAGGGGTCCTAGAGAAATGGACACAAACATCTTTTGAGTTTCCTGGTCACTGCTAGGTTTAGTGGAGCCTCTTCTGCAATCCTGTGTCTCTTACCAGCTCTGGCCCTTTCTTAAAACTGGACACTGGAAGCCTGGATATCTCTCAGAGGGTACCCCTGAGTCCTGCCGTCCCTTCCCAGCCTTCCCACTCGGGAGCTTCTAACTTTACTGGAATGCTGACCTATTCCATTATGCTGTATCTCAGGGCCTTATTTGAGTGAAGTAATCCCACTGTCCTGTCACTGTCCCTTTCCCAATCTAGGCAGACTCCTGGGGCCCCTCCCACTCTTGGAGGACTCCTTGCTCCTTGTCAGAGTTACTTTTCTTTCCTTCTTCTTCTTTTTTTTTTTTTTTCTTTTTAAGATTTTATTTATTTATTTGACAGAGACACAGTGAGACAGGGAACTCAAGCACGGGGAGTTGGGGAGGGAGAAGCAGGTTTCCTGCAGAGCAGGGAGCCCGATGCAGGGCTCGATCCCAGGACCCTGGGATCATGACCTGAGCCAAAGTCAGAAGCTTAATGACTGAGCCACCCTGGCTCCCCAGAGTTAAACTTTTCAAAACTAAGGTTTACACCTTGATCTCCAAAGAGCTAGCAGCACTACATAGCTAAGACAAAGGCTCCTGGAATTAGATCTTAGTCCTTATGGAAAGGAGAAAACTCTTTTTCATTGTTTTTGATTGTTTCACAGCAGAAAGATTTCAATCTGCCAAGACCTCCCTTTTATTTATGTTTGCTTTTTCTACTTTTTCTATTTGTGAGAGGTTTATCTGTGAAGGTTTGGAATCAGGGAAAAGATGGGGGAATTCTATGGGGTTTTATTTATTTGTTTGTCTCCTTTCTGACTGGTGTGATACCATACCTACTAGCATAGCATGGGGTTCCTAGGGAAAAAGTCCGGAACAAGGTTATACTTAAAGACTATACTTACTACACTTATTTAATGTTCCTGGAGGTCTAGTCCTACAATTTCTTGAGAGAGGAAGGGGTTTTTTCACCAGGTTTTCCAGTGCTTGGAGCCATTTCTGCCCTATCATGATTTTGTTCAGAAGACCCTTTTGCCTTTTTCCTGTCTTAGTTGTGCTTTAATGTTCCCCTTCTCCCCCCATCCTCCTTCATCTTCAAGACAAACTGATCTTCCAACTCTCTCCCGCATGTGCGTGTCTTTTGTAGTTTCTAGTAGTTTTTTTTTAACATAACTTTAATGAATTTTTAAATAATAGTCTGCCATCTCTGACACCCAAGAACATTTGCTTTTTATATTATTTCTGCCTTTATTTATGAAGCTCCTGACAAAAAGACAAATTAGAATTCATTTTCCACATTAATGAAGATGTCTACACTAACTTTGATCCAAATTAAAATGAAAAGGGCGCTGGTTTATTTGAGAACCGAAAAGGTAAGCTGTGAGGGCACCATTGGCAAATTTAAAAATGGTGTGTTAAAATACTTGCAGGACAGGTTTTGCAGGATAGGCATCAAAATCAGCATTTTGAGCATCACCTTCAGTAATTTTGATGTGGGTGGTACTTGAATCCCTCTTTGGGAGGCATCACGGTGTTTTCTATTCTTATACAGATATTGTTGTCTAGATCTGTGTTACTTATGTTAATGTACTCCGTGGAAAGGCGGTGCAAAAGGAGTTGCAGTGTTAGATGAGCCATAATACTCTAAAATATTCTTTTTGGTAAACTTAACAGAGGAGATTTTTCACACTATATTGAGCTACATATAGGAAGGCATGAGACACGTGTCTGAAAGAACCGAGTTCTGACTTCCTGCTCTCCTAACAATTCTGTGTGTTGCTTGGCAAGCCATTTAACTTCTTCTAGAGTCTATTTCTTTATCTGTAAAATGATGTGATAATACCTTCTAGGGTTGGTGAAAAGGTGAAATGCATTAGTATATGGAGATCATTCGGTATTCTTTCTAACACATGTAGGACTTTTGCAAATAGTTCTATAACTTGTACAGCAGGGATATAACTTGGGGTGCATACATGTAAACTTGCATGCACATACATGCATACAGAGAATGGGGGGAGGGGGAGGGAGGATTGGCAGGAGGCTGTCAAGGAGACAGGGACTCTTGCTTTTGGAAACTCTTTGGTCTCAAGTGTTAGATATCTTACTAGGCAAAAATCCTAGGTAACTATTTTAAGTACATAAAGAATATAAATGTGTATGAGTCTAATTTGAGAGAGAAAAAAGCTAGAAGTAGTTTTGATTTTTGTCTCTGTAACCAACACTTGCGTCTTTCGATTCACCCTCCCAACAAGTCAAGCATTCCTTCCTGTTACATCTTTCTTTGGAGGGAGTTGCTCACATAGCATGTGCAAAAGCCCTTTTAAATGAAACAACAACAACAAAGGATGGGAAAATATTTCCACACAGCCCTAAGAATGCCACTTTGGGACATTCCAAGAATGTATTTTTTCTCTTCCTCTACGACTGGGAAATCTGTTTGCATCAATGCCCTTCGATGTTATTTGATCTTTAGGACTTTAGAAAGATAAAAATATGCATGTGGAATTGAGTTAGCAAATTTGAGGCACAAAATGGTCCTTAAATGATCCAAAATATGCTATGTAGTTTCCTTTTCACCTTGTTTCATTTCATCAAATGATACAAGCAAATTGAGAAATCACGGGAGTTGGGGACTTTTGGAATCCACATGAGAAAGAGAGCTGCGAACGTGAAAGGATCTAGGAGACTGGCCTGGGCAGACCCTTCTGAAACCCAGTTTTGACGCTCTCCTCCTCACTGGTGAATATCGTTTTTGAAATGGAGGAAAAGGGGGAAAGGAGGAGAATATCCGATGCAACCTCACAATAGCTCAGAGGTGATGAGACTTCAGATCTCACAATTCAAGTCAGAGGAAAACTTTCTGAGCCCCTGAGTTAACAGTAGCTCGTTACTTCTCTCAGCTCTCCTAAGCAAAGGCAGCTTCCCCTCGTTTTCACCATCCCGTCATTCTGTCCTCTGTTACTCTTCTCCTCCTCTAGTGAGGAGGCTAAACGGAAAATCCTAGGCTGCCATCTCATTTATCCGTGAGAGGGGTAGAGCTGTAAGGGTCCCTGCTGTAGGCACTTATTCCCCCAGGGGCTTCAGCCCTGACCTAGTGAGGCTGAGCTACTAATGAGAAGGAGTGTAAGTCTCCCTTGCTCATTCGGCCCTTGTCCTCTCTCCTGAGACTGCCAACAAGAGAAGCAATTAGGGCCAATTGTGGTGGTGGTTGGCTGCCTTTTAAAATAGAAACCATCTCACAATCCGTCTAAGAGCGTGCCTTACTTTCAGCTTCCTTACAGACTGCAGAGACTTTCGGTGACAGTGCTGAGAATTACCCAGATTATCCATGGAAGCCTGTAATAGTCCAATTACCAACACTTGTTTGCTGTCTTTTTGTGAACTTTCTCTGAAGTCTGGGAAGGGTATGCTGCGGTAGGGTTGAAGCCCGTGTGTGTATGTGTGTGTGTGTGTATGTGTCGGGAGGAGTAGAGAGAGGGGGATAGAGAAAACAGCTCTGAGGATAAAATCATTTTCATCAGTGACCCAAGAGAAAACAGCTCTGAGGATAAAATCATTTTCATCAGTGACCCAAGACTCCAAGATTAGGTGACCCCCAGAGGTTCTGATGGGTTTTAATAACCTTTACCATTGTGGGGAGATGACCCTTCCACAGACCATGGACTCTCCCATCAAGTCTATGTTCACTATATGTTTGCTATATTGACTTGAAGGGAAGTTGGTGGGGTTTTGTTGTGCTTTTTGTCTTTCAGGTTCTATGTTTTTGCCTCGCAAGTTAGATAATCCCAAGACTTCTAGGAAACTCTAAACAAAAGCTAAAAACCAATGTGCTTGTCTGTCACCTATTTTAACACTTGGAGCAGGCTTCCCTTGCTTCATATTTAGAGGAATGATGACCCAATTCAGAATAAACTAGAAAGTGAGGCAGTCCTTATTAAAGTGTTTCCTGCTATTGTTAAAAGTTCCATCCCCCAGGGAAAGCCAAGAAACCAAAACTTATTTTCTCTCTGAGCAAGTTTTCCCTTGTCAATTCAAAAAAGGATTATATAGATATCTACTAAATGCTTAATTTCCATAATAAAGTAATAAGTGATGCTTTGCCTTTTCTTCTTTTTTTGAGTAGAGCTATTAATATGCTGTTATTTGGAGTCTATGATCTTACTTACTTCTAACTGTCTGATAATAAATCAGGAGCTATCATTCACAGAGACAGGAGATGACTACTTTACATCACTCAGGATTCTTCTGAGCTCTTAGTTTTATTCCTCTGTTTCTGCACTGATAAAGGAACCATATGGGACCATCTTTCCATTTTTTTTCTTCTGCCAGACCCCTGTTTACATTCAAACTTCATCTTTTAAAATAATTTCTAAATATTTCTCTTGACTTATAGCAGTATCTTTTAAATTACAATATGAACATACATGCAGACCATCATATCTATATTTGTGGAGTACTGGAAATTGTGCAATTTATGTGCATAAAACATTTGCTCATCTCCTCCTTTTAAGAGCATCTGTGTTTCTGCATGACAGCTCATTTCTGTAGTTTATAATTTTCATTTTGGAGTATTCTGTACCCTAGACCATTCTACACTGGGCAGTGGCAGCTGCATCTCCTCAGGATTATCCTGAAAAATTCTCAGTTCTGCCAACAACTACCTTGGAAGGAAGGTATTAGGGTTCCATGTGTTATAGAGCAAGAGCGCGTGCGTGCAAGAGAAGGAGCGTGTATAGAGACGTTTATGTGTTCATCAGGATATCCACTTATTTTTCTCTGATTGTTCCCATAAGGTCGCTTGTAGCTTCTCAGCTCGTCACTGGCTCAAGATCATCTGCCCACCTTGTCACTGCCCTTTACAGTAGGAACAGACAGCTGCTGGGCCTGGGTATATTTGCATTTGGATACATTTGTTGTTTAGGTAGAAGGAGACCCTTCTAGGGTTTTATAAATTTTAATATGTTGAACAGTGACCACCCAAAGGTATTGAGTCCTACTCCCTGGAATTTGGAAATCTTATTTGGAAAAGAAGACTTCGCAGGGGGGAATTAAGGATTTTGAAATGAGGGGATTGCTCTGGATTATTCAGGTGGACCCTAAATTCCATCACAAGCTTCAGTAGCTGCTCCCGAGTGTCCTTATAAGAGAGAGGCAAAGAGCTATGTGTAACAGAAACTAGAGGAGAAGGCAACATTGAATCAGAAGGAGGGATCGAAGTGGGGCTGCCACAAGCCTGCGAGAACCACGGCAGCTGCAGGAAGCTGGAAGAGGCAAGCGAGGTTGGGAGGCGTCCCTGAGTCCCAGAGAGGGTGGCCCTGCTGGATTTGGCCTTGTCCCATCCAGAACGTGAGAGTGCAACTATCTGTTGTGTTGAGCCATTGACTCTGTGGTAATTTGTTGCAACATTCTCAGCAAATGACTGTGTAGGTGACGGAAAATAACACAGGTTGTAATATTATGCTTCCTTGACTTATTACGTTATCGGAATTTTTTAGGATTTTTTTTATCAGCACCACACTTGAGCATCATCACCCTTCTCCTCCCCCAACAGCTACATTGTTCAGTACTGGAGCCACTCACCACATGTGGCTATTGAATAATTGAGATGTAGCAACTGGGACTAAGGAATTGAATTTTTAATTTTATTCAACTTTAAATAACTTAAATTTTTAAAACTTGCAGTTGATTCAGTTATTGGAAAGCTTTTCAGAATGCTTGGAACAATTTAGGTACGTGAATTTACTTTTCAACTGTAAATTTTATGAAATATAAATATACATCAAATATTCCAATGAAAGTTTAGTATACAAATTGAGATGTGCTCTGGGTGTAAAATATATATGCCATTTCAAAGACTTAATATGAAAAAAAGGCAATATATTTTACCAATATGCTTTATATTGACTACATGTTGAAATGATAATATTTTGCATGTGCTAAATGAAGTATATTAATAAAATTATAATTCTTTTACTAGACCTAGCAATAAATCTGCTTTCCTGTACCTTATGGACCAAAACATTCACCCAGCTTGCCATTACCTATGACAACATCTTCATTCTCGTGGCTGGTCAATTCATTTACCTTTTTAAAAATGAAAACAGTCATATTTGGAATTATAATTTTAAAATAAACATTTAGCACTGCCTTCACTCCTTATATAACAAATGAAAAAAAAATATTTCAGGAATACAAGATGGTGTTCTTCATGGTTGTAATTTGAGGATATTTTTCAGGGTTTGAGAAGTAGACACTCTGTCCTAAAGTACTTGAGTTCCCTAAGCTTTGGCAAAGATACTCCAGTCCCATTTCCTGTAGCTTTTGATAGTTCTATGTGAAATGGTGATATTTTTATTCTTGCTTTCCTTTATTTGCCTTGTGGATCTCTTTCAAATAATTAAAAACAAACATTGTTAGTTGTTATGTAAGTAAATATATATTTAATTGATTTAAAATGTCATTTCACTTGAGAAGTACAATAATATTTCTAATTTCTCTACCATTATATTGGATATAGTCTATATTTTAAGGAATTACTGGTTTAAGCAGTTACCATCGTGGAAAAATAAGTCAGTAAAACCAGAGTTGTAATTAGAAAGATTTTTATCTACCAATCTATAGTGGACTGATTGTGAAGTTTAAAACTCTAAGCAATAAACAACACTCGAGAGCAGAAAACCTCTTGTACTTGGTATTTGAGCAGTTCAGTGTTGTTCTTCTTCTCTCGCTCCTTGACTCTATAATTAATACATGTCTTCCTATGGGTGCATCCCACACTACTGCCACACCTAACCCCAAAACCTGCTGGCTTTAGAGGACATCTAAAAAGAGAACTGACAAGTGTATCATTTTTGTCCCAGAAACTACAGGACTTAGGAAGGACTTAATGGTCCCCTCATTTCACAGATGAAGAATAGTTCAGAGTCAGCCAGGGCTAGAACAAAGGGTCTTCTGATATCAAATCTAATTATCTTTCTGCTAAATCTTACTTTCCACTACAAATGACCTGAAAATAGCCTGAATGTTATGCACTCTTATATGGTCTCCTAATTTCCAAAAGAATCTGATCAAAAATGAAAGGCCAGACCTTTGGAAAATTAGAAATTGGTAGATGTTTGCTCTGACACCAGTATAGCTGTGGACATCTGCTGAATTTTTGATGTGCTCTGTGTTCACCCACCCCTCATACTTTACCCAGAGTGTTTGTCACTAAAGGAGGGGAACGTGCCCTAGACACAGATATTCCTACAATTGTAGTAGCTGTGACCACTGGCATTTATGAAGTCCCATGTCAAATTTTTAAGAGGAAACTAACTTCTTAGTCTTATATGCCAAGTGTTCTGGAAAAGGAGATTAATATGTGTGTTCCAAGTTTTTTAAATTAAACTTATTTAATATAGCATTCCAACCTTCAAAGCTAAATACTACTTATTTGGTTTTATGCATTTTGACATAATAACAATATGAAGAAAAATTAATACCTTAGTTCATATTGACACAGCTTTAAGCACTTATAAAGTGCTATGTGTTTAATGTGTAGATTTGCTTTTCAGTATTCAAGCTCATAAACCTCCAACATCTATATTGTCCTTCTAAAAATGTTTTTCTTTTATTTTGTATTTTATGTCCTCCAAGATTACATTTGATGTCTTATCTCTTCTAATGACCAGATTGTTGGTCCACATTCAGAGATCCTCCCACAGCTGGTTTAGTAACTGGAATGGGTCCGGTGTATGTCGTCATGATGACGCAGTCAGGAGAAGCACACACAGCCAGAGGGAAATGTCAGGGCTCTAAACACTGATGAGCAAACTGTTGCATCTACGTCCCTGGACTCTTCTCCTCAATGAGCTTTATATTCCTAGTCTGGAAGACTAGAATCATTCTGGGACTATCTGTCCCATGGAGTTGTGAGGATATTAGGGGTTAGTATATTCATGCACATTGTAAACTATGAAATACAAAATAACACAGAGTTGCATTAAAGACTCTATTCTAATACGATACTGAAAGGAAAGGGAAGAAAAAAGAGGTAGGATGGAGGGAGAGGACAATATGTGAGGGAGAACTCCGGGAACTTAGGCTGAGATAGGCTGTAGGCTCAGTATTGATGTGAGGGGTCTTATTTTTTCCTGAAAAACTTGGAGTTTCAGCTCACTGTGCGTGGCTGTGAAAAATGTACAGAACTGTTTCACATACTACACTAGGAGATTTTGATAGATTGGACAGTGACATTTATTTTATTATTTGCATTATTTTAAGAAGATTATGTATGCATGGATAGTGCTTTGTAAACAGGAGTGCCTTGGTGACTCAGTTGGCAAGTGGTTAAGCTTCTGCTTTTAGCTCAGGTCATGATCCCAGAGTCCTGGGATCAAGTCTTTATGGGGCTCCCTACTCTCAGGGAGTCTGCTTCTCCTTCTTCCTCCGGCCCTCCCCCCAACTCTTGCTTTCTCTCTCAATCTGGCTCACTATTAAATAAATAAATAAACAAATAAATAAAATCTAAAAAAAAATTGTAAACATGCATTACAATGGATTATCATTAGTATTGTCAAATGATGTATATGGAAGTTTCTGTTGTAGAGCACGATTTGCATTCTTTGAAGAAGGGGAGTCTTGTAGATGAAAATGGACGGCTACCTGTGACAGTTGATTCTGGGAAGCTCCTGTTCCTGTTTATTATATATCTTGGTGTTCCTGAAAAGTCCATTGTTTTAAATCTAATATTAAGCTAAGGGGTAGAGAAATAGGAAGAAATGATTCCTTTAGTGGAAGAGTAGATACCCTGTGTTAATATTTGTAAGGATTTTTATATCTGCTTTTATATATATATATTTTTTTTCCTGCCCAAGCGAGCACTATTTCTGCTTTTTCAAATCCTAACAGTTTAGTGATTTTTGCATATATTTCTATATATTTACTGCTGCTCATTTAACCATTTATTTTCTTCTTCTCCTTCTCTTTATAAAGTGCGTTTCCATTTATCCTTCATTGTAGTCAGTTCACTGTTCAGTCATTATGCCAGGTGACCTCTGAAAATAGCCCTAAATGGACATGTAAACACGCTATGTGAATAGAAGTAGCTCTGTCTGATGTTCCTTCTGTACACAAAGTTTTCTTCAAAGCAATAACTAAAGCTTTTTGCCCTTTTCAAACCCTCCAATCCTCAGGAGGTTATTTTCAGTGAAGTGGTGAGAAGGAAGAGTTCAAATAGGATTGATTTAATAGAGCTATGATGTGAAAAATCTTGCAACACGCTGTCTGCCTGAAATGGCCAATCATGGAAGCATTAAAATCAGAGTGGGGAAGGAAGCTGAGGCAGGAAGGAAGCCGATTAAAGAATGACAGCATCTTGCCATCCCTGTGTGGAGAAATAAAAGTATTATAGGATGAGAAATAGCCAAAGGAACATTGGAAGGAGTTATCATCTGTGAGCTACACACAGCTTCAGCCATAAATTTAGTGCAAGGAAATGTCCCTCTTCTTCCCACTCCCACCAATGACCCAAGAAATTAAAAAAAACAAAAAAACCTGCGTATTTCTTTTCTCATCTAGCCACTTCCTCCATAGGATCTATTCTCTCTTACTTACTGATAATTTATTCCTATCATCACAAAACTCTACTCTCTTTCATATTTTAGTGGTGTACTTGGTTTCTTTCTCGTTTGCTTTTAACTACCCTCAAAGAGTATTGCTCATCTACACATTCTTTAAAGCTGCGTATCAGGGCATGACAAATCTAGCCGCAGGGCAGGGGCTTTCTGAGAGATGCCTGCCTAAGAAGTATGGCAATGATGGCGGCAAGCATATGGGACTGTGGATTGCTGAAATAGAATATGGGATAACTAGGTAAAATATGAGAATGAGTCCTGCTAGCGTTGTTGGAATGGGCAGTACTGACATATGGAACCTTTGGTGGTTGCCTCTGTCCCAAGGTCATTTAGCCAGTAGACACATCTAGAAACTTGATTACCAGTAGCCTGACATGCATTCGTGAAATCAGCAGGAAATTGCTTTGCAAATCAGAATTCCAGTTAAAACAATATATCTTTGATTAGGAATTTGCAAATGAGTATGTGTACACAAATACAGGGAATGTCTTTAAGCCAAAAAAGAAGAAGAAGAAGAAAAAGAAGAAGAAGAAGAAGAAGAAGAAGAAGAAGAAGATACAACCCTATCAGTTGGAGAGAACTACAGCTTTTATGATGTCTAGCTTTCTAATCTATGTATACATAAGTACACTTTAAAATAAGATATCATAGGGGCGCCTGGGTGGCTCAGTGGGTTAAAGCCTCTGCCTTCGGCCCAGGTCATGATCCCAGGGTCCTGGGATCGAGCCCCACATCGGGCTCTCTGCTCCACGGGGAGCCTGCTTCCTCCTCTCTCTCTGCCTTGTCTCTCTGCCTACTTGTGATCTCTGTCTATCAAATAAGTAAATAAAATCTTTAAAAAAAAAAAAATAAAATAAAATAAAATAAAATAAGATATCATAATATGTGCTTTGATTTATAACCTGCTTTGTTTGGAGTATATTGAGAGGTAAAGGAAGGAACTGAAGAAAGTGTGTACAGGGACCTTTTAAGAAGTTCTTCTGTGACCGAAGCTGGGAAATCTGTTAGTAGTAGAGGGAACAACTAAAGAAGGGTTAGTGTCTTTGTAATGGTGAGAATGAATAGGACCTACAGAAACTAGGACCTGGGCTTGCTGGATTGAAGGTCATTGTGCGTTGTAACAGGGGAAGAAGCGGGTTTAGATGCAGGTGGGTTTATAAACAGAGAAAGTGATCTGAAAAGGAAGAAAGTCAATGCTAATGACTTGTGTTTTTTAATGAAGTCCAAGGGAAAATCTTCCATTAATTGAAAATGAAGAAGGGGACGTAGGGGTGTTGAGGCAAGATTAGAATACATAAAAGTTTTCTTGGGGAAATAAAAGAGTGAATTTTCTAGTACCCTGTGGTGGGATTGCCAGACAATATTGAGCTCCTATTTAAAGTTCATGATGATGCAACTGAAATAAAAAAGTTGGCTTTGTGGTGCATCTTTTGCAGGAATATTTAGTTGTTTAGATGCAAGTACAGGCATACCTCGAAGACATTGAAGGTTCGGTTTCAGACCACTCCAATAAAGTGAATATTGCAATAAAATGAGTTAAGTGACTTCTTTGATTTCCCAGTGTATACAAGTTATGTTTATTTATACCATATTGTACTCTGTTAAGTGTGCAATAGCATAATTAAAACAACATACGTATCTTAATTAAAAAAAAAAAACTTTATTGCTAGAAAAGTCTAACCATCTGACTGGTGGATGGTCTCACGTCAATGTTGATGGCTGCTGACTGATCAGGGTGCTGGTTGCTGAAGGTTGGGTTAGCTGTGGCAATCCCTTTCTTCTTTTATTGGTAAGATTTACTTAATTTAGAGAGAGTGTGTATGGGCACAAGTGGGAGGGACAGAAGGAGAGAGAGAGAGAATCTCAAGTAGCTCAGTGCTGAGCATGGAGCCCAGTGCAGGCTTGATCTCAGGATCCTGAGATCAAAACCTGAGCTGAAACCAAGAGTTGGATGCTTAACTGACTGTACCATCCAGGCACCCCCGGCTATAGGAATTTCTAAGAATCAGATTCTGAAATCAGAGTGAAAAATGAAGATTGCCGCAACAATTGACTCTTCCTCTCAGGAATGATTTCTTTGAACCATCTGATGCTGTTTGATAGCATTTTACTTGCAACAGAGGTGTTTTCAAAATCAGACTTGGGGTGCCTGAATGACTCAGGTCATGATCTCAGGGTCCTAGGATTGAGCCCCGCATTGGGCTCTCTGCTTAGCAGGGATCCTGCTTCCCCCCACCCCCACCTGCCTCTCTGCCTACTAGTGATCTCTGTCAAATAAATAAAATCTTTAAAAGAACAAATAAACAAACAAACAAAATCAGACTCAATCCTTTAAAATGCGGCTGTTGTTTTATCAGTTAAGTTTATGTCATATTCTAAATTCTTTATTGTCATGTCAATAACCTTCACAGCATTTGCACCAAGAGTAGATTCCATCTCAAAGAACCACTTTCTTTGCTTATCCAAATGAATAAAAGTTCTATCATGAGATTGCAGGAATTCAATCCTATCTTCAGGCTCCACTTATAATTCTAGTTCTCTTGCTATTTCCACCACATCTACACTTCCTCCCCTGAAGTTTTGAACCCTCAAAGTCATCCATGAGAGTCAGAATCACCTTCTTCTACACTCCTGTTAATGTCCCTGTTTTGACCTCTTCCCATGAATTATGACTGTTCTTTATGGGTCTAGAACAGTGAATCTTTTCCAGAGGTTTCAGTGTTTCAAAACTTTGCCCACATCTTTCTTTCCAAAGGTTTTCAGAGTTTCCAAACTTTGCCCAGATCCATCAGAAGAATCACTATTCCTGGCAACTATGGTCTTATGAAATGTATTTCTTTAATAATAAGACTTGAAAGTCAAAATGACTCTTTGATCCATGGGCTACAGAATGGATGTTGTCTTAGCAGGCACAAAAACAATATTAAGTTGTCCATCTCCACTAGGGCTCTTTCATCACCAGGTATATTGTCAATGAGGAGTGATATTTTGGAATGAGTCTTTTTTTTTTTTTTTTCCCCCTGAGGAGTAGCTGTCAGCAAACCATGTTGTGAACAGATGTGCTGTCATCCAGGCCTTCTGGGCCCACTTACAGAGCTTAAGCAGGGTAGATTTAACATAATTCTCTTTTTGAATTTAATTAATTTATTTATTTTAGGGAGAGAGTGCACACATGTGTGGCAAGGGAGGGTTCGAGGGAGAGGAAGAGAGAGAATCTTAAGCAGGTTCCACACCCAGTATGGAGTGAAATGCAGGGATCGATCTCAGGACTCTGAGATTATGACCTGAGCTGAAATCAAGAGTTGGACACTTAATCTGTTGAGCTACCCAGGCTCCCCTAGCATAATTCTTAAGGGCTGTAGGATTTTCAAAATGATAAATGAACACTGGCTTGAACTTCAAGTCACCAGCCACATTAGCCCCTAACGAGAGGGTCAGCCTGTTCTTTGAAGCTTTGAAGCCAGGCATTGACTTCTCCTCTCTAGCTATGAAAATCCTAAATGGCATCTTCTTCAACAGAAGGCTGTATCATATAGAATGAAAATTTATTATTTAGTGTAGGCACCTTCATGAATTGTCTGAGCTCGATCTTCTGGACCACTTGCTGCAGCTTCTACACCAGTGCTCGCAGCTCGCCCTTGTACTTCTATGGCTTCTTTCCTTAAACCTCATGAACCAACCTTGGCTGGCTTCCAACTTTTCTTCTGTAGCTTCGCCACCTCTCTTAGCCTTCATAGACTGGAAGAGAATCAGGGTCTTGCCCTGAATTAGGCTTTGCCATAAGGGAATGTTGTAGCTGGTTTGATCTTTCATCTAGACCACTAAAACTTCCTCTGTGACAGCAGTAAGGCTGTTTTGCTTTTTTTAATCTTTCATATATTCGCCAGAGTAGCACTTTTAATTTCCTTCAAGAGCTTTCCTGTGCCTTCCCCACTTGGCTCCTTGGTGCAAGCGGTGTTGCTGTTGGCCTGTCTCTGCTGTCAACATGGCTTCCTCACAAAGCCTAACATTTTCCAGCTTCTAATTTAAAATAAAAGACTTGTGACTCTTTTCTGGAACACTTAGAGGCCACTGTGGGGTTTTTAATTGGTTTAATTTCATTATCTATTTATTTATTTATTTTTGCCTGAGGGAATAGGGACTAGGGAGGCTCAAGGAGAAGGGGAGATGGGGAAGTGGCCAGACAGTGGAGCAATCACAACACATACAACATCTATCGATCAAGTTCACTGACTTATATGGGCGTAGTTCATGGTGCCCCAAAATAATTTTAGTAGTAACATCACTAATCATCATAACAAATATAATTTAAAAAGTTTGAAATACTGTGAGAATTACTAAAATATGATGCAGAGACATGAAATGATCAAATGATGTTGGAACAGTAGTCCCAATAAATTGGCTCAACACAGCGTTGCCACAAAACTTCACATTATAAAAAATGCATTATCTATGAGGTGGGATAAAGCAAAGCACAATAAAATTAGGTATTCCTGTACAGAAAAGGTTAATGGCATGATTCTCTCAGCATTGGAGTTTTCCCAGGTGACTATAACAGAGGAAGCAGAGAGCATTTGCAAGGGAGTGTAAATAATCACAGAAAAGCAAGAAAGTGGGGACAGGTGAGGATTAATGGGATATTGTGGAAATCAGAGAATTGTGAGAGTAGGAGTATCAGAGCAAATTGCTGGAGGGAGGGGGCATATTTAGAAGTAATATTCAAATAGAATGTTTAAAACTGAGTTCCTGGTGAGCACAAGGTGCAGTGTGCCCTTGACCATGTACTTGAGTTGATGGGAGGTGGTGGGGGGAAATGAAGACTTGAAAGAAAAGAGAAGCAAATTGAATGATTCATTAATGTGGATGTTGAATTCACCATGAATAATGGCAACAGTTGTGGTAAAGAGGAGCTGTGTGGTAGTTTTTGAGGAAACAAAGGAAGCAACAAGGAGAGAAGGAGGTATGTGCAGTGACTAGGGTAGACTGTGATTTATCAAGATGGTGTACATTTTAGAGGAGTAGCGGTTTTTGTTAAGGGGAAGGGGTCTAATAGTCTGGAAGCCACAAGGGGAAGCAAGGAGGACACTAACTTCACTTTCTGGTTCTGAGGTAATAGGGCATGTAAGACAGAACACAATTCCTACTCAAAAAAGAGAAAAAATACTGTTTTCAGAGATTAGGTATCAGTTAAGGTAAGGAGGTGAAGGAGATGTTCTGAGAAATTAATAACAGAAAGAAGCTTGGGGAGGTGAAGAATGGGGATTAAGTCTGAAGAGAAGATGAGCAGAAAAGTGTGGGTATGAGTCTAAGTTAAAATAAATGTCCAGAGAGATCTGGGTTCTTGGCAGTGACTGAGGCAAGCAAGGTGGAACAGATGGTGGGTAGTCTGATGGGCCTGGGATGAGTGAATTCACAGGACCGTGGCTGTCCGAGGCCTAGCTCAGTGTGGTGGAACTTCTTAGGCCCTAGAGTCCTAAAAGAAGGGAAAGGGCTGAACCCATGCAGCTTCACTTCATCTTTCTTATATAACATATGGACTTCCTCATAGGATTTTGTATGAACGAAGTGCTACATGGCTTTAATTTTTTTTTTAAGTTTTATTTAGTTATTTGACAGAGACAGTGAGTGAGCAAGCATAAGCGGGGCAGTGACAAAGGGAGAGGGAGAAGCAGACTCCCCACTGAATGGGGAGACTGATGTGGGGCTCGGTCCCAGGACCCTGGGATCATGACCTGAGCCAAAGGCAGACACTTAACCTACTGAGCCACCCAGGCACCCCATGGCTTTAAAACTTTTTTAAGCTACGGTTGCAGGTCATCCCTCATCAAGATTAAGTTAGACAAATCCCTGGGTAATCAAGGGACAGATAAACTTTTTCCCCCATCTTCTCTTTCACACTGAAATGGTAGATTTGATCATAATTGGGTCTGTGGGTGTAAATTGGAGCAAAGGAATAAAAAGTCTTCAGGAGACAGGGAGTCGTGTTGAGTACGCAGAGAGTTCTGATTTTGTTTTATTTTGTCAGACAAGATGCTGGATCTCTTGTCAGGGACTAGGATGGTGAACTGTGGACAAGGCTATCCATTAGGGAAGATTTATACACATCACCTTCCATCCCAGGCTGAAAAGAGGGCTGAGAGCCAGGACAGACGTGGCTTAATGGTACCGATTCACAAGGAAGTTGAAATATGCCCCATGGCCCTCCCTCTCCACTCTACACAGCAGATGACAGCAGCCTCCATTCGCGGACATTTCATTCAGTGCACAAAGTTTAGGCAGTAAGATAGGGCATTTTTATTCTTCCCTAGACTAGTTATTTCCCATCATAGAGACTGGAGCTGTCAGTGATAGCAGGTCTCCTAACCACCCCCAACCTTCTTCTTCTTCTTCTTCTTCTTCTTTTTTCTTCAAATCTCAAGTAACAACATCTGGATAATTAGAATGATTAGCGTTCGTTTATAGCTAGAATTCTTGAACATTTATGTTGGCTGAGATAATAGAATTTCCCCTCACATCATATCCTATCTTTAGCAATGTTCAGAATTACAATTTTCATATTACAAGAACTCAGTTTTTCCTTTGGGGCAAAAATCCAAGCCATCTCAGAGCATAGATGAAAAGCAGTGATTTCCTAAACCAACACCTGTCAGAGAAGTTTGTCTTTCAAAGGTTTTCTAAAAATTACTCTCCTTATTATCACTGTGCTTACTTGATCACAAGATGTATCTTACCATATTAGATATAATTTTGGTGTTCCCTCTTTATCTCCTCTCTTGGGCTGACTTCTCCTTACTTCCAGTTTTCTCAGGAAAGACCTCCATGCTAACCTTTAGGCCAGGTTATGTGGTGTTATCACTTGTACCCAGAACAATCTTTTTTCTTTCCCTGTATTATCACTTACATTATTCTTTGTTAATGTTTACTGAGTTATCCATATCTGTATGTGTATGGGGGAGGAGCACATATCTTGTTCCTTTTTACATTCCCAGTATCTAACACAGATCCTGTCTCAAATATAAAGATAATAAATATTTATTGAATAAATAATACCACCTTTTTAATTTAGGGAAATTAGTATTTCTAAAAATTCATCTTGAAACTGTTTATGAAGTTACTCAGAACTCTACTGTCTCACCTTCAACCAGTTAATTTATTTTAATTTATTTTCTAACTCTAGGCTAATTTCAGTGCCAGATATTCAGAGGGCACTCAGGGCTTGTTGACTGAACAGTAGGAGTTCATTGACAGTGGGTATCCAGAGCTGGGGAGGGTGAGTTCTGGAAAGGAAACCAGTGATACTGTTCTCTGGAGATGTAACCTGCCTCCATGTTTGTTAAGAAGGTACTTCAGAATTCTGCTTCTGGGGGTGCCTGGGTGGCTCAGTGGGTTAAGCCTCTGCCTTCAGCTCCAGTCATGATCCCACGGGTCTGGGATCAAGCCCCGCATCAGGCTCTCTGCTCGGCAGGGAGCCTGCTTCCCCCTCTCCTTCTGCCTGCCTCTCTGTCTGCTTGTGATCTCTCTGTGTGTGTCAAATAAATAAATAAAACTAAAAAAAATATTCTCTTAAAGAATTCTGCTTCTGGTTCCTTGACCTCCATCCTCTTTCTTCTTTCATTGTGTCTGAAGAAACTAGATTTTGCTCAAGAAACTATTTTTATTATTTGTCTGCTTTCATGCAGTTCTCAGTGAGTATTCCTGAGCAGATTGATCTTAATCAAGAAAGGATACATTTATTTAGGAAATACACCCCTCTCCCAATTTCCATAAGCTGTCCATTGAACTTCAAGTCAGAGTTGAGTACCCATGCTCAGGAAATGAAATGTCATACCATTGTGCCAAAGGACAAATCAAAACGCATATTCCTTATGGGTGCAAGGCAGATGTTTGACCTGTAAGACAGGGCTACGAGAGCTAGAACTCTAAGTTATGTGGCAATCGAGGTTTGAAATAAAAGGGCTGATGTAAAGTCCAAATAATCAGCATAAAATCAGAATTCTATGTGAATGATCCTGTGGGGATAGGATTATCAGGTAAGAAATGGAGTAGGGAAACATCAGTATTTTTAAAAAGGAAAAAAAAAAAAAAGAGAGATGCAAAGCTCTTGCTGTCAACTGATAGAGAGTGTTCACCTGCCTTCCTCTGCAGGACAAAGCCTGTAGTTTTGACCCAGTCAAGTTCTGAGTAACAGATGATGCTAGCCACACCCCGGCACTTACCATCTAATCTTCTGTCTTATAGAATCCATCCAGAGAACATACTTGATGCAATAATTCATTTGATGTTTAAGTCCAGAACAGATTTTGTTAACTTCAAAATATCACTGAGTATTTTAAATTTAATTTGGCCCATGAGCCTCTATTTCAGATTTTAATATCCTCTTGAGAGCTACGTTGCTCTCATTTTAACATTCATTGAGGGCCTACTATCTACTGAGTCTAGCCATCGATAGTGGCTGACGTGTCCTTGCACTCAAACTTGTATCCTAGTAGAATGAGTACAGATATGTGGTCAATAATTCTGTATCGTCTACAAGGAGATGGAGTTACAGCACTAATATCCAGTCCAGATATCAGCTCTAGATATATGAAGTCTAGAGCTTCAGCTTAGACTGCTTGAGCGGGGTGCCTACACTAACTTTTTAAGGATGAGTATGAGCTAGCCTTGTGTGGAAGAGGGGAAAGCTCTTCTAGGTGGAGGGAACATTATGAACAGGTTATGGAGGGGTGTGCATGTTTGTGGGGGAGAGGAAGGGGAAGGGGAAGTGTGTATGTTGATTAAAAGCCTCGGGGCGCCTGGGTGGCTCAGTAGGTTAAAGCCTCTGCCTTCCGCTCAGGTCATGATCCCAGGGTCCTGGGATCGAGCCCCACATCAGGCTCCCTGCTGAGCAGGGAGTCTGCTCCCCCCCGCCCCCCGCAACCTGCCTGTCTACTTGTGAGCTCTGTCAAATAAATAAACAAAATCTTAAAAAAAAAAAAAAAGCCTCTCTAAAGACTACATAGAAAAGGAAATGGTGAGTTAATCAAGGCTTTGCGTATGAAAGGTCTTTTATGCTGTATTAATGGATTTGGAATTTATCCTGAGACCGTGATTTAAGCATGAAGAATGTGATGTCACCTCTTCATTCAGGAGACTCTGAGGAGTAGATATTTGAAGAAAACAAGACAATGCAGAAGAATAGTTCAATGAAATAATCTGGGTCATAACTATACCTGAAGTTGAGTTTTAAAAGAGGAGGGAGGAGTTTGTGCCATCAATAATACAATTATTCTGCCATTATTGCTCATGAGGCTTATTATAAGAGGTTAAAAAAAAGAAAAAGGGAGAAAAATGTTAAAAATACTGAATGGCAGATAAATGATAGGTTCTTGAAATGACTAAGATATTTGAAGGATTAGCCATTGCGATAAAAATGAGGATCAGGCCAGGAGTATGTTGTAACCTGAACTGAGACAGATTGCCTTGGATCTACATGTAAGGAAGTGGATGAAGGTGCAGAGTGTGTGTGTGTGTGTGTGTGTGTGTGTGTGTGTTTTGCTTTTCATGAACTGAGTCCTTTGAAGCTTCAGTTGACAGCTGTCTGCATAAAAGCAGCTACAAAACAACCTCTAATGTCCCTATGCTACCGGTTTATACCTAGTGCAATATGAGACTAACACTTCTAACTTAGATGCTAGAATTCCATAAGAAGGAAGTTTACTTTTTCTGCACTTTTTTTCCTTACTTTTCTGCACTTAAAGATGGTTTTCATATTCTATCTTTTGGCATTTCTGTTAAAACTCCAGCTCTCATTCTTATACATGTTCTTTTGAATGTAACATAGCTCTTTTTCCTCTCTGATAACTTCAAGTTTTTCTTTTTCTTTGGTCTTCAGTAGTGTTGCTATGCTCTACCCAGGTGTTGTTTTCTTTGAATTTATCCTTCTTAGAATTTGCATAGCTCCTTGAATCAGTGACTTGATGTCTTTCATCTGATTTGGAACATTCTTTTCCATTGTTTCTTTAAATATTGCATTTGTTTTCATTATCTTTTGATTAAGCTCTGTTCTACTGTATCTAATCTGTCCTTAAACCATGCATTGAGTTTATGATTTCAGTTATTACATTTTTTAGTTCTATAATTCCTATTTCCTCATTTCTTAAAAATTCTAGTTCACAGGTAAAACTTCCCATCTTGTCATCTATTTTCTAAATAGTTCAATCACAGTTATTTTAAATCCTTGTCTGACCACTCCAGTGTTTGTCCCCATCTGTGGGTCTGTTTCTATTGCCTTTTTTTTCCTACTTGGTTTTGATCTTTTCTTCCCATTTCCTGACATAACTGGTAATTTTTAATGAAATATCAGCCCCTGTGCCAGGTAAATTTTGGAGGCTCTGGATGAAATAAGGAAAAAGTTATATCTTCCTCCAGAGAAAATTTAATTTTCCTCTGGAAGACAGATTAGCATTTCCTAACCTTTTAAAACTATTTCCTTACTAATGAGACACTTTATTTCTTAATCACCTACCCATGAAATTTGTAATAACACAAATATATTGTGTATCTGTTTCTGAATGTCTGTATATCTCTGCTTTTTTTACACAAAATGAGTAAGTATAAGGCTTTCTCTTTTTTATTCCATACAGGACTAAATAAAAATGTTAAGAGTTGAAATTAAAAAGTTATTAACATTTAACTTTACAATCGTGTTTGCAACTTTAATATATTAAATTAAAAATGCAAATTAGCAGCTTATATAAATACATAATATTATCAGTAATGCAATCACATTTAAAAATCATTTAAAACTAATATTTCACCACTAAAACAATTGGAAACATTAAATTAATTTCTTGAAATTATTTTTAGTGAATTTAATTTTTAACCTTTTGCATGAAATGAGAAAATAACCTAAGTATCTGCCAGCTATTTACCCAGATACCTTTGCCATTTGACATAAGCATTGACATTAAGCATTTGACATAATTAATGATGGTTCAATAAGTTTTGTAGAATGAAATGAAATAGAAGCAATTTTTATTTGATTTTCAAAGCTCATGTCACACATAAAGCACCGATGAAACATATACAACGTGTAAAAGGTATTCATGTTTTAAGGACATGTAGGCCACCTCTTACAATGACTTCAGTATTGAACCATCAATCAAGACAAAAATTCTCCAGTTACAACCATCTATTCACCATAGTCTTATAGCACTAATCTTGCATACGTTTTATGTATCTTTTGTGAACTCAGTGTCTGTTACTCCCAGGATACCCAAGGAAAAAAAAAACCCCAATGCCAGAAAATATATAAGGGATAAGATTTTGTTGGGTAGAGTTGAGTTTTGGAAGGCAGTGAGCTAACATCTAAGATTTTTTTCTTACCACTTAAGGATTAATTTTTACTCTATTGGGAACAATATTACCTCTACGGAGAATGCATGGATTAGGAAATGATATTCTTGTTCCAATAAAGCATTGAGATGATAGGCACATTTTAAGGCATTGTGAGAGCCCATCTTTGGGGAGGTTTGTGCTCTTTCCTAAACTATACACTCTTTAGAGCTCCCAAGGGAAAGCCTCGGGTGTGCCCACTGATCTCTCTTGACTGGCCCGGAACTCTGAGTTTTGTCTCCCCATTATCTTGAGACTATGGAAAGCTCTGTTCAGCTTTGTAACATCTTAGTTGCCATTTTGTTTTTGCCTTCTGGGTCTCTTGCCTAGTATAATTTAGGACTATTCAAATGTATCAGGATAGTTGCATATAAAGAGGGATTCATTTCTCTGCAGTTCCCTCTTTTCTTCAGTCTCAACCTTCTGATGCCCTGACTGCCTTGCTAGTTCTGAACATTACTCCCCATCTCCCTGTTTTCTTGAACCTGTCAAAACTTTTGAGCTCCTGCTTTCTGCTTTGACTCTCAGTCCTGCACAGCTTACAAATTGGCAGGTGCCTTGAGGGGAAAAGCAATAAAGAAAGTTGGATTCACCTCAATGTGTTTTCCTTCTCGGGGTCTTGGATCATTAAGTTATGGCTGCAATGGTTGCTCTCTGATCCATTCATATACTTTTGTATTTTATCCAGCTCTAATAGGTGTTCACAGTAGGAGAGTTAGTCTCTTACAAGCTAGTTTATCATGGCTGGAAGCAGAAGTCTCAATCCAATGGTATGGATTAGCTGAGGTTTGATTAGCTATGGCAGAGGAGACAGAAGAGCTCAAGGCTAGATAGAGAGATGTATCAACAAAGGTTGAATGTCGAGGTGACTGTTAGAATTTATAAGTTTACATTTTCTCAAATGATGAGCCTTAAGTATTTTTCATGGGGTTGTTCATATGCTGCATTTTAATAGAAATCAATGGGGAAGTAGAATTGATGTTAAAATGTTTTCTTTATACACACCCTTAAAAATGTATTGAATATGTGAAATGAAACTTTTTTTGTCTAGTCAAAGTGATTGCACTGTTTTCGTAACTGACGCTGGAAGGCTTAAGTTGTCTTGAGTGAAACACTGAGAAATCATGCGGTTATATCTGATCTCTTTTTCTGATAATTTAGGATTGGATACACAACAAAACCTTTCTAATTCTACCATTTATTAGTTGCTTTTCTCTTTTCCTTTATGCCTCTGGTCTAATTCTCTGTCAGCAGTCATAAATGGAACGTTTCTTTTATTTTAGTTTTACCCATCTCTATCCACAGCTGACATACAACCTTGAATTGTTCCTCAAGTTTTTCCCAGATGCTATTATAAAGTTGTTTTATCTTTTTACTTCCTAATACTGTCTTTCTTTTTGCTTTTTAAAAAGCAAGTAGTAGAATATTTTCCTGGTCACTCATAAAGGTTTAATGCCATTGCCTTCTCTTTGAGGCCCAGTTAATACCACCTAATTCCACTGATAAAATGTAATAAAAATGTGTGTTGTTATGAAAGACATCAAAAATAGCTTTTGCTGTTTCTTTTGTTTGTAGTTTCCTGTGAAATAAGAATCCAACTTACTTTCTTAGTACTTTGATACTTTTAAAGTAGCTAATGTTAATGTGTATGTCTAATTAAAGTGTCTTAGGAGTTTTTTTTTTTTTTTAAGGAGTTTTATTATTTAAATAAGGCCAGAGTTGATAGGGCTTTTCTCCAGGTTCTTCACTAAATAGTTTTAGGGGTTTTGTTCATCCATTCAATGTTATAAATTAAACAGTCCCTCTGTTCTAATAGTCTCTGATCTAGCGGAAAAAACGCAATAACAAAGGTGTTGTTCTTGAAGTAGGGAACACTGAAGACCTATCTGGAGAAACCAAACAAAGCTACAGAAAGGAGGCAGGGTGTGTATCTACTTTGGCTTCTTAGACAAATTAATGAGAAATGTAGGCGGTCAAGGAAAAGACCTAATTTTAACAAATGCAAAAAAATGCTAGAGCCCTTTTAAAGATGTATTTTCTTCTAGTTCTTGGAGAAAATGGACCGGCTTCTATCCCCATCCCTTCTGCCTGCTTGGCCTCTTGGAGTATAGATTCCTGTGGGAAAATGATGAGTACCATATACTGAGTATTTGAGTCCCCACAAAATTTAAATGTTGAAGTCCTAATCCCCAGTGTGATAATATTTGGAGGCAAGACCTTTGGGAAGTATTGAGGTCATTAAGGTAGTGCCCTCATGACTGGGATCAGTGCCCGTACAAGAAGAAACATGAGGGAGATGAACTCTTTCTTGACCATGTGGGGAAATGGCAAGAAGACAGCCATTTGCAAACTGAGATTTGAACGCTCATCAGACTCCAGATCGACCAGTCCCTTGATCTTGGACTTTCCAGCCTCCAGAACTCGGAGAAACAAATGTTTATTATTTAAGTCACCCATTCTGTGGTATTCATTGTATTTGCCAGAGATGCCTAAGAGTGTGAAGGATAGCCTCACAGACAGAGAAAGATCAAAACATGCAAAAGAAACAGTTGGCTCCCAGAGGTTGTTGTTTACAGGATCCTTCTGAGGTGTCTGGAGGTAAAATGGACTGGATCACCCCTCTTGTGAATCGCAATCTTATTAAAAGCAGTTTTTTGTTTGAAGAAGGTGTGTGTGTGTGCAGAGGAGATACTGGTAAAAATTGGATCTAATTCTTTGTCCACAGAGATTTTACAGCTCTTACCATTGGATTCCTTTGCTGTATCTATCTTAGCACCCACTCGGATGGTGAAACAGAAGGGCTGAGTTTGAACCTCAAGGAATACAACATTTACAGAATTCTGTGATAATGTGAGAGAAACACGGAAAAAACCCACCTATTCCTACTTTTTCTACTTTAATGATAATTAACAGATGATCTAAGTTGCCACACATGTAAAAAGCATAGAATTTTTAAAAGTCAAAATTCTTCTGGCCATTCAGTTTAGCAGAGAGCACAAAACATTGTTTCCTAGAGTATCAGGACAATGAGAATTTCTAATTAGAATCAAAAATTTCTAACATGGTGTCATTTGTGTCCCCTGTTTATTTAGATTACAGGTGTGCTCCACTGTTCGTGTCATCTTTGGGTGGAAAATAGGAAGTGTCACAAACTTATCTTCTATTTACTTTTATTTCCTGTGTTTCTAAGATGGATCCCAATAGTAAACTGTAGAATTTATCCTATAGTTTTAAGATTTGGGGCACTTGGGTGGCTTACTCAGTTAAGTGCCTGCCTTTGGCTCAGGTCATGATCCCAGGGTCCTAGGATCAAGCCCCAAATTGGGCTCCCTGCTCTGCTTCTCCCTCTCTCTCTGCTGCTCCCCCTGCTTGTGTGTTCTCCCCCCCCCTTCTTTCTGCCAAATAAATAAACAAAATCTTTTAAAAATAAATAAATAAATTTTTTAAACTTAGCGATAAACCTGAGTTTTACTGTTTGCTTAATATGTAGCTCTATGATATTGGCTGAAATTTCAAGTACAAAGTGTGATAATTATCTACATTCATTCGAGACAAAATATTTCTGAAAGACATTGGTCCTTTCAACAGCGTTTTCCATTACGGTACGTGAAATGAAAGCCTCCCAAAATGTTTTTCTCTAGCACTGTATTCTCAAATAGAAGTGCTTCATGTGACATTTTTCCTTCCTTTCCCTAACGAAGTCTCCCCTGTAGGGGAGAAATCATGCCTTTTCCCATGCCCCTCTGGTAACTTTGAAGGACTTCTATTGTAGACCGTAACATTTAAGTCCGTTCTTGTTTCAGAGTCTGTTTACCACCCCGGTCCCAGGTGTATGTTCTTTGCAGCAGAGACCACGTTGCAGTTGCTCACGATGGTACCCAGTGGGCAGTGCGTTTAGGACTCAGTAAGTCAGTCCTCTGTACGTTTTCTTTCTTTCTTCCTCATTCAGAATCTTTGTTGAGCAGAGGTTTGGATCAACCTGGAGTGTACAAATGGAGGTGAAGCAATGGCAAAATGTTTTTGCAGGTCAAAACCTATGTATAAACCATTTTGAAAAGCATTGTTTTACATCATTCCTTTTTGATGCAGAGAAATGATGAGGCAGTGAGAAGCGCCGCTTTGATCTTCGAGTTCTAGTAGCTTCCAATTTAGTAATCTTCACCGAGAAGCCACTCATGGCATCTCTGGGGTGTTCGAGAAATGACAGAGTTTATAGGAAAGACCATGTGGTCAAGGTTTTGGGAGAGGGCTGTAGGGCGAAAAGAGGATGTTATCCTAAAATGATAGATCCATATAAAATGATTTCTATAATTGATTTAGATAACTTTATTTCCTTCTTTTGAATGAAGCATAATGCTCAAGTCCCTGCTGAGCCTTCATGACAATTCCTGGGTTGCGATCCCAAGCTTGAAAGTTGAGGATTTTTGTGTTAGCAAGTCTTCCGTTTCTCTACACAATACGCTATGTACAATAGGGGTAATTAAAATGCCTTTCTAATCATGCAGAAATAATGAGGGGAATGTATCACATAAGTAATCCTCATGACGCACTTCTCTAGTCTTAGCAGACTGAGTAAATAGAAAGTGATATTATTTATTTATGCTAAGACATGGAAGTCTGTGCAAAGCATACAATCTGGTGTTAAATGTAGGCCAACATCTGAACAGATCAGATCAATCTACGACAAGGACTCTTAGAAAGAAGAGTCGTAGGCAGAATATTCCACTCTGACAACATGGCCACTGCCTGTGTCCCCACGGTTCTGGACAGCTTTTCTTCAGACCTTCCACTCTTCTCTTCCCCATCACCCATTTAGTTTCCCTTCCTGCAGTCGACTTCATTTTTATCAATTTTCAAATTATTTTCTAATTCCCTCCCCTTGCATCTGGTTTCCTGTTTCTTTATACGTGTGTCTCGTAGCGCCTCCATTGTATTCCTTTCTTTCTCTTCCTTGACCACGGGGCTGATGCTCCTTTGTGGCTCTTCTGTAATGTGGCCGATTTTAGGATTGCATCACAATTCATGAACAAAGAAATCTCCAGCAGCTCCTTTTTCAGAAATCAGATTAGAAGCAGGACCCAGTAGAGAGAAATCCATGGGGGCTTGACCCAGCGCCCCGCCTCCAGATGGCTGTCCTGCGGTGGTGTGGCTGCTCCCCCTCCCCGAAGACTGTCCTCTCTTCCAGAAGTCCTGGCTTCCAAAGAAAGAGACTGAACTGCCTGCATATTCCACTTCACCTCTCTTAAAGGGGAAGCAAGATATTCATCAGTGGCCCTTTTAGGACCTCTAAAACCATATTCTGTTTCAGTATAGTTGCTGAAATATCAGCTTGGAAATGCCAGGCCTTTCCTGAGGACACAATGGTGAGAGATTCCAACGCAGGACAAGATGGCAATACATCTTCAATCATGCTGCTTTAAAAAAGTATATCACGCTGTATGAATCTAAACTTAGCCTTTCCAAATACACGTGTCTGCAGATACTGGTGATTAATTGATGACACCGAAGCCTGGCACCACAAGCCTGATTAATGGCGGTGACATCATGACTTTTAAATATGCTATTAATGCCGGGGCCTATGACACATGCAAATGTGACATGTGGATTTTCATGGCATTTGCATAGATGCAGAAAAAAAAAAGTTGAAAAGCGACCTTTCCCCTTAGATTAATCGCTGATTTGTAAGGCAGCATCTGAGGACAGTGAACTTCACCTCTTCTGCCTTCTGGGGAGGAGATTTTAAGTTGCTTTAGTGGTGTTGGAATGACTTCTTGTCTACACCTCTAGGCTGATTCTAGTGCACAGTTTTATCTATAGGATTCTCAACCTAGATGCTCTCCAAGAAGTTTCATATCCTTGGAATCTGAGTGCTTGTACTGCAGAAAATTCAATCAAACTCACTTAGTGTTTTCTAGTCCATTGTCTTTCTTCACACTCACTTTCTCCAGAGAGGAAAGGGGAAATGGGGAGTGCGTGTGGATATTATTACTTCCATATTACCAAGAGAAAAGTACCCCAACCTTTTCTTACTGATGTTTGGGGTGTGCACTCTTAACCCTGTATAATTACTGGGTGTAAGCTTCGTTCCTAATAGGAATCCTTACCAGGGAACTGAAGATTCCAGTTCAAGGTTTCCTTCCCCCATCAGGCACATAATCACATGGGGCATTAGCAGGGTGCACACATGTGCAGAGACTTCCGATATCCCTCATTCTAGAATCGGATCAATTTACCCCATATCAAATTCCAGGAATTGGCAGCAGTGAACAGTGGTAGCACATGTGAAGAGATGCTCAACAACTTTTAGATTCTCCATGTGACCTATTGGAAGACAACATATCCAAGGATTTTTGAGCTTTCCCCATCAGGTTGAGGAAGATACGTTGAGCATTCAAGAAAGATCAAGGTGACAGGAGAACAGAGCTGTAGAAAACATTAGAAATGGGACCCGATCAGAGGAGCACTTTAAACATAACTACATGCAGAACATCGTAAAGAACACTATGTGTTAAGCGCTTACTCAGTACCAGAGGATTGACTTACATCATCAGCAAATCCTGCAGTCCCCCCAAGGTAGGTATGATCATTCCCATTTTACTATGGAGAAGTTGGGATCCTGACAAGGTAGATAGGTTTCCATAGGATCCTGATCTAAGAACAGGTAGACCTGGGATTCATCTCCAGATGGGTCTGACTTTCCCAATGTGCCTTATTATTTTTTATTATATGCCTCCTTGCAGAATATATGTAAAATTGAATAACATGATTTGAGGCATCTGAATTTCTGAGGCATTAGCTGGGGGGTACATCCTCTTCACCAAGACTAGATCAGGGCCAAGGATGTATTTCTCATACCATGATCTCTAAGATCTTGTTTAGCTCTGACATTCTGTAGTTCTGTAACCGTTCCCCTCGATGAATACTATATCCTGACCTTTCTCTTGCCCCACTGCCCTCGTCTCTCACCCTTGCTCAATCCTCGACTGGATTTCATTAGAAGAGCTGCATTCTTCATTTTAACTATAGGACACACATTATTTTAAGGAAAAAATAATTGGCTTCTAACTGCAGGTGTGATAATTGGCATTCACTACAGCCTTTAGCCAGTTGGGATAGTGGTGACATGATAAGCTAAAGAGGCTGACCTCTGATTCTAGAAAGGAATGAAAGAACCAGCTAAGAGACTGTTTCTATACAAAAGTCTATGTTGTAGGGACAAAAACAGGAGGCACATTTAGAAGGAAATATATGCAGCCTAAAATGCAAGGAATTGAATTTTGTCTCAAAGGATTTAGCATTTCACATCAGATCTTCTTCCTTAAACTTCTTGAATATTAGCAGACCCCCAAGGGCACTCACCAACACAACATGCTAAAAACAAAAAGGACCTTAGAGGCAGTTTAATCCACCTGTGTCATTTTGGATGAACAAAACGGATGCCTAACAAAGTCATGACAAAATGAGAGCCTTAATGACAACCATGTATTTCTGCTTTACAGAAAATCACAAGTGAAATACAAATTTTCATATCATCTTAGCACTAAAAAAGTAGTTCTGGTAAACTTGTATTGCAATTTTAGTGAAATTTTACAGGTTTGCTTTTTGGCAAACGTGGATGAGAATCAATTATTTAGTATTCTAATAAGACTAGTGATTAACTATTAACTATTATTTGTTTTTAAGTGTCAGTTTTAGGTGGCTTGTTCTGTAAGACTATCTTGCCCCTTAGACATCCAGTTCTGGGATCTCTCTTACAGAGGCAAAATGGATGCTACTCATGGCCAGAGAGTTTCTAAGGCACCACTGCTTTTTAGTAAGTGTTGCCAGGAAGAAAAGGGCAATGTGACGACTTCCTTTAAACATTTTCGACCTGGCTTTCAGTTTTCTTCTCTTCACTTTCTGGTATATAGACAATGAAGAACAGTGAAGAGATGAAGACATAATCTTGATCTGGGAGAAAGATTAGCAAGCAGGTGTAAGAGCTCTTTCCTAGGAGAAAGTGAAGTGGAAGAAAGTTCACAGAATTTAGAATCCAGGGGCAGTGTTTATTAAAATAAATAAATTAATTTAAAAAAAAAGAATTCAGGGGCAGTGATCAATTTGAAAGCATATTAAACAAACAAACAAACAAACTGTAAAATGCCTGAATGAGTGCTCTTGGGGTTTGGAGACTGGCGTCAGGACCGGGGTACTGCAACTTGGGGTCATTCTGAACCTGTTTCTTCTGTACCCTGCTTGCAGTCTCTTACCAAAGGAACTTGGCTTCACCTTCCACATGTAGCATGAACCTGACTGTGTCTAACCACCTTTGCCACTCACCATCTCCTGCTTTGGTTTTTGCGAGAGATGGTCAAACCACACCATCTGTGGCTTTGATTTTTGCCATCCTTCCTAACTGGTCTCTGCTTCTTTGTTTCCCTATGTAGTCCAGTCTAGGGATTGGCAAGCTTTCTGAAGAGGGCTAGAGGTTAAATATTTCAGCTTTGGTACCATACCGTCTTCATCACAACTACTCTGTTACTGTAGCATGGAAGCAGCAATAAACAATCAGCAAATGAATGAGAATGGCTGCATTCCAAAAAAAAATTTTACCAAGATACTGAAATTTGAATTTTCTGTAATTTCCACAAGTCACAATATATTATTTTTCATTTGATATTGTGTGTGTGTGTGTGTGTGTGTGGTTAAGAAAGGCAGGAAACATTCTTGGCTCATGGGTTGTGTAAAAACAGGCAGTGGAGTGGGCCAGAGTGATCTTGTTAATAATGAATAAGTTCATATTATACTTCTACTCAAAACACTTGTGTGGCTTCCTATCTCATTTAAAGACCAAAGTATTTATGATGGTCTAGAAGGTCCAATGTGATCCACTCCTGTTAATTGTCTTACCTCATCTACTCCTCTCTTTCCCTGACCTTCCTTCAGCCAGACCTTCTCCCTGTCCTTCTCAAGCTCATCAGTCATGCTTCACCTTAGGCCTTTGTGTGTTTATTGTTGGCTCTGCTTGGAGTACTCTTCCCCCACGAAATCCACTTGGTTTGCTCCTTATCTCCTTCAAAAATTTTCTCAGAAAGGCTTCTTCTAATTACCCTTATTTAAAGTTGCAAACGAACCCTTTGAAGAGAAACGTACCCAAATTTCCTTTTCTCTTTCATGTCAATTCCCTTCTAAGATACTCCAGATTTACATAAGCTATTGTATGTTTTCACCCAGAGGATTATAAGTTTAAAGGGGACAGACATTTCCACCTATTTGCATTTGTTTTGTTTACATACATCTGAATCTGGAACACACAGAATGTATTATATAAATACCTGAGAAGTTGTAGAATGGATTCTGGTAAGCATAAACTATTGCGGAATTCTAGCATATGGATCTAAAGAACTTTACTGAGGCGTCTGGGAGGTTCAGTCAGTTGAGCCTCTGCCTTTGCCTTAGGTCATGATCTCAGGGTTCTGGGAGCGAACCCTGTATCAGGCTCCCTGCTCAGTGGGGAGTCTGCTTCTCCCTCTACCTCTGCTGATCCCCCTACTTGTGCTCTCTCTCTCTTCTCTGTCAAATAAATAATTTTTTAAAAATAAATAAACCTTAAAAAAATGAAGAACTTTACTTATTTTTGCCTTAGGTGGCAGTTGCTCCTCTAATTTGGTGTTTGGTATAGAGAGTTCGGATTAAACAGATATTAAGAGGACCAGTGTATGTAAAAGAAAAGGGATGGAGATACTGGTCTCAAGTTTTTGCAGCCTAGTGGTGTTTATAAGACTCAGACCACAAACATATTACTTGCCCAATATTTATTCATTCGTTTGTTCATTCATTCATTCATTCATTCATTCATCTATCTAAGTAGGTTTAATAGGACCCATTTGTTTGATTGCCACATGTACTGTATTGATGTCACCTGCTCAGCACACAGGAAATTCTTCTGTGCCAGTGCGTGGGCAGATGTGCTCCCAGCCATCCAGTCTTATGCCTCACTTTACAGTGCATTGATACTGCTTGGGGAACCCCTGTTGATCTTGTATTAATGGGTGCTTGTCCTTTTATGGGCAAAGGGACTGGCAAACATGCAATCATTTTTTTAAGTTGATTTCATCAATGAAATGAATATGATGTGGTCCATACAGCTTCGCCACATGCTATGACATTGACCTTATTTGTTATTAAACATGGAAAGAAATAATATGTTTTTTTCCCACTATATAGGTCTAGGGTTTGAGTAGGGTGTGCAACTTCCATTATCACTAATTCAATACTGAAACAAAATAGTTAAAGAAAGGAAGTGTCCCTTCACATGTGAGCTCTTTTCTATAAATTATTTGTATGAATGTAGAAAATATTAAAGGCTGTGGACATAGAGGCAGAAGATTCTGGTTTTAAGTTCCAGCTCTGTTAAATTCTTGCTTTATGACTTGAAAATGTTATTTAATGGAAATGGTAATGATAATAAGTAGTAGTATTTACCAGAGCTTTATTAGATCAAGTTCTTGTTTTATGAATTCATGATCTCTGTGAGTTCCAAACCATTATCCTTATTTTACAGATGAGGAAACAGCCTTAAATTAATTGACTTGCTGGGATCACAAAGCTCTTAAGAGTCAGAGTATATATTCCAGCCCATGTCACTCACCTACAGTGATGCTTCAAGTATTTTGTGACATGTCAAGTCATGTTCCAAGGGTTCATCTTTATTCTTATTTATGTAAAAACTTGGGGTATAATCATTTATATTAGATTATTGGTTTAATTAATATATTAAAGAGGGTGTTGTTATTTGTGTGTGTATGTGTTAAAAATAAAAATAAAATAAAAAAATATATGTGTAAGAAGTATTTTTATCACCACCACTTTGAGGAGAATGTGGACACTTCATGCTATTAACCAGAGGAAAATACAAAACTCCCCTCTTTTCCATAGGGCTCTGAAATTTTCCAGAATAATTTGGATTTAAGAAGAGCATACAGACACAGTATTATTTTTTTTGTATTGAAAATTAGTATTTCTTACCAGGATAAAATGCATGGTGAAGTTTGGGTTTAGGGGGAAAAAACCTTTTCCTTTGTTTTCTTGGAGCTTTTCTTTATAAAGCCTTGGCATAGTAAGATTTTTTTTTTTTTAACTTCCTCTTACTCCCCAAGAGATCATGGTATCTGTGTCATTTTCAATGGGCTATTCAGTCTTAATTATTCTTAACTATATGTCATGGATCCTCAAATGACAAATACAGGTTATATTTAGCTACCTTTTATATACATCTTGTGCAATCCCATCTTCACAGTATGTGCGCACACATGCACACACACAAGTGCATTCACACACATGTATTCTTTAAGAGAAAAATACCCACAGAGAAAAGTTATGTTGTAAAATGCCTTTTCTAGTAAAGCTAATTTTTAATAGTAACCAATTGTGTTGGTTTTAATTTGTACCCACAACAGCCACATTATCCATAAAATGTTTTTGTTTCTTTAGTTAGCTGGGGAAAAAATGTTGCCATGAACAAAAGGTATAAGTCTTACCACCATGCTGTTTCTCCCACCTGCATCTCCAATTATCCTGTCCATATTGCTGATGGGATGCTTTAAAAGCACTCCTTCTAACAGATCATCTTCTAATAACAGGCTTATGGGGACTGACACCAAGCAGAACCCTGATGTAGGCAAAATGAGTCTTAGACACCATGCTCCTCTGCTGTCCTTTTGCCCAAAATATTCTTAATTGTGACACTTTAGATTTTTCTCTGTATCACAATATGCTTGTTTTCTCATGCCCTCATGGTTTTGCACTCCACAGCTCTTTCTAGTTCAGTTTGGTTTCCTAATCTTTTCTGATGTGGCTGGCTAATGGAATACTTCTCAGAGAACAGTGACCGAATCTACCTAATATTTGTGTGATTCAATGTGAGAGACTGCTGAGGGTAATATCTTTGATCAGGCATGACTTTGGGTTCTTCTCCAGGAGAAGGACAGTTAATGGTCTCATCTAACTCATATCCAGCATGGAGAAAGAGAGGGCTCATATTCTCTATCCAATCATGAAACAATTGTAATAACTATATGCAGAGCTCATAACATGCCAATTTTCTTTTAAAGTCCTTATGCAGAATTTCCCATTTAATTCTCACAACCACCATATTAGGAAGGTACCCTTAATATCATTGTAAAACTGATGATGTTGAGATTAAGAAACTTAAAACAGCTGATGATGAATAAAGCCCGGGTTGTTGTGAGAAGTAAATGTTTGACAAAGAAAACTGAAGTAATTGAAGCAGAGGAGCTTCTGCTCAAGTTACTGCCTTGGCCTAGAATTCTCTTCTCTCCCGTACCATTCACCTGTATCCACCTGCAATGTCATCTGCCCTCATGGCCAGGTTTCTCTTCTCAATCTCCCACCCACTACTGTATTCCCATAGGACTCTATCCTTAGCTGTTTCAGACCACTCCCCCCAGCTGTGTCCAGAATGATTATTTAGGTTTCCTTGAGCAACAGAAGTTGAGTTCCTTTTAAGGTGGAGGTGAGCTTTGGCCATTTTTATGCCCCCTTCACAACACCCAATATGTAGCAGATGATCTGGAAAACTGATGTGTGAAAGAAATCGTACCAAAATGGGTTTAAAAAAAAAAAAATAGACAAAGACAATGGGATTGTCTGCTTACACTTAAGCCAGAATGTCAGGATTAAAGAGGGTCAGATGTCATGTGAGCATTAGTGAATAGTAATGATTAGCAAAAGGCATTTTAGCAGAGAAAATGCTTTTCCTTTTATGATACATAGGATTGCAATTTTTTTCTTCTGTGTCATTATTGATAAAATTTTATCACTCATTACGGAAGCAATCAATTCCATTTCTACTGCTGCCCCGTGGGCTGCGGCAATTCTTATGCCGACCTCTCACTCTTAAGGTTCTATTTTGCATTAGGACCCCTTCAGATAAACTTGCAAAGCATCTGGTGATTAGATCAGGAGGCTGGATTCAAGCATTTCATTTTTATCTCTATTGCTTGCCTTATTGTGTCTCCTTGGACAAAGCACTTAGTCCAGGTTTACATGTAAGGTTTTTTACTTGAAAACTGTATCTCATGATAAATCCTCATCCAGACAGTAGAAAGCAATTTTCCTAAGTGCTTTATTTAAATGGTTTCCATCCACACATGAACCTCCGAGGCTGTACTTACATATCTCATCATGCAATATTGGCTCCATCATTCTCTGCCTTTCAGGAAGGCACATGTCTCTGGTAATTTGTTTGTGGCTGCCGAGTTCACTCACTGATGCTTACTCTTTATTCCCTATATTCCATCCCTGTTAGGCAAACAGCAATGCATTGTTTATTAGGAATATGGGTTGGCCCTATTAAAGTAACACTGGCAATGCTATAAATGCTCAATTATCTAAAATTAGTACCCAAGTCTGAAATCTGGCTGGTGAAATGCTCACTTGAGGTGAAAAACAAGAACCTTATTTGAAGAAGGTGCAAGGCCTTCAGGGTTGTAGGCTGGAAGATGATGTTGGTGGAGATACAGCCTCTTCTTTATTATTAGGAATAATGTTGCAGGTGAAATATTTTCTATGGCAGGCAAGCACCTGGAGAAGAAAAATGGAACCAGTTGCGTGTTATTTCTACTACCTATGTGTGAGTTGAGGCTAATTTGGCCGAGTATGTCTAATGGGGTCAGGGATTTGGGGAGAGACATATCCTCAAAACGATCATAACCATAAGAAGTGAGTAACTCTAAGACTGT
Organism: Martes martes; assembly: GCF_963455335.1. Taxonomy (NCBI): domain Eukaryota; kingdom Metazoa; phylum Chordata; class Mammalia; order Carnivora; family Mustelidae; genus Martes; species Martes martes. Next base: position 63,205,931 of record NC_137888.1, on the reverse strand, counting down.
AAGACTTACCTGTAAGACTTGCCTTGTCTATGAACCTTAACTGGTTTTTCCATTTCTTCAAAGAGGTTTCTTTGTAGGTGTTTCCATCCAGCTGTAAATTAAGGGATACAGTCCACTGTCAAAGAACAGAACAAGAATGTAACTCTCTGAGTTTGGCTTCCTTTTCTCCAGCTCTCATAGTCAAGTGAAGGAAGTTTGTTGGCAAGAGCCTTAAATAGTAAGAGCTTCCTGAGGCAGAAGGGAGAGAGGGAGATGTCTGGGTTGTCAGAGATGTTACAGCTCGTTTTGTTCATGTGATTAGTAAATGTATGAATTCAAATAGAGCAAATAAAAATAGCGTATCTCCTTTTGTTCATGAGACTATGAATTACATGGAAATGGATGTTTTCAGAGATATTCTACTAAAATTCAATTTGATTCCAAAAGAGTTTTTAGAAAGGAGACTTAAAAAGCTCCTCAAATATGCCATAAAAAGAGTATGGCCCGACTTTATGCTGCTATGTTTTAGTTCTCTTTTAAAAGGCAAGGTGTATCCTGACTAGATTTATAGTAATAGTAAAATTATATAAAGTTCTGTGCCTTGCTATTTTTGAATGACCTTTAATATCACTTTTTGTGCAAATGTTAAATATTTGTCTTCAGCTCACCAGTTTTACCTATTCAGGTCAACTAACCATATCACAAAGTATATTCTGGTTCTGAGTTCATCCTGCAACCTTCACTGGGGCCAAATGGGGTCTTTTGGCCGGTTAGTTTGGTAGTCCCTTGAACGCGTCGTAGTTAACTCCTCTGATGTCCTCATTTCTGAAAGGTGATATTGGAAAGAACTCATTGGCACCTGTCAAATGTTTGACCACAGAGGCTGATTGATGAGTCTGTTCTTGTGACTAATGGAGTTATTTATTTCTGATATGTGTTTAATCCTGTTCTTCTACCTGATGGATGGGCAGATATGCTTATTTGAAAACCAAAGAAACTTGTGACTTTTCTGAGTTGGGTAGGATAGGGATTATTTTATCCATACTTCAAAAGGAGAGGTGAACTTGAACACTAAGCCGGTGAGTTATGAGTAGAATTGAACTTGTGCAATATCAATACTTAGCAAATACTGAAACACATATATTAATTAAACAAGTAGAATACAAATTTTGAAACTAAAATACCTTTATTAAACAAATAGAATTTTTTTCTCTAAAGAAATGTCTCATAAAACTTAATTTGAATAGGCTTTTAAAAGAACATATCCAGATGCAATATTATTTTAATTTTTCAGTTAAATTATAAAGTATAAGAATAACTTCACCCCTATTTTCACCTCAGAAGAAGTTAATGTCTACTTAAGGAAGAGAGAAACCATATGTTCATCCTAAATTCATATATTGGCCACTCAGTAAGTCGTAATGGAGGCTATAATACTGAAGGAAGAAACAATACTTGCATTTAATGAAGAAGTAGGCTAATGAGTACACAGAAATTAGAATTGATGAGAGAAAGTCATGAATGCTATGAAGGAGTCACTTCGAGGGATTAGAAAATTATTTTGATACCTCAGGAGTGTTTTAAGAAAAGGTTGACTTTGAACTAGACCTTGGAAGAATATAATTTGAATGAGCAGATAGAAAAATGATCCAGAGGGATGGTTCGGATTAGATCTCAAAATACTCTTTAACAGACCAAACGATTTGAAACCTAACCGGTAGATATTAGCAAGTCAGTGGATGTCTTTAGGCATATTATGATAAGAGCTGTGGTTAAGGAAATTTAACTGAAAGTCTTATTTTGGTAGAATTAAAAACTGAGGAGATCTTGGAAGCAGGAAGAATACTGGATGAATGATTAAAATAGTCTAGGTGACGGTTCATGAGTCCTGAATTTGGGGATAGACTTGGCGTGGTGAACTAGCGAAGGGCTACAGGTGGGTAGAAACATGGCAACCAATGGAATGGAGAAAGCAAAGGGCAGAAGTCAAGGATGCCCCCAAGTCTGTGGTTCTGAGTGATGGGTGGTTAATAGTAGGCAACTTCTCATAGCAAGGCTGTGAAAGGTAATTGGTTTCCTTTGGCCTACTCTCCGAATTTGGGCATCATAAACACACAGGTCTTCCCAAAGAGCTGGTAGGCAGATGTTGATTGAAGTGAAAATACTACTACTACTTCTTCTCCTTTTTTTTTTTTTTTTAAACTTCTGTTAAACCTGTGTCAGGACGTCTCTCCAAATTTAAACAAATAGCCTCTGTTGTAAAAATCTTCCAGAACAGTTTTCCAAATTCTCTTATATGTTTTCCCTCTGAACAATTTAAACAATAATTTTTAAAGGTTTTCTTTTTTTGATAGGTTTAAATAAGGTTCATGACAGGACTATATAGACTTCTTAAAAGCCTGGAGGGAAAGTGAAAAATCACCTAATTTAAAGCTTCATTTTGAAGTTGTGGGAACTGAGGCCTAGTGAGTAAAGAAAAGTAAATGCCTACAATCATTCAGTGACAGAAATTAGCTGATGGCTCCTAACTTTAAGTCTTGTGCTCTTTGCACAGTACATATATTGGATTTAACCACATACAACTGCAATTTTATAGATCACAAATTTTAGAATATCAGAAATTACAATCTAATAACAAAACATTTAATACAGGGTAAAATGTGTGACAACTTATATAACAGGCTACAATTTCTATAATAAGAACTGGTTCATCCATATATTTACTTAGGGAGCAATTTCAGTGACAAGTGGCAGGCACAGATTAAAGTCTTTATTAGAAATCTGGAAAAGCAATAAATAGCATTGATGGCACATTTATTTGGAGGGCACTGAGCAAGAAGGTGTTACAAACCCGTTGAAGTTTGAGAGAGCAGAAATTGTTCAGGATCATAGACCCAAAATAGCAAAGTCAAATTAAAAAAAAAAAAAAAAGGCTCAATGCATTTGGGAAAAGAATGCAAAACATGGACTCCTTAGTCAGGAGCCACAGGAAAATATAGAGTGTTGTATAAATATGGTAAGACTAATACTCAATAGGACATGCGGTGGGTACCCAAGTCATTAAGGTGGTTAGGACTTTGTTATCTGGGAGACGACTGAGCCAGGGAAAGGGCAAGAACCAGTAGATTCTGATGCCAAAACTAAGAGCAAGTGCCAGAGGCTGAAAAATAAAGGGGCTAAATAGTTGTGGCTTGATTATAAAAACTGGAGCAGTTTTGTATTTCCCTAATGAAATATTTATGTTCTTGATGAATAGAAGTAGTACTTGCCTCTGGATAGACATACGTTTCCATGGGTATGCCTGAGAGAGAAGGAGTGACAGAGAGGAATTGATTGAGAGAGATTGAGAGAAACAGTGAGAGAATATGATTTAGCATGAACATGTGAGAGAGAAGCTTGGCTTTCTTACACATGCATATAAATATGTATTAAAAGAAAACACCATTCAATGAATCTCTATTATGCCCTCAGTTTGTACATTGTGGCCTCATTTAATCCTAGAATACAAATTAAACTGAACAAAACAAAAAACCCTGAAAACTATGTAACCGGATATTACAGATCAGGAAAACGAGCCCCAGAAAGGGATAAGTGAAGGGTACAGTTTTATACACCAAGGAAGGGCAGAGCCTTTCTTTCATAATTCCTTTTCACCGAATCATGTCTTAAATGGAGTTCTCAGAGTTTTCAAAGAGAATAGAGTATGTTGCAGTCAAACACTGTGTAATCCATCGGAGGAGTCATGGGGTGAAAGAGCATAGCCTGGGGCTGGTTAAAAACAGTAATCATGTAGGGTTGATCACAAGGGCCTTAAACTAGTCCTGTCCTGATAGAACTTTGCATCTCAATGGCAAAGGAGAGCTCCCCTAAGCAGACAGGAGATGGATGCTGCTTTCATTCCTCCAGGAAGTCAGGATTTCTCTTGTTAACTGTACGTGGCTCAGGAACACAAGCACTAACCCTGAATGTGGATTAGAGGACGGGGTCTTAGTCCTGGCCCTACCATTAATCAGCTGGGTGGCCCTGGACATATGTTTTTACTTTTTGAGCCTTGGTTTCTTGAACAAGGAGATTGGACTGAAGAAGTGTTACGGTCCCTGTTAATTCTAACATGCCGAGTTCAAGAACAAGAATGCTGTCTGTGTTCAGTCTTTTCAAATCTCCAGAAATGGATGCTGACTGAATAAAAGATGCCGGTAGTGAACGTTTATCATCCTTGGTGGCTGCCCAGTGTTTGCCCATCCATGTGAATGTATACAGATTTCCACCCCCTCCTAACACATCTCTGTGTCTCTGAGAGGATCAGACCACCTCCCACTTCTGGAGAGAAAATCTAGTGTAAGCTGGTTTTCCCGGCTACTTCTGCAGCTCGGGTATAAGCCTAGGATGTATACTTTGACAATCAGATGTCCTGGGGCCACCGGCTTTGCTTTTGGATGAGCCATTTCTGGAAGCAAGTGGTACAAGTTCTCTCTCTCTCAGGAGGTAACCTTTTCCCCCCACATCAGAGCCAAGTCTAAGGTGTAATTTGGGCATTGTTTCAGGCAAACTTGAATCTTGTTCTCTAGCCCTAGTATCAATTCTTATGAGCTGCTGAGTACTTTTAATGAATCACCAGATCTTCTTCTATCTTGTCCTTCAAGGCTTTCTTTAAGTTTTATCACCTACTTCTTTTACATTGCTTGAACATTTACACCCCCAGAATTTATATAATCTTTTTTTGTTTTTTGCCAATCATATTGCTAATATTTAATTTTATCCTTTGTTACTTAAATATGCAATTAGACTTCTAGTTCTGGAGGAAAAGTCACTTCAAATGCTATTTCATAGAATGAATTTTATTCATTTTTGCCTCAGATGTTAGAGAGTACCCATATCACTTACTGATCAGAATAATGAAAATACATCTTCAGTCAGGAACTGGAGGCAACAGAAGTGAATTTCCTGAGTATGCTTTTTGAACTTATGAATGCCTTTGTTGTAGGCTTCAAATTTTCCAAACTGCCCTAAGCTCTTGCTACCACATTTTGCTTTTTTCACCTTTAAATCTTAGTTGTTCCCTATGAAATAGTAAAGATTGGACAGTAAAACTAATTATGACAGTACTTGATAGAGGAAGGTCTCAGATGAATATCACCATGGGGGTCTTATGAAGAATTACATTTTGAAAATAAAATGTTGCGGATGAATTAATCAGAGAAAAAAAAAAAGAATCATAGAAAAATAGAAAAAAGGGACTGCAGGGAACCTGTTAAGGAAAACACATTTCTATAAGTTGACCCTATTAAAAAGTATAGCTGGGTGAGATTTTCCAAATAAATATAGTTAAAAATGCTATAAATAAATAAATAAAGTAATTATTTTACCCAGTACCAGAGGGCAGAGTTAGATTCTTATAGAGAAGATAAAATGTCATTAGTGCAATAGCCAATGGATTAGGATGGAATCTTTCACAACCTGGGGGAATAGGGCGAGAGAACAGTGTGGCACTACCTTTCTCTTTGGAACTACCCCCATCATCAGAATTCCTAGAACACCCTCGTAAAGAAATGGCTTCTGATCCTGATTTATAGCGGGGGAGTCTGAGGCACATAGAGATTCTTATCTGACTAAATTTATGTCAGACTAGATCCAAGATTTCCTAACCAAAGTTCACTGTTTTTCCATGAGAATTTGCCTTTCTCAGATGGGTATCTAGAGACAATGTATTGTGTAGCCATGATCCCTGCCCTAGAAGGACTTAGCAAGTTAATATGAAAGGTGAAACCAACATCCAAAAACGTCTCTCTCGTTCACACCAGGGAGACAGAGTGAAACTGGTGCTCACAGAAGAGACTGTAGGACCATCTCGACATCTGTGTGTCACATGTGCATGTTTATATATTTAACACATTCATACAAATACACTGACTAATAGGATTAATCTGGACTGCTTTCAAAAAAGAAATTAACTTTGAACATAATTTTCGAGGGTAGTGAGAGACACAGTGGGATCAGAACCAAATCCTCTTCCGGAACTGGAGGAGCAAAATCATTTTGAGCTAGACATCTCATCCTGTAGCATTTTATCCCTCAGTTTCCCCATCACTGTTGCGATAGATCTGAGGGGGTAGGAAGCTTACCCATACTCCTGACTATGCCCTTGAGTTTAGTGGGGTGCATCATCTCAAATCTCTCTTCCTAACAGCTTCCCACCTCTCCATATTTTTAATGTGTGCCTGAATGTGATGATTCATTAATTTCAGGTAGAAGAGACAAGATTCTTTTTATACCAACATGCGGGACCTCAGTGCTTGCATTCTAAGGAGGCCTGCAGTGACACTCTAAGCTTTCCAAGCATGTCCTCTGATAGATGATGCGCTTTGTTATAAAATGTGGTTTCCATGGACATTTTTCAAGCCCTGAAGACAGCCTAAGAGCATCCACTGGGACATAGCAGCTAACTTGCTTTACTCCCTTTTGATGTGGGGTCGAGTTTAAATTGAGCTACAGACAGTAATGCTAGAATGCAACAGCATTTTATTGCAAAATGGATTGTTTGGGATGGTTCACTGTGCTTTACAGGAGCGAAAGGAGAAAATGAAATGGATTGTGTCCTCCGTGAGAGACCGTGGGTCATTCTCCACCCACAGAGAGGTGCCCTAGGCCTCCTCCCAATCTAACTCTAATTTCTCCTCTCTTGCTCTCCTCTCCACACACATCTACCGAAGGAGGCAGACCTTAAGAACTTGAGAAAGAGTCAGTGCCTGTGTACAACGGATCACGTGGTCATTCCACAAACCACTGCCAAGCGTTGGGTCTCTGTGCCCGAGAAGCACTGTGAGCGTCAGCTGTACAAGGGCTGGGCAGAATCGCGGCACAGGCAATGGAGGATGGTGGAAAGTGAGGGGGGGAGAGGAAATGAGACTTTCCTGTTTCCCAGGATCAGCATTTTCCCAAATGGAACCCAAGATATGAATAAAATGACTCATGCATTTTAAATCAGTGTTAGGATTTTGATGAGAAGCGTGTGGGTGTAGGGGCCTGCTCGTCTCAAAATGCAATTCAGAATGAGGATAGAAAGTTACGTGCGCATTTTGTCAGCCAGTGGCAGAGAGCCAGCATGAGCCAGAGTGAGGGGGCAAGGTGTGAAGTAGCTAATCTTTACTGAATTATCTCGGAATCATCCTAGATTTCATGCGTGGGTGATGACTCACTTTCTGCCACAGTGCCAAGGGGCAGCTTTGAGAGACAAATTATACATGTTGGGAGTATTCATAAAAGCCAAGGAAATAGTACTCAGACATTGATAGAGGTGTAAGGGGGAACAGTACAAATTTAAATTGAGAGAGGAGCAAAGCTCTCTTAGGAATCTGTGGGTGTACCAATAAGAAAACGATGAGTTAAAAAAGAAAAAGGTGGGAGATGGAGATCACTCTGTCCACAAGGACTGAATGTAGAATCAAGGTGTATGTACTTTTGTTCTATCAAAACCCAACAAATTCTAGTATCTTTGGAGACAGGAGCTTTGTCTGTCTTGTCGGTCTTAAGTTCTCAGCCCTGAGAGCAATCTCTCGTGTCCATTCAGGTCATTCTTGAAGCAGATGCCATGATGGGACTGGAAATACAAGAGATTAAGCTGGGAACAGCCTGTGTGCTGAACAGAAAAAAGGAGGGATAGTGAGGGTATACTTTCAAGACTGTAATGTGGAAAGAACATGGAGGAAAAGATTTTGTAGGTGGAGCCCTAGACTTCAGCACAGTTCTGAGAAAAATCTTGGCCAGGCTGAGAGAAAAAGCAAAGCTTGCCTGTTAGAGAAGTGCAGTAGTAATGTTCCAGAATCAGTGTCGCAGCTTTGTTCGTGTATCAACTAGGAACAGCCTGGGGGAAAGGCGGCCTTGGTAAGAATAAGGTGGTTGATCCAAAGGGGACAGCAAGGGCTGACAGTCAATTCTGCTCTCCTTGAAGTTTCGCTCTAGATGGGCATCTGAGTGACACACTTCGATGACCCCCAAGAAAGTGCTCTTTTTACTTTGGTTGAAACAATAAAGCTATTTAAAGCCAACGTTCTCAGAAGAGTCCTCCTGCATATACACACTCCTCATGTTGTCTGCTGCCTTTTCCGTTATCCATTCCTCTAAAAGGCTGTTATCAGTTATGGGGTTTCACTTAACAGGCATTGGTAGTAGAAGGCTTGTGATTTAACTCAAGACTGGAACCTGCCCTTTGGGTGACCGTTAGTCTAGGAGAAGGCCCCACGTTCCCCTGACTTTCTAAGACCTTGGTTCATGTGTTGTCTCATTTCCACATGGATTTTAAAAGAAAATCGTTCTTTTTCTGCTTATAAATATGCTCAAATGTTCTTTTTTTTTTTTAATGTTCTTTATATTGTTTTTTAAAAAAAGTCCCCTGGCCCATTCACTTTCTATGCTGTCATCAGTATTCCCTGGCAAGTAGGATGACGCTTGTCATGTGGTAGTTCTCCGTTAAGGTTTGTTGAGTGAATACTAAATAAAAATCAATTTAGGAAGAATATCATTTGGTGATAGTGAGGGATGAAGAAATTGATTGAAACGGAAGAATCATGTCCCTGAGAGTAAATTCTATAGGTAACATAATTTATCTAAATGGCAAGGTTGAGTCATACTGGCAGCAAATTATCATGCCTTGCATTTTGCCTTGTAGACTCCTGGGAATTTAGTTACCAGTAGAAAATGGAAAAGATAGGAAACTGTACCAGTTTGGACAGATTATCACTTCATTGAGCACCCTTTACTTTTCCCATTTAATGAAAGAGATCCTATGTAGTTTGAGGAAACTATCAAAAATAAGGACGCTTGACATAACTAAAAGTTATTAAGGCTCAAGGTTACTCATTAAGATCTGAAATAAAATGTGTGAAGGGGACACATTCTCTCAGCTTGAAAATCTGTATTCCTACAGTGAAAGGAGAGGTCATGTGGTATTGTTAATTCATTGTCAGTATTTGTTTACACAAAGTACACTGAATTTGCAAATCAAAGTAAATTTGGAGGTGGGTTAGACCAAACAGGAGTATGTTCTTGAGCTCAAAGAAGTGATACCCCAGAGAACAAATTGTCCTTCAGCTGTACCTGTATTTGATTATGATATAAGATATTCTTAATCAAGACAGATGTTTTTCTACATATTAAACGAGGTTTATTTGTTTTTTTGTTGTTGTTTTTAAGACTTCAAGGCATTTCAAGTCTAACTAGTACCAGGAACAAAGATTTGAGGTAGAAAACATCCTTTTAATGAAATGACAGCACAGAACTTGGGCAGATGAAGGGGAATTGGAGCTGGGGATGTGACCCTGGATGCACAGGACAAAGTCACAGGATATGATCTGGCTAGTTGTAAAATCTTCTTTCAAGCCCTTCAGGCATGGGGAAAGATTAGAGGAGAGACAGCAAGCCCTTCTTGCTGCCAAAGTAATAAAGTTGTACATTTTTGATCTTCCTCTCCCTCCCCCCACTTCAGGACATCCTGCTGTAACTAGAGGTGAAAGGGTCTAACCCTGAGAAAGGAAATTCATGTCTTCTTGATCCTGGTGGTTTAGGGAATTAGACACTAAGGCATGAGGCTAAAAAAAAAAAAAAAAAACAAAAAACAAAACAAAACAAAAAAACAGGTAAGTGGTAGCCTTTTGTTTGATCAGTTTTTTTGTGTGTTTGGGGGTTTTGGGGAGGCAGCTTAATGAAGACATCATCTCTCCTCTCTGTGGTCTCTTTTTTTTCTGTCTCTGAACTGTTTCCTTATTGTTTATAAACCATGTTAACCTGATAAACAGAGAATGCTGTTTAAGCGTGTGAAGAAGGGAAGGCCTGAGGAGTGTGGAGAAGGTTGTATGTTTCTCTTTTAAGACTGATTATCATCTATCTTTTTAATCCTTAGTGAGTGAAGGAAGCCCTTCACAATGGGGTCGCCGCTATCCTTTCTGCACACCAGTCCAGATCCTTACATTTGCCTGAGTGTGAGATGTCTGATGCTTACTACGTATTTTCTGATAGAAACTGCAACTTGATCATTTTTCTGGTTCTCAACCCTGGTTATCTGTTAGAATTATTTGAGGAGCTTTAAAAAATTCTAATTTCCAGGCTATTTCCAGGATTGATTAAATCAGAAACTCTGGGTATAGGGTCCAGGTATTACATTTTTCGCTACCTCAAGTGATATCCCAAGATACAATTCGGGTAGAGAACCACTGTTTAGGGTCAGAGTTTAGGTTTAGTTCAAGAAACAGGCATAGAATACCCTAAGGCAGAAATCAAATACATAACTTCCTTGCCTTTTTAACAGTGTAAAAATATGAAAAATGTGTCAAACTCTACTTTAAACGCATAGCATTGTATAGGTATGAATATGAAGATATTGATGAGGGAGGAGAAGGCTAGCTGAGGACAAAGCAGAAGGTGGCACCCTCCCCCCAGCATGTGATATGTATGACATTCCCCAGGCACTCCTGGCTGCCCTAAAGGAAAAACAAATGGTTAACTGATAGAGATCACAGTCCTGTGGGACAGGAGTCTCCCTCAGTTTGCAAATGTCCTAGTGATTTACAAGGAAGAAGCTTCCTCATCAATAGCTTAACTTCCAGGGACCCATAACTCGGTTTCTTGAAGCCCTAACATCACCCTCGCTCCATAAAATTGTGGGAAGCTGAGGCAGAAGGAAATGTAAATAAAACTGAATTTCTTCTGACTCTGAAGCTCTTGACAAGGACATGTGGTAGGAGGACATGTAACATTCCTCCAGGAAACTCCCAACTGTCTTCATGTTAGTGTCTCATTAGAGGGAAGAACAACCTTGGCTTGACAAAAACCAGGCTCCCAGTATCCTGACAGTCTTTAGCATATGACAGTCCTTCTGGACACCCCTTCCCCTCCGTTGTCCTTTACCTCCTCAACTGCTGAGTATATAATCAGCCACTCCTCTGGACCACAGGGCAGTAGCTCTTTCTGCCCATGAGTCCTCTCCCTGTGCTTTAATAAATCCACCATTTCACACCAAAGACGTCTCAAGAATTCTTTCTTGGTTGTTGGCTCTGTACCTCACCGCACCGAACCTCACCTGTATTCCAAAACTTCACCAGTATTGTAGATAAATACCAAAATGATATTAAATAGATTGATGCCTTATTGAACAAAGACTAGTAAAAATATTTTTAAACAAAGCGTTTAAGTTATTTGTGTCCATATCATGAATATAGTGTGGGCTGATGTCGACCCATATGTTTTCATATTCAAGTGAATATTAGATAGCTATTTACCAAATCAACTTACTTCCGTTATCGTGCTATGTATGGATATTAAAAAAATAACAAAAAACAAGGGTCGTGCTGAAAACCCCACCCATATCAGAAATAACTGAGACAGGAGGTGAGGTCTAAGTAGAAGTATTTGAAGAATTATATATTCTTTTTTTCCGGACAAGCAATAAGAAGTATTTGATTTTTTAAGCTAGTAGTTTGTTTCCCATTTGGGATAACCCCGTTCTATTCATGAACATAGGACTCAGAAGTCCCATACTAATGACAAACTTACATTCTATTATCTGAGTTTCCTCATTTGCATTTTCCATATAAATACTTATTTTCTATGGGTTTATCACTGTCAAAACAAATAACATAGAGCTTTCTCATCAGGTTTTTCACAGTGTAAATCTTTGGTTTTCAGAGTATGGTCAGAATCGCTTGGGGACCTGTGGAGATGTTCCTCTATGGCTCCACAGATGCTGATAAGTGTTCGGGAGTAGAACCCAGGAATTTTCATCTTAAAGGACTCCCATGTGGAGTCAATGAGAAGATACATAACATAAAAGAAGTGAAAATGATGTGGGTGTTCATCTAATGCAGTAATTTCTGAACTCTCTGTGGTGAAGAACTCATTTTTTTTTTCTTTTTAAATTTTCGGTGCATAATAGATTAAGTAAATCTGATAAAAAAAGAACTTCTGAGAAAAAAAGCAATGAAGGGAGAACAGAAGATACAATACCCAATTTTTATTATTAGATTCAACAGACAAATGAATTATTCTGTCATTCTGCTGTAAAAAATTTTTAAATGCCTACGCTCAATTTTTGTACTAATTTTGTCATAGATAGTAAATAATTTGCACTAGTCTTCAAGCAGAGAGTAGCAATGGTTCCCATTTTTGTTCACAATAGCACTAACTCTGTGTGATACTAAAAGGATAGCAACTGAAGGAAAGGCGTCCATGGTCAATTAAATTTGGGGAATAGTGGGAGAAATAAAATTTCCTTATGGTAAAACATGTCAAAATGTCTACTATACCAATGTGTTTCTGAATGCAAGAGAAGGAAATAGCATGCACTTTTTCCAAAAGTTACTCACTCATGACTTTATTTTCAAGGGCATTGATTAACAACTGTAGTAAACCAGATTTTATTTGAACATAATTAAGGAAATGCTGATCTAGGTAAGTTTCCTCATTTTACAGTTGAGGAAACAGAAAACTAGAGATGTCAAGTGATGTGGCTTATAGTCAGACAAATATTTTATTTGCTAGTTAACTTAATGATTAGTTAATTAATTAAACAAAAATTTAATGAGTGTTTACTATGTGTCAGGCAGTCCACGAGGTGCCTTCTAAATTAATAGAATCATTTGCAGATATGAAATGACTAATCATCTACCTAGGGGAACCTTGGTTCTTATCTCTCTGCAGACACTTATATCACTAATATCTCTGTGTTTTTTATTTTGTATGTTTCTATTCCTCTTCCTAATGCTTTCCTGCTACTAATAACTGAGGTTATTTTCCTGGATGGTGTTGCCACCATCCTGGTCAACTTTGTGAAAATTGTATAGTCATCTGGTAAAAAGATTAACATAGGGAGGGGTGCCTGGCGGGGGCTTATTGTCCCACTCCTGATTTCTACTCTGGTCATGATCTCAGGGTCCTGGGATTGAGCCCTGCCTTCTAGCTCTACTGCAGACTCAGAGTCTGCCTGAGATTATCTCTCTCCCTCTCTCCCTCTGCCCACTCCTGTGCACCTGTGTGCGCTCTCTCACTCTCTCAAATAAGTAGATAAATCTTCAAACAATGATTAGTATAGGGAATTTGTTTCTTCACCCAAAAAATATTTGCATGGCAGTTACTGTGGGCCAAACAATGTTCTAAGCATTTTATGTACATTAATTGATTTAAACCTTCTATCAAGGGTTTGAAGTCTGTATTTTCATGCCAATTTTAAAGATAAAGACACTGAGGTATGGAAATATTAAGTGCCCTGGCCAAGGTCACAGAGCATAGACCTAGAAGTCAAAACTAAGCAGACTGGTTCCAGAGTCCATGTTACACCAAGAAGAAGAATACACCTATTTAATGAGAGTAACCATTATGCTGGTTTGAGGTAAGAGGAAATTACACTAGTGAATGAGAATTATTCTGAAGAATTCAGGGTGGCGATTGAAAAGGATATTAAATGTTTAGAGAAATATTTTTTTTTTCCCCCATCAGTCATCTGAGTGAGAGACTATTCTTCTCAGGAGATTTTATAGAGGGGCTTTTCAAAGACAGTTAATAAAAGTTGTATAAACATTATTTCAGAGCAGGATGATCCTTAAAGATTACCATAATTCAGTTCTTGATTGCGTTCAAAGGGTTGAACCAACTGTGGATTTTCTATCATAAAATAATGGTTTTATTATCTACAAGGTATGGGGGTGGGGGTAGAGTTGTCTAACAAACAGAATTAACCACTTAAAACTTCTCTGGTTTTTTTTTTCCCCCTTCTTGCTATGCCATAAACCATGAAAAGTGTTATAGATGAAACATTGACTAAAACACATTCTCTCCCCATTCATATCAAGGTCTACTGAGAGAGAAGGCTTTGAAACACAAACAAATGTGCTGCATATTACCATTTATCTACACTGTAATTTATCATGAGGCAGCATATGACAGCATATTCGTCTTTCTAATAATGTTTTGTGATATTTCCCCCAAAGCACCATGACTTCTAAGTTTGAGAGTCACTAGTTTGGAACCTGCCTTAATTTTATAGATAAGGGTAATGGGTACTTTGGAATTTATGACTCATCATAGTCAAGATGTGGTAAAGCCAGGGGTGGCCAACACTCATGTCAATAGTTTCAAAACCCATGGTTCTTTTTACATTTCTGTGTCTGCAAAGTGATTTTTATTTCTTCTTATCATTCATCCATACCTGACCTAATAGAAGAGAGCTAGTACCTTCTCTTTATTTCTTAAGAAAGGGAAAAAAAAAAGTTTTGATTTAGGTATGTTTATTGCAACTTTGAGCATTCTACCCTCTATGATATAATAGATGAGTAATTTATTTTTATTTAATTGTTCATAGAGTATGTATTTTTTTGCCTTTCAAGTGTATTAAGATTCAGCATCTTTGAGATTCTAATGACTAATCTTTCTTTGAAAAAAGAAATGAAAACAGTACAGATAATAATAAAACATTTCAAATAGTCCTTTTTGACCTCCTGCTCCCTTCCCTACCTTTCTAGATACAGCCACTGATTTTAGTTTGAGTCCTCACAATTTTCTATATATTTATATGCCTCTATTATAAGTATACATTAGAAAATATGCTGCAATTTTCTTAAGGTATATGATACTGTATTGAATGCATCTTTTAGCTATTGGCTTTTTTTAGTTCAACAGTAAGATATTAATTTACCTTATTAGACTTAGATGCACTTTGGTCTTCCTAATTGTTCCATAGTATTTCATAGTTTGGATATAATATAATTTATTTGGCTATCCAAACAATTCCCTATTATAAATAATGTCATAGTAAATATCTTCATGGGGCCTCTTTATGCCCTGGAGAAATTTCCCCAGATGTCTACTGTAAGCTTAACAGGAAAAGGGCAATGACATTTCTAACAAGGAGTTAGTATGTAAGCAGTGGCTATCAAGGTAAAAATTACCTGCCACAAACTGTTAACATTTTTGCTTTCATAGGTCAGCTTGACAGAGGTAATATGCAATGTTAGGACTGTAGAAAAAGAAAGGAAATTGGCATACATTGAAAGAACAAATATTGTAATTTAGTCAGTTAATCAAGAAATATTTATCAAGGACCTGCCTATCTGGTGCCAGGTTCTGGGTTATGTGGAAGGAAAACAGTGGTGAAAGAGACACAGTTACCTTCCCCCCACCCCTTAAGATTTATTTACTTATTAGAGATAGAGAGCATGAGCGGGAGGGCAAAGGGGTGGGAAAGAGAACCTTAAGCCGACTCCTCACTCAGTAGAGACTACTGTGGGGTTTGATCACAGGACCCTGAGGTCACTGCCCAAGACAAAACCAAGAGTTGGATGCCCAATGGACTGTGTCACCCCAAGAGACAAGGAGCTCTTCAAGGAGCTCACAACAGTGAAGAAAAGAGGAACAAACATAATTAATGTTTATTTCCTATGTCATCCAAGTCTTCTTGTAGGGATATGCATAAAGCAGTATGCAAACATGTTGGGAGACCTCCTCAAAGGGTGGGAGTATTTACTACAGGTTTTCAAGGTGTGACTTCTAATTTGAGATCTAAAGGAGGAGTAGAAATTGCAGCCATATTCTGGAGGTAGAATAGGAAAGACATTCCAGGCAAAGGGAATGACATGTGCAAACATGTAGAAGAAAGAGCTTGTACATCAGTGGGAGTAGAAGTAGCTTAGGACTGCTGGAGTGTGAATAGGAAACTATAGTATGAGCTATGAGAGATGTACAAACTTTTACTGATGTGTAGTCTTTATTTTAATGCTATAATTGTGATGGTAATAAACAAAAAAAGTTTTCTCTTTTTAGTAACCCACCCACACTCAATGTTGTAAGTACATAACCCTTGGTCATTTATTCTACGTTTAACAAATATTTATTGAGTCGTGACCTAGTTTAGTATAATATCTTGGATGTTAAATTCATATCTCACTCAAGGGAGGAAATATTTCTAATTAAGTATAATTTAACACAGTTTGAAATGGAGAGGAAGTAGCAAAAAGAAGATAATATGGATGAAAATCCCAGGCCAAATTCAAAAAGCCCATTTTTAGGATGAAAATTAAAAGTTTAGTAGTGGTTTATAAGATGTATATTGATAATATTTCAGAAGAAAGAGTATTATTATTGGAGGAAAACTACCACTACTATTATAGACCAAAAAATTTAAATGGGAATATTTTTTGTAATGGAATATGTAAAATACCCTGGTAGTTCCATCATTTTATGTTACAACCCAAATTATAGGTATCAACTTAATCAAGCAACTTGAAAATACGCATTTTGTCATATTTATTTCTCTTCTTCCTTGCCTCTTTCCCATCCCTTAGGGCTATCTCATTATGTTATGTCTTAATAATTCTTTAATTTGAATTTGGTCAAATAAAATATCAAACAACTCTATCACAACAGCCACTCCAGTAATCAAGATGATAATGAAATAATGAAATGTTAAAATATTATTTAATTTAAAATAAGTGTAATTTAAAATATCATGTCATCTACTCCAGATTGTTTCCAGACATGCAGTTGGACACATAATTGGAAAGCATCTCAGTGAATATTATGGAAAATATTAGGGAGGGAAGGATAGAGCAGTAGGAGAAAAGCTTAGTGGATTTGAGCTTTCAGTTTGTTGGTTAGGGTATTTGAAGTCATGTAGAATATACCTATACATTTCAAAAGGGAATTTGTTCGTTCCACAGATACTTTTTAAGTGACTACTTGGTACCTGCTACCATTCTAGGCCCCTGTGATTCTTCACAGACTGATTCAGTAGTAGTTGTAAGTTCCTTTGCATTTATGAATGATTGTCAGTAGACATTCTCTGGACATCTTTATTTTGTACATTTTCTTGCCTTTGAGGGCAAACCTGTGATCTTGAGCTCAGTGGAAAGAAATGACATTTGACTGATTGACAATTATGATTTATACTTAATATTTCATATCCCCAAAGCTTAAATGCATTAAATTTTAACTGTAATGCTGCCAATCATACTTAAAATTCTGCTTGGTTTGAGATATTTTGTTTTATTCATTCATTTATTTTTTTTTAATTTCTACTTCTAACTTTTTACATGGATGAAAGTTGTATTGTCCACAGAGATAACTTAGTTTCTATTTCCCACATTGGTTATTTTACTAAAATTGCAAAACTTTTAATGAATATTGGATTTTAATCTTAAATTCTTCTCAATGAAAGATTATAGTAGCTTACCACAATTTTCTGAGAGTTGAGCAGAATTTTAAGGCCTGACTTCCTACCACCCTCTCACTATTCTCATTGGCGATGTAATTTCTCTTCAAACTTGACATGATGGGGGAGAAAAAAACCAAAGGGAGAGAGTGGATTAGTAGGAAGCTTAAGGAAAAGAAAGGTGTCAAGATCCTCCAGGCATAAAATCAAATTTGAAACACTTGACACTTCTAAGAGTATAGGAAGCTAGGTAGATAAGGTTGCATACAGAAAAGATATAATCCATAAGAAGTTTTAAGTGGTAAGAAATATAATGCCATGAGTGAAGGAAAAATAAACTCTTGCCCATAATATGATCTAGTAGAAACATAGTAGGAAATTATCTCTTTAAGAAGTTATCAGACACACACACACAAACACACCTACTCACCCACCCTAGGAAGATGTTCAATGGTAAATGTATTCCCTTAGGTATGTATTTACCTCCTTCATTCTCTTTCTCCCTATCTTCTATATTGTTACCTTTTTTTTTTTTTAAGATTTTATTCATTTTTTTGTCAGATAGAGAGAGCACAAATAGGAGGAGGGGCAGAGGCAGAGAGAGAAAAACAGGCCCCCACTGAGCAAGGAGCCTGACATGGACTCCATCCCAGGACCCTAGAATCATGACCTGAGTTGAAGGCAGACACTTAACTGACTGAGCTGCCCAGGAGTCCCTTTACTCCCCTGCCCCCAAACAAAGATTTATTCATTATTTATTTATTTGAGAGAGAGAGAGAGAGAGAGAAAGAGATCTCACCCGCACTTGCACGCAAGTGGGAGGAGGGACAGAAGGAGAGGGAGAAAGAGAATTTCCAGCAGACTCCCCACTGAGATCATGACCTGAGCCAAAATCAAGAGTTGGTTGCCTAATCAATGAGCCACCCAGGTGCCCCTCCTACATTCCTTTTTGTATTATTGTTATTGATGTCTTGGTGCACTTGCCCAATCCTAACTATTTAATAATAAGCTATATTAGGTTAAAAGCCAGGAAAGGACTGTGTCTGTACATCCTCCATTCCTATGGAACTCAGTATGTTACTTTAAACACATATAGTAATCTGATTCAAAATATTTTTGTTGAAGGACGAAATGTGTGCATGCGTGACTGACGTGAATGAGTGGATGAATGAGTGAAACAAATAAATGAGTAAGATACAATGTTTTGGAAGCAATGCAATTTCAACTCAGAATCTTGGAAACCCTCTTGCAGATACAGTTTCCTAAGAAGCAGACTCTGAGACAAAGATCAAAGTTTATTAGAAATGCTGTATGAGATCAACACCTGTGGGGAGAGGGGGTAGCGTGCCTGGGCAGAAGGAGGGGTTGAACCACAAGTCATTTGCAATGGTAGCCTCAGCTGACCCCCTTCCTGGCCGGGCTTTTATGCCCCTGCATAGACTAATCATTGCACAAAGGCTGTCCTCAGAGAAAGGTCATGAATGCAGAGAGAGATTCAATTGATAGCACAGTGAGAAAGACACAGTAGAAAGGGGAAGGATGTTTTTATCCTGGGGATGGAGGATCTAGAAATGCATCATAGCATCCACTACAAACACCATTAAAACAAATGATCTTTATTGTTTCTTTAGAAGGCAAATCTAGGGCCAATAAATAGAAGGGGGAAAGATTTCAGCTCATGATAAAGAAATATACTTATGTAATTTCCATAATTTTAAAAATCCTTAGGATGGAAATATCCCAACAGAGCCTGGATAGTCTTTTGATTCTGTTGCATAAGTATTAAACATCGATGGCAAAGGGAAGAGGTAGGATTTAAGATAATTCTTGACTTAGGAAGTCTGATTTTGTGTGTGTATGTGTGTGTGTGTAGACCAATTTCACGCTCGGTGAAATTTAGGAAGTTTATACTGAGATATTTTTCTTATCATAAAATTAATTCATCAGAATTCCAGAATGAACCTATGAATAATACTAATTAGAATCTTGGGATATGTAGGGGCACGTGTGAATAACACTGTATATTTCCCTCAAAGGTAGTAAACATCTAAGGCAAGGATATGGGAGATTAGAAGACTGGAAGAAATAATAGGAAATTGAATATTGAGTGAGTTTAATTCACCTAAATTCTTCTATGAGACAGCAGCTATGTGCTCTCATATGAAGAAAAGAAATTAGGAATTGTTGAACCCAGGCTCAGTGCCAGGCTTTATGCTTTATCTGTATCATCAGTGTAATAATAGCAAGACGTTATAGAACACTAGCAGGGCACTAGGCACTCTTTAAAGCACTTCACCGTATTAATACATGTATTATAACAAAAATATTTGTTATAATACATGTATTATAACAAAAATTGCTAATATTATCCTCACGTTATTGATAGGGAAACTAAGGCACAAAGCATTTCAGTAGCTTGTCCAAGATCATGGAACTAGGAAGCGGCAGTGCTGAGATTTGAACCCAGGGTAACATGAAATACTGCCTCTCATCTTATTGAGAAGATTGGTCTTCATTGTTGGCCACAGAATGGTGTGAAGTATATTAAATTGAGAAATAACTTGAAAGTACTGAGATAAGATTGCCAATCAAAATAAAAGTAGTCCAAAATGAAATGAAAAATTCCCCTTAACAAGGATTTTCTGGAAGAAGTTTGACACATCTCTACTGTAATAAACGTGTTTTTTTTGGAATATGCAGTTTGCATCCTGATAGACTGTACGTTTCAAACGTGCCCACTTAAGGATCCTCGGTGTGTAAATTCCATTCTTCAGGACTCTACAGAGGTATCTAGTGTCTCCTGCTGCCTCCAAATAACAAAACGGTTAAAAAGCTAAAATGATGTGTTCAAGATAAAGCATTATATGGTGGAGTCAGTAAGACTCAGGATTTACCTCAGTTTTATCATCCACTATTTGTGAACATTTAGTTACATTATTTAAACTTTCTAAGTCTTGTTTTTCTTGCTTTTTGAATGGATTATGATACCTGCCTTTAAAAAACAAAAAGGTCAAAACCAGCAAAATGGATGAAGGAGAGTGGGAGATACAGGCTTCCAGTTATGGAATGAGTAAGTCATGGGAATAAGAGGCACAGCAGAGGGAATATGGTCGATGATATTATAAGTGCCGCGGGGTGACAGATGGTAGCTATACTTGCGGTAAGAAGAGCATAGCATCTAGAGAAATGGAATCAGTACTGCACGCCTGAAACTAATGTAACATTGTGTGTCAACTATACTAAAAATAAATTTCAAAAGCCTAAAAAGTAATATAAAATGTCATAAAATAGTCAATGAGGTAGCCTATCCATAGCTCCTGGTACATTGCAGAGGATAGATATACACTGTGTTAATTTTCCTTCATCTCTGGGTTCTGTAACTGCCCCAATCTTTAATTCATAGAAGGCAACAGATAGATTCTTCCAAAAGGAATTCTTAATGAATAGTCTGAAATATACATACTCAGCATTATTTCTGTCTCTCTTACTGTATGTCTTGTTCATTTCAATGAGAATTAGTTTTTCGTGGGGTTTTTTTTTTTTTTGGTTCCCTTTGAGGGCTACCTATTGAAAGACAAGCGAAAAATGAGACTTAATCTATTTTTCTTTGATTAATTTTTTTAGATATGTCCAAAACTGCCATCACCAAAGACCAAAGTAAAAGTACTAAGAAGGTTACAACCATTAGCTAATGTGAGGTTTGGGCTTTTTCTTAGATTTATTTATAGTATTTCTACCCTCCCAACCACAATAAATAAGAAATGGTTGAGGTTATGTTCAGCAAGACAAGGAGATATATTTTTTGGGCCGCTTGGTGATGGGCCAGGAAGACTTTGCATGGAAGCTCCACACTTTTATGGTTATTTAGTTATTTTTTGACAGTGATAGGGAAAACTGATGAAGCCACTGCTTTCCTGTTCGTGAGCTATTCTAGGCTGCAGTGAGTTTATAATTAATCAGTTGACATCGGATGAATGATAACCTTTGTTTTTAACATTTGACTTTTAGGGCATATTTCCATGTCATCAAATTACCTATTCTGAATGTTATAATTTTTATTACAGACCTATGCATTTTTTTTTGGTTAACCAGTAATTTATACATACAATCAACTCTCATATTTGCAGAAGCCAATTATTCAGTCTAATAATTACCCGGGCTCTCTGGTTCCTGTGTTTCCCCTTGCTTGCCCTCTATTGGCCATTCATCAGCAGTTCTGTGATAGGGAATGGGGTGGAGGTAGGTTGTCTAGGTGAGTCTCATAGAAGGTGGTTGAACTTCAGGGTTTAAAAAAGGTTAAATGTTTTAAAAAATAATGAAACAAAATGCAGAGCTAGAATGAGACTGTATCTTCAGTGGAGCTTCCTTCACTGTTTTAGTGTTGAAAATAATATGCAGTTTTGTTGCTTTTAGTATTTAAAACCAAACTCATAGTTACAACAACAAAAAAACCCTGACAGATTGTGTATGTGTATGTGTGTGTGTGTGTGAATCTATTTTGTCAGCACTTTGTCTCCTTCACTGAATCCCTCTAGCACTGAAACTCCATCATTCTCATGTCACTTACCACAGATATGTTATTTGTAAACATAGCTCACGTGTGGACCCTTGGCAGGGACGTTGTATCTTACTCATCTCTGCATCTCCATTGCCTAGAATTTTGCCCCGTCGTCTTTAGAAACAGTGTGGCAGCTGAATGCACCATGAATGAATGATGAGGGAGTTTTTAAGGAACAAACTTAGAGCATGATTTAAATACCTCTTCCTATCTCATGGGAGGGGCCATTGCTCTGGTCAGTATTCCAAGCTGAGACGTCGATTCTGAGGTATTGCCTCCATTAACCCTGGAAAACAAGCCCGTAAAGCGGCAGCCCTCCACAGACGTGCCCGGTGTCATTCAACAATGCACGCTCCCTGTTCGCTGCTGCCCATGTGTTGGCTCTCGATGCAGAGTCCTGGCATCGTCGGGAGGCCGACAAAGGATCCATCAAAAGACTAGAGACAAGGTTGATATATGCAGTTCATTCCTCATCTTGCAACATCACTGCCAGTCATGTCCTCACGGCTGTGGGGGATTTTGTTCATTTCGTAGCACCTACAACAGAACTACATAAGCTTTCATAATCTGACTGTCAGAAATATCTCAGGGTGAGTATTGTACCTGGGAAAGATTGGCATAGCGTGGCCAGGGACACAGCAAGTGATGCATGCGAAACAACGGTCAGACCTTTCTTGTGTGCTTTTTCCCCCGCTCTGTGTAATCGGTTCCAGGAAAATGTCTATATGAGCCAGACCCTATTATTAATGCTGGCCCTTTATACTGTGATTTGATTCTGGCTCCACTTGCCCCATTAAGGTATTTAAAAACAAAGAAAAGGGTTTTTCAAAGAAAACAATGAGAAATAACTAGAAACATTTGGGGATGCTCTCATCTTAGCTGTTTTCATGGTTGTAGCTCAGAGCTTAGTCTTAGAGCAGGACAGGAACCCCAACCCACATGCACAGACACACACTCCACTCTATATTCATTCCTGGACATATATGGAACCTTGGTCTTCCATGAGCACACGAAGGCAACATATGAAAGTGCAGGTGCTCCCCTATAAGATCCCTGCTGAGAAAGCAGACTGATCCTAATTCTGACTCTTTTCATCCCAGGGGGCTGGCGTGAGGGTGCGGTCCAGACTCCGGGTTCTTCACCATGTGGAGATTCTGGGCCTTTTCCACGTGCTTGTGGACTTTTGGAGGTAGAGCTGCCGTGGAGACGGGACACATGCCAGCGCATGCTGGGTGCAACCATTCTTCTGTCTCCTTCCCCACCGCTGGCTCTGTTCTCCGTGCGTCTCCACCCAATCCTGGAAGAGCTTTGATACTAGGCCCGCACCAGAGCAATAACAAATTCTGCCTCCTTCCAGTATGATGAATGAAGAGTTTTAATGAAACTGGCCCAAACTGCTCTGGCAAGCTGCCTTATTTTTGTGTTTTAAATGGAAGTGATCCATCAGCCACACGCAGCGCTCTGTCTCCACATCCCTCCCTGACGCACCTTGCCTGTCCTCCCCACCCTGCTCTCCCTGCCACTCTCCCGCTCTCACCTCTCTGTTCTCCCAGTCTTCCCCGCCGGACCGCCGGGCTCCCGGGTCTCCGCACCCACCGCTTCTGCTTTAGAGCACTGACCAGGGCTGATGCCCCAGGTGCACGGTCGCACAGCCCCGTGCACAGAACTCCATTCTTTCCTAGCCCAGGATCCAGCATGCTAATGTGGCAAGATGTCTGTCGGGTATTAATTACGCTTGCTGGCTGCTCCCTCATTAGAGTTGCCTATCTCCCCTGAGAGAGGCTGTAAATCAAACTATGATTCATGACTTTTAAAAAATGGGAAAAGGTACACAAACACTAAAGGGAGAAAAATCTTCCAAAAATAATAAATATAAACAAAGAGGAGGGATGACACCTTAATCAAGCTGGCTGGTGGCAGCAAGCAGCTCAGCATTTTGCTAGAGTGGAAACGGGAGTTTTGTTAGATGGTTCTTTTTCCTTGTGATTTGTTTCATCATTAAAAAAAAAAGAAGAAGAAGAAGAAGGCACAGACTTATTTTTCTTTCTTTTGGGGGGTTGTTTAAAGCAGCGTGCGATGAAAAATGCGAGGCAATCTGCATAGTTGTGTGAGTGATCACAGTGAGGCTGGAGTTGCATGAACAGGGAGGTTAAATGAAAGCAAGAGGGAGGAAAAAGAAAAAGGGAGAAAAAAAAGAAAAAACACCAAACCTCCAAACTTTGAAAGGTTTGCAAATTTTTGTCTGATGGCTTTTTCTGTAAAATACCATCTCCTGAGAACCATAGGCTGGAAATACACCCCAGAGCTTTTTAAGACTATCACCTGATCCCAAACCATCGGAGCTCAGGTCTGAATATTCATCTCTCTGGGTTGCTGTGGGATTCCATGACATAATACAAATGAAAATATTGTTCAGACTCTGAAGTCGTTATTCACGTTTGTTTATCATTTGGAGACAGAGATGGCCATCACAATTTTCAGAACTATTTATGTTATTTCAGAAAATAAGCCTGCATTGCTCCCACACTCTGTGCTCAGCGGCGTAGCAGATGCTGTGAAGTGTACCTTTGCCGTGGGAAAGAACCGTAGTTGTCTTTATTGAGTTTTATTATTTTATTTGGGAGGCGAGTCCACCGAGGCTGAGTGATGCCGTATAGGCAACACATCCCACAGGAATTCAGAGATTAATATGGATTGGTTTGCTTGGGAAAGGTTTCACCAAAAAGCCTGGGCTGAAAGCCACTGGGGGATAAAGGTTGCACAATGAGCAAATCGAAGGGAGAAAAGACCTTAGTGTGTTTGGGGAACAGTATGGAGGACAGTCCCGTGGGTAGGAGGATCATGATCTTGTGTGGTGAAAGATGAGTAGAAGATTGCTGATGACTCTCATGAGGGTAGATGAAGGATAGTTTTCAAGGAAACTGCCACCAGTATAGGCATCCCAGATGACCCATCTATCACCTTTGTTTTATTTTGTTTGCCTGTTGGAATAACCATATCCATGTTATTAGGAACATAGGAAGTAGGAGAGATTCTGGGCTCCCTTTACTTTTTTGCTATTAAATATTGGTTCTGTGTAGCGGTAGTGGAAATGATTATTAGTTATTGCTAGGCCATGGTTTCAGGAAGAGCCCCTTGGGATTTGGGGGATTGGCAATATTGCCCAGCACCCGTTTTATCATTAGCATTCCATATCTGTCTTCAGCGTTTTCGAGGACAGGTAGTCAAACTGCAGGAAGGAGTTAGACCATTCAAGCTGGTCTCTACTCAGAAAGGTTGTAAGGGGAGAGGGGTCCGACTGTTGGGCTGATTAATTTGCTTGAATTGCCATAACAGAATACCGAAAACTGATGGCTTAAACAATAGAGTTTTATTATCTCACCATTCTGGAGACTGGAAGTCTAAACCAGGGTGTTCGCAGGATTGGTTTCTTCTGAGGGCTATGAGGGAGAATCTGTTTTCTCTCTCTCTCCCAGCTTCTGATGGTTTGTTGGTGGTCTGTGGTGTTCTTTGGCTTGGAGATGTGTCACTCCAATCTCTGCCTTCGTATTTGCAGGTGTTCACCCTCTGTGTGCATGTTTATGTCCAATCTTCTCCTTTTTCTAAAGACGCAAGTCATACCAGATTAGATACTCCAATAGTGCCTCATCCTCACTAATTACATCTGCAATGACCCTATTTCTAAATAAGGTCATATTCTCAGGTACTGGAGATTTGGGCTTCACCACAGGCATTTGGGGAAAATGCCGTTCAACCCATAACAGCAAGGATAAGCAATACGAGTAAGTCACTCTCCATTTACTCCAGGGATAATGCTTTCTTTTTCTTTCTCTATAAAATGCAGTAATTGTATTTTTGCTGATGAATTTGATAGGTTTTTCAGTAATTATTTAAGTAGGGGACCCAGAAGATCTCCCAACAAACCACTATCTTATTCCTCTCCCCCAGATTCTACGGCGGGGACGTTTTTTCTGGCAAGGGATGTACCTTAATCTTAAAACTAACAGGTGTCCTCACAGTAGACTGTTATCCCACCCCTCAGGCCTTCCAGGAGTTTCGTTTATACCAGCAGGAAAGAAAGAAGGGAGAGAGACAGAGACAGAGACAGAGAGAAGGGAGGGAAGAAAGGGAAGCAAGTAAGGAGGAACCGAGGGGCGGAGCAGAAGGGCCCCCCTTCCCCCACTTGTAAGAACAGGGCGCCTCCTGCCTTCCCCTCCTCCTGCTCCACAGGGAAGGCTGCATTGCCAATTGCTTCTCTGCAGCATCTGAAACAAGGGAGCACATTCTAAATATTGTGGTGATGATTAGAAAGAAGTAAAGGGATTTTTGAAAACATTAACTTAGGAAAAATGGCTCAGGGTGTGCTTTGTGTAAAAATAATATTTTCAAAACACATCTGCCTATGGAATATGAACAGTCAAAACACGTGGCAAACATTTTCACAAGTTTCCACCAGGGGGTGCTCCCCCCAATAGAAAGAAATAAGAAAACTTGAAAACATTTGGCTGCCTGAACAGCCCCCAAGAAAACATTTGCTTCTGCCCAAATCCTGGAAACAAATATTATTTTTTCTTTGAGAAACAAGGATATTAGTTCATGAAATGAGTTTTGGGGGGTGGAAACCCTAGTTTCTGTAGCATACATGTATGTATTTTAAACTTGCCTCAAGGAAGATAAAACTCAGAGTTGGCTGATGATAGGTCTGATTACTTAGAAATTGAGAAATAGAGGTCCAGAGAGACTTCTCAGACCATTTCCAGTGTAAGAACTTTTAGAATGTTAAATGCAAATAGAGAAACAGAAGCCAATTCTCCTGACTCCTGTAAAACTCTTAAAAAACGTGCATTTCACATAGCGTGTGCAGTCAAAACCCCTTCAAAGCTATGGAGGAGTTACTATGAACAAGCAAGCTTTCTAGGATTTGATTTTGCCCAGCTTTTCACAAGTGCCAACTCGATATGTCATCGAGCTCAGATTCTACTCTTGAGAGTTTTTTATGCAAGTCACCGACAGGCTACTTTGAGAACTTAGTCTTAAAATTTAGAACCAAGAATTTAGTTCTAGGGGGTGGAGCTCAAGGAAGAATTTATCTGAAGCTCTAGTATTTTTAATTTTTTTTCCTTTCAAATGTACTTAAAATTCACATTATGAACCTGACCGTTTTTATATAAAGTTTTTTTTTTTTAAATTCAAGGAATAAGATAATACTTTCTAGGGAAATTCCTATAGTCCACCTTCCCCCACCCTTCACTGAAGAAGAAAATAGGGCTCCTCTAGCTTAAATTAATTGCATGAAAGATCCTGAAATATGTAAGGCAGATGTGACAAGAAGAAAAGCCGTTTCTCCTCACTGCACCAAGGCCCCCACTTCCTTTCCAGGCTGCACAGGCTCACACTGCCATTCTTGCCTACTACAGCAGCTCTGGGGAAGGGAGAAGAAGGAAGGAGGATGCTTTTATGGCTAAAGTTCGAGGGTCCCTCGCTCCTTATAGCAAATTATATTGATCATTCCCCCTCAAATTACATAGGGCTGATACATTTAATCCTACAGCCTGTTGATAAAAGAAAACTAAAACCATTCCTACTTTTGCAAGGGAGTATTTGACAATTTCTAGAAAATTCACAGCAGCCATAATGCCACCGTGAATCGCCTGCAGGAGAAATGCCCATTTCTGTTTCTGGTACATTCTCCCAGAAAACCACTCTGGGTTCTCACTAGCAAGGTAGCTATTCTCTACAGAACCATTTATATCATTATGTGGAAAATTATAACCCCCAAATATTTTCCCAAACCTGTTACTTTATTGGATCATGCTTCCTAAAATCAGGGCTAATAAATAAATAGGTATGTGAGAGAATGAGAGGAGCGAGAAGGTGAGCCTCTGTTCCATACTGCATGTGTGTAATGCGTTGCTTTTTATAGCTCCTGCTTAAATAAGCCTGAAAATAAAGCCATGGATCGATGGCCTGAGATGTATCATTACTGAGAATGCAACCCTGGGATTAACTTAACCAGCCGTTCTTCCATGTGGTGCACAAAGCTTGTCTTGGGTATCTCGGACACGCGCTGTGGCCTGGGGTGGCCCTTCCTGCTCCTCACACCCAATCCTCCGCATTAACGGAGGGGGGAGTCCCCGAGACACCCCCCCCCCCCCCGCAGTAGGAAGAACAAGAGGGAGGAGCAGTTTTAGATGGTGATTCCTGGACTGATGTGAATAACAAAATCAACAACTCTTTGAGTGACTGCCGTGGGCCACGTGCCTCTCATAGCTTAGTTTTGACCCTCACTTTACTTTGTTAGGCACTAACTCCATTTTTAGAAATGGAAAAAAAAAAGTTCGGTCTCAAAGGTGTTAAATAGTGGGTCCAGTCAATCTGTAGCTATAATAGGTTCCTGAATTTTAATTTGAACCCTGGCCCCTCTGCCTTCCAAGCCCATTCTCTTTCTTCTTTGTGTGACTCTGGACAAGTCACTGAAGCTCTCTTCGTGTCTGATTCCTTATTCGTAAAATGTGGATGATAATTCTACCTAGAGTTACCATAAGGGATAACAAGTAATTAAACATACACGAAGCAGTTTGGGGAGTGCTTTGACTGCATGAAGCAATATATAGAAGTAAGGTATTATGTTAATACTGTTGTTGACTTTGAACATGAGTGAAAAGAGGCTTCCTGAGAACACTTCAGAAAGGAGTAATACGGGGCGCCTGGGTGGCTCAGTGGGTTAAAGCCTCTGCCTTCGGCTCAGGTTGTGATCTCAGGGTCCTGGGATTGAGGCCCGCATTGGGCTCTCTGCTCAGCAAGGAGCCTGCTTCCCTTCCTCTCTCTCTCTGCCTGCCTCTCTGCCTACTTGTGATCTCTGTCAAATAAATAAAATCTTTAAAAAAAAATAAAAAAAAATTGGGGCACCTGGGTGGCTCAGTGGGTTAAAGCCTCTGCCTTCAGCTCCGGTCATGATCCCAGGGTCCTGGGATCGAGCCCCACATTGGCTCTCTGCTCAGCATGGAGCCTGTTTCCCCCCTCTCTCTCTCTGCCTGCCTCTCTGCCTACTTGTGATCTCTGTTGGTCAAATAAATAAATAAAATCTTTAAAAAAAATAAAAAATAAAAAATTTAAAAAAATAAAAAAAAGGAGTAATACTTCTGAATTATAAGCTCTCAGAGGTCAGGCATATCCTTATGTGGTAAGGAGTGTGCAAAGGACTTGGGTCTACACCATTTAGTTGAAAAGGTAGTTAACTGGGATCAAGGTAAAAGAAATTTCGGGAATGAAACTGATCTTCCGGGAACTTGCTCCGGGTGCCTTGAGGTTTATTAAATATTCCACTAACGTAACAGTGCTTGCCTTTGCTTCTGGCAGGATTTACCATAGAGGCCAAATCTTTTATTCTGAACCTGAAGAGCCAGAGGAGACAAACAGCATGGCAGAAGGTGGAGGAGTTCTGAGACTAAAGTCTCATGGTGAGCCAACAGAGGAGGAAGAAAACACAAAAGCCTTCGTACCATATCATTTATTGATAACGTTAAGTTTTGAGAAACTTCACGCACTTTGTGTTGGGAGACAAATATCCCGACTTCTGACTTGTCCTCCTTCACTGCCATCCTTGCTCCCTGAACTCCGGTTCTTCATTGTCTCAGAAGGCAGCAGGTTTGGCCACCTTTTCTGAAGTTTTCTTTTGAAACTAATAAAAAACGTGAAAGCCACTTTCCCACAGAGACGTAAAGACAGCCACTTACACACGTCTACCTTTTTCTGGGCTGGTTGGAATGGTGGTGCTCATGAGGTGAGGGGCTGTCTGCCGTGTGGTGGTCCAGGGACAGAGCCTGCCCTCGTGTCTTCTCCCCACTCC
Organism: Martes martes; assembly: GCF_963455335.1. Taxonomy (NCBI): domain Eukaryota; kingdom Metazoa; phylum Chordata; class Mammalia; order Carnivora; family Mustelidae; genus Martes; species Martes martes. Next base: position 63,176,357 of record NC_137888.1, on the reverse strand, counting down.
CTCCAGCCCAGCTCAGAAACGCTGCCTCACGGGCCTCGTTCTCAATCACGCTCAACTGTCTCGCCACCAGTCACCTTTCCAGGACCCACAATTCAACCTTATCCTGCGGCAGCTGTAGCATTCTAGAAACCTCCCGCTTGTGCCTACAGTAGTTCTTGTTATTCCACGAGGTGACCACACACAAGCCTGTCTGCGAGATGCTCTAAATCTTGCCCAGAGGATCCAGTCTTGATTCTGTCCTGACAGGCCCATAGCCTTGCAAGTACAGATTAAAAGCATAGATTGTCACGACCAAAAGGATGTCTTGGTATCATCTTGTCTACCAGCTTTAATTTTCAGCTGAGGCAACTGATGCCCACATCACTGTTAGCGGTTAGCCCCAAACCGGAATCCAGACTAGCTGAAACGGATGTTCTCTTTCTACTTTGTGTCACGTGACATGACTCCAGGTTAATACTAGGATTCGTTTGAATGCTACTGACATGAGCTGCTGTCTGAAGTATCTCACTCCACACAACCACTGATTTTTTACAGTTCTCTCCTCAGTGTACCTGTGAGTAGACAAGATTTATATAAATTGAAACTAATAAAAAACAAACATAATATAATTCAAGAAATTCCTGCTCTATCTACTTCCAAGGACTAGCTGTTTCTTGGGACTGCCCTTCCCCCCAAAATAAAATTAGTTTGTCTAATCAATAATCTATGTCTTCATAAAATATGGTCTTTTTTAGGATTTAATCAGAAAAAAATAATAGAATAAGATAGGTATTAAATACTTTTTATTAAAGAATTTTCAGTGCATAAGTAATATCTCCAGTAAATTTTTAGATTTGCCCAGATGCTGTAACTGAAGTAATTTTGTTCAGGTTCCCATGAGTAGGCAGCAGGGACAGTGGTGCTTCTGGGAGATGTATATCCGTTTTCTTGTCTCTAAATAGATAATAATATGGCAATGTATCTGATACATAATGTACTCATTTTAAACAATAATTTTAAAAAACACAGTATCTTCAAGAGGTAATTTGCATCATACATTTTATTCATAGCAATAACTGTAAAGACGTTTACATTGAGATTCCTTCTCCCTGGTTGTGGCTACTAAGTCATTAGTATGGTGGGAAGGCCTTGGACTGTGCATTTTAAGTAACTGGTACTGTTGATTCTGCTACATTAGAACCTCACTTTGATGGAATCTTATTTGCAGATTTGTTTTCCTAATGGCAGAGCCTTTCAAATAACACTATATTCATATCCAACCCTACTTACATAAGTTATCAATAACTATTGAAGATTTTTGTTTTTCAGAATGTTAAGAATATTAGCCTGGTTCCTACTTAAAGCCTATTCAAAAATGTTGGTCAAAAGGTATAGAGTAAAGATTGAAAAGTTGGGGCTCCAACCGTGACCAGGCCATTGCCACCAGATTCTCAGGTGTGATCTGTGGAAGAGATGATGTGTCCTGGGACTGGGGCAGTAGGGCATTGGGAATTGAGACACTTACCTCCTTGGTCTAGTGCATTCCCTTTAAGGTCTAGGCTCATCAGTGGGCTAACAAATGTTTGTCTGCAAATTCCTCCCATGTTCTACTGCTGCCCAGAGGTGCAGAGAGCTGGGGGAAGCCAGTAGACAAGACTGTGTTGTGCTCACCCTGTTGGGGGTGAACTCCAGCAGGCTGAAGCCCAAGGATTTCCATCCAGTGCTGGCCAACCGGAGTAGGAGGAGTTCCTATATGCAATTTAAATTTTTTCTAGCAGCCAGCTTTCTAAAAAGGAAAAATAAGTAGGTGAAATTAATTTTGTGGCATATTTTATTTGAGTATTTATTAAAACTATCCCCATTTCAACATGCAGTCAACACAAAAGTAGTAGTGAGATATTTCTTTTTTTTTCATAACTGGTGTCCAGAACCCATTTTTACACTTAGAGTTTTACCCTTACAAAACCCTGTTTTTCACTTATAGTACAACTTCATTTGGTTTAGTCATATTTCAAGTGCTAACTAGCTACATGCAGCCAGTAGCTAGTATTGGATAGTAAAGTTCTCAAAGATTAGAATTTGTTTTTTTAATAATTATTTTAGAAACATCGAGTAAACATGGGTGTCAAATGTCACTTTTGAGCATTGCGAAATATATAGCTTATTAATCCCTAAAATATAAAAAAAACTTTGATAAAATACTGAAATTGTTGGTGGTGGTTCCCAATTTTGCTTTCATTTTATTTGTGTGAACTTGTCTAAAATGTATGCTGAGGCGCCCTGGTGGCTCAGTAAATTAAGCGTCTGACTCTTGATATCTGTTCAGGTCATGATCTCAGGGTAAAGAGATTGAGCCTAAGTCCTGTTCTGCATGCAACACGGAGTCTGCTTGAGATTCTCTCTCTCTCCCTCTGTCCCCTCCCCCACCCCTTCTAAAATAAATAAGTCTTTTTAAAAACTATTTGCTCACAGGCTAAGGAAGGAGGGGAGGGAGGAAAGAAAAAGGAAGGGAAGTAATTTATAATAGTTTGTAAATGTCAAAAGGGAATTCTCACTTCAGGTATGATAGCTGCAAAAGGCAAGAAGCCCCTAACAGTTTCAGTAGTTCTTTTTGAAAATCTTTGGTGCCTTTACTTATTCAAACCCATCAGAATCCCATGCGAAATGGTTGAAAAAAATCACAGTGGAGTCTGAACAGAACAGCAAACTGCTGTTTCCAAGAGAGGGTGCTGCGACAGGAAGGAAGGGCTATTTCTATAGATCAAATTGCTAGAGGGCTAATCAGACTTTCCACAGGCAGTGACAATGGGCAATTTATTGTGATGCTTCTCAGCTCATGGGAACCAGCAGGGTATGACAAGAACGGTTTGCCTCAGACATACACATCATGGTTTCCTTTAGGATTTTTAAAATTATAATGTTTATTTCCACAGAAAAGGGCAAACTCAAATATTTTAGAATATTGACCTGGACACATATTACCACCAGTTGGGTTCTCCACTGGACTGGGCTTAAGAAAACACTAAGGAGTCACTTCGAATCTCCTCTTGGTTGCTGTTCTAACAAAGGTGGCACGCCAGGATTAGTTCTGTGGAGGGAAAAAAAAAAATATATATATATATATATATATATATATATATATATATTCTCTTTAAAATTGTGGGAAAGGAAGGGACTGGAAATACAAGAGTAAATGCAGTATTTAGACACTCCAAGAGTGCTTTAGTTCTCATCTTCCTTGTTTCACATTCCAGAGAGAAGTGGATCTCCAAGAAATCAGACTCTAAACCATTAGCTATCTTGCAAATTAAAACCATCATGTTAATTGAGCCAATTAGAAGTTCATTATAGCCTAGAGAGTGCGGGTTGTTCATTTGGGTCCATTATATCTGATAAAAGGTTATCAACAGAACCCCCAACTGAAAAGGTACCATAAATCTCTGTCCTTCATATGCAAAGGTTTTGGCAGTGAAAAAATCTCTTTCAGGAAGGTTTCCTAGATCATTCCCATCCCACTCAAACTGCCTTTGTTGTTGTTGTTGTTGTTCTATGATTCTTCAGAGTTAATTCCATCCAGAATGGAATTCTTTGTGATGTTCCTATCCTTTGTACTGTCCTAAACCATATAAAACTATAATAAAACTATAAAACTATAATAAAATGAACACCATAAAAAACAAAACTTAACAATGTAGTAGACTGCACATATTTCTCCAGCAGGTGTGTGAAATAAATCTATTTATGAACAACTTTTGTACACATTATATACCAGGCATGATGCTAAGCACCAGAATTCAACATTGAATATGACATGGAGGACATCTGCCCTCAAAAGGCGTACTGTGTAGAGCGAGAGGCAAGCACTGAACATAATTAAAAATATTCATTGTAAAAACATATTCATTGTAATTGTGAAAAACTCTACAAAGAAAATTATAACAAAATTTATAAATGAAGATTCCAATAGAAAAATTACCCCCCAAGAAACCATAATATGAAAAAAATGCCCCAATTCACCAATAAGCCAAATGGAAATTAAGCAATGGGATTAAATGTCATTTTTACCTATTAAGTTGTAAATAATTAAACACCCTGGAGACATACTCATCATGTATTTCTGGAGGCATTGTCAACTCGTACAACCCCTTTGGCAAGCAGTTTCATAATATATGTAAAAGGCCATAAAGATGTTCACCTTCTCTGACAACTCTCTTCCAAGATTGTGTTCCAAAGGAGCAAATCTAACTATGGAGGGAAATATATACACATGAAACTATTCACCAGTTTTATACTGGTTGGAGATTAGAAATGCTCTAAGTGTCAGAAATGGATAAATGGCAGAGTAAGTGCGGATAACAGGAATTATAAGGGCACGAGGTGGATTCAGGCAGTTCTAGTTCTATTTTTAAAAAAGGTTCCTTCCTGTGGCACCTGGGTGGCTCAGTCAGTTAAGTGTCAGACTCTTGGTTTCAGCTCAGGTCATGATCTCGGGGTCCTGGGGTTGAGCCTGTCTCCCTCTTTCTCTGCCCCTCCCCTTGCTTGTGTTCTCTCTCTCTCTTTCTCTCTCATATTTAAAAAAAATAAAAAGGAAAACTTTCCTTGCCTATGAAGTGGAGATAATTTGTGAACTACTTGTGAAAAAAGTGATATATATTTAGAAAGTCAGTAAACAGAAAAAAATGTCTCCTCCATTCCCTCCCCCTCCCAAAATTAAACCCTCTCTTTCAGAGCAGCTACAAAGTCCTCAATATTATTTTCCCTGAGGATATCTAAAGCAGAGAAGTTAGAGACCGGTATTTATCTTGAGCCTGTATGCTTTCATTCCTGTTTTTAGTTTATTTTGTTTCATGTAAAGAAGGTATTTCTTAAATTTGTGTTAGCATAACCTATATACTATGCTAAATGCAAATGGAAAATGTCACTCCTAATGAAAGCTTCCCCTAGCCTTTTCCACAGAAGGCAATGCATGCACTGACATTTAGGTGAGAGGTAGCTAAAATCTGAAATCACTGGAAATCATTTTCCTGTCTTTGCCCATGTTTGGTTGGTCATCACCGTGGAGGAGCAAACTCTGGAAGGGAACTTAGCACTTTATATACAAATCTGGCTCTTCCACGCCTTCTTTGAAGTATTCTTTCATCCAATATTTTGCATTCCTAGCTGCACATCAAGATGACTTGGGGAAATTTTTAGATAAATGCCTCCATCCTTCCCCCTGGTCTCACTCCTGCCCTCTCCGCACCCCCCCACCCCCCACCCAAGCCTGCAGAGATTCTGATTTCTTTGGTCTAGGATATGACCTGGGCGTTAGACTTTCTTTAAAGCCTCCCAAATGATTCTAACTGCAACCACATGGCAGAGTTATCCTTGCTCCAAGACTCATGAGAAAAGGGACAATAGAAGTTTTTTCTGTAGTGAACGTCAGGAGTGCTGTATGACTCCTTTCCTCTTGTTGTTCCTAACCGAGAGAGTAAAAGACAGGCAGTAATTAGCTTGTTTCTACATTGCTGCTCACCCCGGCTCTCTAGACGCAGAAGATTCATGACAGACTTTTTTTCTCTTTTGAAGTTTCATGCATCATTTTTCTGTTCCCATCTCAATGAAATAAATTCTGCAATCCATGACACACTTTCCCCATTCTTGTCAGATACTTAGCCTGCAACATTTTCTTTTATTCTTCTGTCTTCACAGGCATTTCAGCATTAGCTCATCATCTTCTGGAAGGAAGTGAAAATGTTTTGAATTCTAATTCCTTTCCAGATATGAGATGCTGTCATTAAATGCTGCAAACCATTTTCCGGAATTATGACAATTTATCCACAGGTTCTTTGCTTATTTGTAGATAAAAGATATTTGATGTTTCTAATATTTTGAGCATACTTTTTCAGCAATTTAGCACACTGATTAAACAAGCCAGTTATATCTGACTGGCTCTTGGAATATACTCTGCTGCTTTTTATGAAACAGATTTTATTATCTTGGGGCCTAAACACAGTAAAAAATCTTCTGTATTGTCCTGGGGCAGGAGAATTGTCTCCTCACTGAGAAAAGTCATTCAGTCAAATATTCAGTGAAAGCTATAATGTGATGAGCCCTGTTCTAGATGCTGTGGATACAGCTGGAAAAAAAGACAGGAAAAGCACCTACTTTCTATGGCGCTTAGGCTTTAGTGATTATTTCCTTAGGTTAAATTCCTAGAAGGGATCATATAAAAATAATTAACTATAAATGGTTAAATTCGAGTAGATACACATGTGATAAAGGCAGCCTAATGAAAGTTTATTTCTGAATGTACGTTGTAGGTATCCGGTATTCATTATATAATTTTTTCAACTTTTCCGTGTGTTCGGAAAAATTGATAATACAATGTTCAAAAATATTTTCAGGGAAAGAAGGCACCAAGACAGAAATTAATACTTAAACTAAACAAAATTTAAAGGCAGATTTTGGCCTGGGAAAAATTGTCTAGCTAATGTCATAAATGGTTTCTTTTTACATTTTTAATTTAAATTCAGTTTAGTTAACATACAGTGTATTATTAGTTTCAGGGGTAGGATTTAGTGATTCATCAGTTGCATGTAACACCCAGTCTCATTACATCAAGTGCCCTCCTTAATGCCCATCACCCAGTGACCCCATCCCCTCACTACCCTCCCCTCCAACAATCCTCATTTTGTTCCTTATATTTAAGAGTCTCTTACGGTTTGCCTCCCTGTCTGTTTTCATCTTATTTTATTTTTCCTTCCCTTCCCCTAAGTTCATCTGGTTTTGTTTTGTTTTGTTTTTCTTAAATTCCACATATGAGTAAAGGTAAATGGTTTATTTTCAAAATATACTACAAGTGTGACTACAAGTCACTGGAAATAAATATTGGTGCTGCATTGGAAAAGGGAGGAAAAACAATATGCAGAAGAAACAAAATGGTCAAATGTGTACGTGAAACAGGAGTAACCTATTTAATAGTAATCGAAGAGATACAAATTTAAAAGGAATTTCCTGAGGGTTTATTCTTTGGACAAATATTTAATTCAGTAGTTATTAAGACTTTGGTGTTGCATATACATGAGATTCGTTCTTGGCTGGGAGGGAGGGTGATGAAGTTTAGATGAGCAATATTTTTTTCTTTTTTCTTTCTTTCTTTCTTTTTTTTTTTTTTTTTAGATTTTGTTTACTTGAGAGAGAGAGTGAGCACACACAGGGGGAGGGAAAGAGGGAGAGGAAAAGGGACAACCAGACTTGAGACAGAGCCCCAGGTGAGACCAAAAGATGGGCTCCATCCCAGGACTCCAAGATCATGACCTGAGCCCAAGTCAGATGCTTAACCAGCTGAGCCACCCAGGTTTCCCTAAATGAACAACATTTCTGAAAAGCAATGAGAAGAGTTGTGTATCATGGGATTTAAAAATCTTCCTTCCTTTTCACTCAGTAATCTCACTCCTAGAAATGGCTTCTAACAAAACAATTAAAGGTGCATGCAGAGATCTATGTACAAAATATTCATTTAAAAAGTTCTTATACTAGCAAAACAAGAAACTAAATGTTCAATAATAGGGCATTCAAACAAATATTGGAACTGCTATAGTAAGATATATTATACATTATTAACCATCAATTCTTTAAAGAGTCTTTGAACAAATGTGAGAATGGGCTGGTGTATTAGGTAAAAAACACTATAAAAATCATACTAATTAAAGAAAGAAAACAATGTGTATTTCTAGGAAAAACAGAAATAAATACCTAAAAGCAGTAATAGTTACTTTCACTGGATGGTTTTAAATTCAGCCTTCATAGTGTTTCTTTTCTCAGTGAATGTTCACTGCGGTTATTGTCTACTGCAGAGAAAAAGGGTAGAAATCCCAAACTCTTAATGCAGACCCAGCCCACGGAAGTGATCAGCAGCTTCCCGAAGAGGAGGGGTCTTCTCTCTGCCTGATGCAGAGAGGAACCGGATCTCAGTGAGGGACCTTGCATCCCGCCTCATGCACCTTCCATGCTTCCCTCATTTTGCTGGAATTCTGGAATCATGGATAAATAAACCTTGCTCTGTGGCTCACCCTTCATTCTGCTACATGTATTAGCTTGCAAGTTAGGTTATTGTGGTCCTCCCTCCATGGTTTTGTTATGTTTTTGTTTTTGTTTTTTGTTTGGTTTGGTTTGGTTTTTAAGAGGAAGCTGATTCCCCTTGGAAGCAGGTCACTTTCCCATGCCCACCAGTCCATAAATGGCAAAGTTAGGGCTGGCTACTTCAAATTCCACTGGTTTTACGCTGTGCCAGGTTAGCTGCAGGGCTATTATCTCAGTCAGGGGGAAATCATTTAGAAAATGAATGTAATATTCTTTGGTTTACATTTCTCAAACTATGAAGGTTTTAAATAATGAAAGTGATTATAATTAAAGCAAAATGTTGAGAAAATAATTATCGTATAATTTTATTCTGTAAAATGTGCCTTTATTTCAGAAAGCACTAATAGTTTAGAGGAAGTTTCACTGCCTTGAATTATGGTTCAGATTATCTGATGGGGCAGGGATAAGGATGAAGGGGCTTATGAAAAATACCTCTTCTCAGCCCACTGCTCCTGAGATTGTCCTTCCTTCGGAAGGTCTAACAGAGCTGTGGAGTGAGTAATTTTTCCGAGGGCTTCAGATGATTCTTACACATAGGCATCTTAGGGAAAACCTGTCTCTAGGCCAACTGATTTAAAGTGCAGTGGGCAGGGACGCCTGGGTGGCTCAGTTGGTTGGGCGGCTGCCTTCGGCTCAGGTCATGATCCCAGCGTCCTGGGATCGAGTCCCACATCGGGCTCCTTGCTCGGCGGGGAGCCTGCTTCTCCCTCTCCCTCTGCCTCTGCCTGCCACTCTGTCTGCCTGTGCTCGCTCGCTCTCTCTCTAACAAATAAATAAATTAAAAAAAAAAAAGTAAAGTGCAGTGGGCACATGTATCTTCTGGTAGTTGAAAAAGCAAATCTGGTTTAACAAGTCTGGAGGAGGGAGCTGGGGGGTGGTCCAGGAATGTGCATACGCAACATATTCTTCAGGTAATTCCGTTGTGGTTGGTACATCGATCCCTCTCTGACGAACCTGTTTATTTTGATTTTCACGAAGCGTCTACTGAAGACGGTATTGGAGAACTATGTATGTGTCCCTTGTAGCCAAGAGGATATGGGAGAGAGAAAATAAAATAATTCACAATAACATAAAAATGAACAAAGAAACATGGAAATGGAGTTTATACAGGAAGAACATGGATAGCTGGAGACATCTCCAAAGAAGATACACCATTAGTCTCTGAGTATTTAAGAACGTGTAGGCCAATGGGAGAGATATAAGGCTTCCAGACTGAGGAGATCAGGAAGGTGAATGGAAGCAGAAAAGAGCAAGGCATTGGAACCAGGGGAAAATGAAAAATATATAAGGGAGAGGGAGCATGGGCCCCTGTGATAATGTGGTTGCTGAGCTTCTCAGCTTAAAACCTTGAAGGGACAAGCGGTGGGAGTCACTGACAGGACATGATGGATGGTGCCTTCCCATGATACATTGCAATATATACATTGACCTTTCAAAGGTTCAGAAACCTTTTAAATTAGGGTTGACATGTACTAGATAGACTGGTTGTTGAGAATTTGTCTGCCCCAACTTCTAACAGCCTTAGTTGATGGATTAGAGCTTTGCCTTGTCTTTCCAAACCGCCGCCCTCAACATCAGGCTCTTAATCATCTATGAAGGAACAAAAGAGAAGCTACAGTTGGCAAATTTGTTGGGATATAAACTAAAATGCAGATTTTAGAACCCTATGCCTGAGCTGTAGATTTTTCAGGAATCTTAAGCCGACATCTCCGGACACATCTTGTGTTCCCTAGAGGTGGACATTGACTTGTGGACTGAGGTTACTCTGTTAAAACATAAACTTCTCTCCCAACTACAGGTGCACACATGCAGGCGAACACACAAATTCACAGACAACATTATGAATCAGTCCTTTAGGTCAATACAATGAGGAACTTCTTCAAGGATCTCAGTTCATCATGATACTTTTGTGTTTCAGAATATTGCAGGGTGTTTTGATAAGAGAGAGATTCTCGGGGCACCTGGGTGGCTCAGTGGGTTAAGCCACTGCCTTCAGCTCAGGTCATGATCTCAGGGTCCTGGGATCGAGCCCCGCGTCAGGCTCTCTCCTCAGCGGGGAGCCTGCTTCCCCCTCTCTCTTTGCCTGACTCTCTGCCTACTTGTGATCCCTCTGTCAAATAAATAAATAAAATTTAAAAAAAAAAAGAGAGAGAGAGAGAGATTCTCTAAGCCTTTGTATGCCCCCCTCCCCCACCCCTGAATTCGTTTGCTAACAAACATGTTTTGAGACTGTAACTCTGAAGGAACATTCACCAGACTGGATCAGGAGTCATTTCACCCTCCAGTGATGGCCAGGGTTCCTGTTTATTGAAGGACAATAAGGTTTTATCCTGACCTGTGCTGAGAGGCTAAAAAACTGATTATCTTTATGATGTTCACTGTGTGTAATGGCCTCGCTCATATAAACAGATACAGATAATTAGCCATGACTGTATTAATTAATCTTTCAGAGAGATATAAACTTTAGCACATACAACTGTGGATTAAAAAAATGTGTGTTGATTGTAGCTGAATGGGTCAAATTAGTATGTGTGAAGGGGAGAAACATTTGGGAGAGAAGTCTCCTATAAGCTAAAGAATCACTTTTTATTTAGTGGCCCAAATACTGGTGTTCTTTTGTGTGTTTCTGTGTGTGTGTGTGTGTGTGTGTGTGTGTGTGTGTGAGAGAGAGAGAGAGAGAGAGAGAGTGAGAGGGAGGGAGGGAGAGGGAGAGAAACGGAGAGATTAGACAACTGAAGACTTAGTTATAAGACTTTTTGTGTATCAGATATTAATCATTATCCACTATCTTATTGAGAAGTTTTGCTGAATAACTAATGAAAATGCAGTTGAATTTGTTAAAAATAAATCTAACATAAATAAAATGAAACTGCTAAATAACAAGGGCATCATAAATATTACTCTGGCACTAAGGAAAGCGAATCCTCAAATGAAAGGAGAGGAAGATTTGCTGGACCAAGTTTTTACCTTTATAATTTCAACCTGTAGACAGTTGTCATCAGGACTCCCATCTCTAATTCAAATGTGCTGGGAGATTGCAGTATAAATCTCTGCCACAACAAGCAGGAGGGGAGGACAAGAGGTCTGCATAACATCGCATTTGGGAAGATAGATGTATTCAGATTGGAATTGGAATGCTCACGCAGACTAAATCAGCACACATTTATGCCTCCCTTTGAATCATTATCAGATAAATGGCAGGTGATGACCACAGGGAGAAAAGAGGAAAGTTGTTCAGAAAATGATGTTTATGAATTAAAATTTTCTAGGACAAGAATGTGAAACATCTTTTGAAATCTGTCCTTTGCTGGTTTGGCATAAAAAAATGGCTTGTCCAGTAGTCAGGACAATATATGCAAACATGTTAGGACCTGAAATGCCTCCAAAGGCTTTTCTGACTTGTGAAGATGGAATTTGTTGTCAAAACCTACACAAGGGGCGCCTGGGCGGCTCAGTGGGTTAAAGCCTCTGCCTTCAGCTCAGGTCATGATCCCAGAGTCCTGGGATCGAGCCCCGCATTGGGCTCTCTGCTCAGCGAGGAGCCTACTTCCTCCTCTCTCTCTGCCTGCCTCTCTGCCTACTTGTGATCTGTCTGTCAAATAAATAAAAATAAAATCTTAAAAAAAAAAAAACCTACATGAAACAACTAAGCCTCATCTCAGTGTAAGACCTACTACATGTTCGTAATGAACTATACAGGACCTGTGGGGCCTTTAGGCATTGCAAACACAACGGTTTGCAGTGCTTATTTCTGAACCACTATTTTTGTGTTTATTTACCCAGAACAGATGTTATGGCTCATTGACAACCAAATGGTTTGTGTATGTGGCCGTGTTTCCATGGTCAGAACAGCTCATGTAGAGATATGTGTGTTTGCTCCACTGATGCTCTCACCCTAGGAATAATCATACGTAGAAACAGAGTTTGCTTTAGCACGTATTGAGTACCTATAATGTGTAAGTAAAAAATAGTAGGACAAGACAGATTCTGGTCTCATGTGAAATGAGGAAACAGGCAGGATATCACTTTGAGTTGTCTAATTGGAGGGGAACGTTCTGTCCAGCAAAACAGTAGTCTAGCTCCTTAGAGGCAGATCGTTTCATTATTGCTAGAACCCAAAGCCCTTTCTCAGGCTAGGCTGAAAGATACGAGCAGGCATGGAGCTCCCCTAGATCATGCATATTTATAGAACTTATAGGCGTGGATAGTCAGAGGAAGCCTTGGCTTTCTGACTATAGGCAGTGGTAGAAATTGGTAACATTTTCATATTGTTCCTGACTTAATCAAGGTTCCAGCTACTTCTCAATTTTATGCCCTCCCTTCAACAGCTTGGAAGGATGGTGAACCCTGAAAGAAAGCAGAAATGATGAGAAGAGCAGGAGCCTTATTGCCTACAGTTAGAATACCCTGGTTGAATCTCGCGATTGATTCAAAGACAAGATTTGAGAGGGAAGAAGAGGTGCATTTTGTACATAGTACCAAAATATGCTTCATGTCTTAATGGCTCTTCAGAGTAGCCCTGGACACAGATAATCAGTGGACTTGCCACTGTGGCCCTGTTTAAATCCCTAGGGACATTACTGGTGTTGGATTGTCTCTAGGCCCTATAGGCCTATATTATTTTTATTTAACACCACGTAGTCGGCTGGGGCTGCTGTTACAAAATAGCATCAACCGAGTGGCCTGAAAAACAGATATTTATGTCTCATAGTTCTGGAGGCTGGGAAGTTCAGATTAAGGTACAGGCAGATTTGGATCCTGAGAAGAGCCCTTTCCTGCCTTTTCAGTGCGTCCTCATCTGATATAGAAAGAAAGAGAGATGAAGCAAGCTCTCTGGTGTCTCTTTATAGAAGGGCACTGATCCCATCAGGAAGGCCTCACTCTCGTAACCTTATCTAAACATGATACCTCTGAAAGGCCCCAGTTTCCACATACCATTACATTGGGGGTTAGGGCTTCAACCTAGGAATTTGTGGGAGGACATAATTCAGTCTATAGCGGATGGTGACTGAAACTGGGTCATCATTTCAGAGAACACATTCACAGGTATTTTCCTTGGTATGAAGACACAAGCTGAGGAACAAAAGCAGGATGTTCAGTTTTATCCCTTAAGGTTTAGTCATTCCCATACCTTCAGCTGTTTCCCTGACAGACTCTTTCTTTGGTTTAGACCATGAGATGGGTTTCAAATTGTTTTTAGGATTTCCTCCTAAACAACGATGAAGGAGACTGTCTATGTGAGAAAGTACAAAATGTAAAGAGTGACTTGGACAGACTCTCTTCTGGATAGCCTAATGGCTGAAAGGGAAATGTTGGAAGTCTTAAATGGAGGTATCTTCTATATCCTCTCTCTGTTCTTGCTGGCAATTCTATCTCTTAACTCTTCCTAGGCACATCCTTTCTCAGAAGATGTTAATAATAACCCCCCGATGGTGCACTCTTGTAGGCTGGAATGAAATACTCCTTATTTTTATAACTTTTGTGCATTTTTACTGTCCTCAATCACTGTTAAAAATATAACCCCAACTTTTAAAAATTCCTTCAAAGCACCCTTCTTCCCTTCTTTTATACTTAAGAAGCACTAGTTAGGTATCATCTAGCCCATTTCAGTGTGCCTCTTGGGGTGGACACTCTGGCTCTAGAACTGAGTTGAGGCCTCCTTCTTCGAGCTTGCTTCAATAACAGCAGACAAGGCAAATTAAGACAGGTCTACCCTAAAAGTTCATAATCGAATGGAGGAAGCCATTTTTCCAGAAGCCCACTCCCAAGCTTTCTTTACTTGTCTTCATCAAAATTGGTTTTATCTATATCTTTTTTATTTGGAGAACTTTTCTCACTATGGAATCTTTGATGCATTAGTCACCACCTTCACGTCATTCTTGCCATGTCTAATTTATTCACAGAGCCCGAGTTTCTAGAATGTTTCATATTCTTTTCTGGAGAGCCTCCAAATGGGATATCCTCCCTCTGGAAAGCTATCCCCAACTTCTCTTTAGAGGAACCTTCGGACTAGTAACATTTCCGCTTACTGATTAACATCTCCAGACAGGTCTTCCTCCACTACCCTATCCAATTCATACCTCTCCCCATTCTTCTCTATTCCAACACCCTCTTATTATCCCATGACTCTCATAGATCTTTTTTATCACTCACTTTTTAAATTTGGTTTGCATTTTCCTACGTGCTCCCCCCTGTCTGTTTCACACCCCACTCCATACCTGGCACAGAGTAGTTGCTGGATATACTTTGTTCAGTGAACAAATGAATGAATGAATGAACTCGTTTGTGAACATTCGTCTCTCTTTTACTAATCTCTTTAGTCCTAACTAGCATTTGGCATTGGAGGAAAAAACAATTAAATTTTGAAGAATGGGAAAGGGATATTATTTATTCTGACACCTTTGTGAGCGATAGTACAAATAATAAGGGGAATGAGGACTAACACTTATTGCGTGTTTACTGTATGTCATTCTGTGCCACTTGGCTTATTTTGTTCAATCTTCATTACTATTGTTTTACCCAAAAGATAATATAGAAGTGACAGTTTTAAAGCTTAAGCTTCAGGGTCATCACTTGTACTACCTCCTTCCGAGACCCAGGCTGGGGTCTAAGCTGTGTATATGTTTCTGTGTATCTGTTTCTCATAAAGAGACATCCTTCCCACCATTACATAAGCCTCAGTCCCTATAATATCTGAGTCTCTTCTGGAAATTGGAAAGATGTTTGGAATCCCTATTTTACAAATGAAGACACTGAAACATAATCTGAGGTAAAAAGAACTTGGAACAGATGGAACAGGGGTTAGAACTCTTGACCATATAACTGCAGAACTCGGGTTTCTAACCATAAGGAGCATGGAAGGTAGCAAGTCAACACACATGAGTAAAATACAGGTCCCACGAATACATGGCTCATATTGCTATTACGACTACTCTTTTAAAATGATGAGATTAGTTTTATGGGAGAGTGAATTTTTAATACTTGGAGGCAAGGATCAGTGTCCCTTCATTATGTCAGCCCTTCACTGGCCCCAATTTCCATAAGCCTCTCGCTCAGAACTTTGACTTCCAGTGCTACAGTTTGCCCTCATTTCATTTAACACCAAGTCAGCTCCTTGGTGATTTTCCTAAGCTTCTGAAAAGGAGCATGCTTACTCCTCCCTTATTTTTTAGTTTCTTCAAAGCACTATAAATCAAGGTGGCAATATTGTATGCCAGTGTTCTGTTGTGTAACAGCCTTTGTGAGTTGACTGTCAGACTGCATTGTTGGGAGGAACAAAAACAAACAAAAATCCCAAACAAACAAATAAAAACTCATATCTCAAGCTGTCTTCCAAGGTATGTTTTATCTTTTTTTTTTTTGCCAGTATAATAAAATGGGGATAATAACATTGATGCCCATCTACCTCATTAGTTGTTTTTAGTTAAACGACACAATAATTATAAAGGCATTCTGGAATTATAAGTGCTATATGAATGTAGGAATTGTTTTATCACCAGTAAGTGGTTGAAAGCTATTTAGAAATAGCAGCATCTTTCCCAAGACAATAGATATTTGCCGCAGTAAGTGAGGTTAGCTGGATAATCAAAATGATTTTGTAAAGGTATTAGCAAAAGTAAATTAAAAAAAAAACCAGATTTCAGTATAGTCAGTTTGGGTTAATAAAGATCCATGTTATATTAATCTCATAAAAATGTAATGTCTCCTAATAAAATATAGTAACCCCCCCAAAAAAACTTTCTTAAATTGTGCTTGTCACAAAAGTAGGCAAGAATCTGCATGTGGTATGTTTATTGCCCAGCTTCACTTCTGGAAAAGTGACCCAGAAGCTCATACATTCATTCATTCATCCATTTATTCATTCATCCAAGAAACATTATTTCGGAGCTAGAGTTACATACCAGACTTTCTCCCATGTCCCAGGTACATGGTGGTGAGCGAAATGAACCACGCTCTCTTCCATCATGAAAATTACAGTCTAAGAGGAAAACAGACATTAATCAAATAATCACAATAATGAATTCATTATTTCAAATCGAGTTAAGTGCTCTGAAGAAGAGGAATGTAGTGCTATAAGAATTGATAGCAAAGTATATTACTGAGGTGTCAGGAAAGGTTTGCCCAAGAAATTTCTGCTGAAATCCTGACGAACAGCACTGGACTCAGAGAAGGAGGTTGGTGGGTACTTGCTAAGCAGCCCAGTGTGGTGCATTTCTGCACTAGACAAATTTCCAGTGTGCCTGACATGAGAACCATGGAGGTATGTGGTCTAAGATAAGAAGGAAGAGGGAGGCATAGACAGAAGGTATCTTCTAGGCTACTCTGAAGATTCCATTCTTTATCATGAAAAGTCATGGAAAGCCACTGAGTGGTTTTAAAGGGGTGATGGTAAGGTGAGGGATTAATGGTTTCATCTGTAATTGAAAATTTGATTTAGTATGGAAAACGAGTGGGAGGGTCCCAGTGTAGATATGAGGAGACAAAATAGAAGACTATCATAGGCAAGAGATGACAGTAGCTTGGACTTAAGGTGTTGGCAGACCATACAGAGAGAAGTCGCTCATTTAAAGATTTACCCATGACCTGGTATTGAATGAGATACGGAGGACGAGGAGAGGCAAAGATTACGGATGTCTCTAAGACCTCAAACACCTAAAGTTTTCTGGAGGCACTTACATAATACTGTTGTACAAAGAGTAAACATTTATTAACGTACCAAATTTCTTCACTACACTTCTTTATTGATTTAATAAAAATGAGAGTGCTCTCTCTGAGCCAGTGTTTATGCCACTTGAATAAATAAGATCCTCACCTCAAAGAACTCAGTCTCATTGAAACCATCTTCAAAGTAGCCACATCTCTGCCTTGGGGATGGTGGGCAGAATTCTGTCTTGCATGCACACAACAACCATTTCTTCCCCTGGTGGAGCACTGTATTTCAGAGCAAGCCTAGTGTCCGTTGTACTTTTTTGTTTTTGTTTTTGTTTTTTTAACCAAAAGAACTAAAAATGTTCTGATTTTGTAGAAAACTCAGCTACTATTATTGTCTTGAGAGAAGTGCTCAATTTTTGTGGGTTTATTTCATGGGAAGGCATGGCCTGATTTAAGAAATGATTATAGAGGTATAATGTGCCTCCTGGTAAATTCCAGGCCCAAACAGGAACAAGACACCCACAAAGCAGCAGGGCTTCTTTATCACTAAACCTGACAAGGAAGCAAATTTCTATTTAGGTCTAAAAATTCAGGTTTCCCTTGCCTAGTTTTGGTTATTTCTGGAAACACACATGACTATATTTACTGGGGTATTTTCATCCTTTTCTATTCTTTGCCAGTTATTTGTGTATGACAACTGAAGGTATACAGTTGGGCATTTTTACTGAACAATTTCTTGTGAAGACTATCCATTACTGATATACAACACGAAGTCACTAAGTACAGACTAACCACAGACTACCAATAACGGTGAACCAGATTGTCAGACTAGAGTGCATTTTATCTTTCCTTCGGAATCGCAAGTGCTTTTTGTAAGGAAAAATAATGTTTTTTTTATTTTTTACATACCTGGACATGCTTGGTGATTATGGAGGACAGCTGTATGTGTCCCACAAAAACACAGCTGAAATATGCCGAAATAAATGTCAAAAGACATTATTTTATTGCTCTTTAAGCATACATGCATGTTTTTTATTTGACAAGCCTAACCTTCCACTGTAAATGGAAGACGGTATGATTCCAGACATTTGTTAGATTCAATTCAACAAATACTCAGCATTATTCATGATGTTTTTTCAGGAAAAAAATTTAGAACAGCAACTTATAAGAAAGTAGACTTCTGTCCCGAAAGACCTACAGTCTAAATGAAAATCAGTTAGGTCAGTTAGGGAAATATTAAGGACAGACTTCACTTGTCTGGCTCCGAAAATGAAATATTATCAGAAGTAATAATAAACAATTCAAATTCCTGAAAATACTTTATTTCTATGTGCATCTTTTTTTTTTTTTTTTGGAATACTTTAGAATTAAATGTGCATTTCCCATGATGGCAGTAAATTGAGCTAGTACAAACTCTCATTTTAAAAAATATCCTTCAGGGGCGCCTGGGTGGCTCAGTGGGTTAAAGCCTCTGCCTTCAGCTCAGGTCATGATCCCAGGGTCCTGGGATCGAGCCCCGCATCGGGCTCTCTGCTTGGTGGGGAGCCTGCTTCCCCCTCTCTTTCTCTGCCTGCCTCTCTGCCTACTTGTGATCTCTGTCTGTCAAATAAATAAATAAAATCTTTAAAAAAAAAATCCTTCAACAGCTAATTGTACGAAGTAGTTTTATAATCTCCAAGGTAATTTATCACAGTTGGCACTTGCTAATATTACCTATCAGAAATGGGTGTAATAAATCTGTTTAGATTGAACCCATTTTATAATATATATCCACAAGTCACTGTATGTGTAGCAATTATTGTTATTTGAAGATCTGTACAATATTGAATTAAATTCAACTTTTGTTTTGCTAAATGTCATTTTGGTGGCATTCTGATATTCAACTTTATCTATTTCTGTCTACTGACATCCTCTTCTTAAAAGAAAAGAAAAAAAATATTTTTTTTTTTTTTATTTTGGACCTACCAAAAGTCTTGATAGGATTGTCAAGACTGATCTTTAAATATTCACCCTATTAATGGAATGTGTATTAATTTTCTTGCATTGCATGATTTGATGCAATCAGTTAAACATGCCAATGCATGAGTAGAATGTGTAATTGGCTACAAAACTAGAACAAAGTTTTTATCACCAAAAATAAATGGACTAATAATGAAAATGTTTTATCGTTTCTGATAGTAGATGGTAATAATGAAACAGACTTCATCAGCATACTGCCAGTTAATAATAATAACAAAATAATTTTCCAAATAGAAAATAAATCTTTAATTTAAATGGAGAAGAGCTGAGTATGAGATAGTAAATGCTCTACTGAATGTTTTCTCTTCAGTTCAAAAAAAAAAAAAAATCCAGAAAGGGTACAGTAATTTTCCACTTTTCATGCAATTAGAATTTCCTTCTGAATATTTCACAATACTTCCTTTTCTAGGATGCCTTCTACTTGTATTAAAATTAAAAATAATGTTTAATAATAAATTATTAGCATTGGCTCAGATAAGGAAATTATACAATTATCTTTGCCTTCAAGCAGGTTATAAAACCATGAAGTAGACTTTTCTTGTCAACAGAATAAAAATGGCCATTTAATGTTTTGTTGTCCCAAGTTAGGAGACAGAAAATACTTTCTAATTCCCAGAACACTTGGAAATTTAAGTGAAAGCCAAATAAAACAGCAATACCAATTTACCACTGAACAGAATTATGTGAGAAATAAATCTGCATTTGGAAACAAGTTTATTGCTGAAAATCCCAACAATATGTTTTTTATAAATTAAATACAACTTTAAATTTTAAAGGTGTTATTTGGTATTTTGGCCTTGGTTTACCTCCACAAAACTCAAAATGAAGTAGCTGAGATGTTTAATTTTGGTTTTTGTTTGCTTTTTTTTTTTTTTTTTACTTAGTAATTGAAACTCCTAAATCTAACTCATTAATTAAGTGACCCTTATATGTGGACAAGGCTAACCCTCCCTTTAATCTGACCCTTCTAACTTCTCATGAACCTACCACTTAACTGAAGCTACCTGGATGCAAACTATCCTAGTCTTCAACCTAATATGGGTTACTCTTTCTCCCTTCATTTAACAGGCCCTTCTCTCTCTGATAGTCCTGTCACATAATACATGTATGCAGTCAAAAGAACCATTTTTGCCATTTACAATAGGTATTTCCTTGATTAATCTATTCCATTTTAAAGGTTTAAGAAGATATTTGTAACAACTTTGTCCCTTAATTTACTTTCTGGTACACATTACCAAAAAAAAAAAAAAAAAAAAAAAAAAAAAGCCAACCAACCAGGCAAACAAAATTCTCTCCCTGAGAGAATCTGTGTTAAAAGAGGGGAAAAAGAAAGAACAAACCATGGAAAAACTTATGAAAACAGAATAATAGAATTGAAATCAAATCTCAGTGCTGCCAAATGTGTTTAAATGAAAAACTATTTTTAATCCCAGAAAGAATACTATACAGTCTACCTAGTGGGAACTTACTTTACCATGTTTAATGTAAGTGAAAATTATCAATATTAAGAAGGTTATATCTGTGTTGGGTTTTTAAAAAATTATTACTGATGAGAACAAACTTTGTGTAGTAAGAAACGAATCGATGCTAGAGGTGTTTAGAGAAGAAATAAAAGGGAAATGATTCTTTTATTTCTCTTTATATTTATTTATTTATTTCCAGTATAATGAACATAGTGTTCCTTTAATTTCAGGTGTCTGATACAGTGTTTCAAAAATTCTGTATGTCCCTCAGTGTTGATCACTATAAGTGCACTTTTAATCCCTTTCACTGATATCAATCATCCCCCCCTGCCCTGGCAGCCACAGATTTGTTCTCAGTATTTAAGAGCCTGTTTTGTTTCTTTGTTTGTCTTTTTTCTTTGTTCATTTGTTTCTTAAATTCCACATATGAGTGAAATCATATGGTATTTGTCTTTATCTGACTGACTTATTTCACTTAACATTATACCCTCTAGAATTATCCATGTTGCAAAGGGTAAAATTTCATTCTTTTTATAGCTGAGTAATATTTTATATATATATATATATATATATGCAATATGCCATATATATATGTTTATTGCAGCATATTTTTTACATTTATTACATAAAAAATCTTCTTTATCCATTCATTTATTGATGGGTATTTGCATTGCTTCTGTATCTTATTTACTGTAAATAGTGCTGCAATAAAAATAGGGATGCAGGTATTTTTTTCAAATTACTGTTCTCATTTTCCTTGGGTAAATACCCAGCTGTGGAACTATTGGGTCACATGGTATTTCTGTTTTTAATTTTTTGAGGAACTTCCATACTGTTTTCCACAGTAGCTGTACCAGCATGCAGTGCTGCCAACAGTGTTTGAGGGTTCCTTTTTTCCCACATCTTCATCAACATTTGTTGTTTCTTGTCTTTTTGATTCTAGTCATGCTGACAGGTGTGAGGTGATAGCTCTTTGTGCTTTTTATTGGCATTTCCCTGAGATTAGTGATGCTGAACATCTTTTCATGTGTTCATTGGCCATCTGTACATCTTCTTTAAAAAACTCTCTCTTCAGGTTCTCTGCCCATTTTTAATTGGAGTATTTGTGGGTTTTTTGGCATTGAGTTGGATAATTTCTTTATATGTTTTGGATATTAACCCCTTATCAGATATGCCATTTGTAAATATCTTCTCCCATTCCATGGGTTTCCTTTTTGTTTTCTTTTTTTTTTTTTTTTTTTTTTTTTTAAAGATTCCATTTATTTATTTGACAGAGAGAGATCACAAGTAGGCAGAGAGGCAGGCAGAGAGGCAGGCAGAGAGGCAGGCAGAGAGGCAGGCAGAGAGAAGTGGAGGGAGAAGCAGGCTCCCTGCCGAGCAGAGAGCCCGATGCGGGACTCGATCCCAGGACCCT
This sequence comes from Martes martes, assembly GCF_963455335.1. Classification (NCBI taxonomy): domain Eukaryota; kingdom Metazoa; phylum Chordata; class Mammalia; order Carnivora; family Mustelidae; genus Martes; species Martes martes. Next base: position 63,154,706 of record NC_137888.1, on the reverse strand, counting down.
GAGATCATGACCTGAGCCGAAGGCAGCGGCTTAACCCACTGAGCCACCCAGGCGCCCCTCCTTTTTGTTTTCTTGATGGTTTCCTTCACTCTGTAAAAACTTTTTATTTTGGTACGTGTTGCAGTGAGCACTGGTATTACATGAGTGATGAATCACAGACCTGCACCCCTGAAGCAAATAATGCATTATATGTTAATTAACTGAATTTAAATGAAAAAATAAAAAAAAAACCTTTGTATTTTGGTGTAATCTCAATATTTTATTTTTTATTTTCTTACCAAAAAAGACATATCTAGAAGAATGCTGCTAAGGCTGATATCAAAGAAATTAATACCTGTGTTTTCTTCTAGGAATTTTATGGTTTCAGGTCTCACATTTGAATCTTTAATCCATTTTGAGTTTATTTTGTGTATGGTTCAAGAAGGTGGTCCTGTTCCATTCTTTTGTATGTTGCTGTCCAGTTTTCCCAACACCATTTGTTGGAGAGATGATCATTTTCCCATTGCATGTTCTTGCCTCCTTTGTCATAGATTAACTGACCATGTAATTGTGGATTAATTTCTGGGCTCTCTGTTCTGTTCCACTTTATCTGTGTCTATTTTTGTGCCAGTACCATGCTGTTTGGATTACAACAGCTCTGTAGTGAATCTTGAAACCTGGGATTGTGATACCTTCAGGTTTGCTCTTTTTCAAGATTGCTTTGGCTATTCAAGGTCTTTTGTGGCTCCATTCAAATTTTAGGATTATTTGTTCTAGTTCTGTGAAAAATGCTGTGGGTATTTTGATAGGGATGGCATTAAATCTGTAGATTGATTTGGGAAGTATAGACGTTTTAACATTTATTCTTCCAATCAAGCATGAACTATCTTTCCATTTGTCTATGTCATCTCCAGTTGCTTTCATCATGGCTTCTTAGTTGTCAGGATATCGGTCTTTCACCTCCTTAAGTTTATTCCCAGCTATTTTATTATTTTTGGTATACATGTAAATGGGATTGTTTTCTTAATTTCTTTTTTGGCTACTTCATTATTAGTGTATAGAAATGCAAAGATTTCTGCATATTGATTTTGTATTCTGCTACTTTATTGAATTTATTTATCAGTTCTAGCAATTTTTTGGTGGCGTCTCCAGGGTTTTCTGTATGTAATACGTCATCTGCAAATAGTGAAAGTTTCACTTCTTCCTTACAATTTGTATGATTTTTATTATTTATTTTTTCTTTTCTGATTGCTGTGGCTAGGACTTCTAGTACTATGTTGGATAAAAGTGTGTGAGTGGACATCCTTGTCCTGTTCCCATTCTTAGAGGAAAAGCTGTCAAGTTTTTCCCCATTGAGTATGACAGCAGCTGTGGGTTTTCCATAAATGGACTTTTATTATGTGAAGCATGTTCTCTCTAAACCTACTTTGTTGAGAATTTTAATCTCAAAAGGATACTTCATCAAACTGTGCATTTTCTGCATGTCTTGAGATGATCACATAGTTTTTATCCTTTCTCTCACTGACATGATGTATCATATTCACAAATCAATGTACCATATTGATTGATTTGTGAATATTGAACATTCCTAGAAATAAATCCCACCTGATTATGGTGAATGATATGGTTGGATTTGGTTTGCTACTATTGAGGATGTTTGTAAAATAGGATGAGGATGTTATATAAACATCTATATTTATCAGAGATACTGGCCTATAGTTTTCCCTTTTTGTAGTGTCTTTCTGATTTTGGTGTCAGAGTAATGCTGACCTTATAGAATAAATTTGGAAGGGTTCCTTCCTCTTAAAAGGGAAATGAGTCCTTTATTTTCCCTTCTGTTGTGCTTTTTCGTTTTGATTCTCTCATTTCATGTGTACACTACCCTCACATCTTTGGGAAAAGTGCCATTCCCAACCACAAAGTCTGGATCTGCCCATAACCTTCATTTAGGTCCCCAAGAGACATGTCCTTGCAGAGTGGCTCTCTTCTCACACATTCAGCCTAAACCACCCAATTTCTTCATGATATAGGATTTCACTCTTTGGCCTCCTCCTACTTATCAAGTGCCTTGACAGTGTTCTTGAACTCAGGAGGGTCTTTATAGTCCATCAACAACAGATGCATACTTTTAACAAAATCAGAACTCATAACTCAATCTTCAAAATTGGTCTACCAGAGAGTAACTGTATTTACTAGATAACTTTCTCACCTATCTATTGGAAACCAAACCTTTGATACATTCTCTTCCCTCACTAATGTGTTCAAGGAAAGGATGAAATATATGTAGATCCTAAGGAAAACATACCAGTAGGCAACTATACTGGAATAGCAAGTTCATTTATTCTTGCTAATTATTTTAAATTACCTAAACTTCCCAATAGTAACAAAATTCTATCGTCATTATCCATCACTTGTTCTTGTCCCTTACAATTTGATGTACGTGTCTTTTTTTATCAGAAATAGACATGCTTACATTAACCTTATGAAGAAGCCCATTTATTTGAAACAGGTCTTGGTACCCATTCCCTAAAGCAGTTGCATTCACCAGCTAAAGAGCATATGTGCAGTTTGGGTTTGAAAAGATTGAGGCTAAGTTGCTGATGTGGGCAAGTCACACAGTCATCTCATAAAGCCTTAATTAAATAAACATTGTGCTTTCTTAATTCTGGTATAGTAAAATCTACAGCATCCCTTAGGAACATTTAAAATACCCAACAGAGCCTTAGCACCTCATTTAGCAACCATTGACTTAGGCCAGTGATTTGGATGGATAGTGTTTGGATTCAATTACTTTGAAATAAGGGAACAAATAGAAGTCAAGTTAATTATCATATTGCCTTAGTTGGGATGCTTTCTTTAATTTAGAAAAAAGGGATGGGAGAACAACCTATGATCAGCTCTATTCAGTAGGCTCTCAGATACCAGAGCCTTAACATTGTAAACAATAATTTTGTTGCTGGTGTCATCTCTGTTCCCTGGGAACAATGGCCTCATCATTCCTAGCACCAGCATCATTCCTCCTAAAGACTTCCCGGAGTGAAGACGCTGCTGTGATTTTCATACAATCCTGTCTAGTAATAGCATGGAGATTGAAATACCTGTTGACACAACAAGCTTTTGTATATGAATTTAATTGCCTTATTTACTTATGTACTGGAAGTGCTCAGTTTCCAGACAAATAGACCAGTTCAAATTCCAGCTCTGCCCCTTCCTATTTATACACTGAAAAAATTACTGGACATCTATATCCTTCTGAGTTTTTTTTTTTCCTGTAAATTGGGTTAATCAGACCTTAGGGATATTTTTATAGTGATTAATATAATGAAAACAATCTTGGCAATATAATTGGCACTCAATAAATCATAGCTTTTGAGGTTAGAATAGTGAGGAGTGAGAAGGAGAGATCTAAATCCTAGTGTAACTTGCCAAACACACACAAGCGCACGCATTCAGCTATGTACTCAGAGTTGGTGAGATAAAGCAGGAAATGAGCTAATCATTTACACAGTTAAGAACTTGGGGATCATGTGCCATTGGAGGCAAATTGGAGGTTAGTATTGCAAACAACCATCTTGATAAATAGGACATGGAGCTGAAATCAATAAAAAGGGATTCAATAAAAACAAATGTAAACTACACAAACAACCGTTCCGTGGGGATGGAGAGGTAAGCTATAATGAATGATAAATTGAGTGTAAGTCAACAATATGATGGTGCCATATAAAATCCCAGACACTGCTTTGGGGTTCATTAATAGGGAGAGCATGAATGCAATGAGAGGTAATTATTTTGCTCTACCAGCACTCTTTCGGCCTCAATTGGATAACGGTGTTCAGTATTTGTTCCTCTGGTGAAAGAGAATCATAGATAAATTTGAATGAGTTCAGAAGAGAGTAACAAAAATGATAAAAGCCCTGGAAAATGAGCTCTGTATAGCAACATTAAGGGAACCGGGCATGTTCAGACTAGAAGAAAGATAACGGAGGAGCAGGGTAACTACTAACACGTAGGAAAGATACTGTAAATGAGAGAAGGGATCGCTTATTCCCGCCAGTCACTCCGAGTTAAGTAAGGGTTGGGCTGCAGGAGATAAAACCTAGCTTAAATGTTAGACATAATTTTGTGAGTAAAGAGCGGTTGAACATGGAAACAAGGTGCTGTTTGTGATTATGAAACTTACTTATTAAATGATTTCAAAGTGTCAAACCTGGAATTCTCCCCTGATAATTTTGAGTCCGTGAAAAGGGCCCGATTCAGCTTATCCCCAACCCTATTTTATATGACAGTTCTACAAATAGGCCTTATCACACAGCGCCTCTGCTGACACAATGACAAACAGGCTCATGATCAATCTGTCTTTTAAAAGGTGTTCTTTATTATTTAAACATTTTACTTTGTTGGATGTTTTGCCTTAATTTAGGTGGTAGAAGTGATTTTTTTCCCCTTTAATATTTTCCTGCTGATTCCTCTTCTTTATAACCTTCCTTTTGTTAGATTGAGTTTCTGATAAAAATATAATGGTACTAAATGATGTGAGCAAGCGTTCTGAGTCAAAAAACTGTATAATGAGGCTTGCTTTATTTTTATAACTTCCTGGTTGAGCAGGTTCAGTGAACTAAGGTAAGTAAAGTACTCATTAAGGGCAGGTCGTGGGCTTCCAAATGCAAGACAATTAGGCCTTTTGTATTAGCCTTCGCTATACTTATGATCAATGTAGAATTAAATAAGCACCACCATGTACGATGTGAACTTAGACATTACTTCAGCAAGTTGAAAGGCAATTGCCTTTTTTTTTCTAATAAAAGGAGAACGACACCTGCATTTAATGAGACTATTTAGAGTTCCTGGCATAGAGTCGAGATTTAATAAACAACTATCCTTTCTGCTTATCCTTCTTTAAAAGCATTTTGAGTGTCACCTCTCTGCACAAACTCAGCAGTGGCCTCTGTCTCCCATGTTAATTTCAGTCTCATTGGAGCCACTTCCAGGAGCTCCATAACCTGACTCTGCTTCTCCTTTCCAGTCTTTGTTTATTTGCTTCTTAGTTGAATAGTTTTGTTGTCGATGTAGAGGCCATATTTGAAATAGTCAAAACCTAGAACTCTCTGGAGAGCAGGTCGCTGAGGAACGACCAACAGGATAAGATGTAGTTGTGCATACAGATGGTACACGGGAAGCTTAGACACGGGACTTAGGTGGCATTTTTAGGTCACTTACTTAATTTTTCCATCACCGTGCTTATACACATTCTCTTAGAGACATTAACTTCGGTATTCCACCAAGCTCCTTCACTGGGTACAGCTAGCAGGAGCAGTGGGAATGCACATTTATGATTGTAGGCTTTATGAGGCTTAAATACCGACACCTCTGATCTCTGAAATTGGTGTTTGGACTTTGTCTTTCTTATATTCCAGTTTGATTTCCCAGCAGATGTTGACTGGCTGCCTCAGTTACTGAGTTTCCCGTGAGTCGGTTCAGTATTTACTGACAGGATATCCTCTTTGTTGTCTGCCTCTTCTGCTAGGCTGTAAACTAAAAGGAGGAGGTCTCTGTCCTTCTGTTGCAACACTGTATGTAGAGAGCCTTGACCAGTGTCTGGTTATCAGTAACAAGTACAGAATATGTGTCTTGATTACTGAAGACTCTCTGACACTCAGCCTCACAAGCTGAGCCCTTGGCTCTAGCCTGTTTGCTGTGCCTAAACCGTTATCAACTGGCTGTTAAGACTTGTTTTATTCTTTGCTCACACGGGGCTTTTTCATTTCTGGTTTCACTGGGCTTTCTCTAGCACAGTTGACCCAAACCAAGAGTAAGAAACTCTATGTCTCACCTAGTTTCAAAAATTCGTTACTAACTAATTAAGGATGTACTCCTTTACTACAGAGCTTTCAACTTAATTGTAAAGTGGAGGTGACTTATGTAACCTAGTTTCAGTAAATAATTCAACTTCTCCAAACATTTTTTTTTTTTTAATTACAACTCATGTTACTATCCTCATTAGTTTTTCAGGTTCTTTCTGATTGGCTCATAATTCACAAATTGCAGTAAGTATAAGCGATGCAATTTCTTTTATTTATTTATTTATTTATTTATTTATTTATTTTGACAGAGACAGAGATCACAAGTAGGCAGAGAGGCAGGCAGAGAGAGAGAGAAGGAAGCAGGCTCCCCGCTGAGCAGAGAGCCCGATGCGGGGCTCAATCCCAGGTCTCTGGGATCATGACCTGAGCCGAAGGCAAAGGCTTTAACCCACTGAGCCACCCAGGCACCCCCAATTTCTTTTGTAGTAAGAACACATTCTCACTAGAAACCCCCAAATTTAGCTGTAGATATGAAATGTTTAATATCAATGCTAATAAGAACTGATGCCATAGGAGTTTCCTTATCATGTAGGGAGGATTATGAAACTTTAAAGATGGAATTTGCAAGTCACTTTCTCCCCCCATTCTCCCAGTTCATACATAAACATTTCTTATGTCATTCACTTTATATAGAAAACTGTAGCTTAAACCACCACCACCACCACCACAACAACAAAAAAAACCAAGACCGCTGAAGTACTCTGATAATTCTTGGCATAAGGGATGATATGGTACATGCAATAGTGAAAATAGGCGTATTTTACTCTCTAACATAGCAATTGAGAACTAAAATGCAGATAATGAAACTATTTGTTAAATAAAATGACATATGTGATTTATGAAGGTCTAAATTTATGCATGTCGCCAAAATTTAACTTGTACTTCAGTAAATTTCGGAATAATATTTGTTCCGTAGAATGTAATTATGGATTTTAATGGAATTTTGACATGCTAAGATTTTAATATGGTTTTAGATCCAGCCTAAATTCCTTTAGCCTGGAGGAATGTGTCCATTTAAATTATGGTTTTTATCTTCTTATGAGGGATAATTATTTTATTGATCCCCTGCGATATCCTATTTCATATTCAGTATGAAAGAATAAATATTTTTGTGATCAAAGTATTCCATTATTTTTAGAAAACCATGATTCCATTCTGTAATTCACTTCTGACATCAAAACCTGGAATATTAAATCAGTGCTTTTGTTTAAACATGATAAGAGCTTATTGGAATCCTAAACTCTAGTGTCTGTGTAGATAATTGTGCTTTTTTTTTTAGCCCTGGAGTTTAGTAAGCTTTTGATGAAAAATACAGCATGTAATTCATCAAAACATTGTATAGTGGTGATTTTCACCCCAAACAATAGTGATAGGAATATTAACTTGTATCTGTATATACTATATGTATTCGTTATGTATTAATTGCACACACACATACACACACACACAAATGCCTTGAGATAGTTAAGTATTCTCTCAGGTTGAGGGCTAAAGGTATAGAGGAACAGAGTTCCTGACTAATTCTCTTAATTCACACAGCAACGTAGTAAAGAAGGATAACTTAGAATGTTTTTGTTTTGTTTTGTTTTCCGCACACTATGGTCTTTTCTCTGGTATGAAGACAATTCAGCCTAATATTTAACAAGGTTTCATTGGTACAAACTCTGTTACAAAAATTTGATTGGTAACTTGGCCTATAATATTTGATACATACTCTTTATATATCATAGTTTACAGCTGAACTAAGACTGTGCTTTTTAGGATAATAGGTTGAATTGTGTAGATTGTGCTCTCAGAGAAGAGAACACAAATGCATCTGTAGTCATATAGTAAGCCTACCTTATTCAAATGTAAAATAAAATAAAATAGAAAAACAGAGCCAATTTATTAAAAAGGGATGATGCTCTATAAACCGACTAATTGGACATGGAAAGTTATTTGTTTAAAACTGCTAGAAATAGGCTTACTTTCTATTCCGTTTTAGAGTCATTGGATTCAGGGGAAGGGGGGCAGAGGTTGTCAGCACAACTAGCATTTGTGTGAGAAAAAACCAGGAATGAAGTGATCATCCTGGCCAGTGACCACTGTCACTAGCATTACTCTCATTTACCATTTCTGCTGCACTCTGTATTAGCAAAATGCTTTCCAGCTGTAACTCCTTTTGGCTATAAGAGATCATAAAAATGTGCAGTTCCAGCCCCACTCCATGAGGTAGGCCGTGGTAGTCATCTCCCTGCTGGTGTCCGTTTGATGGGCCAGTGGTTGAGGATGAAGACGAAGAAGAGTAAGAAAAGAACCTGGGAAAACAGAAATAAGACTTTTTAAAAAATGAAGCAGACAGTTGCAGAATAAAGCAACTCAAATGAGAACAAAATCCCATCAAAGAAAAGTATCTGGTGAAGAAATCTAATAAACTGTTGACACATACACACACACACACACACACACACACACACACACACACACAACCTGGGAATGTATTTGTATAGTAAGTCAGATGACACATAGTATTTTATTAAAGATTATTTATTTTAGAGAGAGTGTGTGTGCAGGAGTTGGGGGAAGCCAGAGGGAGAGAATCTTCAAGTGACTCCCCTTTGAGCATGGAGCCCACACTTGCCTAGCTGATCACACAACCCATGAGATTGTGACCTGAGTCAGGCCAAAACCAAGAGTCAGAGGCTAATCAACCAGCTGAGACACCCAGGCGCCCCACATAATATTTTAAAGTAGATATCCTTCCAAGGACAGCTAAAATGTTATCACTTACTTGAGTTTAAATTATCAGCCATTCATTAGAAGGATCAGGGGAATCTTTAAAAAAATAATTTGGGACCTATGTCTTTCTCTGCTGTAAGGTCATCAACCAGCATTGTCTGGTTAAGCCATTACTAAGTCTTTTATCCCAACACAGTGTATAAAAATTTTATAGTTACATTTGACTTTTTGTTTTCTTCATATGGCCTCTGTTTTAAGACTTTTCCTATTCTCAGGTAGATAATAAAGGTGTGATATCATATGAAATTAATTGCTTCCATCGTAAGTGAATAAAACGGGATCCTCTGGGTGAAGAGAGCAGGCCTAGCATTGCGAACAGTTGGGTTTCAGTTCTGCCTGAGTCACTTCTTAGCCCTGTGACTGCCAATGAGACTAACAACAGACTTAACACTTACAGGCCTCAGTTTGCCCATCTTTGAAACTGATGGCCTTTAAGATTTTTTTTTTTTTTTCTCTTACAAGACTTTCTTCTTCTAAACCCTAGTATATCATCATGACCCCAGTCTTGTGTTTGGATATGAATAATCTGCTTGTCTCTCTCTCCAGTTTACTTCCTGGACATTCAGCACAATGTGTCGATGTTTTAAGTACATGTATACTAGAACATGTGAAAGTTCGAATACTTAGTGTGTGCCTTAGTCCATTTGGACTGCTGTAACAGAAATATCATAGACTGGGGGGCTTAAACAACAAACATTTCTCACAGTTCTGGGAGCGGCCCAAGATCAAAGCAGTGACAGATTTAATGTCTGCTGAGGGCCTACTTCCTGATTCAGAGATGGTCATCTTCTTGTAGTGTCTTTTTTTTTTTTTTTAAGATTTTATTTATTTATGAGAGAGGGAGAGAGCGAGAGGAGAGCATAGTGGGGTGGGGGGAGGGCTAGACTCCCTACTGAGCAAGGAACCTGATGGGGGGCTCAATCCCAGGACCCTGAGATCATGCCCCAAGCCAAAGGCAACTGAGCCACCCAGGCGCCCCTTCTTGTAGGCTCCATAGGTGGTAGAAGGGATGAGGGAGCTCTCTCGGCATCTTTTTCCTAAGGATATTAATCTCATTAATGTGGTCTCCACCTTCCTGACCTAGTCACCTTCCGAAGACCCAACCGCTTAATACCATCACATTGGCAATTAGATTTCAAAATCGGAATTTCCCAGGGGCCCAAACGTTCTGCCCGTTGCAGTGGAGACTCCAGCTTTTCCCCCAGGGACGCATGACCATGCCATGACAATAAACCACAAGATGAAAGAGTTATTCTCTTTTCATGGCATTTCAACTATTTGATTATACCAAGCTGAGTCTTGGTTTGGTGCTAATAAGGCCTTAATACCTTTATAAACACTTAGGTGGTTTCCTCTTAGAAGGGGAAACGGACAAATGCAGCGTAGTCCTCAAGCTCAGAGCTTTCAACAGAACCTAAGCTGATGATAATACCGTTATTCTGTTTGTGGAGTACTTTCATGTTTGTTTATGTGTAACAAGTGATACTTATCTTCTGTGAATAGTTATAATATTTTCCAATTAAATATAGTTAGGTAAAAACGTATGTATTTAAAAGAAAATATTAAATAGTGCAGATGGTGTGCGAAAGTTGCAAGAATTGTGGAAAATAGGACGAAATTTGAGAAAAACTGGGCTACTCTGCATGTTCTCAAAATAGCCCGTTGTGTTACTCCTTGGCAAACATGTTGGACATTTTGAAATCCTGCTCGATAAATTTAACGAGGATATTCTTTCAAAATCTGAAGTGTTTTAACTCACTTTGGCTGTGAAATCATTGAGTCAGTGTTAAATAAGCTAAGTTTCTCGGAGCTCATGAAATTTGTAATCTTATTCTGATGACAACCATTTACATTCCGAAATCTATAACTGTATTTCAAACTGTGACAGCTTTACACCACACAATTTCGGCACAAACTGTCTCTTCCTTATAATTTCAAAAGCCTTTACAGCCTGGAAAGTTGATGTCTGTAAATTACTTTATAAGCAATGGATTCTGCTAGACATGAGAGAATTATGTAAATTAATAGTCTAATAGTAAACAGACTAAAAGGGCTTACATATTTTTGCTTGTGATAGCCAACTGTTTTTAGAAATAGACTTGCTTTAAATGTATATTGTATTATATTTAAATGATACCTTAAGTCAATGTTTTGTTTTGTTTTATTGTGGCCTTAAACTTTTCATTACAAATTATTATAGCCAAGGTGGAATTGAGCGAGACTGCAGTATTTATTCAAATATTAATGCATTCAAAAGACAGACAGATGCTAAAATATAGGGCGATCAACATATAGTCCTCGTTGTCATAAGTGCTTCCCATGAAGTGAAGGAACCAAATAAACAAGTGATAAAAAACAGTTAAGAAAATGCTTAGCAGTGCGTAATGGGGATACCCACATTTATCCATGAATTATGAGGTCCTGAAATACTTTTGATGTACTTAATGTTTATTCTAGGTCAGACTCTGAGTTTATAAAAACATAATGAAGTGATACACCCAGGCAAAATATAACTTTCTGAACAAGTCTGTTGGAACCTGATAGGGAACTCTGCAACATTTATCCTCTACCATGTGGGATGGGAAAGGACGTTGTAATATTATACAATGTTACCTTACTACTTTATGTTTAGCTTCTTTAATACACTTTAGAGTTTATAACAGGTTCCCATGTATGTTATTCATCTCATCCTTGTAATGCCCTAGTGAAAGAGATATCATCCCCATTTCCAATTTTATAAATGAGTAAACAAATTCCACTAAAGCTAAGTAACTTGACCACTATTATGTAGAAACTGACAGCAGCTGTACTTGAATCTAGGTCTTTTCACTACACTGATGTTGATTCTATTAGTGCAGAATGTCAAAAGTAGATTATCCAGTGAATTTTCCCTTGATTTTATAAATGAGGAAACTCATATCTAGAAAAGATGTGCAATTCATCCAAAGCCACGTTCCTGGGTATTGGAGAAGACACATGCATTTAGGGAATGGATACTTATTCTAAAATCTGATATGCTATGAGTAATTTGAGAGGAGTTACCTGAAGTCCTAATTCAAATATGAAATAGAAGCAATGCCTTGGAAAGATCACTGGATGGGACATCAAAAGACCTGGATTAAGTTATGCCATATTTTATACTATCTGTGGATACTTTGGAAACAATTATTGCTTTCCCTTTTGCAGGATCTCTATTAACTTCACTTGCTAGAAGAGAGGAAAAGGCACCAAGTGGTGATACGTAGCTTTTCCTCTAAGTGAAGGATTATAGAGCTACCTTCCACAAGGTCACACATAGAGGGATGAATGGTTATGGATGGTTCCGTAACATCCAGTATCCAAAAGGAGACCACAGTGCTGGAATGAACAGAAGGACTATATTCATAAATTGCTGGAACATTTGTGCATCTCTGTGACTGTCAGTTTCCTTACCCAGGTTTCATCCTGAGTGGATATTGGCAGTAAAAATAGTTAAGTATAAGAAAGAATTAACTTGTATTTTGAAGACATTAAGGAAATGGAACTTTCTGTACTTTTCAGAATTAACTTTGTCCTTTCCTTAACTTTCCGCAATTGAGTTCCCTTAGTTTCCCTGGTAGTACATTGTGTTCGTTTTCTAGGGCTGCTCTAAGAAAGTACTGCAAACCAAGTGGCTTAAACAATGGACTTTTATTGTCTCACAGTCCTGAGGCTAGAAGTATTGGATCAAGGTGTGTGCAGGTTTGCTTCCTTCTGGGAGCTCTGAAAGAGAATCTGTTCCATTCCTCTCGCCAAACATCTTGTGGTTTGCTGGCAATCTTTGGCATTCCTTGGCTTATGAAAGCATCACTCTGATTTCTGCCTTCATCTTGTCCTGCCATTCTCTTTGTGTGCATGTCTGTGTCCAAACTTCCCATCTTTATAAGGACACCATTCGTATTGGGTAAGGGTTCACCCTAATGGGCTTCATCCTAACAAAAATTACATTAGTAATGACCCCGTTTCCAAATGAGGTTACACTCTGAGGTACTGGGGGTTAAGAGGTCAATATATGAATTTGGGGGTATTATAATTCATCCCAAATTCAACCCCTTATATGCCCACTTTGCTAAGCAAATCATTGCATGTGTACTTGATAAGTCTAACAGGGTTACAGTAGAGAAACCAGAACCAGTAGGCTCTGTGTGTGTGTGTGTGTATGTGTGTATACATACACATATACACAGAGATGAAAGGGGAGGGGAAAGATTAATTCATAATACAGTTATAAGAACTGTATTAAGTTATGTTAATACAGTTAATTGTATTAACCTATAAGTTAAGTGTCATAAGTTAATACAGTTAAGTTATAACTGTATTAAGTTAACTGTATTACAGTTATAAGAGCTGTATCTGTGAGTCTGAAATCCTTAGAATAGGCCATCACAGGGAACAGTTTGGAAACTCTAGGTCATGAGCTGATGCTATCATCTACAGGGAGTTCCTTCCCCAGGAAAACCTCAGTTGTACTGTCAAGGTCTTCAACTGAATGAGTCAGGCCCACCTCGATTATCCAAGATAATCTCCTGTGCATACAACCAACTGATTGTAGATACTGATCACATCCACAAAATACCCACACACCAACGCCTGGAGTACTGTTTGATAAATAATTGAGTATGATAGCATAGCCGAGTTGACCCGAAATCTGTCCATCACAGTACCTAACAGGAAGGGAGGCAAGAGGCAACTGCATTATTCCTCAGACCCAAATGAACTGAGGGCAATAATCTCAGACACGGTATCAAATAATGTGGACTGACTGGCCCCTGTTTGGGAGGTGGGGTGTGCACAAGGTGTGTGTGCTGTTTTGTCACAGTTCAGGACCGTTGGTGTGTTTTTCTTTTCTAACACAGCCTCACAACAACCTCTTCTCTTCCAGTGTATATCATGAAGCTCTAGCTTCATCCTTCCAATTCAATCTTGTGTTCTCTGAAGAAAAAATGCCCAAAGCAATTTTCACCCCATCACACACTGGTAATCATTTTATTTTTCTGATTATGTTTCCTTCTCTCTTCTAGCCCTTTGGTAAATTACGCAGGGACCCTTTATTCTCATTCTCTCTTTTTCTGTCTCTCTGTGTCTCTATGCTAAGTGCCAGCTGTCATTGCTTGGCAGATAATTACCATTTTACAAACAGTATTTAGGGAAATGACATCAGTTTCTGAATGTACGGCTGTCATGGCTTATTCACAGGGCTTTCCTCTGTTAACCACCTTCTCTGTGTGCAGGCTGAGTGGGAGCGGTGGGGATTAAGGGGAGGGGAAAAGGGAAGACCCCTTGGCTCCAACGTGGTGGAGAACAATTGCATCCCATTTGTCACTGTTAGTCTGACAACCCTCATTTCACTCCTCCCAAATTCCCCCTGCCATATTCTGTTGTTCATGGATAAATAAATGATTGCTTATACGAGTTCAGGGGACTGGCTCCCCCATTTGCAGTTTTTACAGCTTGAAGAAGCAGGTGGGTTGAAAGGCAGGAAGTTCTTGTTCCCGTCCCTGATGATAGTATCTCCTGAGTGACGCAGGTCTCTCTTTTATTGATGTTCTTGGTCGTGCTGCTGGATGAAGAAAAAAAAAAATCCTAAAATATTATAAAATAGAAAATGTGTTTGTTCAAATCTCTTAAATTAGTTTAGTGATCTGCCTCCCAGCCAATGTTGGTTTAAGATTCTGTTAAGTGCATAAGATTGAATAAGAAACGGACTAAAAACATAAACGACACTGATTAGCTTCACTTTAGGGGTCAACTGGTGTCGTGAAAATAGCACTAAATTTCAAGGAAGGTCCCTGCATTCTGTTCTGGATTCATTATTAAGAAAGGTAAGCCATTTGGTCTACACAGTCCTCGTTTTTCCAGTGTAAGTAATAATGATCCTTGATAATGACTTGTTTGTGTTAGGCACCATTCCAAGTACTTTATGCATGTTAATTACTTAACCTCTTAATCACCGTATGGATATATTATATATATACATATTCTAAAAAAGAGGAAATGGAGACACACAGAGGTTTCATTACTTGTTAAGTGGGTTTGAACTTACGTGGTGTGGTTCTAGAGATAGACTCCTGGCCACTGCAGGGGATGCTGATCTCAGCATTTTCAGCCAGGGTAGAGGCTGCAGTGGGGTTGGCCTCAGAGAGCATGGGTAATAATTATTCAGAAGCCTTTCAAACTGCGTCACCTCTGTTTTCCGCACTCTCTACCTCTGTGATCGAGGTTGTGATACTCTTCCCAAAGAGCAATATCACCAGAGGGGAGGGCTGTATAATTTGGAAAAGCTTACTCCTGCCAGGAGGTATAACTTAACTATCATAGTAGAGAGTTCCTAGTCCTTCTCAGGCCCGAGAGAAAAGGATGCTATAATGGCAGCAAACTGGGCTGAATAGCTGACACTTTGCAGATTTGAATTACAATTTTTATTGAGTCGGAAGTGATCAGAATGAACAAGTTTAGTGAGTTCAAGCCTATGGCAAATCATTTGGTGCCTTCTTACAGTAGGAAATAGAAGCGGTTTCCAATTCATGAATTGCCGAATTACCTAGAAAGATCTCTTTAATAGGAACGGTTCCTTAATCCCTAAGTCCCAGTCGGCTGGTTGCTACCCATCACAGATGGGTATGTTCTCATTTTTGATTCTACTGGAATTCCACATTGGCTTTCTTCTCCACCACAGCTATCCCTTTTCTTCCCTCCTTCTTCCTCTTCCTTCTCTGTGATGGAAGTGTAGCCAGGATTGCCCCAAAGGTAGATGTGCTTCTGTGCTTCACCTAGAAGAGAGAATGAGTTTGATATAGAATCAGTATGATACAATTGGCTTTAGAGTTTCTGTTTCCATGAACATTGTATCTCAGTGATATGACAGGAGGGTCTAAGTTGGATGCTATGGAGAGAACTTCAACCCCAAGAAAGCCAGTGAGTGGTTCGACAGACAATATATAAACCTGGGGACCTAGGAGGCTTCCTTTCCAATTCTGATCCTGCCACTTTCTGGTCTTACAACCTTGAGTAAGTCATTTAACATTGACTTTTCTCATCTGTTCACGTGGAGATAATTTCTATGGGGTATTGTTATGACAAAAAGAGGTAATATGCCTTGCTTATGTTGGAACTCAGTGAAGATTAACCATTATTATCAATCATGCTTTTATAAGACTAACTTCTATGGGAAAATATAGAGTCACTTTCCAAATAAACAACTTCCATCATAGTATTTATAAGAATTATTTTACAAACGGGATTATTCATACATTGTTGCAAAATATTCCTTTATTTAGTTTCTTTGTCCACGTGTATGTGGGTATGTGTGTGTGTGTTTGTGTGTATTTTTTTTTAAGATTTTATTTATTTATTCGACAGACAGAGATCACAAGTAAGCAGAGAGGCAGGCAGAGAGAGGAAGGAAGCAGGCTCCCTGCTGAGCAGAGAGCCCGATGCGGGGAGATCCCAGAACTCTGAGATCATGACCTGAGCCGAAGGCAGAGGCTTTAACCCACTGAGCCACCCAGGTGCCCTGTTTGTGTGTATTAAAGATATATGAAGTAGGGTACCTGAATGGCTCAGTCAGCTAAGAGTCTGCCTTCAGCTCAGGTCATGATCCCAGCAAGTCCTAAATCAGGTTCCTTGCTCAGCAGGGAGACCATTTCTCCCTCTCCCTCTGCCTGCTGCTCCCCATGTTTGTGCTTTTTTTCTCTCTCTCTATCAAATAAATAAATAAATAAAATCTTAAAAAATAAAAAAAGATGAAGCAAATAAATGACTCTGGTCCAAGCCACTGAGTTACATGTCATGATTCAGAGTTTATTTACATCCTACATGAAATTACTCATATTTGGGGCACCTGGGTGGCTCAGTCGGTTAAGCTTCTGCCTTCGGCTCAGGTCACGATCCCAGGGTCCTGGGACTAAGCCCCACATCGGGCTCCCTGCTAGGCGGGGAGCCTGCTTCTCCCTCTCTGACTCCTCCTGCTTGTGTTCCCTCTCTCACTGTGTCTCCCTCTGTCAAATAAATAAATAAAATCTTTAAAAAAGGGAGAAATTACTCACATTTGACACTGAGGTAGAGGATTGGTGAAAAGACCACATACACAGGTGTACACACACACAGACACACACAAACACACACACTGCTTCCATTTCTGAGCCATCTTAGTGTAACCTTTCTTTTGAGCTACAGTTCTCGTTTGGCATCTCTTTTCTGTCAGTGAAGAAAATGGCCCCACAACACACACACACCGAGGACCTCGAAAGACAGAGAGAGCCCCAAAATGGGCTTTTCTAGACTTTTTCCATTAACACATAAACAGGTATGGATTTATCAGATTAGCCAGTTATATGGAGGTGTTGAAATGTGAAGCAGAAATAAAAATGGCCGTTGGGCGTTGGGAAAAACAGCATTTGCATGAAAGACAAACTGCCTCTCTCAAACTTAGCCTGGGCTGGTGAGACTACAAGCCTAAATCTAATGCTTTAGGCATTCGTTATCCACAGATTCAAATTCTCTGTTTATAACATTCCATATTATTAATATATGACTCAATAACAAAAGGTCATAAGGTGTTTTGGCTAAAAAAAAATTCCCTCTGATAAAATAGGGTGTCTCCATTCTGATGAAATACTTCTCTGGGTAGATAGTTTTTACATTAATGCTGTGACTATAGGGGGGGAAATGAGATACAAAAATAAAGTTATTATTTATTTATACTCCATCTTGTTTTGAGGAAAATTTAGAGTAGAAACTAAGGTAATTATCTGATTATGCAAGCAAAACCAGAAAAGTAAACAATCCAGATCTTAAGAAAAGGAGACCTTCGCATGTATATATAATTTGTGTGTTTGTGTTTGTACATGTATATTATAGATTTCAATTTTGGCATTGTATTGCGTATACTTAAGTATAGAGAAACAAAATTGGATGAATACAAATTATGAATGACATGGTAAATTATCTTCTGCTGTGATCTGAAGTAGGTCATCTAGCGTAAAGTTGAGAGAAGACAAGGCTATGGTAGGGGGAGGCACTTTTAGGGAGAGGGGAATTTCCTTCCTTTCTCCTCTTCCTCTGGGAATCCATAGACCATCTCTCCTCACATACCCATCTGTGCTACCCAATCCAGCAGCCACTTGCCGCATGTGGCTACTAAGTACTTAAATATGGCTACTCTAAGATACTCTACAAAATGCACACCAGATTTCTAAAATTTCCTATGAAAATTTATACTACCTCATTGATACTTTTGTATTGAATATATATTAAAATAGTACTTGATATGTATTAGGTTAAATAAAATAGGCTTATGAAAATTAATTTACTTGAGTATATTTACTTTTAGTCTTACCACTAGGAAATTTAAAATTATATACCCGCCTCTCATTGGTTACGAGCTACATATTTCTATTTAAGAGTACTGGGCTAGATCTAGAACATCATGAAAGATTGTTAAGTGATGGTGTTAAAGAGCCAGAACATTTCTGTTGTGGATTTGATGGGAGTCAAGCTTCCATCTTGGTGGGAGAGGATAAAGGGATTTCTTCATCATTATCATACAGATCTAATTAGCTGAGATATACTTTTGCCAACTTCAGAGCCCATGGTTAGATATGTCGAGGAAAAGGGGAATGGATAATATGGAATTCTGCATGTTATCCATTTCACAGGGCATATCCATAAGTGAAAGAAAACTTAAGCAAATGATTTCACCTGCAGAATTTCCATTTCTTTCTTCAGAGAGAATTCATTGTGCCTAAATATTACTGCATTTGTTATTGCTGACTTTTCCATCCTAGACAGGGAGTGGTGATTCCGTTGGGCCAGTGTTCCTCAAAGAAGTTGTAGCTGCTGAAAAGAAATAGTACACCTTTTGCATTTGGAGCACAACTCTTTGATTTGGTGGCGAAGCTGACGTCGTTTATTTTCTGTCCCAGATGTGCCCTCTCTTGATGGCTTAGTTACTTCACTTCTCTCAGCCTTGTTTCCTCATGTGTTCCAAACTCTAATATTTGATAATCCTGTGCAATACACTGGAACACTTTTGTGCCCATTTGTAATTCACCTCTACCTCGTTCAGTAAAAAAAAAAAAAAAAAAGTACATGCAAATCTGCTCACCCACCTATCTTCTGCTTGTTGTACATCTTAAAACCACAAAAACAGTGGGAACCTAATTCGCTCAGAGGTTTTATGGTTAAAGAAAGCGTGTCTCGGTGGTCTCTTATTCACCCCTCATCCTCATCCTCTAAATTGGGTCTGAACTGGTAACTATGGCAACACAAGCCCTAGAAACTTGCTATGTCTTCTTTAATACATCCTACTTTGAGAAACCTATAAAAACAATATTTCTGTATGGTGCCAGGGTCCAACTCATTTTAATCTAAGATGGATGCCAGTTAGAAAAGAAAGATCCATCAAAATAAAATTTAAAATACATATGTATACCTAAACCTTTAGGAAACTAGGTCCTAGGTACAGTAAGGAGTAAGAAAGGAACTGCTGTATTAGAGAGAGACCCGCGGGGCTGTCAATCTACAAGTGTTTGGCAGTGGGAAATTTCCTTGGAAAAGAGAAAAATCTCCAAGAGATTTAAAGATCCTATTGAAATTCACACTGCAAATTGCCATTCCCCACAAAGGCCCTTTAAGCTGAGACAGTGAATGAACACAAGTCTCCGTAACTGGGCCAGTGCTGACAGCCTTGGCACCACTCTTCATATTCCAGCAGCCTCTCCTGTCAGCTGCAGAGCCTGTGGAACCGTCAGAGGCCCAGGGAGAGGCAGGCCGAAGGTTTTCTCAGGGCCTTGTGAACTCCTGGCTGAGCTACAAGCTAAGATGTCCCTTCAATCAGATTCCCTCTATATTTAAAATAAATAAATAAATAAAATTAAATTTAAAAAAATAGCTGATTTCAAATTCACTTTTGGATTTAAAATCTATTATGTCCTCCACTTGAGTTCTTTGCACACCTGAAACTCCCTTTAATCATCTTCTACCAGCATTCGAGTACCACTGGTGGATTGACCAGCAAGATTGCTCTTTATGGCTAAATGCCACCTGAGAGCGGCCTGCTTTTATTGCTTTCCTCATCAAGTCTTTCTGTTTTCAGCTCTCGGTCCATTCCCTTCACACACACCCCCTTTGAAGTTTCATCCCATTGGCCCTGGCATATGTCTTTATACTCCTTATTTCGTTGTTCAAAATGTATGTGGAAGCGCTAGATGGGGCCCCAAGAGAGGTGGCCTCAGTTCTGGGTTTTCTGCATTCTCTATCCATGACATTGAAAGGGAATGCTTTGTTCTTCTTTCCGTCTGACCAGGATCTGGTAAAAATTGTTGGGATATAATTGATCAGATCCTGGATGACAGTGCAGTTGACTAGGACTGAGCCCGTGGAGAGAGCCCTCAGTTAGGGATTAGGAGATCTGATGACTTGTGCTGGTTCCCAAACCTAAAAACAGACATGAAGCAAAAAATGGAGGACGCAGGAGTAGCTGAGATAACATAGGGCTGAACATACAAACTTTGCCGCAACAATCAAGGTTAAATACAAGGCAGATTTTTAAATTAAAATTATTTATATTTATCTAAAATAATTTGTTATGCATTTATGTATGATTCTACACATGCATCATGTGTAGATCTATTTTTTTTTTTTTTTTAAATGCAGTCACATTTCAGAGCCTCGCACCTGCCTGGCCAGAGTTCTTTCACTGAGGCCGCAGACTGGCAAGTATAATAATGCATGGTCCCAGGGAAAGGCCGATGTGGCAAGCGCTGGGGCTCGGGAGATCATTAGTCACTTAGTGAGATATTCCATGCAAACCTCTAAGGCAGTCTCCATTACGGATTTCTAAGCAACAGTCTCCAGCTACATATTAGGAATGACATCCCTAGGGACAAGCGAGTCTAATAGGTTATGGATATGTCAAGATGTCGGTAGCCCACCTAACAGTTGCTGCAGGGAGTGCCAGCCACCTTCCTCCATAAAGAACAAATTACTAACACTCTGGAGGCTTTTTTTTTTTTTTCCTCCCCCCTGTCATGCTTACTGGAGGGAAAGCAACATCCGGCTCAATACAAATGGTTCTGTGCAAAATCTCTCTCTTTTGAAGTCATTTTGGAAGTATAGAACTTAAGTTTGTGTGTATGGCAGACCTAATTATTTCCTTTTGCACTGTGATTGTTGAAGCATCTCATTTTTGGAATGGATACGACTCTAAACAGTTGTCTGTAAAGTGAGTTTTGCCAATTCTATATATGAAATATTATTTTCTCCATTATGTATCATTTAAATTAAGTTTAATTCAGCAAACATTTTCTGAGGGCCTATTACATGCCCAGCACTGTGCTGAATGTATGGGCTTCAGAGATGAATGAGATGCAGCTGTTGCCTTCAAGAAGCTAGCAATCTAGCTGGAGAATCAGACCTCTCAGAAATTAACTCTGGCAGAATGCGCCGCATGCTAGAACGGCTGTATGAAAAAAAATATAGAAACGAAAGGGAGAAAGTAATTAATTCCACTCCGATGGGTCAGGGAAACCTTCACAGAAATGAAATGGGGGCTGGACTTTTAAGGATGTTTTAAGATTTTTCCAAGAGTATAGAGTAGGATGAGGCAGTCCAGGCAAAAAGAATGCGGAGCGGAAGGCACAAAGACAAATCGCACAAGCGTTCATGCAGTGGGGGAGAAAAGAGAAAAAAACAGAAAAGTGCTGTCTCTGCAATGAATGGTAGAGGATTAGCAGCACAGGGGAGATTCTGAGCATCCTTGTCTGTGTCCTGTCACATGGCAACCAATGAGTCTCTTAAGACGGGGGGATGCCGTATTAGATTGCTTTCACAAATGTAACGCTGATGGCATATGGACAAAACCAGATTGAGGGAAAAGACTAAAACCAGAGAAACTAATCTGTAGAAATGATGTGGTTCTGAAAGAAGGGGATGGTAGTAGGGATGAAGACAGGAGGAAAAAAAAAAGGCCAGAGATGTTTGCAGCCTTGTGTGGAAATGACTTGGTTACTGAATGGATTGGTGAGAAAGGAAATCTAGATTTCCTGGCTAGGATAATTGGGTGCATGCAGATTTTTTTTTTAAGTTTTTTTTAAAAGATTTTATTTATTCATTTGACAGAGAGATACAGAGAGAACATAAGTAGAGCAGCAAGCAGAGGGTGAAGGAGAAGCAGGCTCTCTGCTGAGCGGAGCATGCAGGTGTTTTTGATGGAAATTTACAACACTAGAGGAAGGAATACTCACCTTTGGAGAGAAAAGACATTTCATTTAGTCGTGGATATTTGTAGTTTGAGATGTTTGTGAAATATCCAAGTAAGGGGGTCTGGTAGGAAGGTGTGGAAATCACGAGACGGGGCAGCACCAGAGGCACAAAGTTGGGAATCATCAGCTTATAGGTGGCAGTTGCAATTCTGGTAGAAAATGGCATTACCAAGGGTGAACTTCTCATGAGGTAAAAAGAGATAAGGACTTGGAGAACTCTGGTACACCCCACTATTTGAGGGGCAAATGGAGAAAGGGGATGAGTGGAATATGATGTCAAACAGGAATCAAATATAGAAGGAAAGCTCAAAAAAGTATGATTGGAGCCAGGTACAGAGAGCATATCACAAAACTAGAACACAAGGGAGGTGGGGTTCATTTTTTGTTACATCAGCTTAGGTAACTGAGGCAGTGTGGATTCAGGAGAGGGGAGTGGCTCAGAGGCAGACAGACCTCGACTTTGTTTCTCAACTTATCAGTTGTTCTCTGTAGAATCTTAGGAAATGGTTTATCTTCTCTGAACCTGTTTCTTCATCTGCAAAGAAGGGTTTATCATGAGGATGACTCGGGAAAAAAGTATATAAAGCACCAGGAAAAGGTGACATATGGAGTAGACAACTGGCAGTGGTAGTTCCTTCTAGCACCAAGGAGACAGCAGAGATTGTGTGAGAAACAAGTGAGTCTGAACATCAAGGTCAGAGAAGAACTGAGATAAGAATCCGGGTGAAGGAGCGCTAAGCCCTTGGGGCTTCAGGAAAATGCCCAGGAAGCCAGAAGGGTTGTTGCTTCTGCTTTTAGCAGCAGAGGGGACTCTCTATGATCAGTCTGTGTTCCCCAGTCTGAGATATTTGTTGACTATATGACCCCTAGCCCCTGGCCATGTCAGTATCCACCCAAAGTGTTGAGATATAACAAGTCAACAGGTGTGACTGAAATTCTTCTTGAGGTCCCAGTCTTGGGCTAGGTTCTGGGGGACACAGAGAACTTAAAGTGGGTCCTGTCCTGGAACTTAGAAGATAGTGGGAAAAAATACGGATATATAGACAACATTGAGGAAATTATACCAGGCTCAGGGATTTGTATATAATGGTGAATTAGGTATGAGGAGGAAGAGGGGAAGGCAGACAGAAAGACTTAAGGAAGTTAATTTTCAGAAGTTCAGAGGAGAAGGCAGATATACCTCTAGGTCAGAGACATTAAAATGGTAGACTGAATGGGAGAATTCAAAATTCATATTCTAGCTCCATGAACACAAATATTACGGCAAAAAGCCAAAAGTGAAGACTTCAAAAGACATCTAAATGGCTGCCTCCATCTTCCAAAGGAGCTACCAGGCATTGCCTTCCTTTGTCCTGATACAATGGTCAAGCTGCTTGGGCTCTTCCTCCTTATACCCCTCTCATATGTCTCCAACAGTTCAGGTTTTATCTGCTTCTTTTATTTATTTTTTTAAAGATTTTATTTATTATTTGACACAGAGAGAGAGAGATCACAGGCAGAGAGGCAGGCAGAGAGAGAGGGGGAAGCAGGTTCCCCGCTGAGCAGAGAGCCCGATGCGGGACTCGATCCCTGGACCCTGAGATCATGACCTGAGCCAAAGGCAGAGGCTTAACCCACTGAGCCACCCAGGCGCCCTTATCTGCTTCTTTTAATGGCAGTGTTTCCTTCTCAGTTCAAGAAACTTAAAAGAAAAAAAAAAAGGAAATTAAGGGGAAAAAAGAACAAGATCCAAAGCTCAAGAGAAAAGCCTGATGAGGAGCCATTTGCAGAAATACTGAGGCTCCAAAGCCTCAGAGGCCATGAGCTGCTTATAAGTCTGAAGTGAGCCTGAGTGGGTGCAGCTGAGGGAAATTAGTGTCTCCTGATGCACTTCATAGCACTTTGAGAACAAGCAGGCTATTTACATAAAATGGGAAGAGGCCCCTTATCCATGTCGCGGGGTGCTCAGGCACGCTGGAGGCAGAATGTTCCTGAGCCTTTGCCATTTACAGGGTCTTGAGGCTACATGGGGGTAGATTTAGTCCCCATGCCATGAAACAAATATCTGAGGGGCAAATGCCCAGAATTTATGAGCTTATTGCCGTTAACTATATATAAATATCCCCAGAGTGATATAAATAATGTGGTAGAACAAGCTCTGGTTTAAATCCTGGCTTTAGAGCCTACTGGCTTTGTTGTTTAGAATAGTTAGTCCCACGTTTTTAAGACCCCATTTCCTCATTTCTTATGCAAAACTTTGTCACAGGGTTTGTGTGAGGAATCTGTGGGATAATGTATTTGAAGGTGCCTAGCACAGATATTGGCATATAGTAGATGTTTAATAAATATTTGTTGGTATGATATAAAATAACTCTTCCAAGACCTTTCATGCTGACATTTGCTGACTCATGTGCCCCATCGAAAAGCCAGTGAATCCCAAATTACAATCTCTAATCTAAACTTCTTTCTGAAGTTCAGATTTGTATTTCACTGCCTACTTAATATCTTGCTAGAATATCTAATGAATACTTCAGAGTTAAAATACCAAAACCTCAACTACTCTTTTTCTCCATAGATCTTCTTCCATTTGGCTCTGTATCATAGTTGGTGGTAAATCCCTTCCAGTTGTATAATCCCAAATTTAAGATCTCTTGCCCTCCCCCACCCCATACAGCCTGTGAGAAATACCACCATATCTTGCAGCTCTGTCTTCAAAGTATGTCGAGAATTTGACCACCTTTCTGTATTGGTGCTGCTGCCATCTTTATCTGAGCTACTATCCGTACTTGTCTGCAGTACTCCAAGGGCTTCCTAATGGACTGCTCTGCTTTAACTCTAAACTCCCTAAGGTTACCCTCAACAGAGAAGTCAGTGATCTAGTTCAACATAGAAGAATATGCATTAATCATTCAAGTCCAAATGCAAACTCCTTATAGATGTGTGCTTTGCTTCCCACCCCCAACCCCCACTTTTGTTCTTTCTTTTGTGAAGGTCAGGAATGAGTGAATAGCGAGATATATAGAAAATCGAGGTATTAAAGGTTTTCATGAGAAGACCTGAGGAAAGAGGCACCATAAATTGAATGTTGCCAAAAAATAAAAAGGAACATGAAAACTAAGAAAGGATCACATAGTGTGACTACTATGGAACTACCAATGACTGAAAAATGCAGTCTCAAAGGAAAAGTGAAAGGACACAAGTTTATGAAGATTTCCAGATGATGTGACAAAGTTAAAAGAGAACCATCTATAAATTATTTTTCTGAAGTTTGGCATAAAGGGAGTGGCAGAAAAAAAAATGTCAGTTCAAGTACACCCTGTATACATTTGGACCAGTAGCATCTTCAAAAGAGAAATGTGCCTGTGGAAAATTGCCGGCAGGTTCAGAATTCTCTGAGCTTTCCTTCCTACCCTAAGCTCCAGAGCATTTTATCGTGTTTCATTCTGTCCTCTTTGTATGTTTTCATGGTTTAGCGGCACTGTCTGCATGTGGTCTGCTGGTCCCTTTGCCCTCAGAATTACCTTGGCTCCATTTTCTACAGCCTGTGTGCTATCCACCTGCCATCCCACATTCCATTCCACTCCACAACACCCATGACCAGTTTAGGCACCCCAGACCTCAGCCCTACTCACTGCCTTAGACTCCTGCTTGTGGAGGATTTCAGTCAGCTGTGAGTTGAGGGAATAATTTATATTCCATCTTTTGAGATGAGCACAGCCTGCAGGCGGAAGGAAGTAGCTGGCAGAACCCAGGAGACTGACAATGCAAGAGGGAGAGAGTTACCGATAGGAGAAGGTGATACAGGAAATGGGACATGGGATCAGGAATGCAGGTGGAAACTGAACATGAAACTCGGGCTACAAACCCAGGGCCTTTACAGCAGGTAACTCTTCAAGGCTCCTCAGCCAAATCTCTAGGGTCTCTCCAGCCACCAGAGCAATCCTTAAGCCCAGTCATTCGCTACTTTGACCTCTCTCCTCTCTCACTCCCCCTCCTCCTACCTACTCGCTGACTCAGGCTTATCTGGCTGGACCCTGGCTCAGCTTGTTCTTCCAATTAGAAGCTGGAGGTTAGCAAAGTCCCAGGTTCAGTGACACCAATGTTTTTTTTCCATTTCTGTTTGCCATGCCATTAGTGGCAGCTTCAAGCTGAGCTGAAGACATTCTAAAGAGTCATTGTTCTTCTCCTAGATATATTTTAAACGTGAGCAGAGGTGAGAGGATATCTTTTTTCCTCATCCCCAAGCCAATGACTTCCCTTTTCACATAAGCTGAGCTTCAGAAAACGAAACAAAGAGCAATAACAGTTTCCCTTTGCTTCTGCTGCTGGACCATTTTATGACCAGGACATTACCTAAAAGCCTTTTGTGATTATGAAATACATTTCTAGTTGGAGTTTTTTTTTTCTTTCATTTTCGACTCCCTTCATTAGCTGATTGTTGCTGCCAAAGCAATTTAGTCCTGGACACACTTTCACGGAAGACTCTTGAGTTTCCTTTTCCTCTCCTCTCAATGATCACTTCCAGTAAATGCCGTAATTAAAATGCACAAATTAGCTTCATCAGAAATCATCACATCTCAAGATTGAAGTTCAGAAGTGTCATGCTTTAGAATTGGAAATTGTTTCCCTACTGTTACACATTTTCAATCATATTTTTTGTGAGAATTGCACTTTACACCAAATATAAACTTCACCATACTGTAAGCAACAGTGAATGAAGTTGACATTTTTTGTTATTGTTTGTCCACGGTATTTTATATATGGCAAATTGCAAGTAATTAGATGGAATTTTTTAGCCGTAGGAATTATTTACTTCTCCTGGAAATCCCCTCAAGTCACTAGCTGTCCCATTGATAAAACTTGATTTTTTGTACTACCACTTTGAAGTCTAGTAACTCTAGGGAGGCAACTATTTATTCTTTCCCTGCACTGCTGTGCTTAATGGGTACGGAGGGCTCACTAATGTCATTGACAAAGGTACCCCACCTGACCAAGTACTGCATTATCTACATGAAGCTGGGCATTTTGCTGCTGTCTGTTGAGAGACGATGCCGTTGGCGTGAAACCTCATACAAAATTGAATCAATATAAGCTCTCTGCATTTGCTGAATTTATAGTGTCAGTTGTGTGTCTGTGATAATGACACTCAGCTCTTGGAAATACTGTAGACTCTTGAATCTGTTCTAATAGTTGTGAGGTGGATGATTACTGACAGAGACTCATTTTTCATTTTCTCTGTGAAAATGTAATAGGAGAAGGACGATTTTATGGAGATATACTATAGAATAAAGGCAGAAAAATTTCAAAGGCAATTAAGGCAGCGGGATATATACAAGGTGTGGCAAGGTGAAGAGTAAGAAATAGTGGGAGATTCTGCAGAAATAGTAACAGAGCTCTCAGTGGAGCCCAGACATTTACATATGGTGCATCTGGGGGGTCAAGAGGCTTTTTGTTTCATAAAGATTCCCAAACCTCATAAAGATCTAGAAGACATATACAAGGTTTGCCAAATGCATTTCTCACATTTCATTAATTCAGAGCTCTAGTTTGAAATTTGTGATCAGAGCATTAAGAAAAAGATTTCTTTAGAAAATTAATACTGTAAACAATATTATCATGGGGCCTCTTATAAGTTTTTCAAGATAATGGTTTTTAAGAATTTTTAGCATATTCATAATATGGAAATTCAACTCCTGATTATACATGAGCTTCCCTTATATAATAAGGTAAATTAAAGCAGCATCTCTGCTTTGGAAATACTTTGTCATTAAGTAGAATTATTATGACTTCTTATAGACCAAAGCTGTTTTTAATTTTTAAGGACATACCTAATATAGACCTTAACTGATTCTGATAGGCTTCCCCTGCTGAGGTTGACATCATAATTCTTAACTTTTTTTTATTGTCATCAATAATGTAATTATCAATTAATATTTATCAATTTCACTAATATCCATGTCATTGCTCATTTATTTAGCAAAGAAAACTTGATATGGCTTATCACACTTAAATTATTTCAGAGTGTTTACAGATATTAATTAAAGTTTCTTAATTGGTGTTGAGTATTGAATCCTTTTTTTTTTTTTTTAATACAGTTGGATTGTAAGTAGGTACATTTGTGGCTTCTCCCTAACCCCCTTGTGTTTAAAAATGAGATTTTAATTTTTAAAACATTTACATATTT
The DNA here is from genome assembly GCF_963455335.1 of Martes martes. NCBI lineage: Eukaryota > Metazoa > Chordata > Mammalia > Carnivora > Mustelidae > Martes > Martes martes. The sequence goes on along the minus strand of NC_137888.1, from coordinate 63,126,645 downwards.
GTATTATATTCAGGCACTTAGGGCCCCCTTTCAAAAATTTCTGGGCTCTTTTTTGCCAAATATATAAATTTAAAATGTATTCTTTAATAAATTAGGTTGTATTTACACTATAGAATACTGTGCAGGACTGAGAATGATCTAAAACTACATGCAATAATATGAATAAATTTTGCAACATAATACTGAACAAAAAAACACAGATTCCATTTATTTCAGTGTATAAAAGACAAATTTAAGCTATGCTCATAGAAGTCAGGGTGGGGCATAATGACTAGAAGGAAACATGAGGTAATAAACCAGAGTGGTGTTTCTTTTTTTTTCCAGATCTGGGAGTATTTACAAGTTTGTAAAGATGCATGAAGCTGTACAACTATGATCTTTGGAGCATTTGTGTCTGATATCCTGTAATGAAAACTTTTAAAACATAATATTAGTACAAATATAAAAATTTCTGACTTCATACTCCATATCAGCTCTCTTAGAACTCTGTTCAGATGCCATTAGGCTTCAGGAACAGAAGGAATAGGATAGCATTTTTTAAATGCCCTTTTTTCATGTGTCTGGAGACTTGTTAGAGAAAATAGTTTATACATCTAACACATACTGTGAAGCAAAAATAGAAATATATGCCACATGTCTCTTGCCATCAGACCTTGATTATTTTGACCTCTCTTATCTGAAATGAGGTTATATCCCCTCAAATGTGCATTTTTCCTATTAAAATATATTCACTAAGTAATTATTGGATTTAATTAATATCTCCTCACTGTTTTTGAAGAATTGAGACAGTTTACTGGTTTGAAAAGAAAAAAGTACCTTAAGTAAATAAAATTAACATCGTAATATATACATAGGTGTTTGATTTATAATCATGTCTCATATGTCTATAACCTATTCTATATCAAACTTGGCTTTGACTTAATTCCAGTCTTGGTTTGGTATTTGTTTTTAATCCTGAGCATCATAAATTATTCTTTTATATGTCCACATTTATTGAGTGCTCTTTGCTTAAGGAAAAAGGCTGGGGTGGGCAGTTCACAGACCAGAATCTTTGTGCAGAACCACATCAAGGACAACAGAGAAAATAGCTGCATTACGATCGTCACATACCTATCCCCGCTCTTGTTGTTTCCTCTAAGAGTCTCATTGAAGAAAGGCCTACCTAAGTTTATTAGAAATAAGTTTATTAGAAATAAGCATGCTCCACAAGAGCAGAATTGGCTGTTGCCAAACCTCCAAGTTTACTTGAACTCCCTAGTAGGACATAGAATACCAAACAGGGAATTTTCTACAGATTCTCCACTCTTCACCGTGCTAATTCTGAGGGGCTGCAGCACTGGCTACATAGCTTCCAGGGAAACTTCTTCCAGATTTGCTCCGCATGGTCGCCACAGGGTCTTTAACCAAAGCTCTAGTCAGGTTTCTACCTATGCACGAAGAGGATCAGTTACGAAATCAGCAAATAATCTATAATCATTAAATCCATCTATAATTACTGCATGCAGAACAGCCCACCTGTGATCACTACAAGATTTGAGATGCCTCCTTTCCTCCAGTAGTGTATTAATTTTGTTGGTTGGTTTTGTTTTGCATGAAGTCATCATATCAACAAATGTCTAACAAATAAAATGATTATGTTTTAGTTAAATGGCAGTCATTTGGAAGCGTGTTTCCAGATATAAATCTAAAATCTTGTGAACACATGAAGATGTCTTCCTAGAAAAAAAAAATTCTACAACTTTTAAATATGTTGTTATCAGTTTATTGTTATTGTTGTTGTTAAATTGTTTTAAATTTTAGCCTTTATCCTAATAGAAACAAATAAATGTACATGAGACATGTGACTTCCCAGTTCCGTTTCATAAATTACGGAAGCTGAGGGTCCTCTTCTGTCCTAGGCTTTCAGTCATCAGCTATCTTGCACTTACAGAGGCCTGTAATTAGATCTTGTGTAAGACTATGACAGAATTTAAGTGTTCTCTTTTATGCAAGTGAATCTTCACCACATTTAGGTCACCTGTATTGTTAATATCTAAAAGAAAAGCAAAATGAAAAGAGCAAGGGAAGAAAAGATGACTGTTGAAGAAACCATTTCTTATTTGTCAGTTTAGCACTGAGGCCAGCCTTGGAAAGGATTTGGAGGTAGATGCAGCCTACTGTAGGTGTGTTTCTTCTTCATCATAGCCTTTGTTCTTGGGTCTAAGTTGGTCCTCCGGGACTCCTGTCTAGGACTTAAGCAGTACCTCATGTTTTTCAGCATCCCCTGCTTGAAAAAACCAGTGTATGGTGTGAGAAGTCAATAAAAAAAGTACTAGCTACTAAAGTGCTACCTCATTATAGTGGTCCCTCCTTACCCATGGGGGGATACATTCCAAGACCCTCAGTGGATGCCTGAAACTGCAGATAATACTGAACCCTCTATATATCTTTTCCTATACATCTGTGCCTATGATAAAGCTTAATTTATAAATTAGGCATAGTAAGAGATTAACAACCATAACTAATAATAAAATAAAACAATTATGAGAATATACTATAATAAATGTAATATGTAAGAATATGAATGTGGTCTCTCAAATATCTTACTGTACTTGTATTTACCCTTCTTTTGAAGAGGTAAGATGATAAAATGCCTATGTAATGAGATGAGGTGAAGTGAATGACATAGGTATTATGACATAATGTTAGACTATTGCAGACCTTCTGATGGTATGTCAAAGGGATCATCACCTTCTGGGCCATGATTGACTGTGGATAACTGAAGCTGTGGAAAGCAAAACTGAGGATAAAGAGGGCTACTATACAGTCTCCTGATGGGTATTTTAATGTGATTTTATGAAACCAGTGGTTTAATGCAATAACTCTAAATAAAGTTTTGGGAACTGTAGCACATATTAGGAGAATATTTTTAATGCAGGAACATTTTCAGGCAACTCAGATCCTAGCATGTACATAGCTGGGTTAAGCCTAGGCTGGAGCGAATCCAGTTTATTAAAAATTTAATCCTGATTTCATTCATCATCATTACCTCTAGCAATTGGCCAACATATTTAAATGAAGCAAGTTTTGAAGATTTAGGAAGCAACCAGCAGCTCTTCCAAGACACCAAGAATAATATCCACAGTTAAAGAAAATTTGTGTCGACCCAAATTACAGGGAATAAAAATGTCATGAATCACATCATTTTGTGTAAAGTACTTTGTGTCATCCTCAACCCAAAGTCTTGCGTTGCTTAATGGTAAAAATGAATTAAGATTGATCATCAATAAATGAAAGCATTTTCTCAATCACTTAAATGACTCCTTCACACAAATTGAGATTTCAACGAGACCCCATATTTAATAATAGAAAATACATCTTTAAAATGCTCCCCTTTGGAATGTTTTTGTCATGCCTTCTGAGCAGGCTGATTGCTGGAGTAATGTCTCCGTGCGTGTGTGTGAAGAACAGCATGTGTTTCACATGTTTATTTCTCTGAGATTTCCATTTTGACTCTATCTCTTATGCTCTAGTTAATGGGTACTTAAAATAAAGTGGTACCCATTTTGCTTTATTACTTTAATTTCTTCAAAAGTGAGTTCTTTTCCTCCTCTATTTCCAGTTCAAAGGCAGCATGGAGTCTTAATAAACTTCGAATGTATTTGGATAGCTGATAAATTTAATGATCTCATCAACTTAAAAAATACCAAGTAAAAAGTAAGTGATCTTGAGAATAATTAACAAGGCAATGATGGGAGAGGAGAGTATTAGACAAAATAAATGGAGGTGCCCTTCTTTCTGTCATGAATTCCATGGGGAGAATGTAATCGTATTTTGCCTTTGTTATTTGTAACTTAAAACGTACTCTACATATATAGTACAATTCATTTTAGCAGTGGAAAACAATACACAAGGACAACGTTGCTTTATCTATCCTCTTTATATCTCTGTAAACCAAGAAGTGAATGTTTGCAACTAGAAGTAAATGTTCGCAACCAAAGCCAAAGATTGGCGCACGCAGTTTAGCGATAGCTGGGGGATAACTCCTATGAAAGAGATCGTGCATTTCCAAATGAGAGCAAAGCTGAGACTCTTCTATCTTTCTGCAAATGTCTATGGTTTTCTCCCCAAATATGTTAATATGATACATTAGAAAGGCTATATATTTCCTTTGTCTAATGCATTTTAATTCTTAGCGTATTCTTACCATAAGGCTTTATTCAGTGTTATGCTGAGAGAAAGAGGTTGGAAGCTTCTACTCCTGAGGCAGGAATTTTTTTTTTTTTTTTTTGGCTTTGTTGTGAATTGCCAAGCACATGGTTGTAATAAAGAGGAGAATGACTTTTAGTTGATTGTATTATGTTTTACAATTCTTTGCATTTGTGAAGTGTACTGCACCCCCTTACTGTCTGCCCTGGGAAAGCCCCCACTGTGCAGTTCTCAGTCCATCACTAATAAGGCGAGCATTGCTTGAGGCACAGGATAAGCCCGTGAGAAAGTGACTTTTGTCCTAACACTGAGGTGGAAAATGGTACTTTTTCACAACAACTCGTAACGTGTGGGTGGTGGAAGCCAGCATTCTGATCCAGACTGCCCTTGACGTGCTACCTGCTACTGTCCGTGTAAACATTTAGGGTGTTCACGCTGGGTTGTGGCTATTTAATCATAGTCATCTAATGCTAGTCCTACATTCCGTTTTCCTTCTGAATTGATATTATGCTAGAATTAGACTCATGTCAAAGTGAAGGCAAATTACAAATCCTGGTACGCTGGTATGAATTTGTACATTGGGTTTGGCTGATTTTCTGATCATTCTGTTACATGTTTAAATGTCGTTAGAGGAGATCCCTATCACCTTTCCACAGAATCGTGTAGCCCCCCCCCCCCACTAGTTTGTTAGTATACTTAGTTGGGTAGTTCATATAATCAAAATCGTCTGTCAGGTGACTCAGGTTGTCTTATGGCTTGAAATTACCCAACAAATACTCAGCGTTGCTGACAAGTAGGCATTTTATTGGGTAGAGGATTGCCATTCACTTGTAAGAGTTGTCAACTTGTCTTCTGAATCAGGCTTTAGGGCACATCCAGGGGAAGCAAAATGGTTTGTGTGAGCTTATGGTATATAGTAATTACACAGGTGTATTCAACTCTAATCTGAGTCTTTTCATTACTCCTGCAGCCATTACTGCAACTGGAGGGACTCTTGCTGAGGAGGTTTTGTGACAGGCTTAGTTTAGTGAGGCATAAATCTGGTCATGAGGCGATTGTCTTGGATTTGTGTGTAATATAAGAATGGCAGAAGTTTTAGAATTGTCGTTTTCCACTACAAACTTGGTTTCCTCCGACTTGTGTCAGTGCTACCATGCACCACTGTACATAATTTCAGCTGCTGTTTTTACATTCTTGTTATTATCAACGTCATTAATATGCTTTCTATGTTCTTTACATTTATATCATTTCTAATTTTTCTTTATATTACATGTCTTAAGATATCTTGAAAATCTTTTTAAGATTTTATTTACTAGAGAGAGAACATGCATGGGTGGGAGGAGGGGTAGAGGGAGAGGGGGAAGCAGACTCCCACTGGGTAGGGAGCCTGATGTGGGGCTCAATCCCAGGACCCTGAGATCATGACCTGAGCTGAAGGCAGACGCTTAACCAACTGAGCCACCCAGGCACTACTTGAAAATCTAAAATTAGATATATATATGCTTTAAATAAGATTTAAATTCCTGGTTTAGTTGATTATGTGGATGCTTAGGGGGTAAGAAATTTAGGGACTGACATTCAAATAGATACAAATTCATGATTTTAGCATTTATTATGCATTTCCTGTGACCCAGGTAATGTATTAGGTGTTGTAAGTACAAAACCAAAAATAAAGTCTTTTCACAAAGCTCGTGGAGAACAAAGTGGGGAGAGACCAATAAACAGAAAATAAATATGATATGACAAATGCTGTTATAAGGTCAAGAAGCAGACAGTTCCTACATACTAGGGCATGAGTTCAAAATGGTGCCCTGGATTATCTCTTGATATTATAATCATGTGAGAAATAAAAAGGGCAATTCAAATTTATCCATATGGTATATTCTCATGGTTTTCTTGCTACAAAGGCAGAGTACAGGGTCCTCCTGGCCCCACCTATAACCGAGTCTAAAGGCTGAGTGAGCAGAACGTTTATATTCCTCTCCAAACTCCTGATGCACTCGAGGACATGCTTTCAGTTGTCTAGAAGCTGAGTCCTGGAAGAGAGGAGTGTAAAAGTGTGGTAGAGTTGTCAAGCGAATGTTAGCCAAAGAGAGAGGAGGTTATGAGATCTTCATATAGTCTGACAATAATACCACAGTATATGGAAGAACAAATACCGTGCAGTGTCACTAGTGTCTATGCCTGTGTTTCCTTCCTTCTCTGTAGAAAGGGTAGATAGACTGTTGGCGTTCATAATCTAGGAGTTGAATAAATGAGAGCTTTCTTTTCCATCTGGATGACCATAGGACACTAAGGCAGGTATTCCTTTGTTGTTGTTGTTATTGCTGTTGTTTTAATGATATCTGCTTCTTGCCTGCAAGTAATACTTAAAAATCATCTTTGCCTATGTGGCAGACACCATGCAACACTTGGAGCCAGAGGCCTTGGACCATTAAGATGGCTGCCATCATTGCTTCCCTAAGCATTTTCTTCTGCTGACAGTGTTTTGTTTTGTTTTTTTTTCTTTCTTTCCTTTTTTCCCTTCCTCTGAAATTTTATCCCATCAGCAGGACTTGTCTGGGATTGTTTATGACAAAGACTACTTGTACAGCATCATTTCTACTTCAATTTTGGGCCCTTGGGGCTAAAATACGCCCTTTAAAATCTCATTGTCGAGATTAGAATTCTAGTTAATTTTAAATAGCTAAATAAGGTTTGTTTTTTTGTTTGTTTGTTTACCTCCTGGATGTCTCAAATCTGATTTAGATAGTATATTGTCTGCTTTTTTAGAAAAGAGCTTTGGTGCTTAGCTCATACCTTTTTTCAGACTTTGTGGGCACCTGCTTCTTCTTTATCGTTACCACCACTATAATAAAATAGGTAAGAAAAACGAGATTTCGATTTGGTCCTTGATAGCAAACATAATCAGTTTCTAAAATGATCCAGATGTTCTAATGATGTTGCACTGTCCATTTCCGCTTGGATTATAAGCATAGATCAGGTTTTATGCCTCAAACCTATGTTTTGTTACCTTACTTTAGCTTAAATTTCTTGACGTTTCATTATATGAAGTATTTTTTTTTTTTTTTTGTCACCATGGTTCCATTTCACAGTATTGGGATTCTAAGCAACTAGGGGAAAAGAGATATATCACCATGACAGTAGGCCATAAATAGGTTTGTGTTCATGGTGGACTATTACAAAAAGCAATTGTATAGATGTATGGCCCATATTGCTATTGTCATCATGTAACCAAGCCTCCTAATCTTCAATTTGAAATGCTTTTTCTTCTTTTCCTACTCCAAAGTCTTGCTGATATCAAGCTCACACAATACCTTCTTCCCTATTACTGAACACTGATGGTCTTAAAATTTTAACTGGAGGCTAAGTCACTTCACTTTTGGAATAGGCGATAGATAGAAAACATACAAGCTTCGTATGTTTGATGCCTGATGGATATTACTGCTTTGGCCATATAGCTATATTTTTTTTAGGATTTTATTTATGTGACAGAGAGAGCACAAGCAAGGGGGAGTGGCAAGCAGAGGGAGAGGGAGCCCTATGTGGAACTTGATCCTAGGACCCTGGGATCATTACCTGAGGTTACTTAACCAACTGAGCCACCCAGGAACTCGCCATGTAGCTATCATAGAGATGTAGTCATGCATAGGTTATCAGCAGAGGGTGCCCTGTAAGAAACCAGGGATACCAGAGTCAGAAATATGGGTCACTTCCGAGCATGATGTGAATGTATTACAAGCTGAGATGAATTTCCTTTTTTCATTTCTCAGTCACTACTGAATATTGATTTCTTCCCCTGCAGTTCTTCCCTATATCCTCTAATTTCCCCATAGCTCCTAACAACCTCCGATATTTAAGGGGAGAAAAAAGTACATTTGTATTTATATGTATGGATGAATGTGCCTACATATATTATATAAAATATATAGAGTTTTAATATTCATAGTTATACACACAGAGACATTTGCATATTCATTGCTGCAGCCTCTGTTAAACACTCTGGCTTACTTCAAAACCCAGTTGATGTGAGTCGGTATTACCTTATCATGTGGCAGGAATCTCAGCAGGCTGTTGGGAAATATTTGTTTAAAATGTTTTCCTTCTAGACGGGCTGAGGTACTATTCTCTTGCCCATTCTACACCATGCTGTTCTTTCACATTCTCCCAGTAGTACCCATTGGGTCAGTGTAGACACACAGATGAGTGCTGGAAAATAATTGTAATTTTACCATCTTCTCCTAACAGAGTACACCCTCAGGCCAAGTGGTAAAATACCACCTCCGCCAGCCCCGACATCCATCACTTTAATGAGCTACAAAATCAATCTGTAATTGACAAAAGCATTTTTAATCAAAGTATGAGGCATTTAGAGTCTCCAGACACTGCCTTTTTTTCTTACGTCAGTATTTACTTTATAGCAGGATGGGAGATGTTTGATTTTTTTCAAGAGCATGAGTTATTTCTGCAAAGGAACAAAGATATGCTTTTTAGAAACTCCCCTCACACCCCCCTCCAAAAAAAGTAAAATGACATAATCCTTGAGGTCTGTCATGAAACAGCAAGTCAGAAAGATCATGCTGTACTATTTTGGGGGTGGGGGGGGCGAATTTATTGTTTCTAATGATTGTTGATGCTTCCTACCATTTGCCTCTCTGCATGAAATTACTGTCCTTGGCCTCAAACTACCACCATGTATTTGAAAACTGTAATCCAAAAGCCTACCTTTTTTTTTTTTTTTTTTTTTGTATCTACCTCCTACTTACTTAGATCTGTTCTTAGGAATTTGCAGGTAACACACAACCTTCCTCTTATTAGTACTGCTCTTTCTTGGTCAGGTCAAACTCCCCAAAATGTAACAGCATGTGGACACATCAGATGACTACACATTGAAAGTTTTAATGTGTTTCCAAGTAGTGGGAGTTACAGCCAAAGACAAAATTTTTATAGGTACATTCAATGACTTTCTGGGCCTGAGTTCTTATATTTTTATGGAATGTGCTCTAGATATTTAGTACTAGGACATCTTAGTATCATCTGTTGGAAAACAAGGTTTTTGCAGACTGAGCTATGCTCAGAATCTCTTACATCCTTCAGCCTTGGTGTTTATGTGTGCGAGAGAAGCTCCATTACTATCTGACACTGGGCATAGAGTATTTTCAAAGGAAATTACCTAAAGGTTGCAGGAATAACTGAACAGTCTACACAGTCTGAGGTTCTCATTTGCAGACTTTATAGTTGATTATTTTGTGCATCTATATGTGTTTTATGAATCTGAGCTGGTTTTGCCTGTTTCAAATTAAGTCCTTGCAATTCTTATCTAAATGACTTTAACATTCCAGAACCTGAGTTTATTAAGTACTTTGAACATTTCTTCACTGCTCACTTGTTTAGAATATGTGATCTCTATGTAAATTAGTGGATATTACAATGTAATATTTAAGGAGTACTGAAGATGAAGTGCTATGCTAAGTACCTTATACATTTCGTCACATATAATTTTCTCAATTCTGTGTGCTGGATCCTATCATTACTGCCACTTTATAGGTGTAGAAATTGAGGGTTGGTGAGTTGATGTAATGTGTCCAAGGTCACATAGTTTATAAATAGTGGAAATATGATTGAACCCAGGTCATCTGACTCCCAGGCCTAAATTCTTAATCCCTTATACTGATGGAGCATTAGCACAAGTATCAACCCAGGTTATTTATCATGCTATACTTTATTACTACTTTCAGGCAAGGCCACTTTCAGTTATATATTTTCTTGACTTTTGCCAAGAAAGCACTACTCATTTTATTTAAATTTGTTTTTTAGGACATCAATAAAGAAACCATATTACATCCTTGGTTTTAGTTGGGTTTTACAATCTAGCTGAGTAGATATTAATTATTAAAATTGAAACTATGTTGCCAGTGCAAGTAAGTATACTAATGGTGCTGCTTTGGGTCTCTGGATGGTTTTTCCAAGAAGAAGAAAAATCACATTAATAAAAACTACATTAGCCCAAGAACGCTTAACTTTTTCTTAGAACACAGCAGCTGTTAAAGGAGATGATGGGTATGATAATAGAGTTGAAGTAAATACTTTGATTCTGGTAGCTAGCCCTTAACTTGTCTGGGGCAGTTTGGTGAGTTTTTAAATGAAGAAGTAGAGTCAGGATTTCCTTGGCTATGAGATGTGCTCCATGGCAAAGATACCTGGATGTTCGTTTTAGAAATCCTTGTTCTCACTATAAAGACATTGCTTCTTAGTACGTACTTGCTTTTCCAAAATATGTTTTTGTAACTAATATGTCTCTTGAGTACAGCATGGACAATTCACACATAGTTAACCACACTTAAAAATTCCTAATTCCGGGACATTCACCACAGTAGCAGATACCACATTCTCATGTTGGTGAAAATTTATTTACTAAGACATTGTGATAAAGACCAAATACATGCCTCTATAATGTATGTTGTGCATTTGAAAATGTATCGAACGGGGCGCCTGGGTGGCTCAGTCATTAGGTGTCTGCCTTTGGCTCAGGTCATCATCCCAGATGATGATCCCAGAGTCCTGGGATCGAGCCCTCCATCGGGCTCCCTGCTCAGTGGAAGCCTGCTTCTGCCTCTCTCACTCCCCCTCTCTCGCTCCGTCTCTCTCTGTCAAATAAATAAATAAAATCTTTAAAAAAAAAAAAAAGAACATGTATTGATCAACCCAAATACATATAACTTGCTAATTGCTATTTTAAAGACCAGGTTTTTAAAGAAATAAATTGCAGTTTGGATTGTTTATCCTCCTTCTCAGCTTTTAATTGGAAGAGTAGATGGCATCAAACTATAGATTATTACTTTTTCAACATATTTTAAAGGTCAGTAGTCGTTCTTCCTCCAGAACATCTGTCTTGTGTTTCTTTTAGAAATATATAATTTAATTGCATCTTCTTATTTTCTATTCCTATTATGTCATCTTAAAATATACTGAAATTATTAGGGGCTCCTGGGTGGCTCAGCCAGTTAATCTTCAGCCTTTGACTCAGGTTATGGTCCCAGGGTCCTGGGATGGAACCCCACAATGGACTCCCTGCTCAGCAGGGAGCCTGCTTCTCCCTCTCTCTCCTGTTCCAGCTCTCTCTCTCTCGCTCTCTCTCTCTCAAATAAATAAATAAAATCTTTAAAAATACATATATATTGGAATTATTTTAAAAAATTTATTTCATAAAGTCTTCTTATTTGTCTTAATTTTTTAAAATTTATATTCCAGGACACATAACCTACAGTGCTACACTAGTTTCAGGTGTTGTTTATTTTAATTTTGAAGATTCCATCAAAATAATACTCTTACCTTCTGACACCTAATCATTCTTTGATCATCCAGTTCCATTGATGCCTGGTCAATTTTCAGACAATTATAAACGTGTGTCAGTGTAACTGTATCTGAAGATAGCAATAGTTATTAATGGCCATGAATACAATTCCCTTAGCCTATATCCAGGTCCAAACTATTCCTCAGCTTCCCCTCACAGGCATACCCAGCTGCTGCAGAAGTACATACATAAGGTGATACACAAAGATTAAAGAAATGTGTCAAAATGCCTTGAAAATAAGAAGGGAAAAGTCCATATTTTCATTCCAGTCAAGATAAGTAGTACGTGGTCTCTATCTGAAGCCCTTATTGGAATTGACAAGAGTTAGAATTCATAGCCACCTATTGATGTGAACTAGACTCTCCTTAATGACATTCAGATCAGAATAACAATAAGAGTAAAGGGCACAGGCCTCTCCCATCAGTTCCAATGAAGACTGCACTAACTGGGATGTACATTACCTTCTCTCTTAATATTCTTCAGAGTTGATATGACATATTATGGTTCCCAACACCTTTGGCTGCTAATGAATTAATCACAAGTCCTCTGGGAATTGGCGAGTGTTTCACAGGCAATTCTTAATTATTCAAGTTGATGGAGGAAAGCTATCAAACTACAGTCCGTTGAAAATCATTACATAGCTCTATAATTCTCTCATGTCTCACCTCTCTCTTCCTTCAACTGTCCCGTCATTCCCAAGAATAGCTTGCAGTCAAACTGATGAAACTGATTTCCAAAAAATAAAAACACAGATTGGGAATGAAGTGAAAGGAGTCTTACGGCCCACCGTCGGTCTCACTACTGACACAGCTTTCTTGGACCTCAGCTTTAACAGTAGCCAAATGGTCAAATCACTTCCCCTGTGAGCATCAGTGGTATGCTGGAAAGTAAATAGCACATTAGCAAAGGTATTACAAGTACATTAACCAAACTCTTAAGACATGCCAGGCACTTTGAAGACTTTGTTTCAAGGCAACAATAAATAAAATGTATTATTTCATGTCTCTCATTATCATGCAGTTTTCATGAGTGGGATTCTCTACAAATCAAAAAGAATTAGCTGAGATCATCTTAGCTTTTATAATCTATGGTCTCTAGACCTAAACTTTCCTGCATTACACTCTGGGATTTTTTTGAGAAGTCCACCTAGTATGGTGCTGTGGGAGAAAGGACACTGATTTGGCATTTATAAGATCTGGGTTCTGATATGGCCTGAGTTACTAACTATCCATATGATCTTTGGCAGGTGTCTCTATTTATTTTAGTCTGTTTCTGCATTTATATAATTTGGCAGTTTGATTACATGGAACCCTGGCATATTCAACACAATAACTTATTTTATTTATTTCTGTGGACTTGACTTGGAAGTATTTTGTTTATCAAATTGCAGTGAGTAATTTACTTTCCTATTTTTATTCATCAATGATGTTTTGCTGGAATATATATTAAAAACAGGAGGAAAGACCATACACAAAAAAAGGTAGGATGATTGCTATTTTGGTGATTCTGTAGGACTATATGAAGATAAGTGCTAATTTCTACTAGCCTTCGAAATATTAGAATAGATCTGTGACTCTCTTGACTGCCCTAGTAGACCCTTGAATAGACAAGAGTCACTGAGGTCTGTACCATTGGACAGGACTATCTTTAAGGTCTCTTCTAGTTCAAATAACTCATAATTTTAAGTATCCAACTTTATCCATCCACCAGCTGTTTTTGTTCTGTGCTTGTTTTCTTCTGTCTTCTAAATGACCAGCATGGATCATTGGATACTCTGAACCCAGTTCCATAAAGTCAGCAACCTTCCCATTTGGTAGCTGAGTGTTCCTGTGTAGTTTAGAATCACAGACTAATTCATCCAGCTGGTAATAATGAAAAATACTGAGGTAGATGGTGAAGTCAGTTAAATGTTGTGTGTGGAAATAAATGCAAATAACAGCTCAAGGCACTTTCTATAACCACGACTACTGGCATTAGAAAATATTCCTGAAAAATATAATTCTAGCAATAAATGTTTAAAACTGTTGAAGTTTTCCTGGCAAGGCAGCAGGGGAAATGAAGCGTTCAGAGGTTGTCGCTTGCACGATAATGTGAATGGCCTTAGCGTTGGGTTGCCTAAATTAGAGAGTGGGTTATCTTTCTGCACTTCCAGGTCCAAAAAAATGTCAGGGTCTTAGCCCATCAGACCTCGCCTCATATTTGCCTTCATTTTTTCCACCCTGGATTCTCGGACCAAACTAAGTAGCCTGCTGTTTCTCAAAAGTACCAAAGACTTTCTTTCCTCAGTGCCTTTGCTCATACTGTTCCCTACACCTAGATATAACCATACACCCAAATTCAACCCACTCATCAAAGTCCTCCTCAAAAAATTGGTTCATCCATAAAGCCTTACTTTTTCTCTCATAATACAATAGTGCACCATGTCATACCATGCTCTGAATTCATAGCACTTTCTTGTAATTCTGCTTCATTCATCCCAGTTGACATTTCACTCACACCCCCGCACCTGTCTTCCTTCTCTTTCTCTTTCTTGCCAGGCGCCTATCTTCCCTCATACAAAAGCTACCTCATATTCATCTTCATATTCTTATACTATCTTGTGCTTTGAGTCACACAATTAATATTTGGTGAGTGACTAAACGAATGCCATTCAACCAGAAGGAGTTAACTGATTATGGTTAGAATTATTTAGAAAGGAATCACTCCAGAACCGTGTGTGTAGTTATTTTTTCCTGACGATAATTAAAGGAGACCCATCAATTCTCCTTCCTGTTAATCCTATTCCCCACTTGGGTAGTTTTGTTAACAAGAATTTGCCAGTGAAGCAACAGAGCAAATTTGAGAGATTAAGGAAAAAACACATCAGACATATAGCGCTTGGAAAAAAGAAAAAAGATGTTATCATTTATCCTCTAGTCTCTTGTCCTACTTGCCAATTGGGTATAAGGACAAGTCTTTTCTATCCATCCTGTACTAACACACCATATTATTTTCTTTGTAAATGAAAGGGGAAAGAAGGGAAAGAGTTCGCACTTAAAAGATAGTTTTAGAAATGCAGTGATATATTCACAGTTATAATATAATCCACAAGGATAATGCCAAGCACATAGCTGAAAGGCCATGCTCGGTAGTCTTTGCTGACATTTTTTTCTATCTGAACAATTTCCAATTTTTCTTCCTTTTCATGATTATAAAGTATGATTGAAAATCATACATGCACAGTTTTAAAAATTTTCTTAATGAAGTAATTGAAGGCTACACAAATATGGTATCACATTTAAGAAAGTAAAAAAATCAATACATCCATTTTTTGGTTCACTGAGGTATATGGGGGAGATAGAGACAATAAAAATATTATTATATTATCAGTTGGGGAATAGCTTCTCTATAATTTATAAGGGAGTGGTTTTTTTGTACCACATTTTTCTGTCAATCATTTGAGATTTGCCTTGCACTCAAGCAAATACTCAACAATGATCAGAAAGCCAGAGAACCAGAGCTCACCACTCCTGCTACTGTTTCTGCTGCTCATATTGTACTGCTCTCCCTTCAACTACTTTTATTCTCACTCCAGTTGACATAGCTCAATCACTGCCATTGCATATACCACAATACGGACTAAAAGTATGGACTCCAGAGTCCAGGCTCAAGCCCTGTTTCCACCAATTACTGGTGGTCCCAAAGGTACTTTAAACTTAGGGTTCCCCTCTGTAAAATGCACCTGGTAATAGCATCTGCCTTGTAGGGAGATGTTTGAGGACACATTGAGATGATGCATGTATCCACAGTAGATGGCAAGTGAGCACTACCTCAATAGGCTGTAGTTCCTCATGCCAATCTTCCCCTTCACTCATTTGCCACTGCCTGAATCTATACTTGTTAGTGTCCCTAGCCACTGTGATGAGCCCCTCATCTGCCTCTCTCCCTGATCGGAGTCCTCAGATAGCAGGCAGGGCAAACTCATGCTCACCTTCTATCTAGCCTAGTCATCTCCTTCAGATGCCTCTCTTCTCGTCTATATTTTATTACATTATCTGTCTGGCGATGGCTCCTCCATAACTTATTAAGGGAGTATTATCTTTTTCACTGTGCTTTTCTGTCAATCATTTGAGGTTGGCTTAACCAGTAGTTTCCCTGTTACATTCTTACTAGCCTGTGCAGTCTTGCTCCCACCAAAATCAGTCTCAGATTTCATCACTCTTTGTTTAAGGAAGCTTGATTTGGCTGCCACCATCAAGGCTGGGACCAGTCTCACCAAGCTCTGCAGTCCCCAGACAACTCAGGACTGAGACCACAGTCATCTTCAGAAAGTTTCATCTGGAAGGTCCTAGGTGACTGGGAGTGGGTTATGCTTAGCACAAGGAAGAAGTACCAATGAAGGGAGAAGGGAAGGATGCATCAATAAAGCATGAGTGATCTGGAGGAAGTTGGGGGAGGGCATAGGGGACGGAGAGGACAATACAAGGAAAGTGGGAGGCATTCTCAGGTAGAAACTTGGGGAGGTGTCACTTTCCAGGTAGTCATGTGGGGGCTACAGAGAGGTAAAATGTGAAAATGTTTTAGAAAGCTACAGAGAGGGGGCACCTGGGTGGCTCAGTGGGTTAAAGCCTCTGCCTTCGGCTCAGGTCATGATCCCAGGGTTCTGGGATCGAGCCCCGCATTGGGCTCTCTGCTCAGCGGGGAGCCTGCTTCCTCCTCTCTCTCTGCCTGCCTCACTGCCTACTTGTGATCTCTATCTGTCAAATAAATGGATAAAATCTTTAAAAAAAAAAAAAAAAGAAAGCTACAGATAGACAAATATGAAAGCTACAGAACGTGCTAACCAGAGGAAAAATAATGTGAAGATAGGTGTAAGCATGAAACGTATGAGATGGGGAAGGTCATGCAGAGTCAGAAGTTCACAACTGCTAAGATATTTCGCTCCATCACAGTTCTATGAGATGCCTAGTCTGGAAAGCTCCTATGGGGACTGAAGTCAGGATGACATGGTTATAGGAACTAGTACCAAAGGAATATCTTTCCATTTTTCAGAGTTTCTGCAGGAAAAAAAAAAAAAAAAAGCTTAGGACTAAATCAGCATATCAAGCAAGTATCAAGCACATAACAAGGAAAATTGTATGGACTTTTGAAGGAACAGTATGAATGGATAATTTGGAAAATAGCAAATGTTTTTATACTGAATGAAATGGATTAAATGTATGGAGGTGTATCATGAGAAAAGCAAAATATTACCCCAGTGGGCAGTAGAACAGCTCCTGAAAGGGAGTAATATAATTAGTATTATTACCTTTGCTGATTTTTTTTACTGTTATTGCTCTTCTAGAAGTTACCTGGTATTTTGTCGTTATTGTTTCAGGCTTTCTGAAGGTAGATGTTTCTGTCTCCTAGAGCTGTATCTTGAGTTATTTATGATCTTATTAATGTCAGTTGTTGAAGTAAGGAGATAAAATATTTCCCTAAAAGATGGGAGTCATTTATATTTTCAGACCTAGTTTTGCAGGTTGACACTGTACTCAATGCTTTTGTCACTGGTTTGTTCTAAGCCCAGTTGAGCCACAAGAGGTAACCATTACGCAGGGCATAGTAAGCATTGGATCACATTGGGGTGTGCCATCTGTATTCCGAAAACGTGATAAGAGACCCAAAGGAGAACACCACTTAGAATGAAGTAATGCTTGGTGACACTTTATATGGGGCTATAAGTGAGAAGCCACATTCGGGCGCCTCTGTTGGGGACTTTTCTGCCTTCTATGGCTATTTAGCCCCATTCAAGTTTTTGACAAATATCATTTGAAGGAAACTTCAATTATTTGCTTTATATTATTTCTAGGTAAGAGAGCACCTTGAATTCCTGCTTCCTTTATACCCTTATAACCTTCAGTCTATAACCTAAATATAAAAGGAATAAATTCCTTTTATGGGAAGCCAACTCTTAGTTTCTTTTTTGGGATTCTCTGGTGCCCTCAAACTCATTAGAGTTGAAAGGGATTTCTGAGAAAAAGCTATCCTAGGAAGAGATGCCCCCAAAGTCTCAGGAAGTTCCAAAGTTCCAAGTTTTAAAGTTTTCCTTCTGAAAAAATTCCAAATACACACTCACACACACCCACACACACACAGAGCCACAGTCCCTCAAAGTTTTGAAACCTTCCACACTTCCGACCAAAATTTGTCATGTTTCCACTAAAAAGTCACACTGTAATGGTAAAGAAATATTTTTCTAGTTCTTGTCAGACGTTCTGTTAGGATAACCTCCAGTTTATGTGACAAAGGTACAGCTGACTAGCATAGTTAGAAAGACTGTGAGATTTATCATGTTTGGCTCAATATTTAAGTCCCTTTGTGCATTAATTCCCATTGTTAACATCCCTCTATATTCTCTTGACCAGTCGCCTCAAAATAAACTTTATGGATCACAGAGTTCCAAGAAATATAATGTGCTTAATTAATGAGCTTGTAATACATAACACACCCAGACAAAAATAGCCCTTCTTATTTTTTTTTAAAAGATTTTATTTATTTATTTGAGAGAGACTGAGAGGGAGAATGAGAGAGAGGGGAAAAGGTCAGAGGGAGAAGCAGACTCCTCATGGAACTGGGAGCCCGATGCGGGACTTGATCCCGGGATTCCGGGATCATGACCTGAGCCGAGGGCAGTCGCTGAACCAACTGAGCCACCCAGGCGCCCCCAAAATAACCGTTCTTATAACAATGTTCGGAGTGGTTACTCTTTGCCTCATTTTGCTTAGTTGGAAGAGCAAAATTTTGACTCTGATAGAAAATGACTAATCATTCTAGTTATTTTTATGTTGAAAATGCTACGACAGATACTCATCTTGCAATCCCATGAAAATCTCAAAATAATTTTTTGAGAATGACTGTTGGGAGAATTTGAAACACTATTTACTCTAAAACTGTGTACACAACATCAGAGACAGAAAAGCCTCGGACTCTGACACTGTCTTGTTTTGTCTTTCAGGAACAAGTAAAAAATGACAACCAGATGAGACACGAGAATTTTCTCTTGCTTGATCTAGATCCTCATCTGTGTGCGTTTTTGATCGTATTCAAGTGCAGATTCTCAGGCAGTCCACTGATGTGCTATGACGCTTGTGTCTTCCCTCAGGGTTCCATATAAAGTTCAAATCTTTTATTATTCCCTTTTTCAGAATACGTCTTTAGTATTGGGCTACACAAGCTCATTCCTACAGAGAAAACATATAAGGCTTCTGGTCCATCCTCTCCTCTGTGGAGTCCAAAGCCTTTCTTTCTGTTCTCAGTGATAATTGCGTTCTGTAGTCATATAATGAAACTGAAAAGGTATTATTCAAGCCTTTTTGGTGGAATGACTCTTCCTGCCTAGATCTGAACTGAAAAATGGATCCCCTGTCTCTTCAGCGCCTTCTCTCTTCCGAAGTAACAGCATTAAACATCGCCCTGACGACAATAGCTGGGGATGCTTCCATTCCATCACTTCATATTGAACATAAAGTAGATTAAGCACATTTGTGACTACTACACTAAAGACAACTTAAAACATTGGATCACCTTTTATCAGAAGTATTTTTCTGGGGCGCCTGGGTGGCTCAGTGGGTTAAAGCCTCTGCCTTCGGCTCCCGTCATGATCTCAGGGTCCTGGGATCGAGCCCCACACCGGGCTCTCTGCTCAGCAGGGAGACTGCTTCCTCCTCTCTCTCTCTCTCTCTGCCTGCCTCTCTGCCTACTTGTGATCTCTGTTTGTCAAATAAATAAATAAAATCTTTTAAAAAAAAAAGTCTTTTTCTGTGAGAAGGAGTATTATTAGGGCCAAAAGGGCCAATTAAAACCACCTATAATCCCAACACCTAATGATATCCAGTGTTAATATTTTGTTGCATTTTTCAGTCTCTTTTGATAAATATTAAAGCATTTTATTTACAGAAATGGAATCCTTCTACAGAGATAGTTGGTAGCCTGCTTTTTATAAGGAACGATACATGAAGAACATTTTTTCCAGCTCAGTATGTGTTCTACTGCAACGTCTTTTTCTTTTAATTTTCATGTGCTCTTACCTTAAATCAGGTTCTACAAAAAAATAAGCAAAAGTTAAAATTGGAGCAATAACTGAAGTCTATATCCCTGAAGACTTTGTACATTGATGAAATGACCAGATTACCCCTTTAGGCAGGACATTACTTGGCTTGGTCCCAGGAGACTATTACAAGTTGATTCCCCAAAAGGCCAAGCACTAGCTGAATAGAAAGGACCACTTCTTCACTAATGTGTTAAGATGCTTAGAAACAGAAGAGGAAGTATTAAGAAAGAATGGATTAGTAATTTTAATCTAAATGTAGGGTTTGGGTTTTTTTAAGATTTTATTTATTTATTTATTTATTTAAGAGAGCGCCCATGTGAACAGGAGGGTGGGGCAGAGAAGCAGATTCTATGCTGAGCAGGGAGCCTGAAGCAGGTCATTCTGGATCCCAGAACCCCGGGATCCAGATCATGACCTGAGCCAAAGGCAGACAGCAGACTGAGCCACCCAGGATTTTTTTAAACATTATTACTTTGATCCAAATTCAGTTGCAGAGAATAGAATGTACTCTAGCTTTTTTAAGCAGGAAGTACTTTATCATAGGAAAATAAAAAAATTACGGAACCCATGAATAGGTTACACAAATAAGTTTTAGACTGGATTGACATGAGGAACCCCCAGAGACTTAGCATTAAACCATCATCCCAAAGGAAGCGGTGCCTCTTCTATGACTCCAGAAGCTGCTACATTAAGGAAGTTTCCATTAGTGCTGACTGCTCTGTGTGGAGTCTGATGGAAGAGTGTCTCAAGGAGAGGTTGTTCCTCACCCTGCTTCACAGCACCTGTGACCTCTGCTAATGCTGCTGCCAAGTAACCAAATGCCTCGAGTCTCCTTTCCTTTCCAAATCTAACTGAACTGTTCCAATTAGACAATATAAATAACGTCTAAACCTGTACCTACAAAGAAGTCTGGGAAATACCATTTTTAGCTTTTGCATCTTGTGTTTCAGGAAGGTATACTGCAAAGATTATCAAATGCGATTTGAACACTAATCCATGATATCCACAGCAAATATCTAATGTACTTTGGAAAGATTATTTTCATTTATCCTTTTAGAACACTTTTTGATTTGCTTGATAAGAAATTCGTAGGCCAGTTTTGTAAAAGACTCCAAAAAAGTAAACATGGTCATTTTAAGAAAGTTGTCCAAGAGTGTTAGGTTCCATAAACACTGTATCTATTTGGTCCATAGTTCTTATAAGGATATAATTCCAGTGACGTATTATTGATAATCCATGTGTTATTTGGGTGGTTTCTCTGCTATTGAGTAGTTGTAGCTTCGTCGATCTATCTATACACCATCATGCAGTCTTCCTTAAGAACTTGCAAGAGGATGGGGCACCTGGGTGGCTCAGTGGGTTAGGGCCTCTGCCTTCAGCTCAGGTCATGGTCTCAGGGTCCTGGAATCCAGCCCCGCATTGGGCTGGCTGCTCGACAAGGAGCCTGCTTTCTCCTCTCTCTCTCTGACTGCCTCTCTGCCTACTTGTGATCTCTGTCTATAAAATAAATAAATAAAATCTTCAAAAAAACACAACTTGCTAGAGGCTTCAAATATTTATTTATCTGTTTGTTTGTTTGTTTTTGGTGGTAAGACAATAAAGCTGACTCCCTTGCAACTTTATGAGCAAAATCTTGGACACCAACAAGACACTCAGTCTAGGCAGGAGAAAACTAGACCTGTCGTGAGTTGCTAGAGATCTGAGTATTGTGTAATGATCAGGGTTAAGCAAACACACTCTGAAGCTTGTCTGAAGTGATTGAGGGATTTCTGTAGGTTACATTGTAGGGTTTCTTCAACCACTACAACTTCTTTTCACCTATTCTCAGCGACTGAGGTAAAGATTCCGTTTCTTATATATTGGGTTATTTCGGAATTACTGCTGTGATTTGAGAATCATTTGAGAATAACCTGATTTGAGAATAACCTGAATTGGTGTCTCTGGAAAAGTGTAAGTGTTACGAACCAAAGGGCCCCACTAATTTTAAAGTTATAGCTGAGACTGGTTCAAAATAAAGGAAGAAAAGGGGAAATAAGGGTTTATTCTCCACTCCTTGCAGAGCCTTGTAGGACAGAACTTTTTGAATTCTTTCCTGCTTCCTGTTAACAAATACCCCCTCTGTCTTACATGCAAACACACAGTTCAGCCCTTTACTTCTTGCCCTGTGCTCGTGTATCTCCCTGTATGTCCATATTACGCCTTGTGATTATATAAAATGAGGTGCAGATATCTAATGTCTTTGATTACTTAAGCGTTCTTTTAGAGTTAAGTGTTTTTCTTAAGAAATGGAAAATAGTTAATCATTTAAAGATTGGGGGTAATGAAACAAAGTTCTTTTGTTGAAATATTCTACTTTTAAAATCCTAAGTTTAATTGAAATTTCAGAGATGGTTAATTCATAATAGAGGTTAATTATTACTAGTAATGAGATTTGTCCCCAACAGCTTGAATACTTGAACTTTATAAGCATAATTCACAATACTATTTATTAAAATGTAGATTAACAGTTGGAGTAGTTTTTGACTTTCTTGAGTTTTTTTGTTCCTTTCTCATTAAACAACTTTTCCAGGCTAACCTGGATAGGAATTATTTCAAAAAATAGCCTGGAATCATGTATGCACATGAAATAAAGTGAAGTATTCCATTTAGTCCTCAGGGCTATGAGCAAATCTGGGTTATTTTTCATTGTTTTTCCTTCATCAGCTGAAGTTTCAGATACTAATTTAGTGATGCTACCAATCTTTTTGCAAAGCACACCAGATCAAGAAACTTTGATTAAGAAGGTCGAAAGAAAATTCTTCCTGTTGATTAAATTGCACATTGATGTGAGGGATTATGCTATTTGGGTTCTCCTCAGTGATGTGTTGATGACCTTGAATTTTTCTTCTGTAACTCTCATGGATTCATGGTGATGCATTCTCATTTCTCCTATGGTCCCCCCCCCCCGCCCTTTAAAAATGATCTTTCATTTGCTAATTCCTCTTTTTTTTTCCTTCCTCTTTCCAAGATCTAATTCTGGGACACTGTGTATTCTCTTTTCCTGTATGTTCTTCTTCTGATGACTTTTCTTTAGTTATATCTTATTAAGTTCTATCTCTTTAAGTTATCTCTTACTAAGGCTTCCTTTTCATGCATATGGCCCATTAGAATTTTGACATTCAGTGAACTTCTGCAAGTCAAGATTTCTCATGCTGAACTTTAACTGAAATCCAATCAGAACTTCTCTATTTATTCAACAAATATACTGAAAAATTAACTGTTAGTCACTGTGTGAGGTATTCAAACTACAATTGAATGCAAAAAGCAAATGTAATTTTTCTTTTTCATAGATCTCAGCTTGACTAACATGTCCTCTGTCTTCTCCTCCAGATAGTCTTGTGTGAATCTCTTATAGCTGCTTGTCTTCAGAGGGAAATAAATAGATATTTCTCCATAGGAAAGAGCGTGGAGTGACTCACAAAGAAAAGAAAAAACATGAGCCTGGAGGAGGGAATGAAAGTGAAGGAAGAGAGTACATTGAGAAATGAGAGAGACAAAAGTGGCAGAGACTAATGTTTTGAACAGTTTTAAGCAAATGCCAGGATGCATGGAGCTTTGGGAAGAGAAATGTGGGCAAGGAGAGATTTTAAGACATCTTTGCTGTGTATGTATTTGTCAGTATAATCTATTCTTTCTCGTTCTCTCAATAAAAATTTCAGTATAGAAATATAGTACTAGTCAGAGTTCTGTGAAGTAGATTTGTGGGTTGGTTTTTAGTTTCAGTGTGTCCTGAGTTGATATGGCATTTGGGATTGTGGGGTTACTAAGCCCTGTTTTATTAAGGTTATTTCTGTGATGAAAGTACACTCTTGTACTGCACATGTGTATCTCTTGCACCCATGTTGAATTTATTGTGTTGTGTTTTATATGGTTGACCTTTGGGAGTCATAAACTAAGATTCAACCCCTACGTCAGCGGAGGGAGGCAGGTTAAATATCACGGAAGGGAATGTATATTCCCTAGGCCAATCATCTGCAGATGAAAATTGGCCTTAACCAGCCAGAGAAAGAGATCCTACATCTCTCAGGTCTCTTTTTTTCTCTTGGGTTTGAGATTTGAGGAGTTCAGCTATGTTGGAGGAGTTTCTCCATGGTAGTGAAACATCATGTATATTTATGGGGAGATTCATCAAATTCTCAAAGCCACCCAAGGAGGTTAAATGTCATTGACCTAATTATATGTTATATACTTTGTATTAATTTCCATTTTGTTACTCTGAGCCATTAGTCATTGGGGAATATACTTGCCTGATCTTGACTCTGAATTGGAAAATTGAGAGGATAGGCTCAGGTGAGGATGTTCAAGAAAGGATGTGTCCCACTGCAAGCCAATGCAGTCGTGGCAATTTGCACTTAAGATAAATCTCCAAGGGTGAGATGAGTCTCAGAAACACACAACAAGGATAAGAGATGGACCATTTTCCACCCTTCAACCTGTTATAGAGACTGACCACATTGCTTACCTTGAAGAATTCAGTTTTTATCTGATCTGGAAACCAGCAGTTTTCCTTGTAGTGCTTGCCAGATATTTTCCCTTCTGAATACATTACCACAAACTCAACATGTTCAGGAGCAAGTTAATAGTCAACCCACCATGTCCCCGTATAATATTGCATGGTCTCTCCTAGAGGTTCCTATTTCTCTGAATTTTCCAAATCATTTAGGCTCATAACAATTTTTGCTCTTTCTGCTTTGCCTCAGTATTTCCCACATCCCCACCATTCTTCACATCGTTACCTTTCTCCATCTACTCTTCCTGCTGATCTTTAACACCATCACCCTTGAGCATCCAAGTAGGGATTCCTCATTCAGGCAATAGCTCAAACCCATCTAGTATACAGAAATGGCTTAAAAGATTTGGGGTTTGTTTTTTTTTTTCTCTTCAACTCCTAAAAGTGTGTTTTATTTTTTAACATGGAAGAATGACACTTAATTGCCAACATTTTAATTTTTCCAAATAAGCATATATAAAAGCAAAATAAAACTAGATTACCCTGTGCAATTATGATTCTTTCAAAAAACATGGAAAATACACTCCTTTCTAACTGAAAAAGTTAACTTTTTGAAATGTTTCTTTCTAATGCTTATTTTTCCCATTTGCCTTGAAGATTGCTCCAAGTTTAAGAATTAGCACCTGTTCTACACTGGATTTTGGAAAACAACCCACTGACCTATTCCACTGAATATGCATGAAGGTTAAGAGTCAGTGCCATTAGGCTGTCACATACTAACACTGAGACTTTAGTCAAGTTGCTTTTACTTGCTAATCCTAATCTGTTTTGATATAAAACAGCATAATTTGAGGGTATGAGAAATATTTGCCTCATAGAATTGAAGTATTGATAACTGTATTAACTAATTGAAGACATAATAATTACTGTTACTGTTTTTAAAATCATATTATTTAATTTTTCAGCAATGAAAAGTTGTTGTTTTTTTCCCCTGAAATATATGTGTTGATTATTTAAACTATTCCAGTCGCTTGGAAACCTAGTTTATCTTATGAGGGATCACTAGTTCATTAATTCTTATACTGAGAAACTGTTGCTCTGTTTTATATATTTAAGGTGAGACACTTTTCCAGAAAAGTTGTAATTTCATTGAAGGTTACTTTCTTACCATTAGAATTTTAATTATGTGACTGTTTTCAGAAAATGGACTTCAATTTGGCCTTGCTGTGACCAAAAAATGAATGAGATTTTACTGTCTGATCCAGGTTTAACAAAATAACCTAAAAGAATCCCCTTTGGGCAAGACTGCAGATGGGTTTTCTGCACCACTGAATTCCACATTTCCTTATAATTAAAAGGGTGGGTAAAGCCCTCCTTACTTACATCTTAAACCCGAGAATATTTACCTATACACATCCAAAAGAATACTGGCCTTCTTCCAACATAGAGAGAGAGTGAATTATTAATAATATTCCTTAGAGTGATAAAAGATTATAAGAACAAAGACCCATTGCAACTGAAAACCTTTGGCTTTGACAGCAGATACTGAGACAAAATGGGTGAGTAGGCTTTAACTGTTTTTGGAGAAAATAACACAGCTGAGTGAAGGACTATGCAAATAGTAAAACCAAATGTATATGAAATAGTAAATTTATTCCTTGGAACTCATTGAATATAAAAAGCTTATCTCATTAAAAGAGAATTATCCTTGTTGCATACTAGCATAAATCTTTATTTAATTGGGGGTGTGAAAGGGAATAATTAGTGCTCCCTGTTGCATAACTAATTTTCTCATAGGGATAAAAAAAGAACATAGAAGAGATAATTATGCATGTCTTAACTCATACCACATATCTAGGCACAGAGGAGCTGAAATGTAAACGAGCCGGGAAGTATCACGGGAGAAACAGGGATTGGAATGTTGATCAGGTCTGATCCTAGCACTGACTGGCCTTGAACCCAGCCAGCTCGGACACATTTGAGCTCTCATTTCTTCATCTGTAAAAAGAGATTAGGAATCATATCTTTAAAGGGTTTGGCGTAAGGTATTTCATCTGACTAGTAGCTGTAATTAGTGGAACATATCCTAAGTATAATGAAGTGAACTTTGTAGATGGAATCAATATCATGCACACACAGATAACTCCTCAATTTACCAGTTAGTATGGAGCATAGACATTGGAGCAGAGTGTGTGCTAGGCACTGGTGGTAAGCAGTATAATTAGGGACCCTGAACTTATGGTGCTTTTGAGCTATTGGCTGAAACTGGATCACTAGATGTGGTTTCCTTAATATGCTTTATTAAGGTAATTAATGTGTATATGAATCTACGTAAATTTTTTTCACAGCACTTTAGCTAATGACTTAACTCACATTTTCTTAACAGAATGCTTTCTCCTTTTCCAGAAGTTCAAGTCAGCAATGCAATTTTCACACAGACCTAGGACAAAGCATGACTCTATTGGGACCACACATAAAGGTTAATGAAAGTAAATAAATCAGATTAGCTTAACTATCCTTTTTCTGTGTGTACCGTATTCAAAAATATATGTAAGATCTAATTCATTTGTCTCTGGAAATAAAGCAATGTTTAAACCATTCCATGAACATTATTATCTTTTTGCAAAGAAATATTTTCACTGGGAGTGTTAATAAATCGCAAACTATAGTATATTCCATAACTATTCTGCACGGGCTCCAACTTGAGAAGCTGCTGTATTTCTGCTTTCAATTAAAATAGGTAGTATTGGGGACAAGTGTAAATCAGAATGTGCCAAATCATATGCACTATTAAAGGTAATATTAATATCCGGCATTTATTAAGCATATATCGTGAGTAGGCAATATAATAAGAGCTTTAGGAGGAGTAATTCATTTGTTTCTCTCTACAACCTTGCGAGGCAGGTAGCAAGGTAAACTTTCTGTATACACTAGGAAACTGAGGCTTCGGGAGTGTTTGGGAGTGACCGGGTCCAGTCCCACAGCTCATTAACTGGCCATGATCCAATAAGGAGCCCAGGCCAGCTATCTTCAGAGTCTGCCCTCTTAACTACTATTCTTAAACTGCTTCCCATGAGACTAAGGTCTCTGCTGGAAGCCAAGGTATCTTTCATACCAGGTGTTCTTTAAGTCTCACTGTATTTATCTCTACTTTTCTTCTAACCTCTATAATCATCCACTTACTGAGTCGCCGCTCACAGTGTGCGTGTGGGAGGTTGCAGATAACACACGGCCGTTCGGGCTCTTACTCACGCTCGCCAGCTGTTCTGGCACAATATTTATTTGCCCCATAAATCCCAGACTGTTCATTTTTATAAAAAAATCTGTCAATTGACAGTTCATCTTATTTTTCTACTGAAAACATTAGAGCATGAGGTATCCTTGACTTCAGGTTCCGAGTCTCCAAATAAATGGAGTTCTGGGCATGGAGCCTGACAGCACGGAAGTCTGACACAGCAATGTGAGGTCTACTCACGGAAATTCCACTAAGTCTAAAATTAAGGTCCCATCCCCACCTGCCCCCAAATTGTGAATGACTCTTTGTACCTTTGTCAGTATAGGTAGGGACCAATGAAGGTTAAATTATTCTAATTTAGATGGACATGTGCCAGCTCTGGGTTTGGGCTGTGTGACAGGTATGAGGCAGGCATGCGTGCTTCATCCAAAAGGGCCCCTTCACTGGCATCGTTTTTATATCAGCTAATCTCATGTGATAGAAAAGCCATTCACCTGAGGGAAGAGACTAGACCTCTTTCTTCTTTTTCCTATCACTTTTCCTCTAGTCAGGAAAACAATGGGATATGGTTGTGCTGAGGTTATCGGTCATAATGTGATAATGAGACATTACATCTTTGCCCCCCAAAGTTTAGCCTTTAAAACAGAGTGCTTTGAGTTTCTAGAAAAAAACATTTTGATACATCCATTTCCCCTTGGGAGCCATTCCATCTTTTCCTGGATTTGTGGAGTGATTATTGGTCCCTTGTTAGTTCATTAACTTTTCTCTTCCATTAAGCGGTCTGTCTTTTTTGACATTACCTTCTGGCAGCTCAAATGGTAAATGCAAAATAATTTGGGATTAAGGGGAGTCTTGTGCAGTAGCAAACAACAGCAGCAAAGTAGACCTCTCTCTTTAGGATGGGCTTTGAAAGGTATATCCATAGTGTCATTACATTTTTGAGGAAGTTCCTCAAATATATCAGAGCTCGTAATTTTCTAGAGAGATTATTCTAAGAATTTAAAAGAGAAAGTAGTTGCTATGGGAGAACAAGACATTGGTTACCCTTTTTCCAGTAACTGAAATAACTAATGTTTCTGTTATTTACTGTGCCTCTGAGCTAGCTCTCAAATTCTCTTGCATGTGCCAAACATTTTTATAGCCCTGCCTTAGCCTCCGGGTATTTTTGATATGTTTATATAATAGGAAAACTGTTGAAAGTCGATATGATAGACAGCCATATACCTGTAGCCTATTTCCGTGTTGGGTGGATTTTATGTTCAACATTTTAAGGAGGCGCATAGTGTTTAGGGAAGAAAGGTTTTAATTATGTTCTGTTTTTAACACCTGTTGGGTAAGCAGGAAAGTCTTTGAAGTTGGATATTGCCTTACAGTATACATAGATCGGCAAGCTGAAACCAAAAATGTACACTGTTTTGTTCTATTTTTGTAACTCTGTGCATGTTCTAATGCCTGGGGGCTCCATCATTTCTGACCATTTCCTCCTAAGCTGCAAATTGCAGATTCAATTGAGTGGCATTTTTAACTTTAATGGATATTTACAGTAATCTTCATCTTTAGTGTTCTGTGAAAACTTGTTCACTCCTGTGGACACGGTTGTAATACCGAGGCTTTTGTTTTCGATTTTGGAATTTCACTGGGGAAAATACTTTATGTGTATATGTATAAATAAATAAATATATATATATATATAATTTATATAATGTAATATTACATATATATGTATATTATGTAAATACATATGTATATACATAATATATATTTATATATTACAAAGATATATAAATTTAAAAGATTTTATTTATTTGAAAGAGAGCAAACATGAGCAGAGGGAGCAGCAGAGGGAAAGGGAGAAGCAGACTCACTACTGAGCAGAGAGCCAGATGCGGGGCTTGATCCCAGGACCCTGAGATCTGATCTAAGCCGAAGGCAGATGCTTAACTGACTGAGCCATCCAGGCACCCCAATATATTCATATTTTACAGTTATATGAACCCATATGAGTAAAGCTACTTAAAACTGGGTATGTATATATATCTCATATATTAAAGTATGTATCAGTAAAATATACTACTGGGAATATTTCCCACCAATATTTAAAATAATGTGTTCTAGACATATTCAGCTGATGGAAAGTTAGTCAGTGGCCCTCAGTTCCCATTTGTCACATTTGGAAGTTGTCGTGGTCCCTTCAGGACCATGGCCCATGTCTGTTCCATTCTGGGACTTAAAGATCTCTGTGTTGCCTCCTTTCCTAATGGAAAGGATCCTGAAATATGGTGGTGAAAAAAAAAGAATGATCCTAAAGCACTTCACACTGCTGGATAACATCTGAATTAGTAACTTTAGCCATATCTTATTTGAAAAGAAGCAGTGACCCAGTGGAAGGGATTTAAAGGAGGACAGACATTCTATATAACACACTCAGAACAGTGGAGTTCTTAAGAAAGGTTCAACCTGAAAGAGAAGATTTAAGAAAGGCACATGGAGGCACTATGGCTGCCTTCACATAATTGGAGAGCTGCCCAGTAAGACATTTCATTTGGTTCTAAACCAAGAAAACAGAATTGGGACAGTGGCATGGCAGTCATAAGGAGGATCATCCTGCCTCAGTACACAGAACTTCCTAACAAAATGCCCTGCTTTTAGATGCAATCAGTTGCCCTGTGTTAGAGAGGTGTCCCTCCCTGGCTCTATTCTATGAAAACCGAAGGGATTCTGTAGAGGAAAATCTTACATTGGGTTATGCTGGATAATATCTCTGTTAATTTGCTAGGTCTGCCATAATAAAATAGCACAGATTGGGTGCCTTAATCACCCACAATTTATTTTTTCACAGTTCTGGAGCCCAGAAGCCCAGGATTGGGGTATCAGTAAGTTTGGTTTCTTCTTAAGCCTCTCTCTTTGGCTTGTAGGTGGGTACCTTCTTCCTGTGTGCCCATGTGGTCATTCCTCCATGCATGCTGCCCTGGTGTCTCCATGTGTCCAAATTTCTTCTTTTAAGGAAACCAAGGCTCTCTCCAAGAGCCTCATTTTCACGTCATGACTTCTTTAAAGACTCTGTCTCCAAAGACAGCCACTTTCTGAGGTATGGGGCGGGGGTGGCGGTTAAGGCTTCAACATACAAATTTGGATCTGGGGGACACAGTTCAGCCCATGACAATCTCTAAGTTCACTTCTCATCTCTTTGAGTTCTTCGTGAGGAGAGAAGGGGAGTTTCAGTCCATACAAACACCTGCTCCCTGGAAGAGGGAATGTATCTCAACCAAATGAAGGATTGAGTCACTCAGCACCCTTCTCTAAATTAATTCTTATCACCAGAGAGGTTTCTTGTCATCGCTCCGCAAATGCAGAGTTAGCCATAAACTGTGCTCTTTGGCTTCTGGTTGAATGTGGAGAAGATTAAATTCATTATAATATTAAGGAGATCAGGTGGAATTAGTTCGCAGCAGAGAGCAGCTGCTGGCTCCAGCAGTGTTGTGACAGGCTCCGCCAATTATGCAATGCAAATATAATCGTCTGACTTCCACCAGGCCCTGACAAGCCCCACAAGTCTGTTGGGCAATTTCTTCTGATCTGGTCCCACACATGTTTGCTTGGCAGTGACCCTCTTCAAGCACAATGTCTTTGATGGTCATTCAAGACTAAAGCTAAAATTAGAGAGCTTTGGACCTAGAGTGTTTAAAGAGAAATATCCAGGGACATGTGTTCATTTTGCTCTTATTAATATAGTTGGTATTGATTTAGCCACTAGTGGTGCTGCCTGCTTTTTACTTATAGCAGCAAAACGAAGTTGGGATGCAGATACCTTAGCATCCACTCTATTATGAAGGAGGTATAGTTTTGCTGAGTGTGTGCATGTATGATTTCCTAACAGTATATTCGTTTGAAAGACCGTGCTGCATTTTTATAGGCAGAAAGTGCTGGGAAAAAAAAAAATGAATCTTTGGTTTTGTTGGATTGGATAGATCTAGTTGGGTTGAAATTACTTAATTGGGAACTAAAATGAAGTCTGACCAATTTGAGCAGATGGAAGTGGACCCTCACATAGGGTTTTAGAACAAATTTAGATGTTAATTAGTATATGAGAGGAATCTTTAATCTGGAGAAGAAAGTTTAGATGTTTGGTCTGCTTGTAAACTTGACCATTTAGAGAGATGGGGTACAAGACAAGAAGAAGATTGTGTCTACTGACATTACCAGTAAATGCAAGTAAAAGAATCTGTTATCCAAATTCCTTTGTTGGGGCACCTGGGTGGCTCATTCGTTAAGCATCTGCCTTTCCAGCTCAGGTCATGATCCCAGGGTGGTGGGATCGAGCCTCGCATCAGGCTCCCTGCTTGGGGACTGGAGGGGGGACGCTTGCTTCTCCCTCTCTAATCCCCCTGCTTGTGTTCCCTCTTTTCGTTGTCTCTCTCTCCATCAAATAAATAAAATCTTAAAAAAAAAAAAATACTTTGACCCTGAAAACCTAGGCTGCAGAGATTACATGCTTCTGTAATAAGGGATGGTTTCGGTGGAAATGGATCATAGTATCAGGCCAAAGTAATGCCATTAGAGAAGCTTTCTTCTTAGATGAAAATGAGTTTGGTTATTTTGGCGTGTGTATGCGTGCCTGTACGCGCTTTTCCTGGGGTTAGATTTCTTTCAGGAAGGTTATCTTCTGCTATCATGTTAGTATCTCAGGAGACAATTAGAGAAATAAAAATAAAGACAGATGATGTGTGCAAAGTTTGAATCTTCGATTCAAACTGAGTTTATAGGCAGCCTCAGAAGTAGAAGGCGGCATTTTCTCTGTTACCCTCACGTTGAAAAGAATCTGCTCTGCTCTAACCACCTGACAAGTTAGCATTCTGATGAAGATGAAGATGGTATGCTCTGCTAATGTATTAATAAGAAAAATGTATTGGCTCAATATTTACATTCCCCCAAGTAAAATATGTACATTTTGTAAAAGGCCTTTTGATGACACAGTTTTTTCCTCCCTCCAATCCACTGTACACACACACACACACACACACACACACACACTCAAAACTGTTGTTTCAAATGTGGAACAATTGTGATAGGCACTTCCAAGAGTGAAGAACATGCCAGAACTAGTTATCTAGGTTCAGAATCCTTAGGGCTACCCCATGGAGGTGAATGTTTATTCGTGCTTGTAAGCCCTCTGAACTGATGGATATTTGCTCATGAGCACGGCAGGTTGCCTTCTAAAGCTTCTTTTGTAAACTTGTCATCGGAATTTGAAATAAATTCCCACGTGAACACTGTTCTTCTGTCACCAGGAGTTTCATTTAACCTTAATAATACAAATTCAGAATTCATCCATATCTTCATACTAGGTCAGTTTTGACCTTCACTGGGTTTTTTGCCCCACTATTGCCAAGAATTGTGTTTTCTTCACAAGTATAGTGGTGCTTGTAAAGGAATTTCTTCTTCTTCATTCTTTTATTTGTGCTAGAGTGTACTTATGGAGCATCTCTTATATTCCAGATGCTTAAGGAGGGGCTTGGAAATAGAGATGAACATGACTCGATTCCATTTTGAGGAAAGATGCAGGCAAACCAAATATGCTAGAATGTGACATGTATTTTGATGGGGCATTGGCAGGTTCTAGAGACCCAGAAAAGAGCACATGTCCGGGAGCATGGATCTTTCTGCACAACAGTCTGTCCATTTCATCATTGTGGACATATTTACAAATACGTTCTCTTTTGTTGTAACAATGCCCAAAAGGCAAACCTGCTTTTCCTCCCTCTGTAGTGGTCATCACCTGGCACTGGCCCTTCAGGATTATGTAAACACCCCTTCCAGCAATCCCTGCTTGTCACACCTGACTTCAGAGGGGGATGAGTTCTCCCTAGCACCACTTCCTTGCCTGCCCTTTGAAGGGTTTCACTGCCAGTATCTATCAGAAAACAGACAAAATCCTAGAGGTGATAACAAGAGTCTCATAAACTCAGGAAAGTTGTCAAAGGTGAATGGAGATAACGGGGTTCCAGGAAGATGATATCCTAGGCAGAGGAAAGAGAGAAGGGACATGGAAGTGTAGAGAAGAGAGAGAAGATAGTGTTTTGTCTGGAGTATAGGACCATCCGGAGCATGGAGTGCAACAAGAGGGCCGTGCTTCCTAGATTTCCAGTTTACCAATATATTCACAAATACACGTTCCTCTTATTTGAAGATGTTTTGTTGATATCCTGGAAGTAAATTTTAGAACTTGTCACATTCCTCTCTCCCCTATAGACAAAATTAAAACAAGTAAAAAAAAAAAAAAAAAAGTCTTCCTATATATTATCTCCTATATATACCCCTTCCCTCCCAACCCCACCTTTCTCTCAATGTCAGTCAGTCTTAAACACTCAATCTCGAAATTTTCAGGATAAGATGATTGGGAACCAGAAGCCAATGGCATATTTTTACTAGTCTGCATTGAAGATAAATTTGGCCTGCATTTTAATGAACGACCTAAGCTGAAGAATCTCTTAGAATATTATCCAAGGAACCAGGGTAAAGGGACAGGAGTTGAGCAGAGAGAAGCATATGGGCAAAGAAGGAACACAGAGGTGACCAGGAGGCTTGGGATGTAGTTTATCTGTCAAGTTTTGGGGTACAGGATGGTGTTTACTCGTTCTGTTACTTTCCTGTCTTCTATGCCAGCTCTGTAGGCATGATGTCCACAAAGGACTCATCTTGGAGTGAGACTCAAAGCAGGAGCACTATGATAGTGATGGGACAGGTGTCTTATTCAGGCATTCAACTGGTGTTTATTTATGGCCTATGCTGGGGAGGCAGTATGAAAAAAGTAAACCCATCTCTTTAAATAGCTTTATTATATTTCTATCTTTAACAAAATAAAAGCCACTGTAAAGCAGCTTCCAAGGCAATTGTATATACAAATGGTGGGAAAGTATAGGCATCGGAGCAAACTACATCCATATTTAAACCCCATCTATATCTTTAGCAGATTACTTAATATCTCTGAGTCTCAGACTTTGATGATTAAATGGTGCTAGTAAGACATTTCATAGCATCAGTGTAAGGATTAGCTACTGCTTGTTAGAAAAAGGCATCCAAAATGGTACTGAGTTTCAGACTTTGATGATTAAATGGTGCTAGTAAGACTTACTTCATAGCATCAGTGTAAGGATTAGCTACTGCTTGTTAGAAAAAGGCATCCAAAATGGTACAGATCATTCTGTGTGCTATAAAACACTGTGGCATAACAAGGCAAAGGCTCTTGAGATATGATGCTATGACACGTGTGCACACATGGATAGCTTCTGCCCTTGGCAGAATCTCAGTTTCGATCTACTATGTCCACCTTCTGAGTATACTATTTTGCAATCCATATATCATCTTCATTCCCACTTAATAAACCTAAAGCCATTCAGGTCTATTGGTGGGTTCTGTGAGTAAATATGAACACACTGTGTGCATGTATCTGTACATAGGTCATGACCTCAAACTCAAGAGACTGTCCTATTATGACAGAAAGAAGATGTAAGGTGCTTTGTTGCACCATAAGCCTAGAAGGTTTTATGATTGTTTCAAGGAAAGCTTCCCTTTTCATTAGGATTTATCTTGAAGCACTCCTAGATATTACATGGTTTATCAAGTCTGGATGCATTTTATTATTTTCTTCATGGTGAACCACTATCAGGATTGAACAAACTCATGATATGCAGCAAAACAAACCCATAAAATTGCACCTTGTGAAAATCGTAAGAAAAAAAATGGAGGCGGAGAAAAGAAACAAAAATTAGAGCTATGAATTACCAGGAAGAGTATGACAGTGAAAACCAGAGCTGCAATTTCATTGTTTTTTTTTTCCCCTTTTCCTTGACCCCTAGAGAATACACAAATAAAATCAATTAATGGGCCTTGAAGAAGAATCACTTTAAACTGTTCAATTAAACCCCGCAATGCAGAGAACAGAAGGGAGAAAAAAAAAAAAACAATAAATACGTCTTAAAAAATGGACTTGTCAGAGGCGCCAGGGTCCCGACATGCACCATTACTGACGGATCGAATCGCACTTCCATTAACACCATAATCTTATAGACTCCACAGGCTGTAAAAAAGGGATTTACTTTAATCAGATTTGGTTAGGACTGAATTTGAAAAGGGCTACAAGTGAAAGAAAACATGACCTCCACCTCTTTGATTTTTCTCCAGCATTGGTCCCCCAGTATGTAATTTGCTGTCCGCTGATGGGTCATTTTTTAATGACTGTGATCTGCTGGTACATTTCTCTGTCTTTTAGTGGTGGAAATCATTAATTCAAACCTGCAATATTCCTTCTTAACTATTTTTCTTCATCTCATTGTTTGGTTTAACGATCATTACCAAGTTTCAAATCCCAAAATAGTTCTCCTGCATGAGATCTTCTGCAAGGCAAGTGCCTACTCCATGCTTTGTAAAGTTTTCAAAGAATGATCATCAATTTTACTTAAAGTAAGAATGCCATGGACTTTGGTTCAATGCTGAGTGAAACACAGCTCAACAGCTTTCTTTTTGGTAGCACTTCTCAGGGCTCTTACTATGCTACAGGACTCTGCAGACATGTTAGGGCATGAAGCGTTGACCACACTTATGGGCTGTGGGACATTTTTAGAGTTTCTCCTGAGACTTATATTCCAGAGAAAGCACTGTGAGAAACACTGACTGAGGCAGCTTTTATTTATCTCACTCAGTAAATTCCCTACCATAATTTGATTGCTGCCTTGTAGGTAATAAGCACTCACCCAGAGGGTGGCTAGAGTGACTGTGGCAGGCCAGGTGAGATGAATGGCCATTAAAGAGCCTGGGAAGTCTATAAATCCAAAAGGTGTCAGAATAATCTTTTCTCACTGCTTTTCGCCTCAGACTTCGCCTTCCCAATTTATCAAAAAGAGACCAGCTCCATATTGAGTTGGATTTCTCCCTTTCTTCATAGAGCAGTGATTCTAAGAAGACAGGCCTTCCTAGTGTCAGTTGTTACTCGAGCATGTATATTTTTCAATGTTAAGATGAACTGTGTCTTATTCAATACAGATTTTTAATTTGTAAGACTGATAAAGGCCGTGGGGCCATATTGTTTTATTGGGCCGCATCATGCTACGTGGACTTGCTTGAGTCATAACTGAATACTGTTTACACAAGGGTGGGGCTGTGATTTTGGATCACTTACTTTTTTTTTTCTTTAAGATTTTTTTGTTTTTTTATTTGACACAGAGAGAGAGATTACAAGTAGGCAGAGAGGGGGGCAGAGAGAGAGAGAGGGAAGCAGGCTCCCCGCTGAGCAGAGAGCCCAGATGTGGGGCTCGATCCCAGGACACTGAGATCATGACCTGAGCTGAAGGCAGAGACTTAACCAACTGAGTCACCCAGGTGCCCCAGATCACTTACTCTTAATGTAAACCCTGACCCTTCATTATAATGCTATGCTTTCTGTGTTTCTATTTACTATGTATTCCTGTCAGGATTTGATTAAGGTGGGTTTTTTGTTTGTTTTTGTTTTGTTTTTACCGAATGAAGTCAAATTTCTTCATTATCTTGATGTTCTTCTCTTATCAAAGAGAGCCACAGGTGTAAGAGAAGTAGAAGTTTATGAGAAAGGGATGGATGGGATTCAGTTGTGCCTTGGAAAATTCTGCTGTGGGAGGAGGATAGTGACCATTCCGCTAACTGAAAAGTTCTGCATCATCCGCATGGTTGTCTAGTTAGGATTATCTGTCTGAGTGACAGAGACCAAAGGCTGTCTTAGAGGAGGGGTAACTAAAAGTATATGTGATAAAGGAAAAAAGAAAAGGAAGAAAGAAAGACCAAACAAGATATACTGGCAGAACGATAAAGAGGTTGGAGCAAGAAGCACATAGAGTATTAGAAAGCGTTGAGGAAACAAGTTGAGCAAATATGAAAATACTAACATAACAAAGACCTAAATTCACAGATCTGATGGAAGAGTTGGTCATAGAATTTCAAGGTTGATTCTGGAAACACTTTTAAAAACCCCGAAAAGCATAAAATTCACTTTTAAAAAAGCTCCAATTTTAAAAGCTCCCTAGAGGCACTGTAATAGAAGAGGGCTTTTAAATGCTATTTCTATTTTTTCCCTGTTTTCCTTAGGGGCTGTCTCAGAGGGATGATTTATTGTCTATTATATTTAAAGTGACAGGGCCAATTTTGAAGGCCTGCTGCAGTGATGCTAGCACCAAAGTACATGGGATTGCAGAGTGTACCTCGTACAACGGCCAATCAGTACCTGAATTCTGTTTGGTTTGGGACAGCATGACTGACAGAAATGGAATGAGGGGCACAAGGGCCTCTGTTATTGTGAACAGACGTATATCCTATTGTTCACATGCAAGTGAGATAATTATTAGAGAAAAATATTTTTTTTTATCAAGGAAAGGATTGTCGGGATTTTTTTTTTTCCTGAAAAGGTAAATGAACACAACTTTTTCATAAAGGAGACCCAGAGTCCCAATTTTTCAAACCAATATGAAAAGTCTCACTTTTATTAATTAACACATGCAGCATGTGCTCTGGATTCCAGGCACCAATCTAACTGCTTTGTGGAGAACTAAATAATATTGCCCTGTGGAGAAAAGAGAGGGTTGGGGGCAGCGGTGGGGAGGGAAAGAGAAAAAGACATAGACAAAAGGCAGTGAGTCTCCTGTCCCATGATTCCCCTAAAGAGTTTCAATCTAAAGACATGAGTTAGTGTGAGTTAGAGTCTAGATTCCACACGAGGCAGCTGTAAATGAGCTTGAGTGAGTCGTGCAACCTCTTTGAGTAAGAAAAGCATTAATACACAATTTACGTACCATGGAGAATGCCACAAGAATCAATTTGAATCAAGACAATTTGTGCCAACACACTGAAAAGCTCCATAGTGATTGTCAAATTTTCTGTCCGCGATTTTTCCATAA
Organism: Martes martes; assembly: GCF_963455335.1. NCBI lineage: Eukaryota > Metazoa > Chordata > Mammalia > Carnivora > Mustelidae > Martes > Martes martes. The sequence continues at coordinate 63,088,389 of NC_137888.1, read as the reverse complement.
TTTTTAGTGATTCGTGGAATTAGGGATGTTTGGGCTAACGTGCATTATATCAGAACTCAGAATCATCTTAAATACAATCATTTCAGCTTGTGATAAAGTGGAGTAGTAATTCCTTTGCCAACACATGTTCTCTAATAGAACTTTCTAAATTGGAATAATATCAGTTATTGTTAGCTTATGGTTTCTCCCTTCACCTTTGATTTTTTCCCCATATTTTTATTTTTTCTGACTAATGCGATATTCATTACATAAAATTAGAAAACAGAACAATCAAAAGCAAAAGAAGGACCACTGGTGATCCTATTGCCGAGATTGAAGTAATATTTAACATTATGGGGATACCTGGCTTGGCACCGTAGGTTAAGTGTCTGACTCTTGGTTTGGATTCAGAATCCTGAGATCAAACCCCAGGTTGGGCTCAGCACTGAGCGTGGAGTCTGAGTTTCTCTTTTTCTCTGCCCCTCCACTTTCCTCTCTCTGTCTCACTTTAAAATAAATAGATAAATATTTAAAATAAATATTAACATTATGGTACATTTTATTCCAGTCTTTTAAAATATTAGGTTTGTCTAAGTAAGATTTTTCAATGTAATTTTAAGCAGAATTTACTTCCTGTTGCTTTTTTCCACTGTGCGTTATTCTTTTAAGTAAAATAATTCCCTTAAATATATGAGAAGTTGAAATTCTCTGTATTTCATTAGTTCATGATTTCCTTTGGTTGGAGATATTTGCATAAAATATTTTTATAATTTTATGCTGCAGTGATTATATTTATATATAAATTTTTATCTTTACTTATGCTTGTTTTCTTAGAAATAATAGCTTTCGGGGCACCTGGATGGCTCAGTGGGATAAAGCCTCTGCCTTTGGCTCAGGTCGTGATCCCAGGGTCCTGGGATCGAGCCCCACATCAGGCTCTCTGCTCAGCGGGGAGCCTGCTTCTCCCTCTCTCTCTGCCTGCCTCTCTGTCTGCTTGTGATCTCTTTCTCTCTGTCAAATAAATAAATAAAATCTTTTTTTAAAAAAAAGAAATAATAGCTTTCTACAAATAAAATTTCCTTTTTAATTAGTTTTACCTATTTAAGGCCACTTATAAAGATTTGCCAAATTCTTTTTCATCATCACCAGGCCACAATCCAGACTGCTTTTTCTTTCTACACCCATAAGTGAGTGTTTGTTTATTGTTTTTGAAAGTTTATCAGTTTAAATAATTTTAGTGTATATATAGCATAAGATATAGAATATATTTTATTTTTGTGACATAGGATAAATTAGAGTCACATTGTACTTTTGAAAATAATATGTTCTCTGGAGTGGATATTTCAATCAGCTTATTAACATGATATTTGTGCGATATTTAAATACAAAAAAGTATTCAAAAAGTTATGGAACAAATATAAATAAATATAATCTGAGTTTCCTAGCAGCCAAAACAGAACAAACAAACAAAAAAAAAAACAAAAAATAACTCTATTTTTTCATTATCTGAAAGAAGAAAAAAAATACCAGTTCTCCAAGAAAGACAAATATTTTTCAGGGTAATACATGCTAAAATATATTTATTTTATGGCATCTTAAAAGAAGTTAATTAATATCACATCAGACAATGTATCTAACCCATGTTATAACAAATCCCCAAAACATGCTTTGTTGTAAAGTTTTATTCTATCCTCAGTAAATTATTTTTATTATATCTTTTAATTTAAATTCAATTAACTAACATATAGTATATTATTAGCTTCAGAGGTAGAGTTCAGTGATTCATCAGTCTTATATAGCACCCAGTGCTCATTATATCACGTGCCCTCCTTAATGGCTATCACCCAGTTACCCCATCCCTCCACCCCCATCCTCAGTAAATTATTAAATAATAGATGATGAATTTAGTTCTGTGAAAGATTATGCTATGTTTGTCCAAAATTAGTGAATTTCCAGTGATTGACCCATTTTGATATAAAGACAATTTGGAATACCTGTGTGGTTATGGTAAGCTCTTAATGTGTCCCTGTATTCATCATAAAATTCGATGAGGTATGTGCTCATGTCTCCATTTTACAGACGAGAATACTGAGGCTTAGAGCAGATAAGACATTTTCTGAAGGTCATACAGCTAGATTACACTTGAACTAGAACACTAACCGAAGGTCACATTCTCAATGTCACTAGGCAATGCTACTTCCTAATTTCTAGAAGCAGAATTGTTCACTGAAATGATATTATTAGAGTTTCCATTAAAGGTGGTAAAGAAAAAAAAGGAGAAATCAATGAGTGACTTTTCTTTTGTTTGTTTTTGTCTTTTTGTTTTTGTTTTTTATCAGGCCTATGGCAGAGTTTTTTCCTGCAGAGCAAAAGAAAAATAAAAGCTTTGGTCTGTTTTCCAAAGAAAGATGCACGATATTTTCCTGTGGAATTTTTCGAGTGTGTCATCTTTTCTCCTGTCTCTTATTTGCTATTGTCTATGCTTCAGTCTGGGCAGACCAAAAGAAAAAAAAAAAAAAAAAAAAGGACATCTTGGTTTTGAATCAAGAAAATATTTGTTAGAATTCCCACGTTGTGGACAACTGTGAGATACTCTGCCAATTTCTGCTGTATTAACTAGTATTTAGTGAATTGATGCTGCATGTTTCATAATGTGCGTTGTTGATGTTGTTCATTTAAATATTTTGACTTTTGCAGCTTATTTTCATCTCATCAAATCACCCAGTTTGAATGTTGTTATTTTAAAAATACACTTATCCATTTTTAGTTAACCTGTAATTTATACATATAATCAACTCCCATTTATGCAGGAGTCAATTATACAATTTAATAATTAGATGAGCTGCCTTGTGACTTTTCATCTTTTGGCCATTCATTGACACTACTACCTTAGGGTACAGTTAGGGGGGAAAAAAAGCATGAATGACTCCTACTGCAAGTTGTTAAATTTCAGCTGTTGCAAAAGTTAGGTAATAACTAAAATTAGTAGACTTCAATTTTCTGTGCTGTAACTTCCTTCATCAGTAATGACAATGACAACAGGCCGAAAATCACATTTTAGCACATAGCCATCCCAGAAGGCTAGTATCAATACCACATTCAATAGTGAAATAAAATATTTATCTGTGTCGTTTGTTTAATGTATAGCAATTTTGAAAGCATACCCACCTTCACTTGAATACCTCCTGGTTTTTTGAAAATTCTTTAAACAGTTGTTATAATAGCTAACACTCATACAGCCCTTACTGTGTTTCAGGAACTGTTCTAAAATCTTCATATACATCAACTCATTTAATTCTGCAGTAACCCAATGAGGAAGGTATATTAATCTTCTGATTTTACAGATGGAGAAACTGTGGAGAAGTGACGTGCCCAAGGTTCTGTACACAGCAAGTGACAGAGACAGGATTTGAATGAGAGCACCCAATCTGGAACTTGTAACCTTGAACATTACTCTCTGCAACTCTATCACATAAAATATTTTCATAGTAGTTAAGATTTATTCTTCTTTTGTAGATGACTCATTCTCTCAAGAAAGACTCTATGACGGGCTATTCTTCAATTTTATTCCTATGGCCATATACTCATCAAATCTGTTTTCATTTAACTCTATTTCTCATGATTATAGATAACTGAGGGATTTGTGTATCTCAGGACTTACCATGTTTCTTCTAGATATGCAATAAATAGTTCTAGAATTATATTGTGATAGAATCAAGGAGTTGTACAGTTGGAAATAATATCATAAGTCATTTGGCCCAGATGCTTAATTGGCTCATGATTCTCTTTTACAGTGTGGGTTTTTATATAGTTTCTTTTGAACCCCTTCTGTCAGAAGACTCACTATTTATTAGGAAAATTCTGCTTGTAAAAAGATCTCTTCATTTGAGTCAGAGTCTATGTCTTTGAAATGTCTATCAATTGATTTTACCCGCAGACCCATTGAGAATAAGCCTAAATCTTTTCCCCATCAAAAAGCTTTTTCGCCACATAAAAATCCCCATTATCTTGTCATTGTTTCCCTCAAACACACTCTCCTTTGAATCACTTCCTTCAGTTTTTCTTGGACAGTGTTTCAAGTCTTCTCTCTCACCCTACATTCTCTTGACTTACCTGAATTTGTCAACATTTTTAAGTGTGGTATCCAGAGTTACAGTAAATGTTTGATCTATACAATGACAATCATGGCCTATAGCAGATCTATGACCATCCTTGCTCAAACCACTGTACTTATGTTGGGCCTAAGAATGCAGGCATTCTTGGCACCATCAACACGTTGCTGAATCATAAATGAGGGTAGTCAATTACAGTGACTAAGGTGTAATGCTGTGCAATTGTACTCACTGGTTGGTACTTTTGGTGAAGTGGTGGGCCAACGTGAAGAAGTTTATACTTGTCCATCTTGGGTTTTCTTTTGTTGACTTGTTCAAAATAACCCGGAGTTCATTTTGTACCTTGCTTCTATTATGCCTTAGCTTTACTTCTTAAATTTTGGGAGGTGGATTGGTGATCTTGCCAAAGACAAGACATAGATAAAGATTTATTTTAGCTGAGTCATAATAAACATGTTGAGTAGGATAGTACCTACAGTGCAGTCTTTGCTAGGCTGTCAGTATTTCCCTCAGAGTTCTAGAAATCTCTGTATTAGTACTCTTAGATGGTTATTCTAACAATTAAGAACATACCTAACTAGTTTGGATCCAGCCTACGTTTTTTCATTATTTTTAACAACTGAAACATTTGCTATGTTACTCTTTCAATCATAAGCATTTGTTATTTAAATATCCATTCTTTCCCTTTCAGGGTTTAGGTAAATTACGGGGAACTAATGCTAAATCAGTTCTTTTCATAGTGGAAAACAGAAGGATTAATATTCTATGGCATTGTAAGTCTGTGACCACATCCTGGAAATCATAGCCTCTTCTTGACATAATGTTGCCTGCTATGATGATTATTATGCATTGATATAGGTCTTTCTTTTCTAAAGATGGTATACAATGATTTTTATTAGCTCTTCTTTTCACTAGTTAAATGGGGGGCTTCGGTATTCATAAAAGATTTGGAACTGTCATCACTTCTGTCAAAACATTCTCTTGAGTTGTTAGGTCAAGTTTGATTTTGTATTTGTGAGACTACAAGGTATCCCGGTGCCGCCATCAGCATCCTTGAAAATGGGAGAGTGACAGGCATGGAAAGAAACATCTTGCCACAAAGCAAGCCTCAAACCATTAGAAGAGGTAGGGCTAGGACTCAGAGTTCCTAAGTATTTTCTTTACTGCATAGTAATTGTGCATGCCACAATGCTGCTACGTTGTCTTCCTCTAACTTACGTGTTTTCCTGTCCCATTTGTTTATTTTAAACAATGTCTTCTAATGTATAAATTGTACTCTCCAAGCTAAATACCACTTAATTTCCTGTTTTAAATTTTATGATATGTCATCAAAAGTGGTTTATTAATTGGACAGTCTGGAAGATAAGATGGGAATTGGTTGATAGGGGACTTAATATCGTGCTAGCTTGAGATACTCTACGTAACTCTCCAGAACTTATTTATTGCTCATGGGAAGCTGAGTCTGATGTCCAGTTTGCTTGATTAGTGCTTTGAGAACTGGGGTTCAACAGGTCTCCCTTGACTGTCCTGGTGGTATCGGGCACCACCCTTGCTCGGCTTGGCTCCATTGAAGCCAAGCCCAATGGACTGCTTTGCATGTTCTAAATGCTGTGTGATGCTTCCTCTCATAATCAGGCCGAGCATCACTGTTTCCCCCAATCCCCCTCTGTACTTAATTGACCAATAGAGCTAGACATATGGAGGATCGAATCACAAACCCAAATCAGCAGTTGTCAGAAGAGATTAATTCAAACAGGAGGCAGCAAAACACTTGTTTTTTTTTTTTTTTTTCCCCTCTCACTCTGCGCTCATTTTCAGCAGTCTGATGAGAGAAATGATTATTAATATCTCCAGCTGTGCCCTCAGGCAGATGCCAGGAACTTCAGTGAACTGCTTTCCACTTCCCTAGGTCCCTGAAGTCTTTCTTCTGGAGATGCTTTCTGGTCCTTTGGTTAACCAGGTGGCCCAGGGGCAAGTCTGGCAAGATTGGTTTACATCTATGCCATCAAGTTCAATATGTACAACACTGTTGGGAGAGTCTCCCCTATGAGCCATGCTGAGAGTCCCTTTCTCTGGCTCTGACTCAGAGGCTGAACTGGAAAAGATGAGTGGGACGTCCTCAAGGCCTATATCTCCTACATGTAGTTCTCAACCTGTCAAGTTGTTCTGTCAATATGTATTCAATATTTTCACATGCTTTCAGCCCTTTTCTAGGCACTATGAAAAATAGGGAAATAATATATAATCATTGCTCTTGAAAAATCATATAAGGAAAAATGAAAACTAATGTTGATTGAATATCTAATATGTGCAAGGTAATGGATTAAGCATTAGAAACTTAGAGCTTTGTCAGCTGCTTAGTGGCTCACTCATTACATTCTTATATTTTGTTAAATGATAATAAATAATTCAACTTGGCTCACAGTTGCAGGAACAGGTAAATCCTGGGGATCATCGGATGTAGGACCTCTCCATCTCTGGCTCACCAACTGGGGAGTCAAGATGGTGGCGAAGTTTTAGTTACATCCTATTCTTTCAGCAGCCCTTGTGGGGAAAAGAGAGAGCTACTCTTTCTTAGTACTTTCTGGAAGAGTCCTGGGCCTAACTCTCACTAGCCTAAAATTGTGGCCTTAGGGTCTGGAAGATACAGATTACTGTCAGTCATAATCCTCCTTAGTAATTAGAAGTAGGTTTGCCTGAGTCCAAATGAAGTTTATGACTTCAACTTGTAACCTTGGGCAAGTTATTTAATTTCTCTATGTCTCTGTTTTATCATGTGTGAAGACAGGGAGGGATCTAGTAACACCTATATTGAGGATTTCATGGGTTAAGTCTTGGAAAATTCTAGAAATAGTGTCCAGAACTTTGTTATTGTTTACATTCAGAATGTGTGACATCCAGTTGAGATGCTCTTTTACATGGGAAATTGCACTAAATGACCTCAAATACGATCTAACTGAACAACTGCATGGTCTCATTACTGGTATTAGAGTAGAAAATTTTAGATTTGGGGTATAACCTAAACGGTTAATGTAAGTCTGAAAACACCAGCTGTTTCCACCAGACCCTTTTCTGGACCAGGAACTTCTTCCTCATCACTGAGAATGTCATGCAGTATACTTCATATCTCACTGTGACAACACACTCCCCTCAGTGGTGGAGGTGCTTACCCTGCTGGTTTATACAGCAAAATGAAGACAAAATCTGATTGCAAAAATCCCCAGCCAGTGCCATAGTTTGTCCTTCAGGAGAGTGATGGTTTTGAGAGGCAATCTTGAAAGAGATGCCCTGTTGGGGTTGGGCAGTCACCATCTAGTCAGCACGACATTATCAGTTGTGTGTTTCATATGGGCTGGACAGGGAAAGGCAGCAGAAGACACAATAGCATAACAGAGCAAACTGTGAGGAAGGAGTAGTTGAGGCAAAGACATTATGTTGGTAGGAAAGAAAAAAAAGGGCATTGTACTAGAAGAATCTCAAAGAAGGGCATGACCACAGTGGAGGATGAGTTGGGTTTGGTGAATGAGTTGTTTCCCACTTGGAATCTCTCCTTCATATTTGAAAGGTTTCCTGCCCCCCTGTGGTAGCCAAGAAAGAACCTTAAATGCTAGACATGATAGAGAGAGGCTCTGTGTTCCTGCAGTGACTACAGTTCATGACTGTGATTCTGTTACTGGGTACGTGAAAATAATTAGTACATGGGCAATCACTAGAGTGTCCCATGAGAACAGGGGGATTTAGGGGCTCTGTGGAATATTTCTCTTCTTAAAAATTTGATCCATACCATGTATATGTGTCACCATCAGCCGATCTGCAGTGTTAAGGGAAGAGGTGGTGTTAGCGAAGAGGGATTTTATTATTTACCGCTGAAGAAATAATTTCTGACATCACTTTTATTTACCATAGTCTTGTAAAACTGATCTTCAAATTTCACAGTTTAATGGTCAGAGGTTCTTACAGTGCAGGTCTTTATTGCTTCCTCCCCATGCATGCTAGAATATGGGAAAGAAAGACAGACTTATCTTCACTATTTATCACTGAGAAGATCTTTAAAGCAGGTACATGGGCATCTTCCCCCATTGTGCTTCTCCCCCTTCTTTCCTGCCCTCATATTAGCCTGTTTGTTGTCCATAAATATCTCCTCAGTGCCACCTGTGTTTCTTAGCTTCATGTTTCAACTTAGGATACATCTAAAGCAGTATGTCTCAAAGCATGCTCCAGTGACCATCTGCATCAGAAACATCTAGTTTCTGGTTGAAAATGCAAATTTCTTGGCCCTTGGGAATCCGAATCACTGAGAGCCCAGGGGTATGAATTTTTTTCAAGCTCCTTGGGTGACATTTAAGCATAGTATAAGTGTATGCATAAGAACTATTGGAGCCATTGCTTCGGAGCAGTGCTGCTCAAAGAAAACGCAATAGGAGTCACGTAAGACTTTCCAATCTTCAAGTAGACAAGGGTTAGAACAAGTAAAAAGAAATAAGTGAGATTAATTTCAATAATATGCTTTATCTAATAAGTCCAATATAGTACAGTTGCAACCTGTGATCAATATAAAATTCTTGCTAAGATATTTTATATTCTTTCTTATATACTAAGTCTTCAAAGTTTCAGTGTGTGTTTTATACTTATAATACAGTTCAATAGCTACATTTCAGTTTTTCAGTAGACACTTGTGGCTTAGGGCTACCATAGTGGACAGTGTCGATCTAGACATGGGAGACTATTTTTAGTACAAACATCTGATATCGTCGGAGTTTTATCATGCCACATGGTTTTTATTTATCATAAAACACATAATTCTTCTTTTTGGGAACTGACTAAAATGAATGATCACAAAAATCTCACATTCTCTTAGCCATATAGCTATGAAATTCCAGCTAGTAGCTTTTGATTACAAAACAAATGTGTTAATTATTTGAAATTTTTTTCTCGTTCCCTTTAGGAGGTATTTCACTTCCATTCTGTCACCAAGAGGATGATTTACTCTGAGAAAATATGTAGCAAGAGCAAATGTTCTTTCAATGACTGTACTAAAGCCATGAGAAATGGGTTTTCTATGGCAGTAACAACAATAACAATGTTTATCAAGCACTTGATTTGTGCCAAGTATTATATGATATTCTCCATGTAATGTATATAATTTGTTTCTTCTGGCCTCACCAAATCCACATTAATTATCCTCATTTAACAAACTAGGAAATGGAAATTCAGAAAAGTTAAATAACTTACCAAAGGTTATAAGTTTATTAAGGTCCTCTCTGCCACGCATCGTATTAAAATTGTTCACTTTTAATGTAATTGGAAGTCCCAGAATTATTAAGGAACATTTTATTAAGAGGTACTAGATTTTCTGTTTAGTTTTTATAGCTCTTCCACTAGCCACCTATCTTTTTTTTTTTTTTTTTTAATTTGTTTGACAGACAGATCACAAGTAGGCAGAGAGGCAGGCAGAGAGAGAGAGAGGAGGAAGCAGGCTCCCCCCTGAGCAAGGAGCCCGATGCGGGGCTCGATCCTAGGACCCTGGGACCATGACCTGAGCCGAAGGCAGAGGCTTAACCCACTGAGCCACCCAGGTGCCCCCTAGCCACCTATCTTAATTGGAAAATGTTTTGACAAATGATTCCATACATATGTAAACTGTGAAGTGTCTCCATGGCTTTGTGAATTACCATATTCATGGCTGAGAGTTGTCAACAAGGAAAGGGAAGCACCTCTTTTCATTTTCTCTTTTCTAGTCTCTGTATCTCTTAGACCATGGACTCTTCTGATTGACTCTCAGTCTCCAACATTCACCCTTTTGCACAGTAAATGGAGAAGCTTGAATAATCCGAATGGCATTAGGTTTTTTTTCTCTGCTGCCTTTAAGGGCCATGTAAATGGAGGTAAATGAAATCCTAACAAAAGCACAGAACCAGTATGAGAATCTGGCTGTATCCTGTAGGGAAGATGGGGCAGTGAGCGCACGTGAGGGGAGGATCGAGAAAGGAGGCTGAGGAGACGGAAACAGCTGTCTGGTAAAGCCGCGCAGGTGTAGGGGGTACTCATTAGGTTCCCATAGGCTCTGTCATTAAGGCTGTGGCAGATGTTCTCGAATGTGACTGGCATAGTCACAAGGGAGGCAGTAAACTCGGCTTAATGTTCAGAGCATTGGTGTGGCACCGCCGGGCAGAAGGTTGGCACGTTTCACCTCCTTGCCAGAGTGGCAGCTGCTCTTGTCTCCTTAGCTGTGGAGTCTCTGTCGAATTCCTCCTTGGCAGTCTTATCATATCTCACAGGCTCAGTTCTACTCTCTTATAACTGCACTTGAGTTATTAGTGGAAGAAAGTCCCACATATACAGGGGCAACATAAACAAAATCCTTGATACTTAGAGGCTGTAAGATAGTCCGAGGCCCAGAATCCTGTGAGAGCATCCCCAATATCAGCCCAGCTTCAGGAAGTCTTAAAAAAATTTGCAGCAGAGAGATAGCTGCATGAGCTGGAGCAGAAGGCACAGGGCAATCTTAAAAATTGCATCTGATGAAACAAGACGAAACCAGAGAGGGAGACAAAGCTTAAGAGATTCTCCGTCTCAGGAAACAAACTGAGGGTTGCTGGAGCGGAGTAGGAAGGATGGGGTGGCTGGGTGATGGACACTGGGGAGGGTATGTGCTGTGGCAAGCGCTGTGAATTGTGTAAGACTGATGAATCACAGACCCGTACTCCTGAAACAAATAATACATTACATGTTAATTAAAATAATTGCATTTGAAGCTCTGGAATGTTTTCAATTATACTACATAGGGGATGGTATATCAACAGTCATTTGTTTTTCCTGAAAGTGAAAAAATGGCTATTTAATCCTATATCTGCAATAGAAATACATCATCGTTTTTGTCTTCCTCTAAATAAATAAATAAATAAATAGAAATTAAAAAAAAAAATTACATCCTAAATTTCTAGGACCACACTCTAAGAATAGAGATGGTGGCATTCTCTGGTCATAGACAGAGATAAGGGGAAATATTGGTTACTGGACGTGCAGGACTGTGGCCCTTTAACTGTCCAAGGTGGGTACTAATTTAGCATATTGATGGGTTTCTTTGAAGCAGGAATTTGGCATAGTTGAACTAAAAATCACGGACCCCTTTGTGTGTTGTTTTGTATACATTCATTCAAGTCTTGGGCTCCAGGTGTTGCCAAAGTCTTTAAGCATTAGACAAGACAGAGTAAATCTTAGTGATTGATATATTTTGTTCAAAAGCAACCTTTCTGCTATCTAACTATCTCTGAGATAGGCTATTCCCCACCACCCCCTTTTTTTTCCTTCCCACTGGGAGATTCCAAACCACTTGGCATCTGGGAAAATCTTGGTTGTCAGTTACTGACATTCTGAAAGAAGATAGATAGAAGTTTTCAGGAGATGACTTTTTAGCTGTTTGCCGAAAGATCTCGCAGTTAGTATACATTTAGTGAATTTATCAAGCTTCTGGGTTTAGCTTTCAGCCCCAATGGTCTAAATGTCAATCTTATCAGTGTCTAGAGTTGATTGGATTTAGAGAGCTGACTAATAATATTAACACTCAGAAAACACTGAACTATGAGCCAAAATGCCAAGTTATGAATTTAAAGTGATACAAGGATCGGAATAGTAAAATCTGTCTGCCTAGTGCATCCCTTCTCATATAAGCCAATTCATGTGGGATGATGAGTTGCTTAGTTCCCATGAACGTAAAACAGGGATAATTAGTTGCCTGAGTCACACATACACTGACATAAATCCTATATCTGTTTCCAAGGTGATAATTATAAACATTTATTGAGGACTAACTACGGGCCAGGCACTCTCCTACATGCTCGATCTATAATAACTCAGTTATTTTCTCAACAACCCTGATGGTGGATCCTGTCATTATACTCAGTTACAGAGGATAAAACTGGGGTACAAAGATGCGGATACATTCCCCACAGTTAAAAAATGTGAATGAATCAGAACCCAGGTAATCAATCTGGTGTCAGACTCCAGTTTTTCAACATTCTGCTATAATGTATGTAAGTGTCATGGAGATTGGGCAAGTTGCTGGCACAGGGACTAATTCTTTGGTGGTGTTAGATACTCTAGCAACTTCAGGCCTTTTGGTTTCCCTTTTCTACAGTCCAAGCTAATCTTTCTCGCTTTGTTCAGCTTTCTCTGGACAAGATGCACAATAATTGCTTAGAGTCCAACTTATTACATTTCAATCAGACTGCATTGCTTTCCCTAGTTCACCTTGATGGAAGTTATAGAGAAAGCTCAAACCTCTTTGTTCACATGTTTATAAATATCATGACCTGTTTTTTTGTTTTGTTTTGTTTTGTTTTGTTTGTTTGTTTGTTTTCTAGAAGTAGCCAATGCACACACATTATCTCTGGATCCTACTAGTTTTGTTCTCAGAGGTCAACCTCATTTCTTAGTCTTCACTGGTCCCTGTACAACTTATACCTTGGTGCCACCCACATTGGTGACACCCACAATTCTTGGAACTTCTTCAAACTCTCTACTCTTGTTCAACAATAACTTCTCCCAAGACTGCTTAAACCCGAGGGCTCACTGCTATCCGGTAAAACTTTTTACTTCCCAGGGAGTTCCTGGAAAGAATCCAGCTGAGGGAGTCTCTAACCTGGGTTCAGGGATGCAAAGTCAAATTTTTTGACCAGTGATTGATTGTTTATTTATTTATTTAGTTTGCAAACATAAAAGAGGGGCTGAAATCCTTATTGATGTGTTCTATGATATTCTGCTGCCTGCTGGGAATATTAAGGAAAGAGCAATTTCTTAGCTCAGTTTGATTGGTTATACTTCAAGGCAAGTGTCCTTCTAAATGTCCTAGATTTAATTTCTAAAGCAGATAGTTTATCCTTGTCCATTCACCTCTATTCTGGGCATATAACAAATTACTTATTGTATCTGGGGTGGGTTCTCCTTTTAAGTCAATAGAAATGTCATGTAATCAAGGGCTTCTATAGAGGGAATCAGATGCAACTGAATTATTACTAAAAGGGCAGTTGCTTTGCTGTGTTTTCCTTTTGGCTAAGAAATTTAAGATTAATATATTTTTTCAGAGTTTTATGTTTATGTTGTTTTTAAGATTAAACGAACTTGTAAGGAGAGTTATATCACACAAGTATCTCATGACACGCTTTACAAAAACATTCCCCATTTCAATTTCTTCTATTGATACATATGAAAAAACAGCACCACTTTCAAGGGACTAGCAGAATTTTCTTTTCAGTATCTTAACAATGATCTGCAAGCATCAGCTGAAATCTGGAGCATGACTTCTCAAAAAGCACTAATAAGAGTCAGTGAGGTCAGCAGTCTCCGTGGGAGAATTGGAAGAAACCTGTCTGTCATCAGAAATGTATAAAAACCAAAACCCAAAGCTGGAAGCAGATTTGTCCATAGTCTCAATGCTGATCTACTTTTAATATACTGATTCTGTATTTGCCACTTTTCCTGGATTCCAGAGCACTTTTTTGTATTTAGGATTCATGATGACTTATCATATCCTAAGTATCATATCAGATAACCCACATGTTGGTTGCTATAGATCCATGAAGTCCAGCCTACTAATCATAGATTGTGATTGGGTGTATGTGGCCATTTAAATTTATGTTAATTAACACCTAAAAATTCAGTTCCTCAGTCACACTAGTCAAGTGCTACATATTTCAAGTGCTTGACAGCCACAGGTGACTAATAGCTACAAAGTTGGAATCAGCACAGGTTTGGATGTTTTCTCTCCTCTCTATGCACTGCTGGAACCCTTTCCACCAGAGCTCTTACAGGTCTTTTTCAGATACTTCTTGAATACAGCCTGATGAGAAATAGACTATTCCCCCTAGTCCATAAGACAGCAATTCCTCAGTTGGATTCCTTAAAAAAAAAAAAAAAAATTCTCCTTTAAATAAAAGAATAAATGTAACTCCCTTTAGAGTTTTACCCATCAGTCCCAACTAAATAGAAAAGAGTCTGATATAATCCACTGAGTCAAATTACTGGGCTGTTACTGAACCATGACATTAACATTCCTTTCTCTGTGTGAACCTGTTTACAGAAACAAAGGAGAAAATCAAGCACGTTATCAGTCCTTTGACCCTGCTCACAACTACTAAAACAAAATACAACCCAAACTCTCCTCTTTAGGACAGCTCACAGTTCATACTGGTACTGTAATTTGCAAAGAACCATTTCCTGCTGACAACTCTCATGCATGCCTTGAAGGATGCATTTCACAAGCACCTGTGTCAGATGTCCTCATCTCTCCAAACAAGCAAATGGACTAGAGAACACTGTGTACTTACACAGGGCTGGATCCACAATACAGTGTTTTCCAAATAATGGGTCATAAACCATCAACGCATTGTGAACAGCATTATTATTTAAGTAAAATAGAACATAACCGGTAGGATAGCGTAGAAAATAGAAGAGTGCATTGCACATAGTAAAACTATTTTTTGGTTTATTTGTGTGTGAGCAGTGGGTCATGATGTTATACATTTTTTGCTGAGGGTTGCAATCAAAGTTTGAAGGCTGCTATAGGAAGGAGTATGTCTCTTTGGGGTGTTGTCCATAAGGTACAACTTCTCCTAGACACATTTTGGTGACAATTTTGAGGGAAAAACCTTAGAAATCTGATCTGAATTCATGTGCTTATTTCCCAGTTTATTCTTGGCCCTGAGTAGATTAAACACTTTGTGAAAGTTAAATCCATTAGGTCATTTTATTTGCTAGATAGCAGATGGTCATAGCCTATTACATTGCAATTTGGTCAGTATTCGGAAAGCTGTTCAAACGAGGGTAGTGATGGGATTTCCGTCTCATCCCGAACACATTTATTAACAGCTATAGGTATTGTGCTCTTTGTCAGTCTGTGTGTTTAAGAACTATGATGTGCTGGGTAGGGAGCAATGTTACTAGCTAGATGGCACTTTTGATTGGTCCTAAAATGCGGTTAATATTTTGACAGACCCAAACTCCATGTAGGGAAGGGTGCCAAGAATGGGAATCTATGGTGTGTTTTTTAGGGAGGAAAAGGTATTAATAGGATGCACCTTTATTTGTATGAGTTTTAAAGACACTTGATATTATTTACTCAATACCTTAACCTCATGACTAGTGTTATCTTTATTACTGAAGAGAACTGAAACTCTGAGACGTTAAGTGACTTGCCCAGGACCCCACATATTTAGTTAGTGGACCTAGAACATAGAACTTTTCTATGGATGCTTTTCTCCAAGTATTCATGGGCATGTGAAAATGGGCTTTGGACAAGGAAAACAAACAGGTTAATAAATAATTCTTAAAAGTTATTTGCTAAAAATGAACTCTTTTATGAGTCCTTACCAGCTCCTGTAATTTTACTATTTTAGCCAAAATCCACTAAGAATTATAGCATTCCATTCTTGTTACAGTCACCATAATTTTTTTCCTTATTACAGAGACACATTGCTGCAGAGAGGCAGGGCTTACTGAATTTCTCTTAGCCCTGCCATCTGATATGTTTTAGGCCTTGGGCATATGAGCTCATAGTAATTTGCATGGTAATTAAACTCATTTAGACAATACACTGCTTAATAGGGGATGGGACAGCTTCTCACCTAACACTTCATTAAGCTACCTGTGCTAAGGCCTTCCTAGATGACAGGGTCAAGTCCATATCGCAATGTTAAATATGTTGTACATTTGTTAAAAAAAAATTAGCCAACTAGGTAACACTGATGTTGGATTCAGAAATAAATGTTCTCCAAATCTGCCTTTTCATCTGCATACTCTGTGTTTCACTGATTTTTCTCTTGTACCTAGTATCCATTTTTTCAAATTAACACATGTGTATTAGAAAGCAGTTAAGTCTTGTTACTTTGACTGGGCCGACTAAAAAAATGAGTTAGACAGCCCTTGCCTTCATGAGCTCACAACTTAGAGCTTACGACAGCAAGGAGAGGATACAATTTGCAAAAAGTTGTGGACAGAAGGCACAATGTTGTCAGGGAATAGCAGAAGTTGGATTAATTTGCTAGGGGATTTGCTAACGAGGAAATAATTATAAATAAGTTTATCAGAGAAGGCTTTTTGGATGTCTGTTTTCTTTTTGTTTTATCTCATTTGTGTTAAATATTATTTAATTCTAATCACGCATCAAATATTCTTCAAACCTTCATCATATAAGTTCAGAATCCTAAAAGGTCAGAATTCTCCTCATTTTTTTTTAAAGATTTTATTTATTTATCAGATAGAGATCACAAGTAGGCAGAGAGGCAGATGGGGGCAGGGCGGAAGCAGGCTCCCTGCTGAGCAGAGAACCCAATGCAATGGGGGGGGGGGCAGATCCCAGGATGCTGGGGTCATGACCTGAGCCAAAGGCAGAGACTTTAACCCACTGAGCCACCCAGGCACCCCCAAATTCTCCTTATTTTCATTTATGGATGGGGAAACTGAAACAGAGAGTTAAATATCTTATCCAAGGTTACTCAACTTGATGTGATGGAGCCCAGATTTGAACCCGGTCTGGCTTGGACCGCATGTTCTTAACCACGGTGCAGTATAGCTCTGTTGACCTTGAAAGATCGAAACTGTTTTGAAAGGTGATGGGTGAGGTCCAGGGCAGATGATGATGGAGAATCATGAACAAGGGCACAGGCATGGAGGTACCTGCATCTCTGTTGCTGCCATCGACCCAGTTTATAATCACTGGTGTGTAGGGCTAGTGATTAAACATTCAGGGAATGAGCCTGTTAGGAGAGGCCTGGAGAGAAGTGGTAGCTTCGTGGGTAAGGATGCAAACAAGAAGGGGCTAAAGATGGAGCCCAGGGGATTGCTGACATTTACTAACCAGAAGGCACATGGTGAAAGTGTTAGATAGAGAAGTGCCTCTTCTATATCTTTCATAGAAAAGTAATGGGAAATAATTAGAGAAACAAATACGAACCGTGAAGGATCATGCCCATCAAATATTTATAGAAGAGCTTCCCTTGACCTAGTGCTCTGCGATCACTCTGCAGAACTCATTCACAGCAGATTGGTATAGGAGGAAGGTTAAACATCCTCTGGTGAAGGATTCTGATAGATCATACCATACCTACTCAGCTTGTGCTTCCAAGATTTTAACACATAATCTGCCCCCCCAAACATACACTAGACATCACAACCACAGTGATATGTGGAAATGGCAAGAATTAAATAAACACATAGTACTAAAGAACAATACAATTTGCATTAATCCCAGAAAGGAAAAAAAAATCAAAATTGAAATAAATGGTTCTTTGGTTATTGGAGAGAAAGGGTGGGAGAGTTACTTTATTTTCACTTACAAGACTTCGAAGTCTTTACTATGCTGATGGGCACAGTGACACACAAGAAGAAAGTTCCGACTTCCCTGGGACCCTCTCTGATAGAGCCCCTTGCAGGATCATTAATGGAACATGCTCTGGGAAATGCTGCTCTGTCAACATGTTTACTAAGTCTTGTGTCCCCTGTGTAGGGTCTACATTTGCCTTATGAGAGCAAAAGAGACAGGCACCCCTAATGGAAGTCTACCCTCGAAAGTAACATTTCCTAAATTGTTCCTCAGTTCAAATGCCATAGTCTTTCTTTCTTCTAAATTTCTGCAGCTCTTTGTACCACTCCTACAACTTTCATCTCACATTGTCTCCTCTTCTACTAAAACCTCCTTGATCACAAAGATTGCCTCTTCAGCTTTTGAACAAATCTATTTGCCAGATGAAGTTAAAGAAAGTCCTCAGTATAGGAAAGCACTAAAGCAGTGTATAGAAAAAGAAACAATGTTTCTGAGATACCTACTTTCTTGCTAAGTGTGTGTAACTATACAGAAGGAGGGGCAGGTAAATCATAGAGTCCAAGAAAGGAAACTCAGTATTGCTGTGTATAAATTCATTTGTTCATCTGTTACTGTTACCTAATAAGAGGCGAGTCAGAGGTTCAAGATGCTTATCTTGGCCAATATGGCCTGCACCCAGTGAGACTGGGGTCCTGTCACCGAGAAAGGGAAGGTTGGGGTGCATGGCCATCAGGAGAAACTTTGGTTTACTGGTAAAAGCTGAGAGACTCTGAAAGCTGCTTCTGGAGAATGATTAGAGGATGAAGGAGACACAGCACCTGGTTCTCTGATAAGATGCTAACCTAGTCAGAGTAATTGCTTCGGCAGTGGCTGGTGCAGATCTGACCACAGGTCCCATCCAAGTGTGAGCCCCTCCTGGGCTCACAGCAGCTCACCTGCAGAGGAGATGGTGGCCATCAGTCAGAGACACACATCTTAAGAAGACTAACAAATTGATTTATTTTTGCTTTAAATTGATATTTTATTTTTAGAAGCATTTGGGGGTATGTGCTCATTTACATGCATGCTTTTGTGTTGTTTCTTTGACTGACTATTACATAGTGGGGAGGTGTGTACTGACCACGGGGTGGTTTCTGGAGCTACAAAGAGGAAACTTAGCTGTTACATTGTGGTATTTAATTAGTCAACAGTGGCATGCCAACTCCTGACCCCCACACCCTGGTTGCCTTATTCAAGCTGTCAAGATTGCTTTGACAGATACAGTTATATAAAGTGACCCAAACCACATACTGGAACAATGCATATTTTCTACACTTCCTATGTACTTGAGATGAAAATAGGCTAAGGAAGTCATGACAGAAAATGTCTCCAAGCTACCTATAGTACTACCAGATGTGGATGAAAGTGAGTAGAACCCTACCGGTCATTCAGTTTGAACATCAGTGGATGTCAGTCCACTTACAGAGATCTCCGGTTTGTATTTAACCTTCTGTCAAACTTCGTCTGGCTACCAAGGGATGTGGATGCCCGCTCTTATTTCAGTACCGAAATTGCCTTGAAAGCCATCCAGCCTGGAGTGAGGAATACTTCACCGCTTCCCACTCATGGAAATGACTCAATACAGGAAAAGCAACGAAGACAGAGTTATTTGTGTCCCCTTCTCTGTTGTTTCTCATTTCCTCCAATTGGCAAGACTCATTCTTTCTCATTTTCTCTACAGATCTTCTACTTTTGTGTTTTTCTTTGCTTTTTTATCCCCCTTTTCTGCCCAGAGCCATCATTTAAGGCTTGCTTTTCCTCTTATATTCCCCATTTAGAAGATAATAAATTCAGGTGGTTTTTCTTAGATGATTTTCCTTAATAAAAACACCAGAAAAATAATTACTGTTTCTTTAACTTTATTCGGCAACTTCATTAGTCCAGTATCAACCAGAGGGTGAAGACTCTAATTTGTAGAGAAAGTATCTCACAAAACGCTTAGTGAGTCTGTACGTGGCTGGCAATTTATTAAATTTCTAGTAGAAATGTCTCTGACCTGTTCCTGTCCCCTGGGTTGGTGATTTGGTAATTGTAATATGTGAAGTATAACACTTACCTTTAATTCGGGAAGCTTATGGGAAATGCATGTATTTTCTGAGTAAAAGGAGAAGTGTGAGAAAAGAGATCATTGTAGGGAACGTTGTCTGGCTGAGTTAGGGAGGATTCTGGTGGTCTCTAAGTATAAAACAATCTGGTAGTCTGTCCTTTATCCAAATTTAATCTATTCTATTTCCTATTGAAGAAGAATATGGGGGGGGGGATCTTGGGGGAGTGAGTGCAGGGAGGAGAGACAAAAGAGAACAGGAAGGCAGGGAAGAGGAGGTAGAGGGGAAAAGAAAAAGGAGAAAGCACATAGGAAAACTAACTAAGGTACTGTGGGAAAATAAGAGAGAGTGAGAGAGGGAGATACGGAACCGTAATTAGTACTTCCTACATTTCCCCCGAACCCTGAAGATTTACATTCAGCTTCAGAGACTGTGTGTCTAGGCTCATGGTCCCAGCTCCAGTCACCATCAGCATCCTCACTACTCTCTCCTCTATTTCATAGCAGCCCCCAGGGACTCCTATGGCCCGACGTTCAGGGACTTTGCCACAGAAGAGGAGAAGGAAATGTAAAAACTAAAATTAGAGAAACCTAGCAAGAGCTGCTGTGGTTTGAGTGGGAGGGAGAGGAGGGCAGTTCTCCATGGAGGGCCTAACAAGCACCCCCCATCACTGCAGTTTCTTTCTCAGTCCATGTGGCAGCTCACTCTCGGACCCGGGGTTGCTGGGTTCTGTTCTGACTCCGATCCCTTGTACCAAGATCTCAAGGGGAAAAGGAAAGGAAGCTGTTTAGGGTCCACTATGTGCCAGATGCTTCCTAATACATTGTCATTTAATTCTCACTGCAATGTGCCATAAGCATTCTTACCTTTCAATTACACTTGTAGAAAATACGACTCATAATTGTTGTAAGTTTTCCAAGTTTGCACACAAGTCAGGGGCAGCTCAGAGACTGGACCCAGGTCATTATGGCTCTGAAGACTGTGCTCTTTACAAGATGTCCAACCTGCAACCATGCTGTGCTTCAGTGGGGGTGGGTGGGGGTGGGTGTTCATCCTAATTTGAATTGCTAAATGGGGGCATCTGGGTGGCTCAGTCAGTTGAAAGTCTGCCTTCAGCTTAGGTCATGATCTCAGGGTCCTGGAATCAAGCCCCCCATCAGGCTCCCTGCTCAGCAGGGAGCCTGCTTCTCCCTCATTCTGCTGCTCCCCCTGCTCCTGCTCCTACTCTCTCTGCCAAATAAATAAATAAAATCTTAAAAAAAAAGATTAGAACTGATAAATGAAAGTAGACTTTTGCTTTGGGTATTTCCCTCTCCAGATATATAAAGCTTTATGCTTTTATAGGGCCAGGTACTTTAGCAGAGAGAAGGAAACTTTTACCATTGTGACTTCTTTCTCAAATAAATTCTAGAGAATTTTATTTTTAGCATCTATTTTTTCATAAATAATATATACTCACTATAGAAATGATAGAAAATGCATGTGAACAAAAAGAGGAACCAATAAAGAGTCTGATTCTACTACCCAGAGATAACTAGTACGGAAATTATGGTGTGTATTCCTTTATGTTTTGTGGTTATTCATAAATGGTGATAAATTACCATGTACATAATTTTGCAAATGGCATTTCCTATTTAATATTATATCTTCAAAGTAGCATAATTATATGTGAATGGATATACTTCTGTTGTACTGTTCTGAATGGCTGCCAAGTACCCTGTTGTAAGGATTTCTATAAAATTTATTTCATAAGCCCCCTATTGTTTGACATTTAAGTTGGCTTTTTCTCCCCACATTATAAACAAAAATCAAATGAATATCTCACAACTAATTCTTTATGAACAGTCTCAGTTGCTTCTTTAATTATTTATAATTAAATAATCTAACTAATTACACATTCTTAAAAAAATAGAAATTGCTCTTTCAAATTATTACACCTATTTTTTAAAAAGATTTGTTAAATATTGCCACATTTGTCCCAGAAAGTTTGCACAAGTTAAAAATTCCAGCAACACCCTCACCAACATCAGGGAAACCATTTGCTTTTATCTTTCTTAATTTAATGGGCAAATGGTTGTTTTATTCTAATTTATATTTCTTGACAATTTGCTCTCGTAATATATATTTTTCTTAAAAATAGTCTGCCCATGTAACCGTTTTTTCCAACTGTATTTTACTTTTATGAGAGCTTACATACTTTGTATTTAAATCATTACTATTTCCCATTTTTCCTTCATGTTTTATGACCTTGGCATGATTCTCAGGAAATTCATTCTCATGTTAGAATTATGTTGGGATGCCTGGGCGGCTTGGTCAGTTAAGCATCTGCCTTTGGCTGCGGTTGTGATCCCAGGGTCCTGGGATTGAGTCCTGCATCTGGGGTCTTGCTCAGCGGGGAGACTGCTTCTACCTCTCCCTCTGCCTGCTGCTCCCCCTGTGCGCTCTCTCTCTCTCTCTCTCTCTCTCAAATAAATAAATAAAATCTAAAAAAAAAAAAGAGAGAGAATTATGCAAGTATATAAGTATGTGTTCTTACTAGGAGATCCCTATAAAGACATCCTGGCCCAGTCAAGTTGCAAATTATAGACCTCAGATTGAGGTCTTTGTGACTCTCTTAAATAGACTGATATCAGAAAGGACATAGAGGAAACCACCCCATCACCCATTTAAAAATACCCAGAGCATGGTATAGGGTACAAATGTGCCTTCCTCTCGTGACTGTTAGCTTAACAGCTTTATGGGAAAAACAGAAACCTGGAGAGAGAGGCTACCACTTTCCACTTAGAGTACTGGCCCCAAAAATGAAACTACCTTTCAGCCCGTGGAACTTTGAGCCCTGCTCTTGCTTTCTCAGAGACCTTAAGGTGCAGTTTGCACAAGCATTCCATCAAGCTTCCTAAGGTCCTGCCCAGACTGGCCTCCCTTGGTACTGCAGAACCCAGCAAGTGCAATCAGCCCAGAGAACTTCCTCTACACAGCCTGGCAAAGCCAAGTGGGGCTTGAACTCCTTGTAGATGGATGTCAGACTAGTTCCAGTAGAAGGCAAAATTTGCATTCATCTCTGGTTCTGGATGAGGAATCACCTTCGTGTGTGTACTAGGCTGGAAGAAAGTTCCCTTAAAAAAAGTCCCAAGACTCCATTTTCATATTTCATGAGGTCTGTTCAAATTGTTTATTTTCCTTCAACAAGAACAACTTTTTGCCGCTCTTGACTTACTACTGCATACATCAGCAAATATTGAACTCCTAATGTTGACATGATGTTCTGCCTTAGGAAAAAAAAAACAAAAGAAGAAGCCTGGTCATGTCTCTGATGATAGTTAAGAGACGTGACCCCTGAACGGCTAACTCACTAGCAAAAGTCATGACCTCATGATATCAGAGAATATGTGAGTCAGCTGGGCAGTGCCTAGATTTTTCACATGTCTACTGAATATGTTGAACACCTGGTTCATATATTCTCATACATAAGTGGAAGGAATGAGTTTTAGACTCATACTAAATAAATATGCCATAGGCAGGAGGATGTGAGCACCGATGATGAAGAAACCCAGCGTGTAGAATTTAGAATTTCCTCTTGGACCTTAACACCAGTGACTATATTGTAAATAGAGTCAGATAGCTTGAGTAAAGACTAGGGAAAAAATGCAATTCATGACAACAGGATATCTCTTAGCCATTGATTGGTCTAATACAGTATTAGGCAGAGTTAAAAATTGGAAAGGAGTGTGAGACACAGTTCCTGCTTCTACTATTAAAAAATAAGTTATTATTATTATTTTTTTAATTTATAAAAGCTACTTGAGTTTTTAATCAAAGATACCGGTTCTCTGGCCTCGTGGAACAGTCGAATCCACTCCTTTGTTTGTTTGTTTGTTTTGAAGCTTTTATTTATCTGACACAGAGAGAGAAAATATAAGCAGGGGAAGGCAGCAGAGGGAGAGACAGGCTCCCCACTGAGCAAGGAGCCTGATGCAGAGCTTGATTCTAGGACCTGATCTGATCATGACCTGAACTGAAGGCAGATGCCTAACCAACTGAGCCACCCAGGTGTCCCTGAATCCTCCCCTTTTCTGCTGTTCATTCTCCTCTGCTTATCAACTTACAGAAATCCTTACATAAGATCAAGGAATTATATGTAGACAAACCTGGTCTAGTACATTAGTAAGACTATCCCACCGAGAAAGGTAGAGCCTCAGAACTTCAGGTCCTAAAGTATTAAATTGCATCTTTACTTCTCTTTATTCCAGAAATTTTTGGCTAATTAGGAACTATGTAACTTAGCATTTTCTGGTATCAATTACAATAGTCATCACCATGTATTTCTTATTATAAAATCAACACTTTATTATTACTTACTTTGCATTATTTGCTATGTGATTCATCACTCCTTTTCCTCTTCTTTAGTGGTTGGCTCCGTGGTCTACAGATAGAAGTTGGCTTGGGGAGAGGGAGCTAAAGGGAGTATCACATGGATACAATCCTACTACTCAGCTTGGTTTTGTTGGGAAATTTTGTCAATAGCTATCTTGAAAGAGTGAATGTATTTCTAGGTACTTTCCATCTTAAAAATGAAAATCTTCCTGGAACATGAACAAAGTGCTTTATTTTACCCCTAAATGAAAGCCAGGAAGAGCTCAGGGCCAGGCTTTGCTGAAGTTATTAGCCCAGGCAGAGAGAGAAAATGAGCAATGGCTTCCTTGAGCCGAGAGTCTCATCAACACACCTGGCTTCTCTGGAGCCCGCTCAGCCACGCATTCCTCATTCCATACAGTAAAGGTGTCCCTATGTCCTCGTCGTGTATGTGGACCTCTCTGCAAAGAATTGATTACTGTGTCGTGATTCAAAGTAAAGAATTTAAGCAGATAAGTATTATGTAGTCTACTACAGATGAGACACTGTGCTAGGTTCTAGGATTGGCTTTTTGAAAAAGATATAATCTCTGCTGTCAAGGACCTGAAAATGAGAGTGACAGGGGGACGTTTATAGAGAAAGCTATACCAAGAAGCGAAGTGTGTTAATCAGGGAGATAGATAGGTAGATATGTATATGAAATAAGATGGTTGTATCAAAGTGACCAGAAATTCAGAGCTCATCAATGCTTTTATCAAGCTTACATGCCAGTGGGGAAAAGATATAAATCAAAAGATAGAAATATAGGGTGCCTGGGTGGCTCACTTGGTTGGGCAACTGCCTTCGGCTCAGGTCATGATCCTGGAGTCCCGGGACTGAGTCCCACATCGGGCTCCCAGCTCCACAGGGAGTCTCCATCTCCCTCTGACTCCCCTCCCATGCTCTCTCTCACTGTCTCTCTCTCAAATAAATAAATAAAATCTTTTTAAAAAAATGGAAATATAGAAATATGTCATTAAAAAAAAAAACAAACTTCTATTGACCTTGATGGGCACACAGGTTTGCATGAGGGTGTGCAATACGTGTGCATAGGTGGGTGTGCACGCACATCCTGTATTAAGAGTGTCTCAATACTAAGCTGCATCTGTGGGAAAGTGGGGGCAATAAAATAAGCTGGTACTTACACCTAAAGGTAGTTGGATCCTGTAGCAGATTTATAAAGATATGGCCATTGCATTCCCTTTGAAAATGGGGAGAAGAAGTTATGCCGTTTCCCACTCCAGCTAAGAGGTTATCCTGACAGCTTAATAGCTGTGAGCTGAAGCCATGTTATGACAGCCTTCTTGGTGTCTAGCTCACTCTTTCACAAATATAGGGTGGCTGGTTAGGGGAGAAGGGACATTTTGGGTACACCATTCTCTCATGTAGTCACTACATCTTGAAGTTAGCTTTGTGATTAATAAAATATATATATATATATATATTATTTTAAGTACCTTAAAATTTTCTGTAGGGAATGGGAAACATCATATTAAAAATTATATAAAAATATAATTATATTTTATAATTTTATAATTATGCTTATTATTATATTTATATAAAAATAGGTATGCATTAAAAAACTGCTTCTCATGGCAACAGATATATTATTATTATTATCCAAGTTTAATGGATAAGAAAACTGAGACCAATGTGAGTAGGAGTGCCTGCCCGGGTTACACAAAAAATTAACATGTAAAGCTTAACTTTGCTTTACTTCTGTGCCACATTCCCATCATTCTTGGACTAACTCTAAAAATGTGTTTTCTTTATATGAATACTTCATATTCTTTTTACAGATTTCCCTTCTATGAGCCCATTGACAATATCGGCCCTTCTTCCTGTCCATGCAAGGAGACATTTTTGTTGGTAAAAATTGTAGAGAAAGTTCATAGGATGTATACGAACCTAAGTCTCACTTCTACAGAAATGAACTAGAAGTAACCATACAGAAGTGTTTTCTTCCTGGTATTAATTTTACTAGTAAAGAATGCTCAGAGACACTGCGTATCACCTAAGCACTCCCCAAATCTTAGGAGCAAACATACCTTGTTCTGCTTGATTGTCCTTAATAACAGCTCTCTGCGAGCTAAGGCCCAGCTCCTTTTTGGACCAGGGGACTTCATCAGTATGCAAGCAGCATTTTATCTCCTTGCTGGGAGCCTTCTTAGATGGGACCTTGAGATGTGAATACCTGAAATCCTTGCTCTTTTTACCGTCAACAATGAACTCCTGTGCCACAGGATCTCATTGTCCTTCAGATAGAGACGTATTTTAATTCATCATATCTCTGTAACCTGATGTTGGCTCCAGCTCTGAAATGCAAATCTCCTTCCGCCGGCCCCTGTTGCCTCCTCAGAGGTGACTTAAAGGAGCACAGAGACAATACCTTTGACAAGCTCCGCTTTCAAGAGATCTGAAAGGTGAGGGTTTTTGTAACGTATGCTTTCAATTCTGTTGCCATAGACTGCTCTGACTTTCACAAGACACATATAGGCCAGAGTACATTAAATTTGATTAAAACTGTGGATTTTGTTTACACGTAGGAGAGAATTTTGAGCTCACTTAACAGATGCCTTCACAACCCTGATACCAATCAGTGGAAAGTACAGGGTATGCTGCAAAAAATCAATACACCATTCGCTTTGGACATTTCAAAAGAAAGATAGAGTTTCTGAAGTTAGAAATATGTTTGTCCCCAAATAATTCATTTTAACTCTACTTCCAGAGCTCTCTTTCTAACTTTTTTGGTTATTTTTTGTTTGTCTGTTTGTTTTTCCCACCTGGTTGATTAAAGCAAACATTGGCAAAGTGAAATCCCTAGATAGTGCACCAAGGCTGGGCCAGAATAGTAAATGAATGAGCCCACCATGTTTATCTTCTTCTGTGATATGGGTCATATAATCCAGCAGCAAAGAAAAACACTAGTTGCGGACAGTTTTCAGCAACGACCACATTATTTCCATCTAGGAAAGTGTGTTTTTTCAGTGACTGTGTCTTCTGATCCATATGCATAGAAGTATTTCAGTTGTAAATGGCGTGATCACTGAAGTGTGGAAAGAAGTCTGATTCAGTATTGAGAACACAAATAAACAGAAAAAACGGTTAGCTAAGAAGCAATAAGATCAAAACAATTGAGTAATACAAGTAACACCTTTTTTGTTGGTGCAAGTTAAGTGCGTTTTAATATTCAGTAACTCACCGCCATCCTGTATATATGCCTATTTGTGTTGGTTTTTGTAGCTTATACTATTGTAAAAGCTTTGAAACACAATTGTTTCCACCTTTGGAAAGATTTTATCTTCCAGTTTATTGCAATACCTCCCAAACAAAAATGACTCTAGATTTTTTTCCGGGCACTGTGAGTCAGAAATAAACTAAACTCTGAAAACATTGTTATGTCAAAACCACTTCTCAGGGCAAGTTTAATCCATTGCTTTGAATTGTCCCAATCACTGTATTAATCACTGCTGTTCCACAGTCAGCTCGTGTGTCTCAACATCCTGTCCTTTAGAGAAGCAAGAGTACCATTTTTGTAAGAATTCAGTACCATTCCACAGTACTTAAAAAATACGTAGACATAGAAAGGTACTGAGAATATATTTTACATAGCATAGAATACATATATGTATTTATAATACCATCTTTCTTGTTAAGAATGCTTGCAGAACCACTTTCAGAATAGAGGCAATTATTACAATGACCGTATCAGCAGTTAATTTGAATAGTAGGACAGCTGCGTGTCTTCAGACTCTTTCTTCCAGTCATATAATATGTGAAATTGCTGATAATTTCAGGCAAAATAAAGACTATTGTGCAAGAGGGAATTTTCAGGCCATAATATTCTGATGGGCTATTTGGTTTGATTTCACCATATATAATTTGTCAAATCTCCATTTATCTTGCTTGCTTAGATAAATCCAAATGACACAGGTGCCTCCTGGTAGAAATAGGTATGGATTAAAAAAAAAAAAATCCATCCCCAATCCTCTGGTTGATTAGACAGGGCAAATATTTTCAGTCTTAAATAGGCTTGCGGTGGAAATCCTACTATGACATGAATCCCTCCTTACGGAAATTCCATTCGGCAAATACTTTTGCTGCCTCTGTGTGTACAGTGTGTTGCGTGCTCTGCATGAGACACCCTACAAAGAAATCCAGGACATGAACACTCTCTTTAAATTTCTGAGAATTCGATGGCTGTAAATATTTCCATTTCTATATTCTAGGTGGGAAAATACAATTTAGCTTGTCAGAAATTTTGTGTAGTTCAGCAGGTGAAATTGCAAGGGGAAAGTGCCTTATGATCCAATCGTGCTATTAAAAATAACATTTTGAGGTACCCGGCTTTTAATAAGTAAGTCTGATAAAAACCTAGTGCCCGAGAAAAATGTTTTCCTGATGTTTCTTTTGGGACCTGTGAATGGGCTAGCATTCGATTAGGTTTGCCCATCTTTTAATTAGTAAGTAAATAAATGAACAAGTAAATAAAATAGTCTTCACAATGATTTTTATTATGTTGTCTATTTCCAGACAAAAACTGACCAAGATATTATTGGGAGGGGTAGGTGGTAAATTAAATCTCCTTTTGTGCATACTCTATTATAGTCAGCATTGATCCTTGCTACTTGCTGCAAGAAAAGATAAAATTTGAGGATTTGTTTTTTCCTCCCACCTAATAGTTAATGTGTACTATGTCACTGCTGCTTTGAGAGACATTCATTGGTATTACACATTTATAGAGTAGATTGGATGAGACTCTAGGTCATATGAGAAATACATATGTGAATAAATAAATATGAGTTAAAGTGAATTCATAATTCTCATTTGAATGAGAATTAAATACCTATGTGAATAAATGCATAAATATAGATTTGTGTTTTGGAGAGAATGGAAAAATGAGAAGGAAGATGTCCTTTTTTGCCTTTTTTTCCCTAATGATTATTGACAACAGGAGGCAGGTAAATATGAATGATATATATAATTAGACGGCCTTAACACTGACTTTTAATGTGCTGTAGAAGCTGTGGTTAAAAGAATGAGCTTTGCTTTCAATCACAGAAGCTTGAGTTCCCATTCTATCCTATCACTTATTAATAGCTGTTATGGATAAATTCATTAACTTCACTAACTCTCTGTGTCCTTACATGTAAAGTAGGCTAATAAAAGTACTTCGTGACAGGTCTGTTGTATTAAATAAATGAATGTAGGGAAAACATAGAAAACAGTCACCTCTCAACAGTTTTACTTATTATTAGCAGTTGTCCTGGGGGAAAATATTGCAAGTGTTGACAGAAGTGAAGAATTTTATTTTTCCTTTAATAAGAACCCAGTGAAATGTGATGGCTGAAGGGATTCAGAGTAACCCAGTGTGAAAGAAGAGGTGTGCACCACATTGACAGCCCAGGCCTCACGCACCCCTGCATCCATGTATGTGAACGTTAGCTGTGCGTCTCCTGTGTGCAGGCCAGGCTCATAGCTAGCTTGAGGGATGAAAGTGTGAATGTGAGAATCGTGATCCCTGATTTGAGGAGTTTATATTCTAATTGTGAAGACAGATGCATTTTCAACCAGTAAATAAATAAAATAATTAGAAGCTGTGGTAAATGCTGTAAAGAACAACCAGAATTCTGAGGTAGAGAAAAATGTCCTTATGCAGCGGAATCAGGGAAGGCCTCCCTGAGGAGGAGTCCTCAAGCAGAGACCCAGTGGAGGAGAGAGAACCCACCAATCTCAGGGTAGAGGCACTCAGACTACGTTGAGGACTCTGAGAGGGGAAATGCCTGTTTTACTTCATCGTCATTCCTAACAGTAGTAGCAAATTGTCCCGCTGCAAATCACGAGGTGTAATTTTGGTAAGTTCAGGCTTGTTTCGATTTATTTTTACTAGCAAACTAATTAGTATTTCAGGAAATTATAACCCAAATGATTGCAACAGTTTTGAAAACAGATGCCATTTGTTTACTTTAAAAACAAACAAAACAAAAGAACAACACATTTTGGTTTCTTATGTTGAGAGTTAATGTAATAAGGCCGAATGTGTGTCCCACCCTGTGGTCATTACTCCTTGTAAAGCAAGAAGCAGGACCTAAAAATAAAAGTACTATAAGTAGATACTAGGTTAGGCAGCTTTGAATAGACACTATGGGCCCCACTGTAATATATTTTCTCCATTTTATGTTATGCCATATCTGGGTCATCATAAAATACCTAGAATAAAAATTTTTTGTCTTTGGAGAGCCCACATTTAGGTCGGCCTCTTTCCGCTGGGATGCTAGATTGCTCCCGGGAGCAGACGCACCACTGCACGATAAAGACCAGACTGCGTTTGGAAATAGAAGGAGACAAAAGAATTGGTCAGAGATAATACCCTCATCCTAACTTAAAATATGAAAAGTTCAATAACTCTGCAGAAACCTCCTCAAACCTAATAGCACTTCTAATAGCTCTTCTGAAATATCCACCCTCCCCTCAGGACCCAGCAATCTTCCCAGAGTTACGTGAAATACGTTTTCAAAAAGCATTGTCTAGACCATTGCTTTTTCTACCTTTGCATTTCCACACCACACCTGTAAAATTGTTTCAGCTTTATAGCCCGGTCCTCGTAAATACATTCAACTCTCAATTACCTTCACCAACGAAGGGGAGCGTTAGTGCAGATAATTGAAATTGGTGAATAATCTGCTCCATTGGGCTGTAGCCAGCTCCTCCTACCCAGGCTGGAAATGTGTGTGTGTGTGCGTGCGTGCGTGCGCGCGCGCGCGTGTGTGTGTGTGTGTTGTGATGGGAGAAGACAGGGCCTGTGCTCTGAGAATGAGCTTCCACTGGAAAAGAATCTTGTTTCCCACCACTCTGACTAGACTACGCTCAGTTCTACAGATTTGTGAAGAGTACCTACGTGTCACTCTAACTGCAAAGACCTTCCTCTCGATTGGAAGTTGGGCACTGAGGGCTCTAAAACATTCTCTCAAAGGCCCAGGGACGACTGAGCAAGTGGGCGTTTCCTAGACACACCCATGTCTACGTGGCTCAATAAACCCATGACTTAGCTGCACTTGCTCAGAGATGAGGGCACAGTCCGGCATGCCTCCTCGTGCCTGCTTCTATTACTTCTCTACCATGGGGTACCATAGGCAGCTGTTGGTATGTAGGACATTTCTCTCCTTGAGGAATATTAACAGAGGCTGTCCAAGTTTTAATATTCTTTAAAAAATAATGAGCATTCATGGAATTTCTCAAGACAGAATAGCCTCTTCTGTAAGCGGTTCTGGGTGGTGATGACTCTTCAGAGGAACACGGCTGTTGGGAGGCATTGGTTGGAGAATCAGGGTTCAGACCCTCAGAGTCCTCGTCCTGAAGACCAGGCTTGAGCCCATTGGAAAAACCATCGGGACCCTGAGACTGAGCTGGTGCAGACTGTCATGAATCTGTGAGAGACGTTTTCCTTCCTGCCATCTGGTCCGCCCCTGCCGCTGGGCAGTCCCTTCTCCTTTCCCATCTCCATCCACCTTCATCTCACTTCTTACCTGTCTTTCCCTGCCCTCCTTCCTTCTTCTTAGTCCTAAGATTTCTCTTCGGTCACCTCCCTGATTTTCACTCCCTGGGCCTGCTCTTTCTTTTGTAAAACTTCTCGCCTCCTGAATTCACTTCCCAAATATTTTTAACACCTCCCCTAGCTTCCCACCCCAATATTTTCACTTTTCTCACTCCCCTCTGGCCTAGCCTCCTGCATTCTGATTAGATGCCATATGTATAACAAGGTAGACAGATGCTTTGCTGTTAAACTAAAGGGCTTTTTAATCTACCAGAACAGAAACCACAAGCTTTCTTTTTGTTTGGGGACATCAGCAATTCATGGCAAAGGGTTTAGGAATACAAATGAGGGTGTTTTCTTCAAGCTGCAAGGAGTCTCAGCATGTCTCTCTTACTCTCTCCTTATTGTACTTGATCTGCAAAGTAAAAACCTGCACATGGTGATGGATTCATAAATACCACTAATGACACGGAGATCTCTGGGTGCACAGTGCTTTTCGCCAGTGGGGGCAGCTGGCATATGTCCGTGACTGTCAATGCATTTTACGTATTTAGTTTTCTATGTATTTTTTTAAAATCTATTACCATTGACAGTGTTTATTTTGATGGGTTTCTCGAGTTACCATTACTCAAATCTTTATCCAAATTGAAAGTGTTTTTGTTCTTTTCTGGAACTCTCTTTGTAACCTGGCATGTCTTTTGAGTAGACCGGGAAGCCACACAGACAGCATGTCAGACCACATCGCGAGGTAGGTCATATCCATGGTGCCGTTTTCGACAGCCATTACCCTGTAGGGATCACCCAGTGCCAGCCTTGGCCCAAAAGTCAAAAATTGAGGACAGGAACCAGCAGTCTGGGGACAGGGTCACCCAGATGAAGACTGCCCAGCCCCCGCCTGTGTTTGGAGTAGAACCCCTGGGGTAAGACTCAGCTTCCAGCTCTCTCTGGGGTGGGATGGCTCCTCTGCCCCAGCGAAGGGGCCCTCCTGCTACTTGGCGTGCTGTCAACAGCATCAAGGGAAGGATAAGGCTGCTATAGAGGGAAGGAGCTCACACCACCCCCAGAGACCTTCCCAGGAGTATTTATCCCCAGGGCCCCGAGAGCTCTCAGGGGGATTCAAGTAAGACAACATTTCAGGGTCTCACACACTTTTCTGTACATACAATTTCAGTAAAAGGGCATGATGATGTTGTCTTCTCTGACCTACTCTCTCATGATCTAGCCTTCAGGGCAAGTGTCAAGTAGGTCCAAACCACTTCCTCCTCCCCACCCCCACCACCTTTTCCCTTTCTCTGCCATGTTAATGGCCCCTTACTCTACTAACCCAGAAGTTTGCACTTACTAGCAGCGCGGGAATATCAACACTCTCCACCCACTCTGGCCAAGAAGCCAGCATCCAAGACCTTGCCTGCTAGAACCCAACTGACCACAGTGGCCCTTCTTTGCAGATTCCAGTGCTGAGTGTAAGGGAGGCAAGCGTCATCCATGGTGATGCCGAGTTTTTCTAAGTCAGGCAAAATTGCCATCCCATCTGAAAACACGGCGTCAGATACTTCTCACTGCCCCGCAAAGCAAGTTGTCCCGCAGCCATGGATTTCTTTAAACTTAGTGACATTTTTCTCGATTGTACTTTAGTGTCTGCAGACACTTTTCACCTGACCTTGCGACTTTGTACTTCACATTCACGACGTGAATTTTTGATTTTGGTTTTTGCTACTGCATGGTTTTCCCTAAAAGCTTTCCCCCATGAAGGGAAATAAAACAATTACTAGTTTCCATGTTTTACAGATGTGGGAACTGAGGAATAGATAACAAAGTAGCCTTTCCCACAGAGAGATTCAAATAAGTGATTATAATTGAACAGTCATAATAGCTTTTTTGGTCCTTACGGGGAGAAGAAAAAGTTTATCTTTTCTGCATGAGTGAGATTTGACACTCTCTCGAACCACAGGCCGTGGGACTGAGACAGAAAGGGGCTTACCTGTTAGGAAGGTTACACGGGTCTGGAGATAATTCTCCGCTGTTCACACAAATAAACTTCAACACCACAGGTCACTTCTTCTCCCTTCTCTTTGTGTTCATAGCACCCTGCCGTGCTGCCAAGCCATTTACCCCATTTTAATTGAGCAGACCTGGCCTTTTTCCGCCTGTGCCTTTTTTGGCTTGTTCCTGCTACAGTTAATAATTAACACTGTGAGAAAAATTAATAATGTCTAATACAGAAGCCAAAGTCCACCACCACCAAGGGGGCTTCTGCTGGAGCTCACAGGTGCCATGGGAAGCCAACACGTGGGGACGACACTGGCAAGCATTGTACAGAGACAGCAGGGACCGGGCCCTCACACCACTTAGCAGAACACAGGGCACAGTGGAATTCAGAGTTATTGTGTCTCTCACACAGAATCCTCTCTGGTCAATGAGGAGGCCCAGGAAATCACTCCCTCAGTTTTCTAAGAACAGGGGAATGGGTGACGTGGAAATCCCCAGCTGTCTGGGTCTGGTCCTCTGTGCACAGCAAAAAGTCTGGTGAAGTCCACAAGCAGGACCCGTCTCTGAGCACAGTAAGATGCGTTCTCCCTCCTCTGGGAGCCAGCCGTCTCTCCGTGGAGCAGAACCACCAAGTCACAGAGTCGTCGGCTCACGAAGCTATTCTGGTCACTTTGAGTTAGCGCGCTCTTCCCCAGTCCTCTCTTCGGAAGCCTTTTCCACCCCCACGCGCTTCAGAACTTCTGTTCACTTTCAAGTTTCCGTTTTTGTTCTTTTGTTAAGATCATTTCTCTTCAAGTCATTCAAAGCTTCTTTGAGGATTCTCAGAGACACAAAGCACTTCTTTTGGATTGTATTCCCGGTTGTTTCAAGGAGGTGGCTGAGAACGAGAGCCGCATGTGTCCGTGTGCACACGGCCCCCTGCGTCAGGAGCGTGGGGGCGCTGGCCTGCGAGGGTGCAGGGGTGTGTAACCACACAGCTCACTGCACGAGGGCACATAACCTGTAGGGTCTGAGGGAAGGTAGGTTTTCATTCTTACACTGAGCTCGTCCGTACCCTTGTAGATGCTGTACCACCAATCTTCTCTGTAAGGTCAAGATCCTATATTGGTCACCTCACTTCATTTTTTCACAGGTAAATGGGGTACGTGGCTGACTATTAGATTATTATATGGCCTGATCTTTAAATATACCCATGTGTGGATACAGAGTACTTAAACACACACCTCCTGGGATCCTCAACACTCCCGCTTCAGTGTAGAATTCTGCTGCATTGGGAGGCAGCAAGGGCAGCGTTCAGAGCCTGATTTCCGGGATCCCAGTTCTATCGCTTCCTGGCTGTGTTCCCTGTTTCCTCCGATGAAATGCAGGACATGAGACTTCTTGCTGCATAGGGCTGTTAGGAGATTTCATGAGCAGATGTAGAAAGAAACTTTCAAACAGTGTGTGGCATCTTTAGTGCTGCCCCATCAATGTGAGTAGTGACGTTTCTGCCCTATAGACGACTGAGATCCAGCCTCACAAGCTCTTCGGTTCTAATACACTGAGAATTTTCCTGACTCAAGAGACCAACATCCTTTTACTTGCTGTTCCCTCACTCCCCACCCCCACTCCAAAAGCCACCACCTGTTTAGCTTTACCTCAGTTTCATGTTCACCCACAAGAAGGCCTTTTGTGACCTTTGACTCTAAATAACCTCTCTCATTGTATGCTCTATCTCATTATCTCATTTGTTATTTAAAGTGCTTATCAGAGTCTATGATGACTGCTTACTTATCTCTTGAAATGTGTATGATCCCTCCCAGTAGGTTCTGATATGCTTTTTTTTTTTTTAAAGATTTTATTTATTTATTTGACAGATAGAGAACACAAGTAGGCAGAGAGGCAGGCAGAGAGAGAGGAGGAAGCAGGCTCCCCGCTGAGCAGAGAGCCCGATGTGGGGCTCGATCCCAGGACCCTGAGATCATAACCTGAGCCGAAAGCAGAGGCTTAACCCACTGAGCCACCCAGGCGCCCCAGGTTCTGATATTCTTGTGGGGAATAACCGCCTCTGCCTTTTCCATTGAATTCCCTGCCGCATTTTATTCACTCAGCGGGTATTCATTAAGGGTTTGCTTTATGCCAAGTACTCTTAAATGCTCTAGATTTATCAGTGAAACAAACGGACAAATCCCTGCCTTCATGCAGCTTACAGTTTGGTTAGAAACCTAAAAGGCAAGTCACTGAAATATATAGTATGGTAGATGTTGATAAGTATTAAGGAGAATAATAAAGCAAGAAAAGGGGATAGGGAGTGTTGGGGGCAAGGGTTGCAGTTTTCCACAGAATGACCAGGACAGGTATCACTGGGGATAGGTACAGGGCAAGTACCTATCCTGGGGCAAATGAAGGGAGACTGAAAGGAAATGGGTCCAAGGGTAAACAAACAAACAAACAACAACAACAGAAAAAAACAACTTGTGCTTTTACTCAGAGTGGACCGAGGCGCCTTGGAGGAGAAGAGTGCATGACTTAGATTTTACAAGGATCATTGTAAATGCTGAGTTCAGAATAGATTGAGAGAGAGCGGGAGCAGAAGCAGAGAGACCAATTAGGAAACGCTTCCAAGAATCCAGGGATAATGGAAACTCAATAAGTACTTGCAAATAAATGAATAAATAAAGATGTTTGCACACACTTTTGGAAGACAGTGTCTAGCTGGTTAGTTTCGGTGTTGGCGCACTGAGGTGCTGAGATCGGGTTTCTTGTACACCCCTGTGTTTCTTTGTGTTCGGTTAATGATATCGGCCCCTTCCCCATCCACCTCAAAGCTGCAAAAGACGAAATGTTGATGATGATGGATAAAGCCAGTGAGATTTATGATACAGACTACTAAGCCAGTGTTGTTCTAAAGCAATGCCTTGCTTTTGATCTGTGAAGCAGGCATTTCTTTCTCCTTCATCACCTACCAGCAAAATGAGCATCATTTTTAATACAGAGGGAAAAACAGGAAGACAAAAAGAAGTGGGCATAAAAGAACAAGAAAGTGTTGTCAGCATATGGAGTGTCAGCAAGTTGGTCAGCAGGGTTCTGACTCAGATGAACTTGTCTTTGTACTTTCTTATCCTTGAAACAAAGGAGAAATCTCTTGGGGTTTTCACCCCTTAGGAATGCCTTTGTCTAGTGTTTTTGCTTCATAATAACTTGCTACGTATTTAGCTAACAGCCTAATGACTTTGATCAATAATGGCAGTAGCTTCGAGAATGAATAGGTCTTTGAGATTTCTAGACCATAATCCATTTAAAAATCAGTAGAAGTAAATGGAGAAAGACCTGAGACTCTGTTTAGACAAGAATACTGCTGATCATTTGATGTCATGAAAAAAGTTCTTTAGCGTTTCATAAAATCCAAGCACTTGATTAGTATAAAATTACTCTCAAAGGGAAAACAAAAAACAACAAACAAAAAACAAAATACCTGAGTGCTCTTTTTGAATTTATGCCAAAAGGTCTGTGGTTACATTAATAAAACATGCCCAGATCATTGTATAGATTTCTTCACCTCCACTTTTTCTCCAGATTTAGGAGAACATTCCAGGGAAGTATGTTGGGGAGGTGAGGGTAAAAGGAGGGGGTGTGCAAAGTAACTTTCTGCATTGATTGCCAAAGAGCGAGTTGAATCCAATCATGGTTCCTGTTTTTCATAGCACAGAAATTTCACGTAGGATTTAGAGGAGTCGGTCAGGGTCGAGGATCATGTTTTTTAAGTAAAGAATGAGATATAAAACAGTTGTTCCAGACAACGTTAGGTGGGGGGAAAAAATTCAGAAAGGCAAAGTCGAGCTTTTAAGACCTGAATATCAGAAAATGTTCCCATTTGTCCAGTACGCTCATATAGTTATAGAATGAGCATTGCAAAGTGATGGTTTGGTGGCATATTGTGACACAAAAATGGCCAATCCTACCCCAATAATTTGGTCATTTTTATTAATCCAGTTCTATCCCGAAGACTTGGAAACACTTCCTAAGGCTTTCCTCTTCCCATTTATTTCCCATCAGAGTCACTGCCCATTTTCTAGAGGACACTGATAGGTTGTAAGAATGTTCTCTGTGGGGATGATTGAGCACTACTCCAAAGTTGATGATGTTTCTGCCAAACCCCCCATATGTCTTAAGTTTCCCAAATGGACATATAAAACATAATATATTGTTGTTTCTTTCAAAAGCCTGAACTTGCAGAATATTTCTGGTAGTAAGCATCACAGGCCAGTATTCAGTCACATCCTGACTACTGTAAGGTGTTTAAAGATCTGAAATAACAGATAAGTGGAGGGAAATAATCCTTCAGAGGAGGAAGCATAGGAGAGGAGGAAGCAGAGGAGAATGAGGAGAGTGAATAAAATAGATGAGAATGAGCAGCCAGTGAGAAATCAGAGGGAAGTAATAGAGGGTTTTTTTTTTTTTAATTTGCTTTTTCATTACTCAGTATCTCTGAAAGCATTAGAATCCAATGCCCATGTCTGAGCTCCTTCCGCCAGAAATCAAAGAGAAAAAATACCAATCAACTATAAATAAAGGTGAAGAAAAGAAAGGCAGAGACAGAACAACGGGGCAGTTTGTAAGGTAGTAAAATGGAAAGATGCAGGTGATTTAAGGAAAAGAGAGATATATGGTGAGAGGCTGGAAATCAGAGCAGGAGAAAGAGGGAGCTCTGAATGAAGCAACCCACAGAAGAATAAAAGAAGGACAGAGGGACAGCTGGCTGCAGCTTGGGAAGGGTCACATGTGTGTCCCTCGGCTCCCGGCTATCAAAGAGCTCCTGGTGACTGTCAGGGCACACAAACAAGGAGAATGGGATTGGATACAGTTTACAACTAGCTTGTCATCTGGGAAGGGAGTGGGAGATGAATTGCATCCCTCGTATGTTGTCAGGACTTTGAGGAGGACACACCTTGGCCTTATTAAAAAACAATAGGTAGGAAAGGATACCCCCATATTCAGCCCTCCCTGGAAGATTGAGGTCCTCACTTTACTGGCTACATTTTGGCATGAGGGCCTTTTCCTCCCCATAGTTGAGTCTGTGAGCTGGGTTCTGGTTAACCATGCTTATGTGGAAGTGATATGCTTTGAAAAGTGGGGAGTTTGTGAGCTGAAATTCTTGGTGCTTTGGATTCTGAAAGACAAAACAAAACATTGTTCCACTGCCTTTGGGTTTTCTGGAGAGGTAACTCTCTTCAGATGGATTCCTAGGCTGTGAAAATGTAAATGCAATGAGCAAGAGAACTTTGATGATGGATTTTCCTCATCAAAAACTTGCACATTTAAATGAAGTCTTGGATAAGGAAGGAATGCACAGATGTGTGGAAATCAACAACAGAGGGTGACATTCAACATAGCTCAATTGTTTTCATTTTATTTCAAATACTCAATGCCTTTCTGATTCCCACACACTGTTAAAAAAAAAAAATCATTTTCATTTTGGGACTGAACCGTGAATTTCCCAGATAGGAGGGCTGGGTGGGAGAGTTGGAATGCCTCTCCCAGCCTAGACTGTTCTTAAGAGAAATATAACTTAGCTCTGTACATTTTAAATTTGGTCACATTTTTGGCAGTATGCCTGGTGCCATAGCTTTAGTTCAGACCACCAGTATTTGATGGGATATCCATATCCTGTTTAAAAGCCTGTGAAATACTGCCCATTGTCCTGAAAAGGGATAATGGACTGGAAATAGACGTTAATTGTTTCTCAAAGCTAATGCTCTTGAATTTCTCAGAATCAGAGTAACAGAATGACCATCCAACTGTGAGGAAATATGACAAAATTCTTTTCCATGTTGGTTCTTTGCTTTGTGGAAGGGGGGGCAGTGGGAGGGGGCAGCAGGAGCTGATCTGATTGTGAGGCTTGGGATAGACATTAGGGGGAATCTAGAGTCGTGTATTTTATTCCAGTGTGATTTGTAGATTTCAGAATCCATGTGCTATCTAAATGATGGCAAGAAGCAGGAAACTATGTCCACCGGGGCTGCCCTCTTCATCCCTGTGCTCTAGGGACATCATGAATGCCTGCAGTTTCTAGTTTCCCACTCTCCAAGCCTCCCTGTGGAGCAGTGGGGGTGACGGGACAACCAGCACTGTCAGCCTTCAGGAGCTCTGCCATTGTACTCATTGTTTATCATGTTTGCTGTTCTCTCTGTGCACCTTAATTTCATTGATAGCACAGTGTGTTAGACTCAGAAAAATCAAATCGGTCCCACTCTACTCCCTCGGAGCGTGCCAGTGTTTCACTAACACTTCTGTGCTTGGCAAAATGGGTAACTCTGCACACACGAACACACCTGTAGTGCCGAGATAGGAGCCAGGATCCTCAAAGGAATATGGGTGGGATGTAAAGATAATTCTCTTTTAAGCATTGATCATAGAAGATAAGAGAAAGGAAATAAACAAACAGCTCCCACCCACAAATAAAAACACAAAAATAATGTGAGTCTGTTACTGGATTATACGCAGACTGGAAAAAAACAGAAAACTACAAGTTTCACGCAAGATAGTGCTT
Organism: Martes martes; assembly: GCF_963455335.1. Classification (NCBI taxonomy): domain Eukaryota; kingdom Metazoa; phylum Chordata; class Mammalia; order Carnivora; family Mustelidae; genus Martes; species Martes martes. Next base: position 63,048,452 of record NC_137888.1, on the reverse strand, counting down.
TTATCAACAGAGCATCTAGTATCTTAAGGAAGCTGGTTTAAAAAAATCTGAAAACAACTCAAACACATGATGCATAGGGTAAGCAGTGATCTAAATACATACTCATTGGATATCTGTTGAGCTTTCAGCTTTTATCAATAGTGTGTCATTCTTGGGACGTGGGTGTGTGTGTGTGTGTGTGGCACAACTTAAATTGCCCCTTTTTTTTATTGTTGTTCAGATGGTATTTGTTAATGGTCAAATGGACCTTGAAGGATCCTCTGATTTACAGTACTGGAAATACACTGGATAGAATTGGAATGATGCTGCTGGAATGACTGCCCATCTGTCTGCTGCGTGAGACAGACTTGCCACTACATTTCATTTCAGAGAGGGAGGGAACTGCCCAGTTTCCCTTACCAGAGGAGTGTCTAAGATCACTCCTCATGGGAACACTTCATTCAATATTCACCTCTCTCATTTAAATATTACACAACCAGGGCTCCTGGGTGGCTCAGTTGATTAAGTGTCTCTCTTGGGCTCAGGTTATGATCTCAGGGTCCCTGTGTCTGGCTCCCTGCTCACTGAGGAGTCACTGAGTCACTCTGCTACTCTCTCTCTCTCCCTTTCTTGCTCTCTCTCTCTGTGTCAAAGAAATAAATAAAAATAAATAAATAAATAAATAAATAAATAACAGAAATAAATGATACAAGAACCAGCAAAGTTTTCCTTATAAACCTTGTACTTTACAAACGAGTTCCTTATAATTCTGCAGATATGGAGACATGGTCTCTGCTGAGGCAAGCTTGAGTTTTCTATTTTCCTGTGACTTTGAAACGTGCAAGTTTCATGTTCTTTTTGCTTTTCTAAAAACTTACAAGTTCATGGGAATGGGAAGGATAAACTCAGAAAGCAAAATAAAATAAATAAAATAAAATAAAATAAAATAAAATCATAGACAGAAGGGAAAGACAAGGGTTTGGTAGCAAGAGAAAGCAGCAGTTTCAAGAAAATGGGGAAAAGCTACAGACACAACAAAAAGGAAGAAGAACAAGCCAACAGGACTGCTATTTTTAAAAATAGAAAAGGATCATGAGGAGCACAGAGAAGGTGGGAAGACAATGGAGAAATAAAACACAAATTGAGGCAAGTACCTGATCCCAGAAGAGAAACTCATTGAGGGGACAGAGGTGAGTGCAGGAGATCAAAGTCGCTCTAAGCAAGGCCCCTAAAGAAGGTCCCATGGAGTTTGCAAATATATCAAAAGAGCTGCAAAGAAAGAGCAACAGTGTAACAGATGAGACCTTCCCTTGTTCATCTCCACTCAGTTCCATCTCCCAGGCCCTTCCCACACGTGGAAGACATATTCTGATTTCTTTCTTTTTTGTACATTTAAATTTCATTTTTTTTGTGGAAAAGAAAGAAATAGCAATGTTTAAAACATCCATCTACCACAGGGAAACACCAATTTCAGCTTCTATTTAAAACATCGCAAGTGTAAGCTCTCTTGACGGTGATTTAACCTATGATGACAGGTTACAAACCTCAAAAAAGAAACAACGGCTGAAGGTTTATTTATTCGACATGCCACCTATTCTTCATAAATAAGTAAGTATTTATGGAAACTCATTCCTTCACTATTGTTTACCCATCACTCAAGCTTGTCGTTCTGTAATAGACTGTAATGTTGAAAAGCCATAGCTTTATTAATTTGGTGCTAGTTGATTTCGTGGAGGAAGGCTGGAAAGGGAGGAAGTTGTTCTGTACAGAATTGAACCTGTAAAGTTAGTCCTCTTTATCCCGAGAAATCTTCCGCTCCATTGGCAGTATCCCTGGCTTTTCTGGATCTCAGGGGTACACTGTCTGGTTTCTGGTCAGCACCAGCTGGACCCTCCAAGGTGGCTGGTGTCTTTGCTATTCTGGGGACTGGTAGTTCCAGCTCATTAACCATACAGAGACATCAGACAGGGAAGAGAGCCCAGCCCTGGATTATGAACCGTTGCATGGAACTCTGTCTTGCTTCCATCGGTCCTCCAAGCCAGGGTAGCGGTAGCTGGGCTGTCTGGAGCAACTCCCATCTTTCTCTTTTTCCTTGAGGTATAGCTTAGACTCGTTGAGGTGAGGTTGGAAGAAGCTTGCTTACCCCCTGCATGGATCATTTACATGTATAGCCACACTTGAATTATAATGCATTATTACAACCACCATTGTCTCCATGAAATAGTTTTCTTCATAAAGGAACTATCTCACTAAGAAAATATACAATAATCTGTTGCTTCTCAGAGATACATAGACAAAAGCATTCTGTGTGGTATTTTTTCTACTCATGTATTAGCCACACCCATCCCATCAAAAGTTTGCTCTCTGGATTGTGGGTATGTTTGTGTGTAAATGACAAGAATTGGCTTGTGTATATAATCCTGGATGGAACTGTGACATGTGGACAATTCTGGCTTCTCCAGGTAAATGTGTAAAGTTTGCTAGAGGAAAACAGAGCCTCCATCTGTAAATGCAGATAATACTTCTGTTGGTATTATAACTCAGAAAAGGGTCTCCCACTGCTCATGTGATGGCAGTTCTTGGTGTTGTTAACAGCTGCACTTGCCTTAGGGAGAGTTCTGTTTCCTGAACACATCGAATATTCTGCCTGAGTCTCACAAATAGGTCTAGTGCCCTGACCTTTTCCAGATCACCCCTGGCTGGTCCTTTCCCTGCTCTGCCCCTGCTCAAGCAGCTCCCTCCCATTTAATGTTTTCAGCTTGTCAGTGATGATAAGAGAAGAACACAGGGGCCCCGGATTAAGATGCATAGATCCCCTCATCCTCACTGCGCTTAAACCTGGTGCACATCCAAGAAACAACTTTGGGCATGTGAGGCAAAAGAGGAGGAGGGAAACCATTAGCAGCATTTTAAAAATTAGTGTGCTTTTTTTTTTTTTTTTTTTTAGGGATGCAGGAATGGGGTTCTATTACCAAATGAAACTTTTGAAGGCTATTATGACATGGAAGAAAGAATTAACAAACAGTAGTGGGAGGAGAAAGGATTAGATTGGTTGAGGCAAAAATAGGGAAGGAACTTCTGAACATAGTCAAGAAAGGAAACTCTAAATCACAGACGGCTGTAAGGATGCAGCAGGCTTGGGTCAGGACGCAAGCCAAAATTTAATGCAAATACACAGGCAGTTCTTTTTTTTTTTTTTTTTTTTTTTAACTTGAGAATCTTTAACTCTTCTTCTCCTTTTTTTTTAAATTTAATTTTATTTTTTTCAGTGCTCCAAGATTCATTGTTTATGCACCACACCCAGTGCTCCATGCAATACGTGCCCTCCTTAATACCCACCACCGGGCTCATCCTTTCCCCCACCCCTCTCCCCTCCAAAACCCTCAGTTTTTTTTCTCAGAGTCCACAGTCAGTTCTTAATAGAATTAGATCCAAAATTTTCCCATAACTGAAATTTTATGTGTGTGCATACATATTGTGTGCTAACTTTATAAATTAAAAGGTTGGTTTGGGGAGAATATTTGTTGTAATAACCCACAGTGTCCCCCCACCCACTCACCCAAGGTCACCCAGGGCTCATCCTGAAGGGTGCACTGAATGACCCCTGCGGGATTTGCGTGCTAGCCTTCAGCCATCGTACTCACTGTGTGACCTTGTGGAAACCTCAGTTTGCCTCAGCTTCCTTACTGATAAGAATATGATTGATGGCAATGTCTGTCACCACACAGTGATAACTTGCAAACTAACTGCATAATACAGTGGGCTAAATTTGAAGATGCGAAGTGATAATGCAAAGCACACAGAGCCTTCAGAGATAGGCATCCTATAAACTTCACATAGGCACAGAAGCTTGTCTTCTCCCTTGTTCCTTGTAATTTATTCTTTACACTCTCCTATATTATAGAAGTCTATAAAGTGTTCGGAGGATATACAATTTGTATGAAAGAGGCCATAGAGAAGAAAGATGATTCATTCTAAACATATATAACCTGGAAACCCTTTTTTCCCCCAGTATGTTGCAAAGGAGGAACGTGTGTTTTACCTGATATACAGTATTGGACTTAAAAGTCAATGGAAATGGTTCATAGGGATCGGCAGTCAATTTATGGTTCATAGTTTGTGTATTAATTTGAAAAATATTTTCGCATGGTTTATAGTGAGCCGTCTCAAATCAATTGCAATACCATTATTATTGGAAAAAACAAAAGACTTGAACTCTGTCTCTTGTGAAGGTTAAATTGAAGAGATGCCTGCCTGTTTCTTTTTGTAGCCGGGCCTTTTCTAAATTGTTAAAGGGTGAACCTAGAAGGCAGACAGAGGAGAGGAGGCAGTGAGCAGATCTCGCTTCCTCCCCATGGTCACATTCCAGCGTAATGACTCTCTCCTTTAGGTTCCAGTATGGAGTGCTGGTGTGAAATGGTCTCAGTGTGGTCTGAACTTGGAACTTTTTCTAATTAAATTTTGAAGTGTTTAGTGTGTTTTCATTTTGGTTTTCTAATTTGATAGGTCTCATTTGTGTCATTACTATGGATTTCTTAAACCCTTGCTTCGGTTATTAATTTCTCAATTGTCCCAGGCCAGGTCGTTATGCTTTGATCTACACATAACAGAGAGGAGAACTAGAGAAATTATCCAGAGAATTGAGGTCCAACTAGCATGATTGTCTGAAAAAGCCTCCTTTGGAGATAAAATGTATGGTTTGCATAAATTACTTGAGTGATGCCTTGACCCTCTACCTCTCTGAAGGCAGTCACACCCTTAAGCTTTGGGGAATTAACTCTCATTCTAATGATTTAGGGGAAATCTGGGAGTGGGGGATTTACAGCTTCAAGATTGTGACTCATTATTTCAGTATGGAAAAAAAGCCTGTCATGTCAGGAAGGTCAGTCATATCCATTGAGCAGTTCCCTAGATAATCCAAAAGAAACTGTCATTAGCCCAGTTCTCATTTAGTAGCATCTCAGGATACTACTTTGTGATGGGAAAGGGGGCAGATGAGTTTCCCCACTGATGTAACTCTTCAGAGAGTTCCTCTTTATAACTTAGGACAAACAGGATCCTAAATCTATGGGCCAGAAAATTGGACTGACTATTGTTTGTGAAATTCTGTCTGATATGGTAAGTCTTAAATTCATTTTTTGAAATCTAACATTGATTTTATTTTTTTTATTCAATTTTTAAAATTATGTTCAATTAGCCAACATACAGTTGGCTAATTGAACATAAAACATAAAATTTCCTGGATAGTTTGAAAAGGTCAGTTGAACAGACCTTATAGCACAGTTTTAACAGAAACCTTGAAAACTGGACTGTTCTTTATCTCCTGGTATCTCTGGTTCAGTGTATTCTTCATTCCAGTTGAGGGTACCAGGGATAGTGCTGACTGTAGAATCCTTGATGAGGAAACAATATGTCATCTTTCTTTGAGGTACTTGCTTACTGATCTGGGAATGTGTCCCCCATGCCCAGGAATCTTCCTTGCCCCCCGTGACCTCTTCTGTAGAAGGGATGCTCTGTGAGTTGTTGAAGAAGGAGTGGTAACGGGCCTGGGATAATGAGACTTCTGGAAGAGTAGTTTTCTGATTGAGCTGTGTATCTCAAGGTGGCTTGAGGAGCTAGGAAAGAGAACTCTTTGGAAAGAGTATCTTAAAGTAGCCACAAGCTAGGAGCAAGGATAGGAACTTATGGCTAATAGTCAATGTATGATTGTGTTATTTGATAAAAGATTTGATATCACTGGGGAACCTTGGTATATAGGCATGTTAAACTCTTATTTGATAATTACAGAACACATGTACATTAACTCAATAATGCTCAAGCTATAGGAAGAAGAAAAAAATTACTCATATATTATAAAGAAGGATTCTATAGTAAGAAATATTAAACGTATCATTCAGGTTCACCCAGAAAGTGAAAGAAAATTTCATATTAAAATATCTTAGAGTACTGATTTCAATAGTCAAGTCATACTCCTTATACTTTATTAACTTACATAATGTTTTTGAAAGGGGTCCTTAATATAATTTGTATGTTATATAATCTTAATACTTTAAATGGCTACATTACCAATAATCCCCCAACCCTCAGTGCAGCTGGCATGGGTCAAAAAACAATTAAGATTAGTTGATGGTAAGTTGGCAGAATCTATAACGTTCTCTCCTGAGTAATGGAAAGTTAATTGGCTAACACCACTGCATTTATCAGAGCCTTTCAGCACAAAATACACATCACATTTTCAAATGGGGAGATTTTCTATTTCTTTTCCTCCATTCTGGCTGTAGAAATTTGATCCCTAATGTTGGAGGCCAATAATGGGCAGTAAGTCCCTACAGTTGCTCCCACACACGATGCTGGATATTGGGGATACAAACAGAACGAAGACATGGGATCTAGCTTTTGTAGAGAAACAGTCATGAAGAACATTAAGATATTGAGTGGTGAGTTCCATAATAGGGGAAGGTTCAAGTTACAGTTGGAACCCAGTGTGGGGGGTACACTTACAAACCTAACATGAGAGGTGGAAAAGTAGAGGGACAAGTGAGGGAAGTCTTAATAGAAGGACACTCTTTTGAAAAATGAGTAACAGCTCAACCTAATGCCATGGATACGGTAGCAAATGGTAGGTGAAAAAGTAAAGATCCGAATAAAAGAAATTCAAGTAGCTTTTCCATGAAAGGAAGGAAAGAGAAAGGACAGGGGAAGGCAGAAGTGAGGGTGGTTTCTTTTTCAAGATAGATGTTTAGCATATTTCTAGCCTGAAAGGATGAAACCAACAGAGAGGGAGAGTTTGAAGGTGGAGGAGAGGGAGAAAAGGGGTGGTACCCGTAGACCAACCAGATATCAGAGAAGGAAGAGCTGGAATGTAGGAGGGAGGATTAGTTTTTGACATGACTGACAGCCCCAACTCCCAAGACCAAACAAGGAAAAATAAGTTGCAGCCGTGTTCATACATACCTGCCAAGTACAGTACGGACTGAAAATCCCCTTTATAATAGTGACTTCATACCACCGTTATTAATGTAACCTAGAAACCAGAGTCTGCAGGAAGGTGCCTCCATTTGTTTCTTGCTCTACAACTGTGTCTCAATTATGTCACTATCTCTGCCAGAATAAAGAAAGTAATCACGGTTAAGCTATGGATTTAGATTTATTGATTTTCTTAGATAATATTCATAGTGACACCACGGGCTGCAAGGTTCCACACTGAGGACTTAAAAATAGGTTAAGGGGGGAAATAAGACTCCCATATGATATCCATTCTGGCAATCAGAGGCAATTGCTACAGACATATGTAGAACAAAAAGGAAGTTTAATATGAGAAGACAGACATGCACCTTTTAAGGGAGGATACTGTCACAGTGTTTGGAATGTTATGCCCCTAGCTGTGAAATGCATTCTCAGGAAAATATCTGAATTTATTCAAACTCAGAGTGCACAGCTTATTTTATAAAATGCCAGTTTGCTGGATGAGGAGAGGAGATACAATTTCCTTTACAACAGCAGGTACCATTTGAAAGCTAGATTATAAACTGTGTATTGAAGCTGTCATTTTTCGGTTTGGAAAATTAACTCTGTGTGGGTCAGGCACAGGGTTAACACTTGGAAATACAAGGACAGGCAAATCCTGGGTCCTCAAGAAACTTCTAGTCTGGAGCAGACGTTTCTCAAACTACATTATATCGAATCATGATGCATTTCTCTGCTTTAAAATGTTGACAGGCATTTGATCAGAAAAGATATTTCATGTTCCAGGACAACATTCCCTAAGAAATTTATCTAAATAAATTATTCATTTTGTTACAAGATTTCCCAAAGACTCTATTAGGAAAACTGGTCATGGGGAACCATCAAGAGGAGGGTTTCCTTTACAACATACCTCTAAATTTACTGAACATGGAATTTTATCCTTAAGACTACAAGCAATATCTTATAAAACAGAGATCCTTGCCAATGTAATCCTAGCCCCATATTAGCTGCTTCACCATAAAGGGGCACAGCCGTAACAATTTTTGCTCTATAAATGTGGTAATATCTGGTTAAATTGAATAATTCACAAAATGGCCATTGTTCTTTTGACTAAAGGAAATCGATATAATGAAATGGAATACATCACTGCCTGGTGAATTTTTCTAAAATAAATATCCAAACGATCCAAGCCACTGTTAAGACTTTTTGTTCCATGACTGATTTTAAACTGAATCATGCAAATCATAGCCCTAATTTTCACTTGACACAAAAAAGGGTATTATTCCTTGCCTTTTTGATCAGGGACCACAGATAAAAGAGGAACAGTGAAAGCAAATATAGCCAAAAAGAACAGTAAGCAAATGGAATCTCAGGTCGTCGGGCAGCTGGTCTACCAGTGTTTGTTCATCCCTTCCTTGTACTGATGTCCTGAAGAGACTGCTGCCCTTTACAGTCTTGTTCTAACTCAATCCCCCACTACTTTCCCAGTAAAGCCCACTTGACAATGTGGAATCTGTCTTTAAGAGGGAGAGTGAATTGCTTAAAGGAAAATATTCAGGACCTGACCCTTTTTCCCCCCCCCCCTTTTTATATTCCTGAACATCAAGTTTTCATGTTTAGCCATTAAATTAAAAAAATGAAATGGTAAGTTCTACATACCAGATTAATCAGTTAAGTGCTACTCAAAATATTAAAGTTTGTCTCCAATATTTTTTTTCTTTTTCCTTCTGAGCAGTGTATGCCCATTAAAACTCAGGAACTGTTCTACCAAAATGAATCAATGGCCCACTTAGTCTAGAATCCAGCTGCCAATAGCAGTTAGTAGCCAATGCTTCAAAGAAAGATGGAAACATTTAATTATGATTTCTATCTAGTGGAAAAACCTCTACTTCTTACAGAATGAATTCTTACAGATGGCACTGAAATGTGGAATGAACCTGGTTTTAAGCAGGTAGCCCCAAGTCTTTAGTTAATGCCCTCTATTATTTTGAAACATATTTTTGTTCAACTCAATACAGAACCAGTGGTGCAAACCTGATCCTAAAAAGAACCAAGCTATCAACCCAAACTATGAGATGTGAATTTACTCATTATTTTGCAGAAATTTTTTTTTCCTTTCCAAACTTACAGTGACAGTTATTCTTTCTTACTCATCTTTGCATTTTTATCTCCTAACACAGAAAAGCCAAGATGATTTTATAGAATTACATCAAATATGATTTACCCTTAAAAATGGAACTATCCATTGATGGAGGTTTTCATGTCTAATATGTATGTGTGAATGTGTATACAAAGTCAATATATGTATGTAAAATATAAATTTTGTATATAACATATAAATGCACATACACATTCATGCCCATAGTATTTTAGTAGTTTCAGCAATAACCTGAGGCTTAAACATAAATTTATTCACATCATCTATGACCTCAAATGAGTTGAGAGGTTCACAGATGGAGGAAAAGAAAAGGAAAAGTTATGTCTATTCATAAGTGTAGCATTCAGGACATTATAGTTCAAGGAAGTTGTGATATACAGCGCTTTGATTTCCACCATGAAATGCGTTCACATTATTGTACATCCCTGGGACCAGACAGTCCAATTAATTCAAAACCCATGCACTGGGTCTGACAGACCCAATGGTCTTATTTGGCGATAAATGTTGAAAATGTCAACCTCATAATATGGCAAAACCTGATTTCTCTTGCTTAAAGGCACCACAAACCATTTATTGATTTTTTAAAAAAGAGAAATAAGAAGAATCATGTACCAATTGAATAGGAAGTCAGACAATCCAATTATAGTTATGAGACTGAAGCATTAGGTCTGACAGGACCACTGATTGGGAACGAGTGCCAGAAAATGCAAGGGAATAGTTGCCCACCTGCGTGTGCACATACCCAACGATGTGTCTCCCAGAGCAATGAAGTAGCTAAAACGAATAGTCATGGAAGGCCAAAGGGCACAATTTTATTACCTATTTATGGTAGTCATATTGAACTGTATTATACATTTGAAAGTTCACCAGTGGTCAGTGGCCGCCGAGGGAATTTTCTTTCGATTATTCTCTACTGTTGAATGATCTCAACCATCTGAAATCTGTACATAAAATGAAATTATTATTTATTGTGCCAGATAAAAACTGACCTCTTTCAGCTCAGCAGCACAGTCTTTACTCTGTGGCTTAAACTTTATCCATCATCATCCAATATTTATTGATTGTCCATTTGATTCATAACGTTGTATAAAGGTGCTGTCAGAAAAGCTTGTTGAAATAAATCACAGAAAGATTTGATCCCTAGACTCTGAGAGGGGTGGGAGCTTTGTTAAGCAGATAACCCAAAAGTGATCATCTATGAAAGAAAACAGTTTATTTCTGAAATATGTATGTGACAAAATTTAACCATTCCCTTTATCTTCTCCGCATCCAGCTCAGCTGAATACTAGCCCATAGTGCCCCCACAACCCCTTGTGATGAGAACTCTCAGAATGATGCCCTCTGTCTGGATGGTGGGAGAACATGAAGGGTTGGCATCCTCTGAAGACATCCTTCGAGGATGTGAGCTTTGCTTTCTTAAAGCAGCTCACTCCCTCCCCTTGTAGGATGTGAGTTAGTCACTGTTGTAGGAGTGGAAGAACCTCCCTTAGATTGCTTACATTTGGGTTGTTTGGGTTCCATTTATAGAAGAAGCCAAGCCTGTCTCATATCTCTTGTCTCTCTGTGGTGGCAGAAAGTTTGTAAAGACCTCTGATAAGAAACAAATAAATGGAAGTTCAGTTTCTAACCCCATCTGAGTTAAGGGCTCTGTTTTCCCATTAATACTGAGAAGCTGCTGCTGCTGTGGTTTGTAGACAGGGAAGAGGACCTGTTCAGAGTTCAGCAAGGTCCTTTAGATCCAGAGCCCAATGTCTCTACATAAAATTAAATGCAATCCCCTGCCACTCCTGGGGTCACTGCAATCATGGGCTATTTCCACACTCCCTATCTGTAGTGTCCAAGGAACTGTGAAGCATTGACTCTTTGACCCTAGTTCCTAACTCTGCCTTGTAGACATCTCAGATACTGTGGAAAACTAGAAAGTAAAAACCATGCTTCCTCAATCTTGTAACCTGGGTTCAGAGATACATTATCCGATTATTCTACCATAGCTTTTCCTTGACCCCTTGTGACCCACACCAGCTGCCTAGCAGAATTCTACCTTTTGTTGATGCACTGTACTAATCACTGTTAGCTCTAGTCCTCCAGTGTTCAATGACAGAAGTCCAAGACACATTTTCTTCTAGAATAGAAAGGCTAAAACTGATCAGCACCAACGATTGTCTCCACTGTACAGAATTCACCCAAAAAGGCTTAGGTAATAGAACAGTATATCCACAATTGAGGTATCACTCAAAATACAAAAGAATCAGAGATTAAAAAATGTGTACACCAGAGAGGATTTTTAATAACCCCTGCCATCGCCTAAAGATATGTGTGTGTTCTTCAACTCAAAATTGGGAAATAAGGAGAAGTTATTGAGGAGAGAGCTCATTCAACTCCTTATCCATCTCCTTATTCTGGGAGAATCAGTTTCCATAACAACTGGCTTTATTTCTTTATTCTTGTTCCCATGTTATCTTTTCTTGTCACTCTTACAACATTCCCTGCCATAACAACAAATAACATGCAAAAGGCAGCCAGATCTTGTTGGTAAGTCCCAGCATCTTTTGCTTTGCAAGCAAATGTGTTATTCTTTCAAAAGATTAAAAGGAAAAGTGAATGACATTTGGCTAGGTAACATTTCACTAAATATCTGTGGAGATATTCATTTCTTCACTCATTTAAAATCAATATTTTTAATTGCTTACTCAGAAATGGTGAACGTAAATAGTACTCCATAAAGTTAGAGATTCATCAGGGGCAAGAGCTCAGTTTATGGTTTTTATGGCTTAGAGCTACATAACAGCGTCTATTACTCTAATGATTGTTGACCCCACACAGTTTTATCAATCTGTCTCTCATCTTAGTTGAGGTGGGGAGAAAAGAAACTAGCATGATCCTGGGTGATTTACAAAGTCTCCCCAAATTCCTTAAAAAATATTATTGTGTCACCATTTTGAAGAGAAAATTAACATGCAGAAAGAATAAGCCACAGCAGAATGCCATTAAAGGGAGGAATCAGATTTTGAATCGAGTTGTTTAGGTTCCAAAGCCTGATTCTTTCTAGACCACCTTGCTGAAAACCATATAATTCCCCTTCTCTTGTAACTAACACCCTCAAGGATGTATTGCTTTTTACCACTGGCTTAATTAAGTCATTAAAGTTTATGGTATTTTCCCTTGTGAGTATTTGGAAACTATAATTTCTAAGGTGAAAGTTGGTATACAAATATGTCTGTCATTGGTTTCTTTTCTTTGCCTCTGAGTCAGGAGAGCTGATGAATCAACAAACAGAGATCAAAGTTACCCATGTAAAGTGACCCAGGTAGGTGAAAAAGCTTAGGTTGTAGAAGTAAACACAAAGTAAAATATTCAGACATGAAATAGATTTCTGTTCAGATCTTTTGTATTTTGAAGATCAGTTTGATTTATTGGATCATGAACTTCTAAAGGAAATGTGTCAAAGTTGGGAATTCCTTAGGCGCCGCAAACAAGCCTGCCTCTTAATCCGTCTTGCTTAGCATATCACAAAAGAGGACGGACACATGGCCAGGCACAAAGAGTTGGAAGACTTCACTCATGATCAGAGGCAATTCATGTACTTGTAAGGCATTTCTGGTTGTGTTTAAGCCATTCATTTATTGGCAGCCAGCCATCCAGTCTGTTTGTTGAAACTGGGGAAGTGAAATAAAAAGCTTTGTTCTTGGTCCTTGAGGAGAAAACCCTCTCTTGTGTGAAGACAGACACATGAACAGCCACAGTTTGACTTCATAGTTACAGATTGTAGTGGGTGAAGACATGCTTATGTACTCCCAGGGTTTCACAAAAGAAATATTTCCTGAACATGGAAGATGTTTCGTATGTGTGTGTAGAATGAATGACTCTAAGAATATGTGGGTTGTTCCATATTTTGCCTTCACACTAATTTACATATGTGTCTAGAATTATCTGAAAATATGAAGATTATTGCTGAGTGGAGTGCCATGATGACAGTAAGGCCCTGGGTGATAATGGCCAGAATTCCAGATAGAAGCATTATGTCATATTTTTGTTTTGTTTTGTTTTGTTTTAACCCAGTCTCTAGAATGATAAACTCTTTAACTGTGGAAAATCTCAAAAGCAGAGGTGTTTCTGCTTTGTTTATTTTTTTTAAGGAAATTTTGATATTATAACTCCTCTCTCTTTTTCATCAAGATGATTATACTTTGTATCTTCAGCCGAATATCCTGCTGCAAAGTTTACACAACTTTCTCTGTTTATTGCTTAATTTTACTGCATTTTAATATGAAAGTTTCACTCCCTGCTGGCAAAAATTACCTTGAATTCATGGGGAAAAGAAAAATTTTAATTTTTTAAAAAATTTTTCATTGCTTCGAGATTTGTCTTTAGAATACAGGAGATGATACTTACACTTTTGGCAAAACAATCCTTGCAGTTAAGACCAGATAGTAGATGGTGTCTTAATGGCCAGATTAGCCCTGATGTTGATTGGCTTATTGTTGATCACTTTCAGAGAAACTAGAAATTGACTGAACCATAAAAAACAATAATAACAACTTCATATCTAGGGTTATTTCTCCTTATTTATATTCGCAATGGGATGTAAAGAGTTCAGATGAAGCTGTGATAGAAAGACACATGGATCCAAATTTCTTCTTTGTTTTGTTCTAAGCAATAGAATATTTAGAATGTAGATAGCTGCTGAAGAGCGTGATTTTAAAAAAGAAGTAGAGGAATCAGGAGGACTGGTAAAAAGTGGAAATGTTTTCCTGAGGAAGAGAAGCCTAGATGATGCCTAGTCCACTTAAACAAAGAAGAGCTATGGAGAGTATGCAGATCAATTGTCCTATGTGTTTGCTGAGAACGTAGTCTGTTAGGACTATAACCTCATTGGTATAAAAGTGATTATAATAGCAAACAGGCTACCAAGAGAGATATTTGAATCATTATCTTAAAACTTCTTTTTTAAAAATATTTTATTTATTTATTTGACAGTCAGAGATCACAAGTAGGCAGAGAAGCAGGCGGTGGGGGGGGGCGGGGGACAGGCTCCCCACCGAGCAGAGAGCCCGACGTGGGGCCCAATCCCAGGACCCTGAGATCATGACCTGAGCCGAAGGCAGAGGCTTTAACCCACTGAGTCACCCAGGCGCCCCTATCTTAAAACTTCTTAAAATAAGATGGAAACTGTTGTCAGCTCAGTTCCCCATATTTTTAATCACAAAGAGATAGTTTTCTTTCTTTTTTTTTAATTATTGAAGTATCATTGACATACAGTGTTATATTAGTTTCAAATGTATAATATAATGATTAGGCAAATATACATTATGTTATGCTCAGCACAAGTATAGCTACCATCTGTCTCCATACAAGACTGTTATAATACCACTGACTATATTCCCTATGCTGGACCTTTTATCCCCATGATTTATTCATTCCATAACTGGAAGCCTGTGTCTCCCACTCCTCTTCACCCATTTTTCCCATTCTCCCATCCCTTTCCCCTCTGGCCACCATTAGTTTATTCTCTGTATTTATGGATATGTTTCTGCTTTTTTTCATTTATTCATTTTTTGACTTTTTAGATTCCACGTATAAGTAAAATCATATGGCTTTTGTCTTTCTCTGTCTGACTTATTTCACTTAGTGTCATACTCTCTAGATCCATCCATGCCGTTGCAAATGCCAAGATCTCACTTTTTTTTATGTTTCAGTATTTTTCACTATATGTATTGTACACACACACACACACACACATACACACCTTCTGTATCCATTTGTCTGTTGTTGGATACTTGGGTTGCTTCCTTATCTTTTGTAAATAATGCTGCATTAAATATATGGGTGCATGTAATTTTCAAATTACTGTTTTTATTTTCTTTGGGTAATGTTCAGTAGTGGAATATGGTCCCTCTATTTTTAATTTTTTGGTGAACCTCCATGCTGGCTTCCAAAGTGGCTGCCCTTGCTTGCATTCCTACCCACAGTACATGAGGGTTCCTTTTCTTCCACATCTCGCCAATACTTGTTATTTCTCATCTTTTTGATTCTAGCCATTCTGACAGGTGTACAGTGATAGCTCTTTGTGTTTTTGATTTGCAATTCCCCGAGAGTAGTGATGTTGAACATCTTTTCATATGTCTGTTGGTCAACTGTATATCTTCTTTCTTTCTTTGGGGTATATCTTCTTTAGACAACTGTCTATTCAGGTTCTCTGCCCATTTTTAATTGGATTATTTGGTTTCTGGCATTGAGTTATATGAATTCTTTATATTTTCTGGATATTAACCCCTTACTGGATATATCATTTGCAAATATCTTCTCCCATTCCATAGGTTGCTTTTTTGTTTTGTTGATGGTTTCCTTTGTTGTACAAAAATTATTTATTTTCATGTAGTCCCAGTAGTTTATTTTTGCTTTTCTTTCTTTTGCAAAGAAGACGTATCTAGGAAAATGCTACTAAGGCTGCCTGTGTTTTCTTCCAGGAATTTTGTGGTTTCAGGTCTTGCATTTAGATCTTTAATCCATTTGAGTTTGTTTTTGTGTATGGTATAAGAAAGTGGTCCAGTTTCATTCTTTTGCATTTGCCTGCCCAGTTTTCCCAGCACCATTTATTGAAGAGACTGTGTTTCCCCGTTGGGTATTCCTGCCTCTGTGGTCGTTGATTAATTACCCATTAAGTTGTGGAATTATTTCTGGGTTCTCTAATCTGTTCCATTGTCTATGTGTCTATTTTTATTCCAGTACCACATTGTTTTGATTCTTACAGCTTTGTACTGTAAAATGGTGCTATCCTTTAAACATTGAAATTTCTGGGTATGGAATTACCGTTCTTTCCCTCTGTAGGAGAGATCCTAAAAGAAGTCAGAAAGTGCTACCCCTCTTACACTTGTGTCCCCAATCCTCAGAAATGCCAGCAATCTCCCTTGAGTTGAAAAAATTGTGGCAACCAACCTGAATATTACTAGTATATTCCTGACTACTTTTAGCTGTTATTGATCAATATGTATCTGAGTACTTTGTTGCCTCTTCCAGTGGTATATTTCTGAAATTCTATAATAAAGAAGCATCTATTGTTTCTCTATTTGAGATAGAAAACTAACATGCTTTTTAAAGAAATTATTTCCATCTGTAGTAGATCTAATAATAAAAACACGAGAGAAAATAGGGGTACATGAGGATAAAAAGAAAATAAGGAAAAAATGAATACAAGGTAAATATTTGAAACAGAACTCTGAAACTAAAGACAAGTCCAGAATTGCCTACAAAAGAAAAAAAAATGGCTTTTCATATCTGAATTCAGATCTGAATTTTTTCAGATATATTCTGAACAACCTGCCATGAAAATGTCTTATGCATTCTATATAGACAATATTAGAAAGATGGACAAAGGTATGCTGTAAATGTGTCAAGAAGTAATCATCATATGGGCAGATTAAATTATGGTACAAAAATAACAATTCTTCCTCCAAGATCTCTAAACTCTAAGTTCCTGAATGAATTTAGGAATAAGTTGATCTCTGGAAGGAAAGTAGAGGCCTGTGCATAGATGAAGATGTAACGATCTGAATTGAATTTTGCTCCAAAGTACTCTGAAATGTTGTCCCAGAAGAGAGTAATGTACTTTGGGAGTGTACCCCGATCCTAGGGCTTTAGCACACCCTAGTAATAGCGTGATGTGTGTCATGGGAGTCAGCAGTCATAGGGAAAGAGAAAGAGGTTGAGATTTCTTTCAAGAAAGTGAATTTTGATGTGAAAGTGACAAATAAAATAAATGACCAATTAGGAGACAACAGATTGTGCATGTGTGTGTGCGTGTGTGTGTGTGTATTTAGATGGAGGGAAAGAGAAAAAATGTATAGGATGAGAGTACTAGAAAGAGACAGGAAAAAAAAACAAATTGGAACTGTAGTCATTTGAATATTTTTATGATTAACTTTTATATGAGATTTATTCCTTTGTCCTTTATATAATGGTAAATGTAAGAGGAAAAGTATTCAAAAAATGATGATTAAATCATAGCTGTTTGATTTGACACGTTAAATGAGAGAATTAAAAATGAGTCTACTTTTCCAGGAATAAAACCTTGAATACTTGAATTTATATTGGGTTTCCTACATTTAATGTCCCTTTCATTTATCTCCAGAGCAGCCCCACAGGAGAAGATCCTTAGCACAGGACATGACGTACCATCTAAACATTGATACTAGTGATGGTGTTGGGGAAGCCAGACTGGGAAAGGTCTCATCAATTAAAGAGCTAAAAAAGTGGTACTTTATGGAACCATGGGAGTCACTGAAGCCTATTAAATTAATATCATCAACAAGAAACCTAAATGTAGCTTGTGGAGAAAAGCCAAGGGTAAGATTATTCAAGGATGGGGAATGAGACACTCTTACCTCCAGAAGTTGAGAATGGAAACTGTTCTCTCTAGCAGGAATGCAGGTTTCATGGCTAGAACCTACAGAGTGAAAAGGGCAGATTGATTAAATGTGTTGCTTCCCACTCCAGCCATCCACAATTTATCATTTCTAGCTACTGATTATTTTGCATTCAGCACAAAGATGGCAATCTGGCAGGTTTGTGAGCCTTGAGACTCCAACAGATTGAGGCTGAATTCCTACTTGTTTGTCAAGGCAACAGAACACACTCCCGTCAGTCAATATGCCTTTTCTTGCCTTGTCGAAACCATTTCTACTCTATGCCAGTGTCAGTTGCATTTCGCAGATATGGTTCCAAAATACCGTAACAAAAGTTACTATTTAATTTGAACTTGTTTTGGCAGGTGAGCTCTACTGTTGTAAATTGTGATTCTAAATCAATAACTTACAGAGGAACAAGCCCTTGTTGAAATGTGAATGCTATTTAACTTCTATAAAACATAAAAAGCTCTTCACTCAGTTTTTTAATTAGTCTAATGACATTATTTCTTGAGTACCTACTAGACAGTGAAACCATAACCAGTGCTTGGGGAAAATACAGAAGAAAAATGTTGGTTCATCCCTCCAAGAAATTTCTCCATTTCAGAAAGTAGGATGTATCCAAATAACTAAGGACATTTTCAACATTATCTGATTTTTTAAAGACAAGACAAGACAAGACAGTGAATACAAAATACCAGAATGTGGTTCATCCTTGAATAAAAATACAACTTGGTGAGTTAAGGCCAAGGACATTGTATGGTGACAAGGATTTTAGTACGATGATTCCATGTATGACACAACTTACGGGTTTTCCAAATACTAAGATTGAATGAGTATGAATAAATATATCTTCCTCTTACAATTGAATAAAATGGTATATATTCCAAGTAGTTACTTTCCTTAAGCACTTAAAATTTTCTTCAAATCAGTAAGCATGTGTCTGCCAGGATCCTTGGCTAAGTAACCAGTTGGCATAGTGAGAAAGCAGAGATATGAAAGTTCCCAGCAAAGTAAAGATTCTCTTACTCGATGGTGCAAGAGTGAAGTTGTGACAGTTTTCCACCATGTTTCACCTGCCTCCGGAATACTGATCACCAGAGCTGAGGAGAATGTGGGCAGAGTCGGTAACAGAGCACCATGTATAGGTTGCTCCCATCAGCTTCCATTGTCCTGTGATAAATATTGGAGTTAGGGTTCCGGAAAGCAGTCCATATCTGGCATGAGTATTTCTGTAATGAAGTTGTAGTGTTGGGGAGGCATGAAGACAAGAGAAATAAAAGAAGAAAAGAGGAAATGGCAGTGTTGTGGCCCCTCTCGGAGTTTTGACTGATAATCTTGACGTCTTGGAATGAATCCTTCCAGTGTGGTAGATGTTTCTCAGACCTGTTCACCATCCTTATTTGTTTTCCAAAAGTGCCTTTCAAATTCTTGTTCAGTTAGTTCTTTTTTCCCCAATCTTTCCTGCTTTTCAACACAACTCTTCCTTCTCCCTTTTTTATTCAGTCCCTTAAATGGAAAGACAGTGATTTTTTTCAATTCTTTTTGAGTCTTTTCTGAAGTCGGAATCTGAAATGGATGATTGCTGGGATCGGGTCATCTCAGATGTCAATTGGAACCAACAGTTGGTGACTGTTGGCTAAGAGGGAGTGAATATCTGGAACCTCCCCGCTCCCCAGCAAATTGGTCTTACTTGGCTCTATTTGAAACAGCCAGGGCTTTGGAGAATATCTAACTGTAATATGATCAGAAAAGTTGACCTGATTTAATAATTCTTTTTTAAAATTTAATTTTATTTTTTTCAGTGTTCCAAAATTCATTGTTTATGCACCACACCCAGTGCTCCATGCAATACCTGCCCTCCTTAATACCCACCACCAGGCTCAACCTACCCCTCATCTCCTCCCTCCAAAACCCTGTTTGTTTCTCAAAGTCCACAGTCCCTCATATTCATCCTTTCTGATGGAGGCATAATATTCTGTTGTATATATGGACCATATCTTCTTTATCCATTTGCGTTGAAGGGCATCTCAGCTCTTTCCACAGTTCGGTGATTAAGGCCATTGCTGCTATGAACATTGGGGTACAGATGGCCCTTCTTTTCACTACATCTGTATCTTTGGGGTAAATACCCAGTAGTGCAATTGCAGGGTCATAGGGTAGCTCTATTTTCAATTTCTTAAAATCTCCACACTGTTTTCCAAAGTGGCTGCACCAACTTGCATTCCCACCAACAGTTTAGGAGGGTTCCCCTTTCTCCACTTCCTCTACAACACTTGTTGTACTGTCGTGTTAATTTTCACCATTCTAACTGGTGTAGGGTGGTATCTCAATGTGGTTTTGATTTGAATCTCCCTGATGGTTAATGATGATGAACATTTTTTCATGTGTCTGTTAGCCATTTGTATGTCTTCTTTGGAGAAGTGTCTGTTCATATCTTCTGCCCATTTTTTTGACGTGATTATCTGTTTTGTGTGTGTTGAGTTTGAGGAATTCTTTATAGATCTTGGATATCAGCCCATTGTCTATAGTGTCATTTGTGAATATCTTCTCTCATTCCGTGGGTTGCCGCTTTGTTTTGTTGACTGTTTCCTTTGCTGTGCAGAAGACTTTTATCTTAATGAAGGCCCAAAAGTTCATTTTTGCTTTTGTTTCTTTTGCCTTTGGAGACATGTCTTGAAAGAAATTGCTGTGGCTGATGTTGAAGAAGTTACTGCCTATGTTCTCGTCTATGATTTTGATAGATTCCTGCCTCACATTGAGGTCTTTTATCCACTTTGAGTTTATCTTTGTGTATGGTGTAAGAGAATGGTCGAGTTTCATTCTTCTTGGGGCCATGAGATGGTATGTGTTGGAGCTATCAAAATTCTAGCGCTTTGTCTTTAACATTTTCTTTTTGATGCTATGTGATTGGTGATATGTTTAATTATAGCGTCTTACATTAATATACATATTTCCATTTAGAAAATACTATCAGAGGGGCACCTGGGTGGCTCAGTGTGTTAAAGCCTCTGCCTTAGGCTCAGGTCATGATCCCAGGGTCCTGGGATCGAGCCCCGCGTCGGGCTCTCTGCCCAGCAGAGAGCCTACTTCCTTTCCTCTCTCTCTGTCAGCCTCTCTGCCTACTTGTGATCTCTGTCTGTCAAATAAATAAATAAAATCTTAAAAAAAAATACCATCAGATATGTAAACTGTTTATTTTCATTCCTATCACACTCCTGTATGATAGGTAAGGGAAGCGTTATTGTCCTCATATTTTAATACAGGGTACTAGCTTGAGAAATTAAATGGCCAGGTGGGTTATATTCAGAATCATATTCAACTGTTATTCACTGAGCATATAACACGTACTAGGAAATTTGCTACATGCTGGCACCTGTATTAACTCCTGTTATTGTTCATAACAATCCAGCAGAATTGATGGCATTATTTGCATTGAGCTGATAAGTTTGAGAGCATGTAAACTACTGTTGAGAATCATACACCTTTTAAGGAATAAAGCTGAGATTTAAACTCAGGCAGAGTGAAACCAAGTTTACCACACTGTATACTGACGATGTTAAATGCAACACTCTAAGCTGTCACCATGGTATAATATTTGGGTCACACTGCCAGTCTTTCAAATTATGTTCTTATTCATCCTGATTTCCTTTTAGATCCATGTTCTAAAATTATTTTCTCATCATGCCAGCCAGGCAGCAGGAAGCACAGACATGGGCATGATAATTGTGTTAAGAACAAAAGCTAGGACTTACTGGACATCTACCAGGTGCACTATGCGAAATTCTTTATAGGCTTCAATAGTCTGCCTGCGTTTTTGATGTTTGATTGCCAACAGCTTTCAAGCCCCACCACTCCCCTATACCCTCTGTCTCACATCTTGACAACCTGTAATGAAAGCCTTAGGTGCTCCCTCCTTTGACACCAGCAGGATATTCAAACCATGCAAGGCTGAGCCTGTGCAAGGGAAGGGAACCCTCACCTCAGTCCCACTCCCTAACGCTCAGAAAACCCTCTGTTCTCTGAAGCCATTTTTGAATCTGCTTAGGAGCCTGTTCTGTTCTCTCCAGAATGCTACATTTTGTGAGGGATAAACCTTTCATACTTCCTTGCTGTGTGTGTGGCATCATCTGTCTTACCATGCAAACCAGATTTAGAGTGGGAAGTCCTTCCCACTTGTTGGAGCTCCGAACACGTACGTTACCACTAATGCTGTGACCATATATTTGTTATTATTTACATTTTACAGAGGAGGACCTCAGAACACGAATGAAGAACTGTTATCTGTGTGGGTGTGTGTGGGTGTGTGGGGTGTGGGGGTGTACAGAGTGATAGAAATGGGCTAGGTGGCTAAAGGAAGAAATTGGAAAGGAATTTATTTTTATAAGCTTAATAAAATCCTTATTAGCCTTCCCTGAGAAATGTTGACTTGAAAGATTAAAATACCAGATGACTAATAGTTCAGTTAGATAATGTTTTGTAAAGTTTTATAAGATCCTTGGTAGGTGTTCCAGAGACAGCTATAATGAAAATTGATATTCCACAAGTTCCTGCATGTTCATAATCAAATTTTGTCCTTCGGATATATAAAAGCTCACCCTCAAAATAGTTCTTAGGTATGTTCCCTGAAGAGATAAGCTGGAAAATAAAATACTGGGTGAATTTTCTCCCCTTGTTGATTTGTAGAAAGCTTAATTAAAATGTGTTCGCTTCTAGAATCCCTCATTAGAGTTTCAGTGAAACTAGAATGGGGTTTCCAGAGCCTTTCTTCTCCTCTTCTCTGCCCTTCCCTAAACCCAAACCTTTATCTGAACACTGTAGTGAGCTCCTGTTGTCACTAGTAACTCTAATCCCATTGTCTATCTGGAAGAAGCACGTGAGAGCTCCAGGCCTGAGAGAGAGGCATGAGTTCCACTTTCTGCCAAGATGAGGACATCCTCTGAGTTTTTTGACACCACCAAATCAGAGGACATCATTTGTTAGAGATGTTTATAAGAACTCAAGCCAGAGTTCATGAAAGGCTACCTCCTCTTCCCATTTTTCCACTAAAAATGATTCCACAGGTATTTTGAAGCCCCTTTCTTAGTGTAACTTATTCTATTTTATACCATTTGCGACTGGTACTCTTGAAATGCAGCTTCATTTATTAGCCACCAATTATATTTCAAGGTACTAAACTCCTTTAATGGCGCACATTTCTTTGTAATTGTTTTCTTACACAAACATCATTCACTACGGTCATAGATGTTTTTTCTTGACCTTAAATATAGACAACTTATCTCCTCTAGTTTTTGCACTTGTCTGCACATTTTTTTATTCTACAAACTCATTTCCAATCTATCTTTTCTTTTCACATACTCTTAACATGTCAAGTACAAGGGAATCACTCCTGGGCATTGGCCCTTTGTCATGAAAGAGAAGCTTTTTATAGGAGATTGTTATGATTTAAGGGGAACTCAAAAATCAGGCTGGAGTGGTGTGCAATGGATGTTTGACTATTGCTGATAACAGAAGATGGAAGACAAATAGAGCCAGAAAAGCTTCTAAGAAATTTGAAAATAATAGCTTCAGCTTCAAATGAAATGAAAATGGAGATGCCTGTTAAAAGCTACATTATGCCATTAAATAATGCAGAGAAAACCATTGCACCATACTTGGGGTTGCCTCCCTGTAGCATCTGCTCTGTTATTCAAGATCTCCATGCCCTCTCTGCAGGATAACAAGCATTGTGATTTGCCTGTATGTGCAGTAAATTAAAGAAGACATCACATAGGAAAAGGAATGCAGAGGAGGTGAAAGAAAGGCACCATCTAGAATTTCCCAGCAATCTAGAAAGCATTGACTGAGAACTCATTCTTGGAGATCCCTGGAGACTTTAGAGAATCATACCTGATGCTCTACTAGTGATTTGAGAAAATTCCTTAAAAAGACCATGGAACATTGACTTGAGAATAGTCATAGGTCTTTATATTAAAGCATTTTATATTTTGGTTTTTTCTTTTGATCAAATACAAGTCAGGTAATTTCCAATAATCTCCTATCCAGCTCAATTTGTGTGGCAGGCTCTGTGTCCATTTTCAGAGTGGAAATCAAGGTATATGGGTTCATATTTTACCTCTTTATTTAGTCTTTGAATAGTTAGGCATGTCATTTAAATTCCTCTGAACCACAATTTTCTCATCTTTAAAATGGATATATTATACTCTATCTTAAAAAAGCGCTGTATAAATTGAGTGAGATAATCCTTGGAGACTGTGAATTCTACACAAATGTTAACTGTTATTTTTGCCCCTCCCTCCAACCCCAGTGTAGACTATTAGAAACTGAATCAACTTTATATGACTCGGGTGGTCATTTTATTGCATGTGTGCTTTTATTTCATTTGATGGTGAGGGTGTTGGAAATGATGGTGTTTTGAAGTATGCTTCTTATGAAAATCAGCTAAGTAGCTAATTTTTCCCTTTTCCACTTCATTTTCTGAGCTGTGTTATATTGTGACTCCCAGAGACAAATGCCATAGACCTGGAAACACAAACAAGCAAACAAAACACAAATAAATCCTAGGCTACATGCTTTAATGTAAACCAGAGGACACCTTCTTTATAATGTTGTGCCAGGATTAATTAAAGCAAAATATAATGAGCTGGAAAAGGCTTTGTACCCTGTGGACATAAACACTAAACATCTAGCCCCAAGCTATTAGTATTTAGAATTCCCTCATGATTTCGAAATTATTATCGAAAATTTGTGAAATTCCCAATGTGCCATAGAGGTATGTAGCTTTACAAAATGAGGGCAGAGGGAATGGATTGGATAAAAGAGCTCTCATAACACAATAAAAAACTGAAACACCTCACACATAAATTTTTATTTGACATTTGGAATCAAAGTGTTATAGATTCAAATCAGCTTTGCTTTGAGGGAACCAAGCATCCAGACCAAAATAATAAATTAATTGATCAATTAAACTCAAGGAAGGTATAAATTATGAAGTGGGCTGTAGGGAGGGACACAAAGCACACTTCCTAAGTGTTAGATAAATGTGCCCTTTTCCAGGTAAAGTTTGCAATACAAAACTCCCAGGCCTCATTCCTTAATCTAATTTTGTCTCAGGATTTTAGGTTCGCAAGTTATTATTATCGCCCTGAGGAGGAAGCCACAATATCTAGAGATGTAAAGTGGCTTTGCCAAGGAGACATAGCTACCAAGTTTTAGAACTAAGTTCTGGACTTCAAATTTCCCTACTCTGAGTAAAGTGATTCCTCTCCACACTGGCAGGTTTTTATTTTTATTTTTTATTTTTTCAAAAGATTTTACTTATTTATTTGACAGAGGGAGGGAGGGAGAGAGAGATCACAAGTAGGCAGAGAGGCAGGCAGAGAGAGGGGGGAAGCAGGCTCCCCGCCGAGCCGAGACCCTGATGTGGGACTCCATCCCAGGACCCTGAGATCATGACCCGAGCGGAAGGCAGAGGCTTAACCCACTGAGCCACCCAGGCACCCCTGGCAGGTTTTTAAATAAAAGAGACATAGCTGCTTTCATTGACCAATTTCAGTAATAGCCTTATCAGAAAAATAGGGACACATCCTCTTGGGAGATTCAGGTTAAATTACCCCAGGGGATAATGAGACACTTGTCGGTTGTTCTGCATCTGTGACCTGACCAGGAATAAATGCGGCTCTCTCAAAGTGAAGGACTTGCCCTCTGCCTGCTGATTTGGCATCCATGAAATCCACCATGGAGTGTCAGGCCCTGCTTTCAAAATGCTTGTGATTCAAGTCCCAGCGGATGACCCGCCCCAACAGTCAACATCCCCTCGGTAAACCAGAGGCCCTCGCATGGGTTCATAATCTTCACATAATCTCACTCAGAAGAAATGTCAGAGAGATAATTGCAGTACTGTTCTTTCCATGGTTAAATATATTATCCATACAATGAATGTCTTGAACAAAAGCACTTTTAAACAACTTCTGTATATTTAACCACGCAAGTATGCTTTTTACTGTACCTCGGTCGATCCCAGACAAGTATGTATATGTAGACATTTGTGTTAGGTGTTTTTCTCTTTTAAAACATATTCGATTTATTTTTCTAATACCCTGTTTTGAGAAACAAAGTGTATCATCCTGAAGGTGAACTGGTTTCTTAATGGACACAGAAAAAAAAATGAGTTATTACTAAAAATCCTATGCTAAGGGAGTGTGAAAGTCAACAAGAAACATGACATCTAAAATGCCATGAGAAACAAAAAGAACGTGTGATCTTTAATTAACTGATTGATCGGGCAAGGCGACACAGCCCTGTCCAATATTTGAATCCAGTAATAGACTTTGAGATCTGGCTTTTAGAAGTTCCAAGTAGTTATCCTCTCCTTTGCTCCTTTTCTTTTGTCAAAGTTTGTACTGACCTTCTAGAAAAAGCTGTGGAGGATGAATAAGACCAACCCCCCCCCCCCAGTTCTGGGTAAAAATGTGCCTTTCACATTTTTTCTCAAGACCCTGTTAACACCGGGTAAAGGAACCTGTGGACACCAACCACTCGTGGTATAGGTTTACAGTGCCCTGAGTCTCTACCGTGTATATAAGGAAGATAAATTTAATGAGGGATTTTTTTTTTTTTTTGTAATTCCAATATCCTGAACCTGTTTTGTGTGTTGGTTAGGAAGCATTATACAACGAGAAGCCGGTAGAAATTGACACAATGGCAGATGGGGTAAGTGGCGTGACAGTGTAGTGGAAGGACAGCTTTGGGTCCTGAATGGACTATCAAATGCTGACTGTCCCCCTTTCTTGCTGAATAATCTTGAGCACATGTTACTTAACCTCTCAGAGGTTTGGTCTCCTTCTCTCTAAATAGGGCCAATAATGTTATTTTTCTGAGTAATTATTATGGCTAAGTGGTACTTGACTTATTCATTCAGTACCTGTTCAGTATTACTAGTCATGAGTCTGGGACTTGGTCTTCCTTATAAAACTGTAACATTGCAAGTCAACGCCAGCAGTGACCACAGGAGAGGAAAACTTCCATCCATCACTCTTATGGAATGCAAAAGGACAACTGACAACCTCTGTGAAGTAAGAATTTTTAGAGTAAATTATTCAAATCAAAGTGATGGATACTCTGACATGGCCGTTACTTTCTTTCTTTTTGCATGAAAACAACAGCACCCAATTTTTAGTTTTTTTCAAACTGCCATTCTAAAAGCCATTAATTCACATGCCAGGATAAGCCATGATCAAGAATTAGTCACTCTTGATGTAGGTACCTGTGGCACATCGAGGCAAGGGCCACAATGTCAAGTTTGAAACACAAAACCCTCATTTTGAGTTCCCTCTCCAAACTGTCCTGGGAGAAATAATCCCAAACTGAAAGCCCTTTTTTTTCCATTTGAAAATGGCCTGGGAAAACCCTCTCTAATAGAGGTCGGATCCCAGCTTCCTGAGAAGGAGCAGACCTGCTTTCTATCCTCCCTCCTCCTCCCTTTCCCCTTTCTCCCTCTTTCACTTTCTCCCCCCCCCCCCCCCCCCGCCTTCACTTCTCTCTCTCCCTCCTCCCTCTCTGCCTCTTCTTTATCTCTCTCTCCTCCCTCTCTCTCATTTCCCTCTCCCCCTCCTCTCTCTCTCCCACCTTCCTCTCTCTCTCTTCCCTCTCTCCATCACACAGGTACCTCATTGAAGCATCCTGTGACTTGGAATTCAGAGCAAAAGTGGTGGCTGCATAAAGAGGGCAATAAACATAAATGATACCTGTGGGTAATAGGTTTGAAATTGCTGTGTTCCTTGGTAACTAGATATAATTACAAGTACCCTGGATTCCGCGGGGCTACGGTGCAATTATCACTCTCATTTCCAGAATAAAAGGGAAGGATTACAACAGTGTTGCCACAACTCAGTAATGTGAGGAAAGGGATCTTACCAGAAAGATATCAGTAGTTCTGTATATTTTTCTCCATGCTCATTTCACATTGGGAGACTGTGTACTTATAAATCGAAAAGCACACAAATCTATGTGATTAAACCCATATAAGTTATAATACATCACCATTATAGTAAGGCTACTGCAGGGGTCCATAGTAAGTTAAAAAAAAAAAAGGGTGGGAAAGTAATGAGTGATATGACTACACTGTAGGCAGTGGGCAGGTTACCATATATTTGGGAAGTAATTAGAGACGATTGAGTGATACTTCTCAGCCTAATGAGTGATTCTGCCACAGCCTCGCAGCAGGGAGGCCCCTGTGTGCTGCTGCGCATTTCCACAGTATTTACTGGGGTAATGAGTGTTATTGCTGTGGTGTAACAGCAGGGTGCACTGCTCACTGAGTTTCCCCGAGAGCTCTGTCATAATTACAAGGCAAAATGTGATTGCTGTTTTGCTAGACACCACTCATGATCTATCCCTATATCGTTCCATAGTAATTACCAAATGGCATAGTGGTATTTACCAGGGGGTTCACTTTGGACAAACAAGGGAGATGTTATTTATTTATTTGTTTGTTTATTTATTTTTGCCGTTGTGACTTAATGACATCATTTCGAATTCAATTGTGAAATTGTTACTGACTTGTAATCACTGATTCGTACACCGTGTTTTTCCTTGCTTCTCCTGGGGCTTGGGAGTGGGATTTCCATTGCAGCCGTGGCGTTGTTCATGCATCCCAGGGCAGGCAGGAGGGAGGGTGTGGCAGAAAGGAGAAGGTTCGCATGTCACAAGTGGTCGTCCTTTATACCTTTAACAGTTAGATTTTGAATATTCTGCATCCGCATTCCCTTCTTAGATCCTAGGAAGAGTACCAGTATATCAATCAAGAGGACATATAGTCAGCAGAACAAAGACTCAAATCAGTCAATATTTTGATTTGACTTTACATGATGTAGGTACGGAGAACGCTCTTTGCTTGCAGTATTTTGACTTACCATCCACATCACTGACTAAAAGATTCTATGGATCCTTAGGTTTTCCCTTTGGAATCTGTCACTGTCTCCTCCCTTAATTGTCATTTGAAACATGTGACCACGTGCTCTGGGTAGCAGGGTTGGAGTATGCCATTCTGGTCTGACTCTACCCTTAGACAGATCTCATCTGACCATCAAGAGTGATGGTAAAGGGATGTGCCTTGGTGTTGGACGGCCTGAGGTCAAGTTTCAACTTTACCCCGGATAAATGTCATAATGTCTCTGAGCCCACCTCCTCACTCGTGAAAGGGGGGAAATAATAGTACCTGCTCATAGGTTTATTACAAGATTTAATGAAAGAATTATGCCAGACGTTTTTCAAATGCCTGTACAGAGCACATTGTTATTAAATGTTAGCTATGATTATTTAACTTGTCAAGTCTTAATAGGAAGGATTTCTTATTTGCTCCCTAAGCTTCCTTCTGTCTTCCTGCAACTTGGATTCTGTGATGTTTTATATTTGTGGCTCTGACAAAAGAAAGCAGAGAATAGACACACATTTTCAATTAGGTCTACTCCATGGCCTGAAATATCTTATTTACTCAGTTTTCCAGCTTACACATGGAACTATCAATAAATCTGAATTCTAAGTAGTAGAAATAAGAAAGAACCTCAGACTGATCAAATCGGAAGAAAAACCCATCTACCATTACCACTGGTATTTACAGCATTCCATGTAAAATTAAACTCAGAAGTATCAGCCAGATGAGAGAAAGCTGTTAAAAGGTAAAATCAGTGAGGTTTACGGACTGCTCTTCCTCGGAGTCTCTGTGAGAAGTCTGGAGACTTTATGTCTTCTCTCAAGAAAAAGGACTTAAAGGTGAATGACTCCCACCTATCCATTTTCACCCATGTACCATTTAGTTTCCCTGTAAATTTCTTCAACTTGAAATTGCTTTATACCATCAGAGATTCTGGGGCTAAAAGAATTTCTCCTGTTGCGACATAACACAGAGAGACTTGGAAGTGAATCTCTCAATAGATAGGCTAGAACTGTAGTCAGTTCTGGGAATACACTGCTGTAGTTAGTGTTGTGGGAAGTGAGAATAGGAGAGTGAGACTTCCGAGTTAGTGCTTCTGTGCAATGCTAGGCATTAGGCATTTGATGGAAACTTCCCACTTCTATTGAACTAGAGCCCTTAAAGAATGATTCCGATTTCCTTGCAGTTAGTGCCAAAGCTCTCTAAACATGGAAGCCCATGCTGACAGCAAATACCACAAGACCTGAATGTCTCGGGATCCACCGAAGACACAAACTGCGTAGATTGGAAAGTTAGTAAGACCCAGATGTATCATCCTTCTAGCCGGAAATCCATGGATTTCAGCAACCCATACCGTATAGTATCACAGTGTGATGCATAATAGCATACATATTGCTTGTTCAGTAAATCCAATGCATTTATCATTCTTGCTCGTGGATTCTTAGAGTGTGAGTTCACACTTTTATTGTCTTCATTAGAGCCTGGGTAGAGAAGTCAATGGAACAGGTCAAGATGATGATTGCAGACCAGGTTTCCTAGATGCTGAGATGCCAGGTTTGGTGGCGGTCCTTCCCTGTGTCTTATTTCTTGTGCTCCGAGGCACCTGTGGTCCTGCAAATCTTTTCCCTGCTAATGCTGTGTCCTCCATCATTTCACTGCGGCATGTCCGTCCATCTTTGTGAGCACAATTTTTTATTCATCAGCGAAACGTTTGGGCCTTTGAAATTGAAATGGATTTCAGTCTTCTTTATATATTAATTATTGATAAATGGAGCCTGGGAGACAAGGAAGAAGCCTGGCATGATTATAGACAGATAGTTTTTAATTTTATGTCTCTTGCAGTGACAGAGAAATTTAGTTTAATAGGAGTAATTTTTCAAAGGAGATGCAATCATGAGGGAGGGGGTGTAGAAAATGGGCTAAGCATACTGAAAAAGAAAGAACTTGTAGGAGACATAGCCCACTTCTGTACTGAAAAATGTCCTAGAAGGCCTTCTGTCAAGAAGTAGAGGTAGAAATCTTTTGGAAAATTGGTTTTGTACTTTTGCAGGTATGAACAGCAACCCTAAAACCAGATCCTATTATTTTCAAAAAGGCCCACAGTCCCAACTAAGACAATTTTGTGTCTTTTACATTATTTCAGAATCTCCTAAATTATACAAAGTCTCAAACCGCCTTCATTATGTAGTGTCCCAGACATGTGTAAAAAGGCCATGAGGCATAGTGGGAAAGGCGCCAGGCACACAGACACTGAGGTCCAACCCAGCTCGTCTCTTTTTAGTTTGCCTTGAGGTCAGCTTATAACCTTCTGGAGTCTCAGTTTCTCCATATGGAAAATGATGACGCTCTTCCTTCCACCAGGCCCATTGGTAGTTTCTGAGGATTGAATGAAGAAATTACCATGAATAGTTTCTGAGGTTTTTCTTAGCTCCAAAAATCCAAGATTTTCTGATAAAAGAGAAATAATTCCATCAATTATTACTCCATGAAAGCACAGTTAGTTTTTATTCTCCACATATATGACAAATCTACTTTTTTTTTTTTTAAGATTTTTTTTTTTTCTTTATTTGACAGACATAGATCACAAGTAGGCAGAGAGGCAGGCAGAGAGAGAGAGGGGAGGAAGCAGGCTCCCGGCTGAGCAGAGAGCCCGATGCGGGGCTCGATCCCAGGACCCTGGGATCATGACCTGAGCCAAAGGCAGAGGCTTTAACGCACTGAGCCACCCAGGCGCCCCGACAAATCTACTTTGACACCACAAAAATACTTGAGCCCTGGGATGCTTTTCCAGAGTCTATCCTGGGATTTGGATACTTAGAAAGGAAAAAAAAAAAAAAGAAGAAGAAGAAGAAGAAGAAAGAAAAAGAAACCAAGGCTGCACCCCTAAGGTTACCTCATTGCTCAGATCTCATGTCTTGCTGAAGTATCTGCATTTTCTGTGGGCTCTTACAAACTTGACACGACCTCTCCGCCTCACTGCTGGGTTTGCACGGTGAGCCCTGCACTGTGGTGTTTAGAAGAGTCAATGAGGAAGGGAAAAGCCTGACATTAGGATGGCTAATGCGGGGAGAAGGAAGGAGAGCGAGCGATGGATTTGGTTTCGTTCAGAAGTGTGAGAACAGCCCTGGGCCAAGGCTCAGCCTCCAGTCTGCACACTTCATGCTTGGCTGTCCGACTGATGGGGGAGAAAATGTCCCCGCGCACTTCCCTGCCCTGCCGATTTTACTGATAATCGGTTAACTGGCGCTCCGTATTAGTCTTCCTAACACCTTTTCCTTATGTTCTTACCCTGCTCAAAAGCCTTCTATGGCTCTTGCTGGCATGGCATTTCTTTCCTCCTTCCGATCTCTGTCCCTCGTCAGTTCATTTTGTGTTTGGATGTGTCTCCTATCAGCTCAATAATGCTGCTGGTTCCCATCCAATGTGAAGCTTGTCTTACCTTTATTCCCTTGTAATGTAGAGACAGGAGGGATCCCTCGGTGCTCCTGGATTGGCTGTAACCCTGTAATGCAGCACTTGCTTTTGTAGTTTTATGTTCTCTTCTGATTTTGGTGAGCATAACTGTTTTCACAATGGATTATAATTGTTTTAAAATAATAATGTTGCCTTGAACTTCTTGTACACTTATAGGATCTGTCAGCATTAGATTTCAAAGAGGTCCTTGTTAATTGATTGATACGAAGATGGAAGTTTTGTTGGCAATAAAACCATTCGTCTGAAGTTCATAGAATGGATTATTGTAGGACATCCTGGTCTGCCTACCCCTTCCTTTCCTCTGGCAGCTCAACATGCATGTGTATACACAAGGACCCACAAACCTGTCAGGAATAATTCGTGTTCAAGTTGTATTCTGTGGGAGCTGTTACAGCCCATTTCTCTGCTCTGGGCTCCGGAATCTCTACTATGATTGACAGAGCCCTGCCCAGCACAGTTCTCTGTCTATAGCACCTGTAAGCATACTTTAAGGACTTTTGGACACAACCTAGATAGTAGTTGAGAAAGACCGAACTTCTACCTATAATGAGAAGTGCATGCGGTCTACCACAAATTGCTTAAACATGCTACTAATTACAGACATTGCTTAACACGCATAAAATTGGGCAAAAGATTAATTGCCCTTCGTGTCCGTTCTCTATTCTTCTTTCTGTTTCTGCATATTTCTTTCGGTATAGTCCACTTCTTTTTCCCCTGCTATGTGTGCTGGGATTGGACAGGTCTTTGTATCAAGGTCTTATTACTATTTTCAGAAAATTCTAATTCTTTATCACAGTTTTACCAAGGAGGCTTTGCTTCCCTCCAATGAGCTTTGTATAATGCTGGCTGCCAGCCTTACTTATTAGGCCAGAAATGACTGTGCTGTGCCCCCGCTCACCCTTTTTCTAATCTGAGG
Source organism: Martes martes (assembly GCF_963455335.1). Lineage (NCBI taxonomy): Eukaryota > Metazoa > Chordata > Mammalia > Carnivora > Mustelidae > Martes > Martes martes. The sequence continues at coordinate 63,015,624 of NC_137888.1, read as the reverse complement.
ATTCTGGGTTCTAGCCAACACCATCTAGGCTCTGCTTCCTTTTTATTTTTTATTTTTTCCTTAAATTAGTTTGGAGTTAGCTGGAATGTGAGCTGAAAACACATCTTACCACTATATGGATATACACTTCCCCTCTCAGGGTATTCAACAACCCTTCTGCCTCAACTGTGGGGCGGCGGGTGCCGGGGGCGGGGGTGGGGGGAGGGTGGCAGGGGTGTGGCAGGAATAGGAAGATACTGTGTAATTATCCCTTGTGGTATTAGGTGCACATGCATTGAAAATAAGTTCCCTGTGAATTGCCAAGGTAAGTTGGTTTCCAAGGACTCTCAGACTTCGAATATAGACAAAGCACTTCTCATTACACTGAATACTACTCTTGAGGCTGAATAAAGAAACACGGACCCCAAAGATACTCAAATTTACGACAAGGAATGTAGGACATTTGGCTCCTTGGTAGTTACCGGTTTAGTTTTAAAATTCAGATGAAAGATACCCCAGGTCCAAATGACACTTTGTAAGCTAAACCAGAGTATAAATTGTGAGCTGTGTCATTTGCTAGCACATTAACCTATATATAAGGCAACATTTGTGTGGAGCCCAGTGAAAGATTGGATCTGACTCAGTAATTTCAAACACAATTGGCCTCTTTCGTTCTTTAATTATCCTCACCAATTTCAAGAATTAACCTTAACTTTAAATTATGTAGGCTTCCTCCTTTGGATTTGTGTTACAATTGTAGGCTTATCTAAATGTTAGATGGTAGGGTTTTTTTGTTTTGCTTTGTTTTGTTTTTCTCTTTTTGCTGAATAGAGACATTTGTTCCCAGTTATTATCATCATAATGACCCTGCCAAAAAATAATAATATTAGAGGCCGAGAGGGTCTCCAACCAGGCTATTGTGGGACCCCTGGTGCCAGAGCTAGATTGCCTGGCTGAAAATCATATCTCAACATAATTGGCTGCAGTGACAAAAAGAGAGAGTGAGAAAGAAAGAAAGAGAAAGTCAGCAGGTCTGATAGGAAGGTTGCAGGCATTTATATCTAAATGGTCTCCCAATGTACCATTTTGCTCCTAATGACATGGGATTAGGAAGGGAATATAATGAGGTTTTATCAAATGTTCGAAAAAATAGCCTGACCCCCCTCTTCTCAGTACCCCTTTTTCTCCCTTATATAGATTTAAGCGTAATAGGGTTTAAGAATTAAGAAAGGCAAGTTTAGCAGAAGGCTGAATGTCTTTTTTTTTTTTTTTTTAAATCTTCTCCACTCATACCTTTCCTAACCTTTTGAATTGTCTCCCTTGCGATGCTGGTTATACCACTCTTCTTCCCACTGCTTACTGTTCTGATGTCAGAGCTCGAGCACGCATCTTGACAAAGAATGAGAGATTTCTAGAATTGTACAAATTTATCTGGGAACATCAGTGTCGTTTTGAGGCAAGATAGCAATATTTCAATGTAACACAAAAGGACACATGCAGGTTTGCAAAAGGAGGTTCAAGGGCTAGGATCCATGAGCACATGGTTTTCCTTCCCCTTCTCTTCACCGGCCAGACTCCGCTCCTCCCCTTCCTTCCTCTGCAGCCTCACTTCCAGCCAAATACTCCCTTTGTTCTTCTTCAGCTGACCTTCTCTTTACTGCACCTGAGTTTTCCTTTCTCCGCCTCCTTCTGGGCTTCTAAGTCTACACTGGTTTTCCTACTCAAGGGGCGATAGGACTTAGGGTCACAATCCCTTGAGGAGGAAGAAAAAGCAATTTCCAGGCCTTTGTGTTAACTTTTGCAGTTAACAAACACTCAATGCCTAAACATAGTATTTTGATTTTTTTGGCAATGCTAGGTCAAAGAAATAGTCTCTTCCTTCATTTAATATATATACTCTGAACACATGCACCCATTATGTATGATATATTCTGTTGGATACCATGGGAATTTGGAAGGTGAATTAGATATATCCACTTTCCTAACAATTATAATTTAGTAGTTCCTTGCACCATCTGCATAAAAGTGATTGTGAGAGCCACAAAGTGGATAATGTCCTAGTGAGAGAGTGATATGAAAAAAGCAGAAGACAGAGATTGGAGCCACAGGGGTCAGTCCATGTTTAAAATGCAAAATAAAAAGGCAAAGCCAGTGAAAGAGACAGATAAAAACTGGCTGAAATGACAGAAAGGAGATCACAATAATGTAGTGCCAGAAAGATCTGAAAAGAGTATTGGCAGAAGGAGGTGGGCATAACACAGTGTCAGGGAAGCCAAAGAAAGTCACTGCTGAGCAAAGGCTGTTGATTTGGCAATTAGGAAGATCTTTGAGGAAAGGGGTTTTTACAGATAGTGGGAATGCAGCTGAGTTACACAGGGTTAGAGATTGTTGGGTGGGGAATAAACCTGGCAAGTAGATTCTTTGGAGGAGTTTGATGCTGGGGAGGGAGGAGGGGGATCGAGAAGAAAGAATTAATGTTAGAGTGAAACAGTATGCATGTTTTTCTGTGTATAGTGGTGTGGGTGGGCAGTTTGGTTCCCATGTAAATATGGTCTGGAACAGTCTAGTGTTACTCTGTGTGAATGTGTGTGTGTGTGTGTGTGTGTGTGTGTGTGTGTGTAAACAAGGAGGGACAGGGCAGGGAGGGAGGCAGGAAAGATAATTCAGAGGACCATGGAGCTGTTGATGGAGCTGGATCTGGGCAGGACTGGAGGGATATGGCCTGAAGTGGGAGATATTTACAAATTGTGACTATTAGATTTGGAATGAATTTTTTTTTTCCTTTGAGAAAGAAAAGATCATGAAAGGACAGTGACATTTGGAGGGATGGCAAGGCAGCCAGCCAGTGAGTGCAAGGCTCTTCTGGATTCCTCAGCATACAGGTGTGAGTCACACCCTGATGCCCTGGCTTGAGGAGTGCACACTGGCTTTAAAATGCCTGTGGTATGGATTGCAACAGGCAGTCAGCACAGAAGCATCCCAGGTTAGGGAATGGCTGAAAGGATCTGCCCAAGTTCTAGATAAGAATTTTCAAGCAGTTCAACACAGGGTTATACCTCTTTCATGATGATAGGTGACCAGTAGTTGTGTGTACACAGCCGAGGGATAAGCAAACCTAGAGTTCTTGAGTATTATTTAATAAAAAGATATCCTAAGTACGTGCAGTGTGTTCCAGATACTGCAATGGGCTCTGTGATTTTCTTTTGGCATCTGTATCAGATAACACTACTCCTATTGGATCCTTAGGAGAATTTGACCTGGAGAGGTATAGTAACTTGCCTCAGATTAGGCATCTGGTGGCTAACAGAGGCAAAGTAGCATAAAATCTTAGACCATGGAGCCTGATTACCTAGGTTTGAATTCCAGTTCTGTTATGTAAACTTGGGCAAATTCCCTAATCTCTCAGAATACTAGTTTCTGTATCCATAGTATAGAACTAATATTACTTCATCTGTTTTATACAAGATTAAATGTGTCAATACTGTAAATCACTTAAAGCAGTACTTGCATTATTTTAATATTAGTTATTAATATTTTAATATTAACTATTACTATCATCACAATTCTGATTTTCCAAAGTCAAAATTTAGTTTTGTTGTTTTTTACTTTACTGTAATTCCCCAAGGTGTGCCTACAAACCATAAATTAACTAAGGTGTTATCAGGTAAACGAGGATACTATAGCTATAAAACCTTGCAAAATAGATGATAGATCAAATTTGTCAAACTTCTTTACTACACATGACTTTAAAACTCTAATAGGTTATTACATACTGGGGACTTCTAATATTGAATATCACAAAACCACTACTTAGCTAAAATCTATATAGAAGTTATTTTTCCATTCAAAACACCAATATTTTGAAAATTATTATTTTTCTGTGGAACATACTGGAAGAGAAAAATATCATTTTGCACTTTGGCCACTAAAGAGAACAGTTTTGAAAACCAGTCTGTGCTTGGCTCAGGTGGAGTTTACAGGAAAAGCAAGGAGTGTATTCAAGGGATGGTTAACAGTAGGAGAGGAAGGTGAGAAGGTGGGAAAAGATAAAACTCACAATATCAAGACCTTGGAGGCAAATCCATTGGTCATAATGACAAATGCGCTATGTGAGTTATTATATATCTCTCAATTTTAAAGGAAGTAAAATTCGCTGGAGTTCAAAAGGCCAAGAAAGTATGAGATCAAAGTTCCAGATGGTTCATCATATGGATCTTGATACATTATGTACAATTCTTGTTTTATACTTTTATAAAAATAGAAAGGGGAGAAATAGGGGGTTAGCTGTAGAAAACTAACTAAAAAACAGTGTTTGAATGTTATTGATTATTATAATGAAGATATAATAAAACATTTCTCCTTTTTTGCAACTTTTCCTTTTCTTTAAGCAGTTGCTTTCTTTGTTTTCGATTCGAGGGTCATTTTTTTTTTTTTTTTAACTGAAGGGCCATTTTTGAAAGCTTTAGAAATTATTTTGTTCTTTGTATGACACTGTATGATACAAAGCAAAGATGTTGGTAGTTATGTGGAGAGTTTGGAATGCAGATATTAAATAGGCTGTTCATGAGTGGGGAGGAGAAGTAGGGGGCCTAAATTCTGTCTGGTTCCAGGAATTCAGCTAGACAGTTATCAAACCATTCCAAACACCTACAAACTCAACAGGAGATCAAAGAAAATAGTTGCAATTCTATGAATAGAAAAGCGACCACTTTTTGGAAGGCAGGATGTGTGGAGAAGAGAATCCGAGGTGATATATGGGAAGATAGACTGCAGGGGAAGGGATCCTCCGTCAGCTGGCTCCTGGCAAGTGGTAGAGCAGCAGAGTACAGGGTTGGAGCTTTTGGAAGTCTGCTCCATGGAGAGGTGTTTCTCCAGTGGCTAAGCAGGGGTAACAAAAAGACCAGGGGTGTCTGAGTGTGGCAGAGCTGCCAGGTATTAGAGTGGGGAAGCCGGCTGTAGAGATGGAGCCAAGAGGTGCACTCTCAGCTTGGGGCTACCTTAAACCCTGATCCAAGGTACAGTTGGGCTGCTGCTTTTCAAGCAGGGACCCCAGAAATGGCATATCCGAGGATACCCCCTCCCCCTTCCTCCTCCGGGAGGAGTGATGCAGGAGCACACTGCAAGAATCTGCTGGGGTTTGAGACTCCAAACGGGGCGGTATGCCAGAGAGAAGCTTGGTCAAAGGCTGGGTGAGCTCAAAGTGTGGCTGAAGACCAAGGAGACGGGAGGGATTGACTGCTTTTCTCTGAGGGTGCACTGAGGGTCCTGAGCTCTCGGCTCCTCCAGGACTGAAGATTGGGAGGCCGCCATTTTCATTCTCATCCTCCAAAGCTGTACAGGAAGCATTCAGGGAACAAAAGCTCCTGAGAGCAAAACTGAGCAGATTATTTAGCCTGGCCCCTGGCAAGGGTGGTACAATTCCACCTTGGGCAAAGACATTAGAGAATCACTGCAACAGGCCCCATGCCCAGAAGATCAGCAAGAACATCCTGCCAAGACCAAGTTTACCCATCAACGAGAACCATGGAACTCCAGAGCTAGTGGAATGCACCGCATAGAACTCTTACTTTTTCCCCTTGATTCTTTAGTGTTTCAAAGTTTAATTTTTAAAATTTTCTTTATTTTATACTTTTTCAATTTTTTTGAATTTTTCCTCTTTCCCATTTTAACCATCTTATCAATACGTTTTTAAAAAATCTTTTTTTTATTTTTCATTTTTACAGAATACTCTATCCCTTCACTATACAAACTTATTTTATACATATATATACTTTCTTTAAAAATGTGGGATACAATTTCATCCAACAGACCAAAATACACCCTAAAACTAGTGTATGGATTTTTTCTAGTCTCCCACTTGATCACATTCTCTCCCTTTTTTTCTTTCTTTTTTCAACCAATTTCTGATCACATCAATTCCTTTTTAAAAATCTTGTTTAGTTTTCATCTTTACAATCACATTCCAGCCCTTCATCATATTTATCCTTATTTTTGTATATATTTAAATTTTTATTTCTTTAAAATTTGAGGAGGCATTTTCTTCTACAGACCAAAATACACCCAAAATCAAGTGTATGGCTCTGTTCTATTCACCAGCCTGATCATATTTGTTTTTTCTTCCTTTCTTACCCCACTCCCCTTCCCTGGTTTCAGATCTCTTCTGATTTGTTTAGTGTGTATTTTTCTGGGGTTGTTGTTAACCTTTTAACATTTTGTTCTCTCATTCATCTGTTCTTCTCTGGACAAAATGACAAATTGGAAAAAAATCACCCCCCATCAAAAAAAAAAAAAAAAAGAACAAGAGGCGGTACCCACTGCTGGGGGACCTAATCAATATGGACATTAGTAAGATGTTGAAATGAGTCCAGAATGACAATTATAAGGATACTAGCTGGGCCTGAAAAAAAAAAAAAAAAAACATAGAAGAACTACAGAATCACTTTCTGGAGAAATAAAAGAACTAAAATCTAACCAAGTGAAATCAAAAAAGCTATTAATGAAGTGCAATAAAAATGGAGGCTCTTACTGTTAGGATAAATGAGGCAGAAGAGAGTATTAGTGATATAAAAGACCAAGTGATGGAGAATAAAGAAGGTGAGAAAAATATAAATAACTACAAGATCATGAGGGAAGAATTTGAGAGATAAGTGATACCATAAGACAAAACAATATTAGAATAATTGGGATCCCAAAAAAAGAAAGAGAGAGAGGGGCAAAAGGTATATTGGAGCAAATTGTAGCAGAGAACTTCCCTAATTTGGGCAAGGACACATACATCAAAATCCAGGAGACACAGAGAACCCCCCTCAAAATAAAAATAGGTCAACACCCCCTCATCTAATAGTAAAACTTACAAGTCTCAGAAACAAAGAGAAAATCCTGAAAGAAGCTCAGGACAAGGGGTCTGTAACCTACAATGGTAGAAATTTTAGATTGGCAGAAGACCTATCCTCAGACACTTGGCAGGCCAGAAAGGAATGGAATGATATATTCAGAGCACTAAATGAGAAAAATATGTAGGCAAGAATATTGCATCCAGCTAGGCTGTCATTGAAAATAGAAGGAGAGCTAAAATGCTTCCAGGACAAACAAAAACTGAAAGAATTTGCAAACACCAAACCAGCATTACAGGAAATATTGAAAGGGGTCCTCTAAGCAAAGAAAGAGCCTAAAAGTAACATAGACCAGAAAGGAACAGAGACAATATACAGTAATAGTTACCTTATAGGCAATACAATGGCACTAAATTCATATCTTTCAGTAGTTACCCTGAATGTAAATGGGCTAAATACCCCAATCAAAAGACACAGGGTATCAGAATGGATAAAACAAAACAAAACAAAACCCATTGATATGCTGTGTGCAAGAGACACATTTTAGACTCAAAAAAGACACCTCCAGATTTGGGGGTGGAAACAATTTACCGTGCTAATGGACATCAAAAGAAAGCTGGGGTGGCAATTCTTGTATCAGACAATTTAGATTTTAAACCAAAGACTGTAATAAGAGATGAAGAAGGGCACTATATCATACTTAAAGGGTCTGTCCAACAAGAAGATCTAACAATTTTAAATATCTATGCCCTTTCCATGGTCACAGCCAACTATAAAAACCAATTAATAACAAAATCAAAGAAACACATTGACAATAATACCATAGCAGGGACTTTAACACTCCCCTCACTAAAATGGACAGATCATCTAAGCAAAAGATCAACAAGGAAATAAAGGCTTTAAATGACACACTGAACCAAATGGACATCACAGATATGTTCAGAACATTTCATCCCAAAACAACAGAATACATATTCTTCTCTAGGGCATGTGGAACATTCTCCAGAATAGATCACATCCTGGGTCACAAATCAAGTCTCAACCGGTGCTGAAGAATTGGGATCATTCCCTGCATATTTTCAGACAAAAATGATTTGAACTAGAACCTTGATCCCAAAACCAGACAAAGACCCAGTCAAAAAGTAGAATTACAGACTAATATCCCTAATGAACATGGATGGCAAAATTCTCACCAAAATACTAGCCAATAGGATCCAACAGTACATTAAAAAGATTATTCACCATGATCAAGTGGGATTTATTCCTGGGCTGGAAGTTTGGTGTAACATCTGCAAATCAATCAATGTTATACGATACATTAATAAAAGAAAAAACAAGAACCATATGATACTGTCAATAGATGTAGAAAAAGCATTTGACAAAGTACAGAATCCTTTCTTGATCAAAACTCTTCACAGTATAGGAATAGAGGGTACATACCTCAATATCATAAAAACTGTCTATGAAAATCCCACAGCAAATATCATTCTCAATGGGGAAGAACTGAGACTTTTTCTCCTAAGGCCAGGAACATGGCAGGGATGTCCACTATCACCACTGCTATTCAACTTAGTACTAGAAGTCCTAGCCTCAGTAGTCAGACAACAAAAAAAGAAATAAAAGGCATCTGAATCAGCAAAGAAGTCAAACTATTACTCTTTGCAGATGATATGATACTTTATGTGGAAAACCCAAAAGACTGCACTCCAAAACTACTGGAACTCATACAGGAATTCAGTAAAGTGTCAGGATATAAAGTCAATGCACAGAAATCAGTTGCATTTCTATACACCAACAACAAGGCAGAAGAAAGAGAAATTAAGGAGTTGATCCCATTTACAAATGTTCCCAATACCATAAGATACCTAGGAATAAACCTAACCAAAGAGGCAAAGAATCTATACTCAGAAAACTATAGAACACTCATGAAAGAAATTGAGGAGGACACAAAGAAATGGAAAAATGTCCCATGCTCATGGATTGGAAGAACAAATATTGTGAAAACATCTATGCTACCTAGACCAGTCTACACATTTAATGCAATCCCTATCAAAATACCATTAAGTTTTTTCAAAGAAATGGAACAAATGATCCTAAAGTGTATATGAAACCAGAAAAGACCCATAGTAGCCAGAGGCATGTTGAAAAAACAAAAACAAAAACAAAGTTGGTGGCATCACAATTCCAGACTTCAAGCTCTATTACAAAACTGCAATCATCAAGATAGTATAGTACTGGCACAAAACAGACACATAGATCAGATCAGTGGAACAGAGCAGAGAGCCAAGAAATGGACCCTCAACTCTATGGTCAACTAATCTTTGACAAAGTAGGAGAGAATGTCCAATGGAAAAAAGACAGGATCTTCAACAAATGGTATTGGGAAAATTGGACAGCCACATGCAGAAGAATGATACTGGACCATTTCCTTCCACTGCACACAGAAATAGACTCAAAATGGATGAAAGACCTCAATGTGAGACCGGAATCCATCAGAGTCCTTGAGGAAAACATAGGCATCAACCTCTTCAATGTCAGCTGCAGCAATTTCTTCCTGGAAACATCACCAAAGGCGAGGGAAGCAAGGACAAAAATGAACTATTGGGACATCATCAAGATCAAAGCTTTTGCAAAGCAAAAGAAACATTCAACAAAATCAAAAGATAACTGACAGAGTGGTAGAAGATATTTGCACATGATATATCAGATAAAGGGCTAACATCCAAAATCTATAAAGAACTTACCAAACTCAACACTCAAAGAACAAATAAGCCGATCAAGAAATGGGCAGAAGACATGAACAGACATTTCTGCAAAGGAGACATCCAGATGGCCAACAGACACATGAAAAAGTGCTCAATATCACTTGGCATCAAGGAAATATAAATCAAAACCACTGTGAGAAACCACCAGTCAGAATGGCTAAAATTAATAAATCAGGAAACAACAGGTGTTGGTGAGGATGTGGAGAAAGGGGAACCCTCCTACACTGTTGGTAGGGATGCAAGCCTGTGCAGCCACTCTGTAAAAGAGTATGGGTTTTCCTCAAAAAGTTGAAAATAGAGATATCCTTTGACCCAGTAATTGCACTACTCGGTGTTTACCCTAAAGATACGAAGGTAGTGATTCATAGGAGCATGTGCACCCAGATGTTTATAGCAGCAATTTCCACAATAGCCAAACTGTGGAAAGAACCTAGATGTCCATCAACAGATGAATGGATAAAGATGTAGTACATATATGCAGTAGAATATTATGCAGTCATCAAAAATGAAATCTTGCCATTTGCCACAATGTGGGTGGAACTAGAGGCTATTGTGCTAAGTCAAATAAGTCAATCAGAGAAAGACAATTATAGGATATTACTGATATGAGGAAATTGAGAAATAAGACAGAAGGTCATAGGGGAAGTTAGGAAACAATGAAATAAAATGAAACCAGAGAGGGAGATAAACCATTAGAGACCCTTAATCTCAGGAAACAAATTGAGGTTTGCTGGAGGTGAAGGGAGTCAGAGGAATGGGATGGCTGGGTGACGGACATTGGGGAGAGCGTGTGCGATGGTGAGTGCTGTGAATTGTGTAGGATTGATTAATCACAGACCTATATCCCTGAAACAAATAATATATTATATGTTAAATAAATAAATAAATAAACAAAGAAACTGTTCTCAATTATCTGAGATTATTTTAATAAATAGAGTAATTGATTAAGTTGAAAGGAGTTACCTTATTTTTATGACAATATATTATAAACATAAAGATGGTTTGAGATCCAGAGACAAACAGGATAACTGTATTTACATTTTAATCATGGGAACTAATGTACCCCCCAGAAACCTTAAGGAATGTTGGAGATATTCCAGCTTGGCATTGTTTTGGTAGACATGCCTGTTGAGCAGATTTGCTAGCAACACATTTAGTAGCAAAGCAAATAATCAAGCATGGACATCTCCTACAGCTATAGAATTTAGAAACACCAGATATTTATTGAAGTATACCCAAAGTGAAAGTTCCTTTAGCCATAATGACCCTTCCTTTCCTTCCTTCCAATAATTTACTTCTCCTGTACCACCTTTGAGCCAAATCCTGGGCTGGACACTGAGGATTAGAAGATGCATACAGTACAGTTTCTGCTTTTAAGGAACTCAAAATCCAGTGGGGCTTTAAGTCCGCTTTAATTCTCTCTACATTTATTGAATGCTTTCTGTGTATCAGGAAATGTTCTAGGAATCTGAAATGCTAGTTAGTGGTTCTTACTATAAAATATTGTAAAGGTTAAAACGGAGGTGTCAGAGATGAAGGGACAAGAGAACGAATGCCTAAATTAACCTTGGAAAATCAAAAAACTTAACTTTTAGAGTTACAAAAAGGATGTGAGTAAAAATACAGAGAGGTCAAAGAGCAAGATATAGTCAGGGAACTTCCTGTCATTATGTGAACCTGGAACAAAGGCGGATAGTATAGGAAGTGACAAGAGATGGTAGGGGGTGTGGGGGCTGACATGTATTGGGACACATGCTATCTTTAGAGAAGAAGAGTAAGTAAGAATTGAAGTCAAATAAGTCAAAGGGATGTGGAAAGGCTGAGGGGAAAGGGAAGCACACTGAGAACTACTTGAAAAAAAGAGGGGCTGCAGAAGTGGGATGGTTATATAAGTGTGTAAATTAACCCATATGGAATGGAAGGCCTAGAGCAGACCCACAGGAGAGATGGATGCATTTAAGGGTTATAGACAAGGGCAGACATAGGACTTGAAATCCAGAGTAGAGGTTTTGCTTCATGTAGTGGGTGGCAAGGAATCATTAGTGTCATGAGAAGAGGTCCAGTGGCCCTGAAGTGCGTACTCAGTGAACTACTGAGATTCTTTCCTTATGTCCCATGAGTATTTCATGAGAGCCCAGAGTGCCAGGCAGGCGCCTAACTGGTGCCTGAGGAATCTGAGAGATCAGATATCATTCAAGCTATCCCTAGGGTGAGCCCAAATAAACCCCAGGGACTGACGCTATTCTTTAAATAACATTGAAGTTGGCTTGTATCTGTGAGGGAATTAATGAGCAATTAAGGTCCTCACTCTGAAAAATTGGCCATGTATAATGATTAGTATTTTAATGCACTGTGGTGTACCAAAATATTGAATTTTCATCACAAATCATTCAGTACAGCAGTAACAAATGGAAGAAATTTTCCTCCATAAAATTATCTGGAAAAAACAAAGTATCCATTTTTCTAATCATTCTTAGCAAATAGTTTAACCCAGACTTGAAAATAAGCGTTTCCCCTACTGGCCTAAAATGAATAATTATTTATTTACCCCAATTGCATGGAAACAAACTCCTGATAGTCTGTGTTTTTTTCTTTTTCTTTTTTTTTTTTTTTAAGATTTTTTGTTTTGTTTTGTTTTGTTTTAGGGTTTTAGAGAGAGAGAGAGCACACGAGTGGGAGAAGGGTCAGAGGGAGAAAGAAAATCTCAAGCAAACTCCTCTGCTGAGCATAGAGCCCAATATAGGACTCGATCTCAGTGTCCTGAGATCAGAACCTGAGCCAAATTCAAGAGTCGGACACTCAACTGACTGAGCCTCCCAGGTGTCCCTCTGTGCTTTTTAAATAATAGAATCCTCTGCCTCTACAAATAAATATGTGGGAATCTATGTATACATATGTAGGTATACAGGGACATGTATGCACATTTATACACATGTGTGTATATATACATATAGGTATGCATATATTTCAAAGCTAAGATAACATTCAAATAGCCATTGCTTTTCAGCTTCAGGCTTACATAGACACACAGTAAATAAAGTAATTTATTTCTGTGAACGAAAAAGGAAATAGCTACCCATGGTTCTGAGTTAGGCTTCTCCTTATGATCTAGCCATTTCTCAGCAGGTGAGGCCCTTGCTACCCAACAGAAAAACCACATGATGTTGTCAGTGATACAATGGGCTTTCAGGATTTTAGAAGAAAGAAAGAGTCATTGGTTAATGATCTCATAGAGAGAGAATTATGGTAATGGATGTACTGATGTGTACCTCCCAGTTACTCACCTGAAGTACTGATACATAGCACTGTATAAGGACGATTTCATGAAACAACACAGATTTCCATAGCCAGTCCTTGGAGGGTGGTAAGGGCACCTGAAGGCATGCCCTCCTGATTTACTATAGAACAAGTCAACTTTGAACTGAACAACAACTCACTTTGAACTGAAAAGACATATTTGTTAAAATCTATGTAGCAGATCAAAAAATCAATGCTGAAATACTTCAGAAAACATTCTTCAAAATTAACATGATAAAACCTACATAGGATTAAAAGAAAGGTACTGTGTGCACGTGTGTTCAATTATTAGGTGATTAGATATTCAAAGTCCTAGATGCTGTCTTAGCCCTGCCATGCATTCATTTACACAGTGCATTTTGCTGTGTTCTAAGCTTTTATTATAGTTATACATATCCTCTTAGAATTGAAAAAAAAAAAATGTTTGGGGCTTTAGCCCTTATATAAAACTCACTAGAAGCTAGTTTAGGTAGAGAGGCTCTGTTGGGGAGGGTTGGAATGGGGAAAGGAATGTGTTAGTTATTTGTCCAGTTACTATGTCAAATACAAAGTGATTTGAGGGGTTAGCATCTCTGTGTGTCCTCAGTGTCTAGAAATTGAGGCCAGTTTAAAGAAACAAGGAAAAAGTATTCTGCTTTTCTAAATCTCTTCTTACCTCTTTGCCCAAAAGAAGAAGGAATTAAGGACAAGATAAGTCTCTCTAAAAAGAGGGAATGGATGAGCACATAGAAATTTAATATCTACCTAATATTTTGCTATGCTGCCTCCGTGTCCCTGCAAAAGATTAGACAATGTTAGCAACAAGTTTCTAATTGGCTAAGAAATTACGCAGATGCTTTTATTAGTAACGCATGCATAAACTGGCCTTGCATCATATATCTTAAGAGATAAAAACTCAGTTCTTTGTTCTTGCTGCCTGCCCTCCGCTCTGGAGAAATGGGGACTTCTCTGACCGGGCTGGCAGGTGCACACTCGTCTAGCCTGTTTCATTGATAGGAGACCAGAGGGACTTGACTTCAGATGCAATAGGAACTCTTATAGTAACTGTTCTAAGCTTGCAGGGAGCTGATTTCTTTCACTGTCATCTGTATGTTGGCTGACTTTTAAAAGCGATTGATAATATTTATGGCTAATGTTCTCTACATCACTATTTTTAAGATTTATGAACATATGATGTCATTTACTTTTTAGATTTCTCCAAGACTAAAGGGCAGCCTTAAAATAAAAGTATTAACATTGCAAACCACATGTCTTGCTAAACTTGTTTTGTGCCCTCTATGAAAATCAGTAAAGGGGTGTGCCTGGGTAGCTTTGTTGGTTAAGCATCTGCCTTCTGCTCAGGTCATGATCTCAGGGTCTTGGGATCGAGTCCTGTGACTGGCTCCCTGCTCGGTGGGGAGTCTGCTCCCTCTCCCTCTTCTCATGCTATCTCTCTCTCTCTCCTCTCAAATAAGTAAATAAAATCCTAACAAAAAAAGAAAATCAATAAAGGGGCAAAGCTTATTTTAAATATCAACAAAATGGAAAATGTGACAATGCTGAAAATGTGACAATCCTGATAAGGCCTTCTGAGGGCCAAAAATCGCCCAGGGCATTTGAGTATAGAAAATTCTTTAAGGGTTATCATTGTGATTTACATCTTCCCCCCTTTTCAGTTTCATTGAGGATTGTGCTAATATGGAACACTGTTATACATACTGCATAAAATAAGCACCTCATTTCTATACCTTTTCCTCTGGCATTGGATAAAGACAATAATAGCGAAAAGAAATTTATTTACTCCCTCTCTTCTTTACTGACTTTTTGTCATCTTAGAATGTATTAAAAATATGTCTTCACTATTACCCTTTCTTATTTATTGTTTTAATCTCTCTTTCTCTTTTTCTTTCCTCCAGGTAAGTCCTGCTGCTTTCTAAATCTTACCAGAATGTCCTTTAGAAAAATGGTAAGTACGTCTTTCCAGTAATACGGTTTCATTTTCCAGAGTACAAAGAGATTATCTTTTTTTTTTTAATTTTTTTTTTCTTAAAGCTGCATTTGATATCAGTCCATTTCCTGGTTTTTATCCATTAACACTGAAAAACACTTTGTCATAAGTGAGGTGGCAATCTGTTTGGTGCTTTGATGGGTCCTTGTTACTTTGGGTTTTCAGAGTGTTGTTCTTAAGACTTCCTAGAAAATTGAGAGTGTGCTCGTGCATGTCATATATTAGAGAGAGGCTGCCTAGCTTCCAGCAGACATTGAATTTTGGGTGGTCAGAGATTACAGATGGTCTGTGTTTGGTTTGGAGAATTAAAGCACTTGCATTTATGAGCATCAGATTTTAGAACCCCAGCAGGTAAATATTGGTCCAGTGATGTTAAATGACAAAACCTTTTCATGAAACATTCTACACCAAGGCAACCGAAGGAAATGTGACAGTGAAAATGAAAAGCAAAAGTTCATAAAACCTGGCTAATTGGTTTAGTGCTTCCAAAGGAAGAATATTGGTGCTGCAGTCTTTGTCTCCTGGAATTAGCCTCATGGTCGATTAAAAGAAGCACAAATTTAACTTTGTATGTTGCAATCCTTCATATTCAGAGATGATGCAAGTTGCAAGGAATTTTGGTTCATCTTCCTTAAGAGAAGCGTGTGGATAGTATAACACACTGAAATTATGACTTCCTACCATTGTCAGCTATTTTATTTTGTGTCCTTGGTTTTGCTGTTTTATTGTACGTAATTGTACTTATTCTAGACGTGTATTCTGTGCTGTTCCAGGAGACTTTCAAAACCTTTTTTCATAAGATTGAACACTTGTTTGAAGGCACTAAAATGAAATAACAAGCACATGGAAGGAGATTTAGTTAAGACCATGAGAAACAGAATAAGAGAGTTTCAATTCTCCAGCTTTTAGCTAGAATGCTCTTTAAAAAACAAATAATGAAAGAAAAGAAAAAAAAAAAACCTTCACATTTAGGTGCTAGGACATGGTCTTTATAGTACATGCTATTATGTTATCAAGTCACATATATTTTATAATAACTGCTTCTAGCAACTCAGTTAAAGAAAAGTCACCAGATGGTGTGAAGACCCCTCTACATGTAACTCTTGAAAATAACTTTGAATAGGAAACTCAAGAATTAACAGAACATGTGCTCTATTATCCAGTCTCTTGAATTCTTAAACAATTGTCTTGGTTACACCCACCACAAGATCATCTCTTTCCTTTAAAATTTTCTTTCAGAATCATTTAGGCTTTTTTCTGTGGTAAGGAATAGAAAATTCAATGCAAGTGGTTCAAGCAAAAAGGAAATTTGTAGCATTATGTAACTTTAAAAAGAAAATCTAGGGATAGATCTTGTCAGGCATAGATATTAGCAAATGTTTAAAGAACCTCCCTAGGACCTGGTTACTTTGTTTCACTCTCTCAAATGCATTACTTCTGTTGGCTTCTTGGTTTCTCTGAACTCAGTTTGAAATCCCATGGAGGAAACAAAGAGAGTAACTCTGTGGGTAGTCACAGCCAGAGACCGAGTGCATCTCATTGACTCTGATTTTTCTCTTGAACATTTCTCAGATGGGAATGCAGTGAACAAATTGACTTAGGTCTAAGTTATGTGCTTTATCCCTGGTACCAGGGGTTAGGTGGAAACTATCCAATCTCAGGGACAAAATGAAAAAGGAATGGATTCCCAAACTCCTGCCATCTTCACTAAAGTGAATAGATGCTAAGAAGCCAAGAAACAAATGAATAAATACCCACTTCATCTTCTTTATTGCTGGGTTTTTTTTTTTTCCCCCCCTCTTTGGAGAAAGTTTCTCTTTCTCCTTTTTGAGGAGTGCTCCTCCATCAAAACTGGCCTCCAGCCTGGCCAGCACGGAGGTGTCCATGAGGTGGTGCAGATAAAAGCATTATGTTTTAATCAAGTCTACTTCTTTCCTCTGGTCTTCTTTATATGTTTTATTTGTTCACTAAGCACAGTGAGAAAACAGTGTTGAGACTTGGTTGTGCTACTGATGCATTTCTCGTTTTAAAGATAAAGTCGTTAAATACAACAACATTGCGCATCAAGGTAGAGCATCTAAAGGTAATTTATTTCACATATGAAAGCTCACATAAAAGAAGAGCTTTCTCCTGAACACATAGCAGTTATTAAACCCTGAATTGTCCACTTTAGCACCCTTAAATAATTATCACTTTCCTTTCCCTGCTTATGTTAACAGTTTACATCCAGGAACTCTGGGTTGATGGAAATAGGTTTTTCAAATAAAAGAGAAATTAAAGATATTAAATTTAATTTAATATCTTAAATTTCTCTGGAATCCTGTGGAGGTCACAGATTGTGGTCAGAGCCCCCAGAGTTGTACTGCACCAAAATCTTTGAGCCAGTGATCCGGAATGCAGATCTTAATCCCAAAGTGCTCAGATTGCCACTAGGAAAAAAGATTGTTGTTTTGTTTAAAATGTAAACTATCATTGCTTAAAGAATTAAGCTGTGAGCAAATTCCTGAAAATGTTATAGACCTTAGTGGAGAGCAGTCTGTCTAGATTTTGGCAGTCTAGTTGATGAAATTAGACATTTTTATATCATTTCTGAACACTATTCATCTAAATGAAGCCGAATTACTCAGTACAAGGCCCTAGCCAAGTACTTTCTGAAAGACCATTTACTTACTGAGATGTAGACTTCAATTTTTGTTTGATCTTTCTTTTTCTTTTTTAAAACTTAATGTTTATTTTGAATATAGGAAAATAATACCAAGAGTAATAATGTCATTGTTAGGTTAATAGGTTAAAACTCATTGACTACATTAGTATTTCTTCCACTTAAGGTGCTATACAGTGTATTTTTCAAAAGAAAGATAACTTTGTAAAACAAAAGATGCATGCTTTACAATTTCTTTGTAGATGTAAGATTATTAAAATATATCAGCAGTAATGATCCTGCTTGAAAACTATTCATCTTTCCATCCCCCAAAGCACCTTAAACCAAGTTTTACACATAGAAGATACTCTGTATTCTTAATTGATGACTAAAATACTAAAAAATAAATGAATAAATAAATGACTTTTTGAAAGACTTATTTTTCATACATTAATCTAAAATGTGAGAAAACTTGAAAATATAAAAATAAAATTTTATGTGTATAAGTGGATTTTCTCATAAAATTATGACATATATCCAAAAGATAAGATTCAGCAGCAACTCAGGCTTAAAAAGATATAACTTAGACTATGAGGACAACAAAGTTATTAGAACAGCTATAAAAATAGCTGATGAAATTAAAAGCTGCTAAGAAAAATCAGTGGTCTAAACCATATTAAATGCATGTTTTCTGCCTTTTACAGCACATATTGGTCATAAGCACCCACCATTCTCTGGTTCCAAGGGCTCATTTTTCCCTCTCCCTCTTCACATCCAATTTCTAAATACATGTGGGAGAGTTGGTAGGAATACCACAGTATTTATAATATGCTTTGGGAAATAACAAAATTTCCTGAGACACAAACTTGAATTTTACATGAATCTCATCTAGTAGCCTTTCAAGGTGACTGGCACATGTTTATTGTTATCTTTGTTCTTTAAGAATAAATGTTTATGTAAGGGGCTTATTACTAGTCTGTATGGTATATGAATTTACAGTTTTAATAGACATTTATCATGATTTTATTTGTCATTTGTGTTGCAAGTTCTTTTGTTTGACAGAAACCCAGAATAGCTCAAGTTCCTGGAGAATTGAACAGTCCTTTTCTGCCAGTGTGCTGGTTTATACAAGAGTTTAGTGCTTAGATGTCAGAGTGAGTATTGATAATACACAGAAGGTCTGGGGAATGTGTTCCTAAGTTGATAAATTTAAATGTAATGAAATATTTAAGTATAATGACCCATATTTAAAACATTGAAAGAAAAAATTCTATATCTAGTGAATTCTATAAGTGAAACCTAGAATTCTATACCCAATGAAAATATCTATTAAAAGTGTAGGAGAGGGGTGCCTGCATGGCTCAGTGGGTTTGCCTCTGCCTTCGGCTCAGGTCATGATCTCAGGGTCCTGGGATCAAGCCCCCTGTCGGGGCTGGGGGAGGGGGGGTGGGTGGGCGGGGTGGGGCGCGGGTCTCTGCTCAGCGGGGAGCCTGGTTCCCCCTCTCCCTCCCTCTGCATCTCTGCCTCCTTGTGATCTCTCTCTCTGTCAAGTGAATAAATAAAAATATCTTTTAAAAAGAGTGTAGGAGAAGTATTTTTCTTTTTCAGACAAACGAAAACTGAGGGAATTCAATACCAGTGAACTTTTTTGTAAGAACTGTTAAAGAATTTTCTTTTTCTTTTTTTTTTTTAAAGGCAATTTTTTTTTTAAGATTTTATTTATTTATTTGGCAGAGAGAGAGAGATCACAAGTAGGGAGAGAGGCAGGCAGAGAGAGAGGAAGAAGCAGGCTCCCCGCTGAGCAGAGAGCCCCATGCGGGGCTCGATCCCAGGACCCTGAGATCATGACCTGAGCTGAAGGCAGAGGCTTTAACCCACTGAGCCACCCAGGCACCCCAAGAATTTTCTTTAGGTAGAAGGAAAATGATGCAGGTCAGAAACTTAGATCTATGTAAAGAAAGGGAGACCATTAGAGAAGGAACAAATGAAAGAAAAAGGTAAACTTTTATTGTTCTTATTTATAAGTGATCTTAAAAATAACTATGTGTTTAACATCATAATAATAACAATGCCTTAAGTAATTATAGTGGTTGGATAAGTTAAAAGTCTGATAGCAATGCCATAGAGGATAAGAGGGAGGAAATGTGTGTGCAAGTAGAACAGTATTGTTTGAAGGTAGAGTTAGTTAAAGATAGATGTGTATGGGGCATCTGGGTGGCTCAGTCGATTAAGCTTCTGCCTTCCACTCAGGTCATGATCTCAGGTTCCTGGGATCGAGCCCCACATAGGCCTCCCTGCTCATGGGCAGTCTGCTTCTCTCTCATACTCTCTCATTCTCACTTTCAAATAAATAAATAAAATCTTTTAAAAAATGTATAAACTAAAGAGAAACCACTAAAATTTTTAGTATTAAGTAGAATTGAAATTAAAAGTAGAGAAGGCAGAGGAGAAAGAGCCTCTGACAATGAAGAGAAAACATTTAAAACCACGGTTTATATTAATCCAAATATGTCAATAGTCACTTTAAGTGTGGATGGCCTATATATACCAATTAAAAGACAAAGATTTTCATAGTGCGTAAATAAACAAGAAACAACTACATGTAGTCTTCAAGAAACTCTCTATAAAAATAAAGACTCTGGTAAGTTAAAAGCAAAGAAAGATACCATGTTGCTGTAATTAAAAGAAAGCTGGACTGGTTACATTAATTTTAGACAAAGTAGACTTCAGATCAAGGAAACTATCAAGGTAAAGAAAAGCATTAGTAATGATAAAGGGGTCAATTCTCAAAGAAGACATATTAACCTTAAATATGTATGCATCCAAAAACTGTATTAAAATATGTGAGGCATAAACTGACAAAACTGAGAAGAAAAATAGACAAATCCACTATACTATTTGGAGACTTGAGTATCTCCCTGTCAATAACTGATAGATCAAGCACACAGTCAGTAAGAATAGAGTTGACCTGCAAGAATGGAGTTGATCTGAACAACATTATAATCAACTTGGACTAATTGACATTTATAGTATATTTCATCCAATAACAGTAGAATTCATATCGTCCTCATGCTTTCATCCTATTGCAAACTTACATGCAGCATTCACCAACATACACCACATTCTGGGTCATAAAACATACCTTGACAATTTAAAAAGAAAATCATACAAAGTGTGTTCTCAGACCATAATGGAATTAAATTAAAATCAGTTGAATATCTCCAGATATGTGGAAGTCAAACATTATCCATATAAATAACATGTAAGCCAAATAAGAAATCTCAAGAGAAATAAAAATATATTTTGAACTAAATTAAAATTAAAATACAGATTCTAGACATTTATAAGATTCAATGAGAGGGAAATTTAGAGCTTTAAATGCATGTATTAGAAAAGAAGAAAACTCTAAAATCAGTAGTCTAAGCTTCCAACTTAGAAAAGCAGAAAAAGAAGAACAATTTAAGCCTAAAGCAAGCAGAAGAAAACAAAATAAAACAAAAACGGAACACAATGAATACATTGAAAACAGGAAAATGATAGAGAAAATCAATAAATCTAAAAGCTTTTTCTTTTTTAAAAAAATCGCTAAATGTGAGAAACTTCTAACTAAGGTAACCAAGAAGAAAAATGTATATTGATGATGCAAATTATTAATATTGGGATGCAAAGAGGAATCATCACTACTGATCCTATAGGCATCAAAAGGAAAATAAAAGGATTCTATGGACAGTCCCATGTCCATGAATTTGGTAAGTTAGATGAATGGACCAATCCCTTGGAACACACAAACTACCAAAGTCACACAAGGAGAAATAAATAACCTGAATAGTCTGTATTAACTAAATTGAATTAATAATTAATGACCTTCCCAAAATGAAATCACCAAGCCCAGATGATTTCACTAGTGAATTTTGTCAGACATTTAAGGAGGAAATTATACCAATTCTCTGCAGTCTCTTCCAGAAAATAGAAGAAGGAACACTTCTGAACTCATTCTATGAAGCCAGCATTACTTTAATATTTAAACCATATAAAGACATTGCAAGAAAGGTAAACTATAGACCAGTATCTGTCACTAACAGAGACACAAAATCCTCAATGAAATATTAGCAAGTTGAATCCAACAATGTGTAAAAGGAATTGTATACCCTAAATGAATTAGTTTCTTAGGGTTACCATAATAAATTGTCACACAGTGAGTGGCTTGAAACAACAGAAAATGATTCTGTTTCAGTTCTGGAGTATAGAGGCCCAAATCATGGTGCAGACAGGGCCCTCAATCAGTCAACTAATATATATAATTTATATGTGACACTAAACTGTAGAAAACATAGGGGGAAATATATAAATCACTTTGGGATTGGTGATAGGTTTTTAAATATAACACCACTGATACAATCTATGAAAGAAAAATGTGATAAATTTGACTTTATTTAAATTTAAAAAACTTAGGCTCGGAGAAAGACACTGTTAAGAGAATTAAAATGCAAGCCATAGACCAAGATAATATATTTATAAAACATGTTCTCTGATAAAAGAATTGTACCCAAAATTACAAAAAAAAATCTTAGCTTTTAATGATAAAAAGACAACCCAATTTTAAAAGTGGGCCAAAGATCAGAACAGATAGTTAACCAAATAAGAAGTACAGATGGAAATAAGATGAAAAGATGCTCGGCATCATTTATCATAAGAGACTTAAAAAGTAAAGTGACGATGAAATTCCACTATATACCTACTAGAATGGCTAACATCCAAAAATATACACTATTGCTGTGAAGATGTGGAGCTACAGGAACTTTTATTCATAACCGGTAGAAATTCAAAATGACACAGCCATTTTTGTTTTTTTTTTTAAAGATTTTTTAATTTATTTATTTGACAGACAGAGATCAGTAGGCAGAGAGAGCAAGAGGAGGAAGCAGGCTCCCTGCTGAGCAGACAGCCTGATGCAGGGCTCGATCCCAGGACCTTGGGATCATGACCTGAGCCAAAGGCAGAGGCTTTAACCCACTGAGCCACCCAGGCACCCCAACACAGCCACTTTGAAAGACAGTTTGGCAGTGTCTTATGAAACGAGACAGGACACAGTCACTGTGTTAAGTGTTTACTTAACCGATTCAAAAACTTATGTCCATACAAAACCTACATGTGAATATTTATAGCAGGTTTATTCACAATTAGCAAAAACCCAAAGCAACCAAAATGCTCTTTCAAGATGAATAGATAAACAAACCGTGATACATTTATAGAATGGAATATTATTCAGCTATTAAAAGCAATGAGCTATCAAGCCACCAAAAGCATGGAAAATTTTTAATGAGAATTGCTAAGTAAAATAAACCAATCTGAAAAGACTGTACTATATGATCTTGACTTTATGACATTCTGGAAATGGCAAAATTATTGAGATGGTAAACAGGTCAGTGGTTGTTGCCAGGGGTGAGGGTAGTAGGGGAGAGGGTGGCTGAATAGGGGAGGCACAGGAATTTTTTTTGATTGACGCTGTTCCAAATGGTGAATAGAAGAGACCAAGCATTTATCAAAACCCATAGAACTTTATAGCACAAAAAAATGAAACTTTTTTTGGGGGGGTGGTTAATAAAATCATTTAGGGGGTTGGGAAATCCCAGGATGGGATGAAAAAAGTGATAAAATAATCTAAATATGTTATAAATGTATGCAACACCTCACTGAAGGGGTTGAGAGAATAAGGAGGAGGAGGCTCTAGTGATCCATGATCCATGTCATAATGAAGCAGAGTTGGAGACAGCAGACTTAAGTTAAACTTATGTTTAGCTCAGCATAGCTACAGAGGCTCCACAGGTAAATGAGCAGCTGGATTTCAGGGTGGGCGAGAGCATGGCAAAGAAGTAATTTAAGGGAAAAAAAAACAATCTGATCTATTCTCCTATCATGGATCTTATCATCATGCAAAACAAACAAATAATAAAAAACAGGAACAAACCGTGGTGGGCACCCCCACTATCTTTAATGAAAATACTCTTCAGCAAAAATTCCAACTGAAGGGAATTACATTTATAAATGAGCTTTCATTCAGATGAACTTTCATACAAGGAAATGCTTTAAAACTCAGCACTATTTCTTCTCTAAAGATGAATATATTTGAATGGTGTAAAATTTATTAATAATGCTAAATTTGATGGAAAGATATTTGTCAAATTCCAGAGGAACATTATTCTTCATGTTTGAGAATAGAATGTTGGGGCCTCAAAACACATGAAATTAATTAGTGGAAATTATGGTAGACAGATGCTAAAAATTCACTGAATGACAGATTCCTAACAGATTAAAGGGTGAAGTTATTTTGAGTGTTCTGTTATGAAGAAAAATGGTGCTTTTCTAAAAAAAAGATTGATTTATTTATTTTAGAGTGAGAGAGTGTGCCCATATAGGGAGAGGGTCACAGGGGAGAGCCTTATGCGGACTCCCTGCTGAGCACTGGGCTCTATGTAGGGCTGGACACTGGGCTTCCCACATGGGACTTGATCTCACAACCCTGAGACCATGACCTGAGTCAAAATCAAGGGTGGGATGCCTCACCAACTGAACCACCCAGGTGCCCCAATGCTGCTCTTGTAGAAAACACCACTTAGCCTCCCCTCTCCCCACCAGAAAAGATAAGCATGACCAAATATTCAGTTTCCTATTTCTCTACGGTTTATTATAGTTGGGGCTACATCATATCAGAGTAAAGCAGCTCATCAGCAAAGCTCTGCAGGAATATCTGCAATGGTATAAGCTCCAACACACCCTTCCATTCTGTCTAGGTTTGACTTAGGATATTTAAGGAAGGATAGAGATAGAAGAGGATGGGATACAAATGAGATAGCTCTGAGAACAGCTACGTTTTCAGAGGGAGAGACTGTTTAAAGAGATACAAAGACTTGATATGCAACAGTTTCTTGTAATTTCTAAGAAGAAAGGTAACGAGAATCCTTTGTGTCAAAAAGTAATATTAGTGCCCTAACAATGACATATATTTTTGTTTAGCTTTCCAGCAGTATTGATGGGTGTTTAGTGACCTATGGGCAGTATTCCACTTAGTTTTTAGGGATTAATCAGCCACATTTACAGGCAGCTAACCGTACAAATTCCATAATGGAACAGTCCACATAAGGGCTTATAACTTGTGATCTTTGCCTCATTAGTGTGACTTTTGAATCCTTTGTAATATGTGTAAAACTTTGCACTTTTTATCATGCTTCCAGCTAATGATCTACGCTTTAATACATTCCTTAAAAGTGGAGTTAGAGTTGTGTCAGTGTCTTTAAAGACGTATCTTTGAAATTTCAAGCAGAAGTAGAAAATATTTTCATTTCATTCTCAAGCCAGTTAAGAGTCTAATCGATCTTTTTACCGTGTAGTTTACTCCAAAAAGAGAGGACAAAATCTATACTTTAAAATCTATTAAAAATACAAGTTGAAATTTTGAAAGAGTGGGGTTATACAATTAACCTTGGCTAACTTAGTTACTGTGACTGGATAATGTATTTACCCTAAGATTCCTAGAAATAGAGGCAATAAGAGCAAACGCAATGAATTATAAAGTCCATGTTATTAACAAAAGGTAACATGGGGCACCTGGGTGGCTCAGTGGGTTAGGCCTCTGCCTGGAGCTCAGGTCATGATCTCAGGGTCCTGGGATCGAGCCCCACGTCGGGCTCTCTGCTCAGCAGGGAGCCTGCTTCCCCCTATCTCTCTGCCTGCCTCTCTGCCTACTTGTGATCTTTCTGTCAAATGGGTGACTAAAATCTTTAAAAAAAAAAAAAAAGAAGTAACATGACGGTTCTTCAGGAGAAGCAACAGCTGCCTTTGTACTTCGAAAGTATTTGGAAAGAGATTTTTTATGTTGGTTATTGGAAAACACAGACTGTTGTCTTTATTCAATGATTTTGTAGAAAGTGGGGAAATGGCTATTTCATGCCTTAACCCTTGATTAGGCAAAATCCACAGAAGTAATTCACAAAGTGGCATTCTGCATGGGTGTAAGCTATTGAGCTCTGGGGGCACCTGGGTGGCTCAGTCGGGTAAGCATCAGCCTTAGGCTCAGAGCATGATCCCAGCGTCCTGGGATCGAGCCGCACATCGGGCTCCCTGCTCCACGGGAAGCCTGCTTTCCCCTCTCCCGCTTCTCCTGCTTGTGTTCTCTCTCTCACGGTCTCTCTCTCTGTGTCGAAGAAATAAATAAAATCTTTTTTTTTTTTTTTTTAAGAAACTGCTGAGCTCTGGTTATATTGCTTTATAAGGCTCTAACTTGTTACACTTTTGGAGAAGATGATGGCTAGTATGCCCTTTAGACCATCTTTGTGGCACAAGTGTTTGCTGTAACTGAGGACAGCTGGGTCAAGATGCCTCTCTGGTTAGCAGAATGAGGACTGATTTTCTGTGATGCTGATTATTTTTGGTAGGTTAAAGAATTGTTTAGAAAACGTAGGAAGCAGAGTCCCCTCTCAGAAATAGAGACCAAGTCCTCTCCTTCTGTTGTTACTTTTTTTCTTTTTGAAAATCTTTTGCAACATATTCATTTTAAACATAATACATATTTTAAGATTCCTGGTTTTCCTTTTGAGAAGGAAGGAATTGATGACAAAAAGAGTCGGTGAGTTTTTGCGAAGTTCATTTTTAGGGAATGAGGCCTGTGGTAAGGGTCATTTGACTGGCAGCTCATTAACTTTCAGATTCTTGCCTGCTCCTGATGATGAGTATGAACGTGGAACAGTAAATCGCACCTCTGACCTCAATTATCTTCACCTATGTGTTTCTCTGTTCCTGCATTATTTTTTTTAGGAGCTGATTTCCGTCTGAAATAAGTTTGAGGAAGAGGATTTCCCATTCCAAATGTAAAGTCATATGTCTTTTGATACAACGGGGTTTCCTGTGATTTTAAATAATGAAGAGCAGGAAATGAATTTAGCTGTGGCTCTTCTTGTGTCCTATTCTACTCCTTCCCAGACTCTCTCATTTCTCTTTTATAGCCCTAATGTCTTTTTGCTAAAATAATTATTTTTTTCTCTGTGTGAGATCCTGTCATTAGATGAAAGGTCATGGTTATAATATGAATCCGGATAATAAATACAGTGCAAAATGGATTGAAATGCATAGAACAAAAAGACTTTCCAATTAAAAAACACTTCGCCAAGCCTGCACCAAACAACCATATAGACTCTGCTTTCTCTTCACTTATAATTAGCTGCCACTGAAAGTTAATTACTTTCAGGATCAAAGGAAACAAAACTGGAAATAAAATGGAAGAATTCCTTTTAGATTTAAAGTTTAAATAAATGTTTGCCTTAGGAGCAGACCATATGTTGAATCCATCCCAGAGGGAAAATGTACTTAAGAATCTTCAATACATATAGACCGACTTTAAAGTTCATTGAAGGTGGGCAAAGAAATAAGGCAGGCTTTATTTCCTTGGGGAGTATCATCTGGCAGATTTTATAAGGGAGTAGCAAAGACTCTTTACATATCCTCAGTTTTGTTTTATCAGCAGAACAGAAAAAGATTGTACCATTTGGAAGATTTATTCTTGAAATGCTTTCTTCGAAGAAGTCTGCTGAAAACTCTGATTCAATTTCTGATTTCTCTGAATGACAGGACTGCCTTATTTTAAAAAGGCTAATTGATGGTGAGGATGTGAGCGGCTCTAATCATATGCTTACCTACATAAAACCAGTATTCATTGAGTCAATGCAAAACAGTTTTATTGTTTTACTCTTAAACTTCGTGCACTGTTTTTCTTCCCCCAGAAATGTTTAAAAAAAGAAAACCAAATGTGGAACACAAATGGGAATTCTGTAATCATATTTTTTCCAGTTTGTATCTAAAAACAGGTTACGATTTTTTGCAAAACACGTTTCGGAATAGAGTGATCATGTTCTGTGCTGTTGATGGAAAAGTTAAGAGGGTGTATGCCTCAGGGAGTTCAGGATTGTGGCTGGAAGAGTAGATGAGGGGCACCTGGGTGGCTCAGTTGGTTCAGCGATTGCCTTTGGCTCAGGTCATGATCCCAGAATCCGAGGATAGAGTCCTGTACCAGGCTCTCAGCTCCATGGGGAGTCTGCTTCTCCCTCTGACCTTCTCCCCTCTCGTGCTCTCTCTCACTGTCTCTTTTTCCCAAATGGATAAGTAAAACCTTTAAAAAAAAAAAAAAAAAGAAAAGAAAGGAGTAGATGAGTTGGGAACAACAATAACTTGGATATATCTGGTCTTCAAACATCCACCCGCAAATCTCCACCAACATCAGAGTTTTCAGAAGGCACCAGCCTCATTCCCAGTCCTGCAGTGACACGCTTCCTCTTCCTGACCTGCTGATCACACGGTTATAGTACTGTTAATCCTGGGCTTACCGGTGATCTAACAGCGCAGTATTTCACACCTGTCTCAACGTTTCTTGTAATAGTTATATGAGGTAAGAATAGTTATTATCCTGATTTTACCAAATAGGAAGCCTGCCTGAGAGGTTAAGTAACTTGCTGGGCCCACGTGGCTAGTCTGAGACTACAGCCAAGCTTAAGCCAGGTTAGTTGGAATCCAAAGCCTGTGCTTATTAACACTATGTTAATGTTCCCTTCCTATAACATTTTTTTTTAATTGTGGTAAAAACAAACAAACAAACAAACAAAAGCATAAAAATTTGCCATCTTAGCTGTTTTTAAACATGCTGCATGGTAGTGTTAACTGTAGGCACATTGTGATGCAACCAAGTTTTAGAACTGTTTTATTTCTATAAAACCCATTGAACAACACTTTAATTCTCCCTCCCTCCCCAGCCTTGCTAAGCTCATTCTACTCTCCTTTTCTGTCAATTTGACTACTTTAGATACCTCATGTAAGTAGAATCGTGTAGTATTTGTCTTTTTGCAACTAGCATAATGTCCTTAAGATTCATCCATGTTGTATCGTGTAACAGGATTTCCTAGTTTTATGGGCCCAGCACGCTTCCGCTGTGCAACTCTGCTAGGATTTCCTAGTTTTTTAAGTTTGCATGATATCCCATCATATTTATATGCCACACTTCCTTTATCCATTCATCTATGAACATTAAGACTATTTCCATCTCTTGTTTTTTGTGAACGACACGACAGTGAAAGTGGGATGTGCATATCTTGGAGATCCTACTCTCAGTTCTTTTGGATATATACCAAGAAGTGCTATTCTTGGATCAAATAATGAATCTCTTTTGATTTCCTGAGAAAATTTCCATACAATCCTTTACCTATTATTTAATTGGGTTATGTGTTTTTGTTGTTTTTAAGTTGTAGGAATTCTTTATATATTCTGGATATTAACCCTGTTACTAGATACATGTTTTGCATATATTGTCTTCCATTTTGTCCGTTGTCTTTTTACTCTTTTTATTGTTTCCTTTGTTATGCAGAAGATTTAATTTTGCTATAATCCCATTTATCTCTACTTTTGTTGTTTGTGCTTTTAGTGTTCAATCCGAGAAATCATTACCATATCCAACGCCTTGAAGATTTTTCACTATGTTTTCTTCCAGGAATTTTATAGTTTCAGGTATTATGTTTATGTTTTTAATCCATTTTGAGTTAACTTTTATATATTGTGGAAGGTAAGGATCCAACTTTATTCTTTTGGATGTCATATCCAGTTTTTTTCAATACCATTTGTTGAACCATTTGTTTCGTTGCTGTTTAGCCTTGGTCCTTGCTGATGATGATTTGACCATATACAGGAAGGCTTATTACTGGGCTACCTGTATGTCTGTCATTATGCTAGTATCATATTGTTTTGATCATTGTCTCTTTACAATATGTTTTGTTATCAGGAAGTGTAAGGCCTCCACTTTTATTTTTCTTTCTTACAGGATTGTTTGGTCCTTTGTAGTTTCATGGAATTTTTATAATTTTTTTCCATTTAAAAAAAATGCAATCAGAATTTTGACAGGGATCACATGGTACCTGTAGATCACTTTGGATAGTGTAGACAGTTTAGAAGAAATAAGTCTTCCTTTGTATGAGCACAGGTTATCTTTTCATTTATTTGTGTTGTTTCAATTTGTTTCATCAGTTTTATAGTTTTCGTGTCCAAGTCTGTTGCTTCTTTGGTTAAGTTTATTCCTAAGTATTTCATTCTTTCTGATGCTATTGTGAATGAGAATGTTGTCTTAATTTTCTTTTTAGGTAGTTCATTGTGATTGTATAGAAACCTACTGATTTTTGTGTGATGGATTTATGGCCTGCAATTTGGCTGAATTCATGTACTGGTTCTGAAAGGGCTTGTTTGTTTATGTATGTATGTATGTATGTATGTATTTATTTATTTAAGAACCTTTCATGTTTTCTACATATAACATCATGTCATATGCAAGTGTATAATTTTAAGCCTTCCTTTTAAATTTGGATGCCTCTTATTTATTTTTGTTTGCCTTCCAGTACTATGATGAAAGAAGTGGTAAGAATAGTCTTCTTTGCCTTGTTCCGATCTGATCTTAATGGAGAAGCTTTCATTTTTTCCACTGAGGGTGATATTAGCCATGATCTTTCCATTGTATATCCTTTATTTTGTTGAGGTAATTTTCTTCTATTCCTAATCTGTTGAGTGTTTTATCATTAAAGCTTATTGAATTTTGTTAGATGTGTTTTTTGGCATCAATTGAGATGATAATTTGATTTTTATGTTTTGTTAATGTAGTGTATCATATTGATTATTATATGTTGAACCATCCTTTCATTCTAGGGGTAAATCATACTTGATCATGGTACATCATCCTTTTAATATGCTGTTAAATTTTGTTTGCCAGAATTTTGTTAAGGATTTTACGTAAATATTATCAGAGAAATTTGTCTGCAGTTTTCTCGTACTATTTTTATCTGGTTTTTGTATCAGGTAATATTGGACTCATAAAGTAAGCTTGAAAGTGTTTTTTTCTCTTCAGTTTTTTGTAACAGTTTGTGAAGGAGTGGTGTTAATTATTTAAAAAAATATTTGGTAGAATATGCCTGCAAAGCCATGTGGTTCTGGGCTTTTCATTTTAGAGAGGCTTTTGATTATCAATTCAGTCTTGGTTACTGATTACATGTAGTTCAGATTTTTTATTTCTTCTGGATTCATGATTGTATGTTTATAGTAGAGTTTCATAATTCTTTTTTATTTTTGTATTATCAGCTATAATGTTTCCTCTTTCATTTCTGACTTTTGTTGAGTCTTCTCTTTTAATTCTTAGTGTAATTAAATGTTTGCCAATTTTGTTCATCTTTTTAAAAAAATCCTTAGTTTTGTTGATATTTTTCTATTCTAATTTTATTTTCTATTTTATGTATTTCTTCTCTACTATTTATTATTTCTTTGTTTGGGGTTTGTTCTTCTTTTTCTAGTTCCATAGGGTATAAAGGTAGGTCTTTGATTTCAGATCTTTATTCTTTTTCAAGGTAGGCAAGAACCACTATAATATTCCCTTTTAGTATTGCTTTTTTTGTGTGTGTGTATATACAAAACATTCCTCAGGACAGATATGTTAGGCCACAAAACAAGTCATAAAAAATTTAAGGAGATTGAGATTATGTGAAGTATTTTCTGAACACAATGTAATGAGACCTAAATCCAATAATAAAAATAAACTGGAAAATTCACAAATATGTGGATATTAAACAGCAGATATTTGAGTAACCAATGAGTGAAAGAAGTTACAAGAAAAAGCGGAAAATATCTTGAGACAAATGAAAACAAAAACACAATATACCAATTTATAGGATGCAGCAAAAAAAAAAAGCAAATATGTGTGTTAGATCCAATTGGTCTATAGTGTTGTTCAAGTCCTCTGTTTCCTTACTGATCTTCTGCTTAATTATTCTATCCATTATGGAAATTTCTCTTTTTGTATTGAAATCTCCTACTGTTATATTATTGTCCATTTTTCACTTCAAGTTTGTTTCATATATTTGGGTGCTCTGATGTTAGGTACATATATAATTGTTACATATTTCTGATCCATTGAACTTTTTATCGTTATATAATGCCCTTCTTTGTCTCCTGTGATAATTTTTTTTTATTTTTTTAAAGATTTTATTTATTTGACAGAGAGAGAGATCACAAGTAGGCAGAGAGGAAGGCAGAGAAAGTGGGGGAAGCAGGCTCCCTGCTGAGCAGAGAACCGATTGCAGGGCTCAATCCCAGGACCCTGAGATCATGACCTGAGCCAAAGGCAGAGGCTTAACCCACTGAGCCACCCAGGTGACCCTCCTGTGATAATGTTTGACTTAAAGTCTATTTTGTCTCATACAAGTGTAGCCACCCTTGTTCTATTTTGATTACCATTTATATAGAAAATCTTTTTTGTTTATCCTTTCACTTTCACCCTATGTGTGTCCTTACATGTAAAGTAGTCTCTTATAGACAACGTAGAGTTGTCTTTGTTTTAATCCATTCAGCTATTCTCTGTCTTTTGCTTGAGGATTTTAATCCATTTACATTTCAAATGATTACTCATAGGGAAGAACTTATTATTGGCACTTGTTAATTGCTTTCTGTATGTCTTATAATTGTCTTACTTGCTACCCTATTTTGTGTTTCATTGATTTTTTTTTCTTTTTTTGTACTGCCACGATTTGATTCCTTTCTCTTTTACTTTTGAGTATATCTCATATAAAATCTGTTCCTTCACATCATCTCATACTTTATGATCTTGAGGTCACAAATTACATTTTTTATACTGCTCATCTATTAACATGCTTATATGGATAGAATGATTTTTAATGCTTTTATCTTCAATTCTAAATGGGAATTAAAACTGATTTACATCCCATCATCACAGTCTTTAGGATTCTATGTCTATATGTTTCCCTTTATCAGAGAGCTATATATTTTGGTATGTTTTCATGTTGCTATAGCATCCTTTTGTTCCGACTTGAAGACCTCCCTTTACCATTTCTTACAAGGCAGGTTTTAGTGGTTAATAATCTCCTTCAACTTTTGTTTATCTTGGAAAGTTTTTATTTCACTTTCATTTTAGAAAGACTGTTTTCCAGATATAGTTTTCTTGGTCAGCAGAGTTGTTTGTTTGTTTGTTTGTTTGTTTATTTGTTTGGTTGTTTGTTTTTTCTTTTAGTTCTTCAACTATATTGTCCCACACCTTTCTGGCCTGCAAGATTTTTGTTGAGAAATTGCTTATAATCTTATTAGAGGCTCCTTGTATATGATGAATTGCTTTTCTCTTGCTGCTTTTAAGATTTTCTCTTTATTTTTGACTTTTCACAGTTGAATTACTATGTGTCTCAATGTGGTCTTCTCTTGGTTTATTCCTTGTTGGAATCTGTTGAGCTTCTTGAATTTGTCTGTTTCCTTCCTGTAATTCATTCATTATTTCTTTTATTATCTATATACTTATTTATTTTAAGATTTTACTTTTAAGTGATTTCTACACCCAACATAGGGTCCGAACTCACAACCCCAAGAACAAGAGTCCCATGCCCTACTGACTGAGCCAGGAAGCCACCCCCATTATTTTTTCCATTATGTTCTCTTGGTTCTTTCTGGACCCTCATAATGTGTATTTGGTCCTCTTGGTGGTTTCCCATAAATCTCTTAGGTTTTCTTCACTTTTCTTTTTCTCTAACTTGATCATTTTAAATGATCTCTTTGAAATTGCAGAGTCTTTTTTTCACTTGACCAAGTTTGTGTTGAACCACTCTGGGAATTTTCTCATTTCAGTTATGGTATGCTTCAGCTCCAGAATTTGATTCTTTTTTTTTTTTTTTCTTTTTAATATTCTTTGTGGGTATACTCATCCTGTTCATATGCTTCTTTTCTGATTTCATTTAGCTATTTATGTATGTTCTAAGATTATTGATCTTTAAGACAGTTATTTTGAATTATCTGTCTGATAATTTGTACATCTTAGTTTCTTTCAGGTTGATTTCTGGAGATTTATTTTCTTCCTTTGATTGGGTCATGTTTTCCTGTTTCTTAACATGCAATATATTTCTTTTTTCCCAGCCCTGAGACTTGGTCATTTGAAAAAAGAGCCACTTCTACCAGTCTTTACAGACTGCCTTTGTATAGGGGTGACTTTCAGCAATTAGCCTGCTAGAGATTCTGTGGTTCTCTTAAACCTTTAATAGGGATGTGTCTTCTATAGCCTGCGTGGGTATGATCCCCCAATTAGAGAGATTTGCCAGTTTCTTTTTTGGATGCATGTAATCTCTTTCTCTCCCTGGCATCAGTCTATGGTACTGCCAGTTCTTTTGTGCCACAGCAAGATGCTTAGCTTTCTTTTATTCTCAGAGATGCCGAGACATCCGAAGTATTCCAGTTGTATCAGCCCTCCCAGTGAGATGAGATAGATACCGGTCCTTTGGAAAGTCCTCCAAAAAGCCAGAATATTAAACACACATTATATTCTTCTCTTTGCTTCCCAAGGGAGAAACTTCAAATTGGGTGTTTTCTCCCAGTCATGCTGAGCTGTGCCAGCTTGGGGAAGGACAATCACAGTTAGAATGATGGCTTTTCTTACCTGTTTCGATGTGACTCTTCTCAACTTTATGTGCACTTGGTGTACTTGTGACTTCTTCACTGGTTTCTGGAGTTCTTATAAAGGCATTTCAGTTTTTTTTTATTATTTTATTATTTTTATCTTTTTATTTTTTTTTATTTTTTTTAATCTTTTTATTTTAATTCCATTTAGTTAAATATCCAGTGCTATATTAGTTCCAGGTGTACAATATAATGATTGAATAATTCCATACATCATCTGTGCTTATCACAACAAGTACACTCCTTAATCCCCATCGACTATTTAACCTATTCCTCCACCCCCCCCCCCCCAAATAATCAGTTTGTTCTCTAGAATTTAGAGTCTTTTTCTTGGTTTTTCTCTATCTCCCTCTTGCTAATTTGTTTTATTTCTTAAATTTCATGTATGAGTGAAATCATATGGTAATTGTCTTTCTCTGACTGTCTTATTTGATACTCTCTAGCTCCATCCATGTTGCTGCAAATGGCAAAATTTTATTATTTTTTTATATCCATTCTGTGTGTACATGTACATATGTACACACATGTATATATATATCAATCACCTCTTTGTTCATTCATCAGTTAATGGGCTCTTGGGCCACCTCCATATCTTGGCTATTGTAAATAATGCTGCTATAAACATGGGGGTGCATGTATCTCTTTGAATTAGTGTTTTTGTATCTCTTTGAATTAGTGTTTTTGTATTCTTTGGGTAAATACCCAGTAGTGCAATTGGTAGATCATAGGGTAGTTCTATTTTTAACTTTTTGAGGAACCTCCAAACTGTTTTCAATATTGGCTATACCTATTTTTATTCCCACCAACAGTTCAAGAAGGTTCCTTTTTCTCCACATCTTCACTGACACCTGCTGTTTCTTGTGTTGTTGATTTTAGTCATTCTGACAAGTGTGAGGTGATATCTTATTGTACTTTTGATTTGCATTTCCCTGTTGGTGAGTAATATTGAGCATCTTTTCACGTGTCTATTGGCCATCTGTGTATCTTCTTTGGAGAAATGTCTGTTCATGTCTTCTGCCCATTTTTAATGGATTTTTTTTTGGAGTGTTGAGTTGTATCAGTTCTTTATATATCTTTTTTTTTTTTTTTTATCAGTTCTTTATATATCTTGGCTACTAACCCTTTATTGGATATGTCATTTGCAGATATCCTCTCCCATTCTGTAGGTTGCATTTTAGTTTTGTTGGTTGTTCACTGTGCAAATGGGACATTTTTGTCTTTGTATTGCTGAGAAGTTGGGTTTCTCTGAAGGGAACCTGAACAACAATTTCCTATTCTGCCATCTTGCTAACATTATACTCCCCTCCCATAATATTTTTGGTATCACAGCAGGATAGTCTTGTTTTAAAACATAAAATCAGTCTGACATAAATATAGTCCTTGGACTCATGCATACAATAAACATGTTACTGAGGGTTTGCTTTAAGCCTAGGAATTTAAAGGCAAAGATAGAGAAGCTTGGGGTTTTTCATTGACCAAGCAAAGACTTATCAAAACATCAGGAGATCTTGATATAATAAGCAATTAATGTTTTTAAATTCCTTTCCTTAATGTTATCAAGAAAAACCTAGCATAACTTAACAAGGAATTCATTATTGACAAATATTTAAGCCTGTGATAGAACATAATACTTTTGAAATCTTCCAGGTAACTTCTGAGTGGCTTACAAGACAGCTATGAGTTTTACAAACATTTTCTAATTAAATATAATCTATTTCAGTCTTGTCCTCTTCTCAGTCTTTCTCTTCTCATGAGGGTGAGGATGTTATGGGTGTATTAGAAAGATAGTAAATGCTTGGTAGATACATATCCAGATGTCACAGTAGTGGCAACAGCCATGAGGGGTTATACGGACCAACACTGATAAAAATAAGAAAATTCAGTAATAGGAATAGGAAAGAGCTCATAGTAGTAGTTGATATTTAAATTCTAGACTCAACATTACATTCCAGTTTGTCTTCCCTTTGTGTCTCTTCAGTTCCTTGGGTACACATTGACTCAGATAATGTTTTTTTATCTCAGTTTATGAAAAACAAGCTTTGACTCCTCTTGCACTGACTATAGTGTAACCCAGGGTTATACTGGGTTTGAGGAATTGTTTTCAATAGATTTAGTTTCATCTGGGGATAGATTAATGATCCCCTAGATACTCGGTCACCTTTTATATTCTGCTTACCCTTAATTTGGTCTTTATTGTGTTTTAATCAGGAGCCATCATGGGAAGAATCTGAGACAAGGTTAGAATTTTATGTAAAATAATGAGAAAGGGCATGGGAGGAATAGAGACTGATGAAAATAAAGAATTGAAAAATAGTAAAATTCAATTTAATAACATTAAAATTAAAGCACCTGGGTATTCATTTTCCTAAAAATCCACTGGCTTTTTCACACTCAGTCATGTGAGCCAAATGCTAGGTTAATGATAGTCTTACTAATCTGTCATCAGACTATTAAAAGACCATATGGGGCAATGACCTTTGTAATTATGCTAATAGAAGATCTTTCTTTATTTCAAAAAATACTTGAGGTCTGTGAGAAAAAGCCTCCTTCCTTAGATTGACTCCATATAAACTGTTCATTTTAAATTAAGTACATGTACAGAAAGAGTTGGATTTCTTCCCACCCACTCCACCCCCCAATTTATTAATCTGTAATATTTGCCACGCAGCTAGTTATCTGTGTTAGGCAGGGAGAAGTTATTTTTACTACCATTACAAAGGTTAACACTTGACCAGAAGACATAAGTATTAACATTCCTGCAACAGGACTCCAATGAGTTGAGTAAAGAATAACGAATTCTAAGAGTTTGGTAATCTGGGGATGTTTGGGTTCTAGGCTTAACTCTGACACTTTTTGTCTATGTGCTTTGAGGTAAGTTATCTACAATTACTGTGACTTTCTTTTTTAAGTAATCTCCACACCCAATGTGGAGCTCAACCTCACGACCCCAAGATCAAGTGTCACATGCTCTACCAACTGAGCCAGCCAGGCACACCAATTACTGTGACTTTCAACATCTAAGGTATAGACATGGTTTAATGGTATAATAACAGATTTCAGTATACAAAAATAAGAAAATAGATAAATAAAAACAAAAAAAAATTCTAAATCCCTACACCCAGAGGTAAGAACTGTTAATAACATGGTGTATTTCCTTCTGCTCTTAGTATGTAGGCACACACACATGTGCACAGACACATACACACAATAGAATTATGATATATTTATATTTTTATGAACGTCTCTGTTCTCTTAATATCAGACTGTGAATATCTTTCTCTGATTCTGTGCACATAATCACCATCATTCCTTAATGCATATAAATCATTCCCTTTTAAAATTTATTTTCATAATTTATTTAGGTAATCTCCATTTATTGGATGTTTAGCTTATTTATTGCAATTTCCTGTTACAAATACGTTTAATTAATGCCTTTAGGCATAGTTTGAAAATTTGTCTCCATATGATAAGTTCTTAGAATAAAAATGCTGTGCCAAAAGGTATTCATATTTTTAGACATTTGCCATAAATTGCAATCAAAAAGAAAATTGTGTAAAAATACAAGAACCAGCATTTCACAAAAGAGGGAACACTATGGCCAATAAATATGTAAAAAGTTAATGATTGAAAAAATGCAAATGAGGATACTGATGACATACCACATTGAACTTTTAAAAGTGTGATAATATCAGGTGCTGAGTATGTTACCCTGGATCCTTTTAGATATTGCCATTGGGAGTTTAAAGTCATGTAACCACTTTGGAAAAGAGTTCAATTTTATATTCTAAGATTGAACATTTATATATCTGATAATTCAGCAATTTCCCCCCCCAGGTACCTATGATAATTCTTGTACAACAGGATACATATACAAGAATGTTCATGATAATAGAAATTTGGAAACATCTAAGTACCAACTCTCTGGTGAGTTGAAAAAGAAACCATGTTATATCCTCCCAATAAAATATTATACAGCGGTCAAAATGAATGAACAATATTGATGGTTATTGGCAGTAAAATAGTATGTAAACTCCACGTTTCCAGAGTACAGAATAACTAACATTAATGTATCTTCTCTCTCTCGTGTGTGCTGTTATGTATACTCCGTATTTATACATGTGTGTATGTACATGCATGTGTATATGCATATGTACATTTATATGTATACATTTACATGTATGTATAAGCAGTAAGATAATATTTAAAAGGGAACCAATGGATTATTAATATGGGATTCAGAAGTAGGGAAAATGGAGTTGAGATTGAAAACACACACACACACACACACACATACACACACTCACACCCCAAATGAAAAAACAAACAGAAAACAATCTCTGCCAAAAGAATCCCATCAGCAAGAGTGTAAGAATATCTGCTTCACTGAACTATAGAACTCAATAGGAATTATAATTATTTTCCAATCGGATTATTTCAAGGAAATAACTCACTGGTATATTTATTTGCCTTTGTGTATCACTAACTGGTTTGCCCAGTTTTTCAAGTGTTCATTTGAGTAAGCAAAGGAGGCTACTGACCGTGACCTGAGCGTTCATGTGCTCGTGCTTTGTGTATATTATTGTTCCAAAGATTGCAGGAGTTGCAGTTGTTCTCCTCATTTTTTTTTTTTTAAAGATTTTATTTATTTATTTGACAGACAGAGACCACAAGTAGGCAGAGAGGCAGGCAGAGAGAGAGGAGGAAGCAGGCTCCCTGCTGAGCAGAGAGCCCGATATGGGGCTCGATCCCAGGACCCTGGGATCATGACCTGAGCCGAAGGCAGAGGCTTTAACCCACTGAGCCACCCAGGCGCCCCAGTTGTTCTCCTCTTAACAAAGGCTGAAACTCTGAGCGTGAAGTCACTAATATGGCTGCACCAGGAGTCTCTGGGCCTCCAGAACGTGAACGCTAACAAGGGGCCGTGCTGTGTCGACATCTCTACAGTTTTATCTCACTTTTATTATATGAGAGTAATAGAAATTGTTGAATTTGAAATTATTATCGTAGGGTTATCATGTCATGAAATCGTTGGGGGCTAATAACAGTGTTTCATAAATAAAATAAAGGGAATTAAGGTAGTTAGGAGGGACAGGAGTGGCAGAGAGCAATTTCAGTTAGCATGATTTATTTCCGGTAGGCCATGATGAACTTCGAAGGATTTAATAGCATAGAATCACAGGAAAATATAGAAGTATCTGGAAAACAAGCTTACAATAAGGAGGTACTGACTTCTATGACAAATGAAAGCATCTGAAAAATGATGTGCAGATATAGAAAAAAAGTCTTTTGGAAATAGCTGCCTGGTAAATAGTTGAGAAGACACCTTGACCTTCTGAGCCACAGCCTTATGGTAATATTTTTTTCCAAGTTGGGGGTTAAGACCCCATAATGACCCATGGATCTGAAGAGTTAGTGGTGCCTGCAAGATAGATTGTGGGTTTCATTGTGTGAGAGGAAGAACCAAAAGAACTAGGAAGGGGCAGGAAAATCCTGGGAGTGGTGAGTGGGAAAATCATGCTCCATTTTTCAGTCTATAAGGAATGGTTTCTACACAGTCCCCTTCTGGACTTCAAATTCTGTGATCTGCATGCTTGCTTCTGTCCTGTAGGAAATAACTTTTTTTTTTTCTTCCATTAACAGGAGCAGCATCCTCTAGCCATTAAAAATAAGCAATTGTCATAACCACAATTTCAAATAGAAAACTGGGCTTACTTAAGTAGCTACAGCAATGGTCTGAAGCTTTGCAGGTTTTTTTTTTTTTTACAAAATGAGCACCTTCTTTCACTGATGTGACTCTGTGGGGGCAGCATGGATGATCTTTGACACTTACCTGTAACCTCACTGGAATCCATAGGGCAATCATCCATGTCAGTCGTTGTCACCCTCCTCTCTCCATTTCTGACCAATTTGCAATTTAAAGCAACTCTTAAAAGCTTATAGCTATGCAGGGAGAGATGAGCTTCCATGGACTTGTTTTTGTTGTTGTTTGTTTGTTTGTTTTGTAATGAACAATTTCAGAAGAAATAATCATGAAGGGGGAAAAAAAACCAGCAAACACACTAACCAGGATTAAAGTCTCCAGGTACCTCACTCTGGTTGCACAAGTAGCAGATTTGTGGTCAAGTCAGGTCTATAAATGAAATGAACAAATGAAAATGAGCAAGTGAGAAAGAACACTCACTATTCTGAGAAGATAGTGTGCATTTGGGGGGCAGAGGGAAAGGACCAGGGAGCAGGTACTGGTTGCTGGGAGTGAAGGAGGTGTCTGTGAACTCCGCAAGCTATCTTTGGACTTGAGTCTGAGAGGCTGAGGGAACGCAAAGGTGAAGATGAAATGATCCCTGTGCCCCAAAAGGGCTTTAATGCCTTTCATTGGAAGAGGGGAGATCCCAGATAACTATAGTCTCCCTGATGGCACCGGGGTCATTAGCTGCTTACCATTTAAGCAGTGTTTAGAGAGAGGGAGTTTGGCTGTCTGTGTTTGAGATCTAGATTCTAGATCATATTGGATACCACCTCACTAATTTTTTTGTTTGTTCGTTTTGAGTTGGTGGAAGTAACTCAAAGAATACAAGAGAGGATCCCTTTAATGACAGCAGAGGGAAGTCTTTGTTTTTCTCCCCTTTGTCAAGAGGAATAGAACCTAGATTGTGTTATATCACAGACTTGATAAGATCTGTCCATGTCTGGATGGGTGGTGTGAGAGGGGCACCCCTTCTGTCAGTCTTTTCCAGATTGAATTCCTGCTCATCCACCTGCCGTATTTCTCTGGACCTTTTCTCCCAAAAAGACCCTTAAAAACTAATGATACAGAGAAGTATTGACTGGATCCCAGGAGAGATTTTTGTGTTAGCTGAGGGTCTAATGATAGCAGAGTGAGGTAATGGAAAATCTAATTACTTGGAGGGAAAGCCTTATGGCTTCTGTGATGCTGAGCCTCAGGTGGACCCTGTCATGTCTGAATTCAGAGAAAAAGAAAAAAAAAAAAACATAGAGAGATGACTGAAGGATTCATCAATAAAGTATGAACAGATATATTCCATTCATAGGCAACTATAAGAGAGGATTGTAATTTCCTGTATCATGATAGAGAGCACTAGTGAGGTGGTGTTATTTTACTGTATTAGATACTGAATATCCATACACTTGCAGAACACATGAATGATACAAAAGAAAAGGAGGACTCCGAGTATGTTCAACAAAAGAAAATTAAATAGAAACGTAAGCATGCACAAAATCCCATGCATGTTTGTGTTTTACCAAGGGAGGTAAGAAGTGTTGAAAAGATAAAAATAGGGAGCAGCCGGAGAGGCAGATGAATTAAATAGGACAAGATTCCGTTGTTGACCTGAACTTAAATCTGTGTTCTGCACAGGAAGAGGGGGGCTGAACAGCAGAATGGAGAAAAAACTTCCAAGGGGTAAGGATGAGCCAGAGCAGAAGAAGCAGAGTGGTGGGAACACGTAAATCCTGTAAAATAGAAAGAGACAAAATTAATAATTTTGAGTATTCTAGAGAAATTATGTTGAATTGTAATGGGAGATGTGATTGGTAAACAGTATGCATGCTGTTGAGGTTTTGAAAGCTGAGGTACAGAGTTCTGGAGTTAATATGCAAAGGATATATATCTGTCATTATCTATCTGATGAATGTCTTGATGACACAGAGATGAAGAAGTTTTCTCCAGAAGTTACTTGTTGAAAGAGAATGTAAGATTACAACATAATATGAGGGTGGTTCTGGGGGAAAAGTGGAAACCTAAAAAGGTCTGCAAAAGGTACTGAGACAAGGAAATACTCATAGAGGGTTGTATTAGCTTTTACCTCTTTGAGCAGTCAATGGAAATTTGTAATAATTTTTATTATTTGTAGGTAATTTTTGGAAACCTGTATGTTATTACCACACTCAGATCAATAAAGCAAAGAAAGGAGACCCAATAACCCTTAAACCACAATATGCAGGATGATAGGCAGTGACATCATCTAAAATGATTTTTGTGAATCTGGCTCCAATCCAGACATCTCAGAAAGGAATGTGGGCTTTAATGCTTCAACTTTCTAAAGAGACATTTTAAAAATGTCCCATTATATCCATAATGCCTTTCCTATTTGCATTCTTCCTTTTGCTCTGCATTTCCAACAGTATATAATTCTAGATTGGTCTCAGTAAAATAAATAAAAGGAAATGAAATTTATCAGGACTTATTATTTTCATTTGGCTTTTATTTGTTTTATATATGATTCATGAGTATCAAAATTGAATTATGTCCCAAGTTGGGTCTACTAAAACTTTACTAAATTAATATCAATTATAATTCCCTTGTCTTACAGCCTGCAAAAGGGATGTAAAATGGGAGGCCTAACCTTAAGATAAGGATCTTCCCATCTCACTACAGAGGATTTTGTTTATTTAATTTTGTCCCATTATCATTATTTTTATTTATTAAAAACAATTTCTCAAAGGCTGAGCTAATGTCAGAGTATCCCCCAAAGAGTCAAACTTCACATACCACTTGCTCTTGTTTTTTTTCAATGAGTTCTACTTTTAAAAATTACTCTTTTGAGCTGAAGTCTCTGGTTGCTTTTATAAAGAAAAGAATGTCCATTTAAACCAACATGTACCAAGGTGTACTCTGCCATTTCTAAAACAGAAATAGCTTTCTTTGTGTTGGTCCTCATATTACGTATTTTAACTTGTGACTTATTATCTTAGTCATGTCAGAATGAAA
The DNA here is from genome assembly GCF_963455335.1 of Martes martes. NCBI lineage: Eukaryota > Metazoa > Chordata > Mammalia > Carnivora > Mustelidae > Martes > Martes martes. The sequence continues at coordinate 62,972,876 of NC_137888.1, read as the reverse complement.
AATGGATCTCTCTAGGGACTTCCATTATGTCAGATTGAAAAATCATCTCTCTTGACTGCTTGGGGCAACTTCATGTTCAAAGCCCTTTTGCCTCATTTCTCATAGTGCTCTGTGTGGCTATGCTGTCTTCCTCTTTTCAGACCTATTTCCATTGCTGGAGATGAATCTCACACTCAGGGATCAGGCCGATTCCACATGTATACAATAATTCCCAAACAATTGGCAATGATTTATTCATAAGTTTGCTTTATTTAAAATATTTCCATTACCTAAACCTGTCCACTTTCTGAAATGTGATATGTGTTTGTATACATGTATAGCAGTGAAGTAGAATTATTTTCTAGACATAAACACACACACACACACACTCACACACGGTGGGTTGGGGCAAAGGTCATATTGGGAAAGTTTTTAAAAAAAATATTGCCAATTTAAGGAAACAGTGCTTGAGTTTTCTAATCTGTACATTACTTAATCTTAGCATTAGAAGACCGTTGAATCGTTCTTTGGAAGACTGTAAGTGTTCTTCCTAGTTCAGTCCCTAGGGTCTGGTTCAGATCCTCTTAGAACCATGGGAAGAAGATTTTATGACCTTACTCCCTAGGCCAGTGATCTTACTTCCTCTGCCCCCATCACCTTCTCAACACTCTTATTCCTTTGACCACGCATAGTAGACATCTTTCTCAGTCGCCTTTTCCATCCCTCCCCTTCATACCATCCAAGGCACCATCAACAGAGTATATGATTTAGGTGGCCTGGCCTACAGTTATACCTTTTAATATCCTTTCCTTTCCACTGAAGCTTGCCTTACATTTTCCTTTTCTTTTTTTTTTTTTTTAATTTAATTTTGGTATTTATTTGAGAGAGAACGAGCACACACAAGCTGGGGCAGTGGCAGAGGGAGAGAGAAGCAGACTCTCTGCTGAGTATGGAGTCCACTGCGGGTTGATGCCAGGACCCCAGGATCATGACCTGAACCAAAGGCAGCTACTTAACAGACTGAGCCACCCAGGCCCCCCACATTTTCCTCTTCTTTGATACCTTTCTAACCAGTCCAGCCAGAAGGGAGCTGTTCTTCCCAGGCCTGTGATAGTCCTGCCTTTGCAGCACTCATGTGACACTGGAATCATTCTACATTATAGTGTAGCTCTTTGCCTGCAGATCCTGTTGGTTTTTCTTAGCTGTCATCTCCTTGAGATTTTGTGCATCTACATACCCTGAATAATGTCTACATTAGAGCTCTGTGGCCATTGCTGTTTGTTTTCACATAGCTCTTAAATGAATGAATACATCAGGGGAGGTCAGGAAAGCAGAGATAAATTAATGAGACTCTTAAACAGGAAAATTTAACTACAACGCCCAGTGTGATGGAATGCTCATCAAAGTGTAATGATTCATTCTTGAATTTGAAATAAAGGAGGCGTATATATTTAAAGGGCATTTTAGCTGGTAAAAAGTCACTGAGGCATTAAACATTATTATAGTGACCATTATTACTGAAAATTGGCATTTCTGTTTAAATGGCACTCTATAAAATTAGATTTTCAGTAACATATTAGGTGAACACACTATTCTGTAAGTTAAATTTGAGATTCTTTAGAAAAGAAAATGGTAGAACAAAGTATAAAATTCCAAACTAAAATTATAAGTATTGATTTGAGTTTAATGACAGATGAGAAACTGAGTGTTGTGAGCAAGGAAATAATGAAATAATTCTGTTTTCTTCTTGACTTGCTCCTATAGATTTAATTTCATTTTTGATTAATCCTTGGAGTTCATCTAATCTGAATATCTTATTTTATGTTTGGAAAAAAATACTTGAGCTAAGAGATGTTGAATGGCTAAGATGTTAAGACATGAGAGGCAAGAGAACAGGAAGATGTGTGGGAGGGAGGTTTCCTATGATATGAATAAAAAACAGAAGACACAAACTATAACTTCCTCCCACCTACACTTTTTTGTAAAGCTTTTATTTTTGGTGGGGAGAGAGAGAGAGAGCATGAGTGGAGGGGGGCCTGGGATAGGGAGAGAAGCAGGCTCCCCACTGAGCAGGGAGCCCTTTGAAGGGCTCAATCCCAGGACCCTGAGATCATGGGTAGAGCCAAAGTCAGATGCTTAGCAGACTGAACCACCCAGACACCCCCTCCACCTATATTTTTTACTAAATAAATTTATATTTTGTTCTTTACAGCCATTATATTGGCAAAAGCAAATAAGCAACCAGCAAAACAAAATGAAATTCCACTTTTAACTTCTCTTTTATTAGGACACCTCATTTTTATTATTAGTTTATTTGTTTATTTGTTTGTTTGTTTAGTGCAAGCAGAGGGAGGGGCAGAGAGAGAAGGAGAGGGAGAGAATCTCAAGCAGACTCCTTGCCAAGCATGATCCCTGACACGGAGCTCGATCTCATGACCTTGAGATCATGACCTGAGCTGAAGTCAAGAGTCAGGTTCCCCACCAGCTAAGCCACCAAGGCATCTAGGATACTTCATTTTTTTAACATAGAAATATGATGAGATTTCATTTGCATCAGGATCAGCTGACTATGTGCAACGAAGCCACCTGTAGAACACAGGAGAGTAAGGGAACATTGGCTGAAGCACTGAAAATCCTCCTGGGGCTATCATGGTTAGCTTATTTACTTGAACACATAAGATATTTATTGCCAGTTTATGTTAGTAATTAGGATAATTTTTTAATGATGCCCTTATACTTCTCATTTATTTATTGGTTCAAAAAACACATGTTTTTGAGTGACATTGACCAAAGTAGGCAAAATCCCAGTTCTCATTAAGCTTGCATTCATGGTGGAGAAGGCACCGGAAGTAAGAAGCAACAAGCAAAGCTTATTGTATGTCGGGGGGGAGGGGTGAGAGCAACAGGTCGGGGTGTGCTGTTTGACAAAAGGTGATCATGGAAGACCTACCTGGTGAGATAAAAACCACAATAGTATTTACAGGCATGTTTTTCTGCATCCTTCTTGATTAGGAGACATTATCTCTCTTTGGAAAGGAAGTCTCAACTGAAGTGGAAAGTTGGGAAAAGTAAACTATTAATGATTTGACCAAGAGACCTCAAGAGTAGGGGAGATAGGGCTCTGGGATTCATGGGTTCACTCCCATCACCCACCCTACTCCAAGACCCCGTGCGCTGTGTGGCAGACCTTGGAATGGGAGACAAGGTGCATTTGTAGGGGGATATCTCGGTAACCTGTGCAGGTAGTTTCTAATCAATTTTATCCTCTCTAAAACATGAAGAACCTTATTTATCAAATGAAAGCAGATTCTAGAATGGTTTATTTTCTAGAGTTTAAACCTTTTATGATCTTAATTTAGAAACATATTTGAAATGAAAAACAAAATACATAAACTTCATAAATCAGTGGCCTCAACATGTTTGTGCCATCAGTGAGGTGAATAAAAACACCCAAAATTTGCCCCTTCTCCTCCTCTTTTCTACTGTATGTTCTTTTCTCAACCATGGCACAGTTCTTATATACTTTTTTTTTAATTTAATAAAACTCAGAGACAAGCTTTTATGCATATTCATGGACACTTGATTAATAATTGATGAGAAGGCCTGGGGCAGGTGGTTGAGAATAAAAAACATTTAGCAGGGAGCAGCGTGAAAGAAGGAGCTCTCACACTAGCTTCAGTCCTGAGGGGAATAGAAGCAGGGAGAAAAAGGAGGAGGAGGTAGGGGCAGACCCAGTGTTGAATGTCATCAGTACAGTGTAATTTCCTTGATTTACATATTTAATTGCTTCCTGTCTTTAGCAGTTGGGCTCCAGGATTCTGACACACTTTTTGAGAAATTCATCTGAGGGCTGGATGTGTTGTGTGGGAGGGGAACGATGAGCGTCAGCCTTGCCAGTTGTCTTCGGGAACTGGAGAAGGGGCATTGCCATTAGTTCTTGCATTATCCGGGGCTCTATCAACAGACTTACTCCCAAGATATGGTTCTCACAGAAAAGTTGTTGTTGGGATATTAAAGGATAGGCCAGCATTTTGGAGACCATGAATTTCATAATTGACTAAAAAGATATTTACCCTAATGTCTTATTAAGTCATAATTCCTTGCATTTATATGGCCATTTATGGTTTACAAAATGTTTTCACTTAATCCTCCTAACAAGTCTCTGATGTAGACATTATCATTTCTATTTCTCACATGAGGGAACTCAAATATAAAGAGGCTAAGTGACTTGTCCAAATCTCTTGTAAAATACAAGACAGGTTTTGAGCACAGTCCCTTTGGATTCCTGTCCAGGGTTGTTTCTACCATATATAAGACACACAGTGTCAGGCTTCAGGCTACACTAGACACCTTCACCTCTGTTCGGAAATATCTAAAGATCTTAGTTTGAATTCCCAATGACATCACATCACAATTTGAAGTGTGGTACTTTTATTGTCAGGTGAAATAGAAAACTTGAAAACGCTCTGTGAATATTCACAATTAACAGTGGCAGTTGCATTATTTTATTTTTTAAGATTTTATTTATTTATTTCACAAAGAGAGAGCACAAGTAGGCAGAGAAGCAGGCAGAGAGAGAGTGGGGGAAGCAGGCTCCCTGCTGAGCAAAGAGGCTGATGCAGGGCTCAATCCCAGGACCCTGAGATCATGACCTGAGCCAAAGGCAGAGGCGTAAAGCACTGAGCCACTCAGGTGCCCCGCATTATCTTAAAACCCCATATCAAAACCTATGAACTCTTACAGATTAAACAAACAATATAGGGAAGGTAAGCATTTTAGTTCTCTGACACCATGAAAAAAAAAATCCAAATTTGCACAAAGGTATTCGGCAATTCTCTTTCTTTTTCAGAAATGTGTTTGAGTAACAGCTTGCATGGTCCAATTATTGCCTATAACACAGAAGGATAGATGAGTTATGAATTGACCATTGTAAAATGCCCGTGCATGAGAAATGACAGAAGACTTTGAGGGATCAGGACATTTATTTTCATTCTTATGATCTTCTCTCAGTCCCAAGGAACACGCTGCACTCTGTTTTTCCTAAATACAGAAGCTGATTTTTGAAGCTTAGTTCGTGTGGAGGGAGTGCGCAAGTAGGCACGGCCAATGTTAATTTATCATCATGATTTTTCCAGCACAGAAGATAATTGTTTATTTATGATTTGGGCAGTCAAAATCAAAGTAATATTTAAAAAACAATGGCAATTCTGGCCACTTGGTCTCATTTTCTGTTATGGAGGCAATGATAAATAATAAACGAGCAGTTGATGCATATTTTAACAGGCATGAATCATTGCATAAATGTTAACTACTTATTTATTAATACTTAACTACTGTATATAGTACTTAATGACAAGTACTAAAACAAGTGATTTTTTTTTTTCTTTCTCCCTTTGACATGCTCAAAGAAGCAAAACAATTTCACCCACATTTCCCCATTGTTACTATTCTTCCTGATTCTTTCAGGAACCATTTCATCAAGCTTTTCTTTGACTGCTTTCCACTGAGTAATTAGTTGAATATATTTTTATAACCCGAAGGATGCTTATGGATATCAAGGTAGCAAAGTCCTGATTTTATATAATCCCTTCCCTTTATTTTTTCATTTTTAAGTAATTTCATTAAACCCATGGTTTCAGATTTGTTCGGTATCCAGGTGTTAGTGGCTCCTCTTAGTGTAAGGAATTTTGTCCCATTTCAAATGTCTTTTAAACACATTTGTTTCCATACCTCCCCCCCAGTCCCCATGTCCAACTCTTTTTTCCAGTAATGATTTCATTACTGACTTTCTGTTCTCTCCTGATGGCTGTGGAACTTTCTCATATTTGCCATTCTGGTCGGAGCTGGCTCTTCTACTAATCCTTCTTTTTATTAGGATCTTCAAGATCTTAGGGTTTATTTCTTATTTGCTGATACATTATAATTGTGTAATGTGAATGGAGGCTTTGCTTCACAATTGACAACTTTAGCAATGAGGAAATTCCAACAGGACACACATCTTCCTTTGAGGACAGCCTGTCTGAAGAAGAGTTGACTGGCCCCAGGAACCTAGTTTGGAGTTATGCCACCAAGAGTCACTCTAAGCCTTTGGAAAGCATGTCCTCAAGCTTCTGCTGCCCAGTGGCTTGTGTGTTGATGACAGCAAAGCTCACCATAGCGGCCCCCTTTCCTTCATAGGTGCTTACTCGGCTTTTCCAGGTATAGCACATGGAGCTATAATCAGTTATTAATATCTTCAGTTGGAATTTAAGTCTCTATGAGTATCTCCTAACTTTGGTAGCATACTCTTAATGTAAGTTGTAAGTTTTCATTATAAGAAAAAAATATTTTTGCTCCAGATAAACTGATTATAACTTTTCTCTCTTCTTGGCCATACCTCTCTTTTCCTTAGACACCAGTTCTCAGGTAACCTCCAGCTTCCTAGAATTTGGGCCTTCCCCATTCCATTCAGGCTGCTGCTGCTCCCTATTGTAGGTATCCCACAGACAAATCATGGAGTCACAAGAATTCTATAAAGTAGGGGTTGCTGAACATGACAATGCGTTAGAAGAATGACATTGAATGCCTTTAAAAAAGAAGACTGCTTATGAAGTCCCTCTGAATTTCAGATTCAGTGTATCTAAAAGTGAGGTCTAAGCATCTCTAATTTTATAAAGCTCCTTAGGTGATTACAAGATAAAAATAAATTTCAGAACTACTGTCCTAAATGGCTGTTTTGTGCTTTTACACATAATGACTTAGATTCTATTACAAACTTTAATCCTTTGTGATTTAGTTCACGCAATATTTTCAGTTCCTCCCAGTTATTAAGTTATCTGAAGATATTTCTCTTTTTAATTTTTTTTTTTTTGAACAATGGATTTCCAGGATTGGGGGCTAACAAATACAAACATTATTGGACCTACCTCTGACTTCAGACCTATACAGGATATTTTTTTTTTATACAGGATATTTTTAATCACTGAGAAGGAAGGGTAATCTTTATGTTTTAATTTAATTTAGTTAAGAAATATAAAATACCAGAACCAATTTTAATGGAACAGTATAATAAAATGGGCCAAAGACTGGAAAGCCAGAAAGAAAGAGACCAGATTGTCCCTATAACCATGGCAGGAAAGAAGTTTGGAAAGATAATGAAATGGTCAAAGGCACTGGTATGAAAATAATCATCATGCCCCATCTGATACACTTTCCCAAACGGACCGGAGAAAGATGGGGGTTGGACATGCATCTTCATGTGAACTACAGACCTTCATCTTTCCCTTACTCTGCTACCATACCTTCCTTCTCTGGTATTAGGACAAAACATGAGTTTCCATGTATACTCTAGAAACTGCTAATTTATAAAGTAAAATGAAGAGTGCATCCATTTCATCATAATCATCCTACAAAAAGAAGTTCAGCTTTCCACAATCAATACATGCTAAACAAAATTTCTAAAGAGAGGGTGTCTTTTTTTATCTTTGAGTAGGGTCAAAAATAAGATTGGATGAAAACTGTATTGAGCTTACAGAGAGAACAAAACGTGAATACTTATTTGGGGATAAGATACATGCGATGGGGCTAAGTAACATATTAACATCCCTGAATATGCTGGCTTTGGTATAAGAAAAGCCCCTCAAGCATGTCATCTAAGCAACCAGAGAGCAGCATCCATAGAACTATATGGCACTATAGTGTAGCAATTATACTTGGGCATCATTTGCATCTCGGTCTAACCAGTTGAATAGGTAGTATACACACTCCCTCATCTGCACAAAAGTCCTAAGAATCCCATATGGCATACAAGGCAACAGGGTTCATAACAAATGCTTTCTTGAAATGTTTGTTGGGGGGTCACTGAGGCTGGGCTTAGGAGAGAGTACAAATGAAAATGCAGTGTAATGGGGCTAATCCAGGATTAGGGAGTGGACAGGTCATCTAGGATCAGTAGGCCAATATTGTCTTCTGCAAGTAATATTTTGCCTTGGTCTGCCTTGGTTTACCCGACGTCCTTGCCGTTCTCTCATCTCACACTTCTGGTGGGGTATCTACAAATTTCCTCCAGTATTCTGTGCTTCTACCATGAAACCGTTCCCATTTGCCTTATTTCATGAAGTCCTATTACACAGTGAGATAGTGTTTCTTTGGCATTCCCACCTTTATAAGATGACAAAATACACCTTTAGCGTGTAAATGTAAACTAGGGAGATCTCCTTCATACCTTAATTTGTTAATCTAGTAGTGGTGATAATGTTTAGCCAAGCTATCCATACTTTCTTCCCCAATCCTCTTTTTATTCATTTAACAATTTTTTTTTTTTTTGATTTTCCAGTTTGTTGCACTTGTGAGCCAAAGGCATGTCCAATAAGAGTCTAGTGTGGTCACACACCTGTTTCAGAAGGGAACACCTGAGGACACTATCTCTTATATTTATAGAAAACAAATGAGTCCTCAGATATTACAATTGTGGGTGCCAAAGAAGATCTTTCTGTGGGAGCAGTGACAGGCAAAGGAAACAACTAGAATACCACAACTCATCTCAAAAGGCAGATGCCTACTCCACGTTAGCAAAGATCTACCAGTGGGATAATGAGCCAAGCACAGTTGAACTTATGTAACATTATTGATTTCTATTTGTCTTAATTAGCACACTGTTCTAACTGAGCTAACTGAATTAGCCCAAATTATGAGACCTATACTACAGCATCCCTAGAAACCCTGAACATGTTAATGGGTCATAATATGTGCTCAGGGCCCCACCTCCCTGGGTCTGCATCCTGTCTCCCAACATTTGCTCTATAGCTGACCTTCTTGTATATAGGTCAGTTCCTTTCCTCTACCTATCTACTTTCTCATGGATAAAATTGGAATAATAGCAGTACCTACCTCATTAAGATCTTGTGAGAATTAAATTCAAGTAAAACATCTTGAACGGTACATGAAAGCTAGCGTCATCTTTAGACCGAACTCAGGGTATGAACTAGACCACCTACTTCAGATGAGCAACAAGCGTGTTTTGCTTCTTCATAGTCCTCCCTGGAAGCGGTTGCTCCGAGGATGTTTGAGAACTTAGCACGTCCGGTTCAGAGATTTGAAGGACGCTGGGTTGTGCCTCCTTCCTTGAAACTCTGTCATATGGTTGAAGCTTTTCATCTCTAATATGACTTAGGACCTTTTCTTCCTGCTCTGCATGCTATGTTACAAGGCCTATCAGAAGCTACGAGAAAATAAAGTAAAAAGCAAGCACTCTGACTCATGCATGGCCCTTCTCCCATTCTTTAATAATGACGAGCATAAATAATACCTGTTTGAGGTTAGGTTTGACAGAGTTCTCTAACTAGTTGTGTGTTTGTTATATTGTGTCAAATTAAATATATGAGAGTGTGCCCATAACGATGTGTGACATAAAAAGAGTTGTGACCTTTTATAAAAAAGGATAATGAAGTGAGATTAGCATTGGTGGAAGGTACTAGTTTGACTGCCCTCGAGGCTGAAATTCTTTATCTGGAAAGTAAAAATAGTATGGCAGCTGTAGCAGCTGCGGAAACTTTCCCGACAAATTGACTCCCCGGCAGAGAGGAAGAGTAAGAGATAAATGAATTTTCTGAAAGTTGAAGATGCTGTTCAGATAAACACTCACATATTTCAGGCTTATAAATATGTTCGGAATGGATTAGATTTAAGAGAATTTGACTTGACTATGTCATTTTATGTTTTTAACAAATTACTTGTTATTTTACTATCATCGGAGACATTAAGTGATACTATTTATTGGATACTCATGTTGTCAGGGCAGCGTATTAGGAATCACAGATAATTTTCCTCTCCTTATTCTAGGAATGTGTGAACTAAAGGAGAGATTTATACATGTTTTGTTTCACTTACCCTGGTGCGGTAGAGGATTTTATGTTTGTGTTTATGTGTACCTTTTATCACAGAGGAGTGTGATTTGTTGTATGTTTAGGATGATAAGAAATCTACACTTTATTTCTTTACAAGGGAGTTTCAGTGGAGGAGGTGGAATTGAGTACACACTTTGATGAAAAATAATAAAAGCTTAATAGGTTTGACATGTGACGAGAGATGACCTCAAAAAGAAACATGCAAAGAGCAGATTAGTACTGCCAAGGGAAGGAAAAAAAATCAAATGATATAAGTAGGCTTAAGATAGCAGGAGGCTAAGAGAAGGAGGCGGGGTGAGAGGGAGGGAGGAATCCACACGTATTTTCTGACAGCAGTGTAAACTATAATTTCTACCCTTAAGAGACTTACAAGGGTAACATACATGAGCTATGGTAACAATATAGAGCAGCATGTGATAAATGCATTAAAAATATGAATCTACAGTGGCATTCAAGCTGTTGCAGACGGGAGGTATAAGGTTGAATAAACCTATGGTGGCAGATTGAGAGTAGACTTTCAAACTGGTTTTGATAGCACACATTTAAATCATTTAATCTCAGAGTAAAAAGGGACAGTCAGGGTCATGCACTGAACCTTTATCCTGTTCATGAAACATTATTGGTTCTCGTACCATGACCGGGAGGTGAGGAAGAGGGTAAAGTGGCAGGAATTCCTGTCATGTTCCATGTATGCATAATCTGATAGTAAAGGGTGGGGGGAGAAGAGGTATTAGGACTGTGAGGAGGAATGGTCATCCGTGTTCTACAAGCAAAAATGGAATATAGGAATGTAAGATATAGGGGATAATTGATGGAGAGAAAGATAGAAAGGAGACCTACAATCTAGACTAGGGAAATTTCAGACTGGGAGAGAAAGAGAAGAGGGATATATTCTGTCATGGAACTAAGTAAATGCCCAAGAAATCAGGAGAAAACTAAAAGGAAGAGACTCATAAGCTTCCATCAATTCCAGCATGATAGGCCAAGTGAGACCTTAGGGTTTGATTACTCCAACTGTATATTCACTGTTATAGTCGTACACTTTCGTACATCTTCAGCCTCCTTGAAATACCTTTTGTTGCAAATCACATTCTGATATTGTGCTCAAAATCCTCTTTCCTTTAGCTTCTACATAATTTACTTGGAGCTTTGGGATCAAAGCTTAGGGTGTATCTATATCAATGTTTAGATCTTGTAAAACCACCAGGAAGTACTCTAAAATGTAGGACAGAGTAAATAGTAAGAAAACAACTAAAGAAATAAGTAAAGAAGTAAAGAAAAAAGAAAGTTTCTTGAAATTTAGTAAAGGGTGATTAATTCTAACTATATATAAAGAACATTATAAATTATTTCATTGGTTGAAAGCCAATGCACTGAAACACTGAAGACCATCCCTATCTAGAGGTGACTCTTTAGTGAGACTGCTGGGAAAGAGAAGATGAGAAAATGTGGGCAGGAAACGATGGGAAAAATTTGGCAAAAACTATGTCAGATTCATGAATGTCAAACCTAATATTCTGATTTTTATGTAATATATTGGTATGATTTATGGTACACGACAATTATCCAATTACCCTTTGTCTACAAATATTAGCTAATTACCAAGTCTTCCAACTTCATCTTCTGAACGACATAGTTTGGTTCTATAACCTATGTAGTCCATGTACTTATTTGAGACATTTATATGCCTATTTTTACTTTCATCTTTTTATGATATCTTTGGGATAAAGACAGGCAATGTGAAGTATTAAAAAATCACAGTATTAAGAGTCAGAGTATTTAAGTTCAGGTCACATCATGGCTACTCACAGCATTTTTTAGTCACCACATATCACTCTTATCTGTACATGAGAACTTTGGCCTAGACAGTATTTAAGTTTTTTTCTTGGGTCTAAAAGCCTATGATTTTTACATTTATCACTTATTATGTAAATGATAAGGTTAAAAATATATCCTAAAGCAACAGTTTTTATGATACCTAAATCTAAGGTATAGTATCTATTTCTGTGTTCTTCTTAGTTATTATCGTCTTTTTATCAATGGTCCTCTGTACAGGTCCTTAAGCACCAAGGTATGACGGCTATATGCCTGCAATAGATCACTTGCAGTGATTGCCTAGGTGTTTTATCAAGACTACTCTTTTTTTTTTTTTAAGAATTTTATTTATTTAACACAGAAATAGAGAGCGGGAGAGAGCAAGCGGAAGTAGGGGGAGCTGCAGGTAGGGGAGAAGCAGACTCCTGCTAGGGGCCTCGATCTCAGGACCCTGGGATTATGACCTGAGTTGAAGGCAGCAGCTTAACTGACTGAGCCCAGGCACCCCTAGTCTTCTTATACTCAGATCTATTCTCTCAAGCAAAAGCCCTTTGCAGAGACACCAAGACTGCTAGTTGGTATGCAAGCCCCACTACCTGTCCATGTTTGGGAACATTTATGTTATCTCATCTCCTATCTGTTCATTTCCTTTGTCTGTTTTGTGTTCTGGTGATCAAAGCTGTGGGTATCTACATTGATATAAAAACCAAAATGGATTGAATAGCAAGTACAAATAATGATTTTATTGGCTCTTCTTACTTTAGTCAAAATCATATTGGGTTGATGATGTTAGAAAATAATCTGGAAGGGGAGACAATCCAAGAGAGACTGTGGACTCTGAGAAACAAACTGAGGGTTTTGGAGTGGGGGTGAGGGGTTGGGTGAGCCTGGTGGTGGGTATTATGGAGGGCACGTATTGCATGGAACACTGGGTGTGGTGCATAACAATGAATTCTGGAACACTGAAAAGAAATTTTTAAAAAAAATTTAAAAATTAAATTAAATTTAAAAAAAAAGAAAGTAATCTGCAACATTGTTTTTGCTCTTTTCCTGAGTTATAACCTGGCTTTAGTCCATGCGACTTGAAATACTTTTTCTAAATGAGTTACTTGCTATGGACCCACCTGCACCAAATCACGTTTGACCCTGCATTGTGAGTTCTTCCTGCAGTTTGTCTGCTGATTTCCCTGTCCAAGGGACATACTGAGAACAGATTGTGCATCAACTATCAAGGCTTATGTATATAGAGAAGTGATTGGAAACCTCTAGAAATGTTTTCAATGAAGTGATTATATAAAGTCAGGTTGGAGACAGAATTCATCTCTCCCTAGGAAGAGCTAGAGTCCCATTGTTGTTGCTGTCTTAGTTTTATGTGGTCTTATCAATGATTAGTTGCTACCACCACAAGTTTTTTTTTTTTTTCTGTCAATTTCTTTTTTACAGAGAAATAGATTAACTCCATCAATTACTTTTCTGCCATTAAACTACAGACATTGCTGTCTGTGAAAAGATCCTCAACTGAGTATCAGTTTTCACCATTCTAATACCTCGTGACAAGAGTAATGTTGATACTCTAGTGCACCATCATGAGCTAATCCTATACCATCAGTAGCTACTTGCGGAATAGTATGTCCTACTTCCAAATACTCTATATAGATATGCCCATCTTTACCATTACAAAAGGACTGTGTGCACTCTATGCCCAGGAAGAGCTACTCATTATTTGAATTTATTAACAATTAATTTGTTTTTTTTAACACTGTTGTACTTTTGATGGGTGATGGTTAACTTGAAATTTTATGTAATTACATAATTTTGAATTTTACTGTGAACAAATCAAATAATATGATTCAGCCATTCAACCAGAACTCTCCAGAAAACGTGAAATTCATTTCTCATATATTTTTTTTCCAGGACAATTGTTTTTCTTACTCCTCTTGTTTTCTTCCAACCACATCATATGTCTCCTGGATATACCCGAAGCCTATAGATGGAAGAATCATTAGAGCATGTATTCATAGAGAGTTTGTAAATTGCATTTTGATTTTCCATTGTCGGAATTGTATGCCATCTAGATTTCTCTTTAAATTTCCAGTTCGAGCTTTCACAAAACCTCAGTGTAACACTCAACTTGTATCTCTAAGTTTTACCTGGCTTTTATATTAAACCCGAGACAAATTAATTTCTTTTGAAATTGGCAGAAACTTTTATTTTGCAGAAAGTTTTGTGACATTTGAAAGTATTCTACAAAAATGTCAGAGTTTGCCTAGTTATAGTTTTATCAAGAAATTCTGGTCTGCTCTAATACAGCCTGACCCCGGGTAGAGATTATTCTCTAAATGAGTTAGTGTAACATGTAGCATACCCAGACAGAAATAAGTCTTGTTAAAATAGAATTCTGCAAAGGGAGCCACTTTTTTCTTATTGCCTATTCAGGACACTTGAATCTTGACCAGAACAGGGCAGTCAGTATCTGCTCATCCGAGAAGTCTGTGGGTATGGGTGTGGGTGTATGAGTGTATGGGAAATACTCAGGAAAAATGTATTAAGGCCTTATAAAGATAACAAAAGAATGGTTTTTTTTAAAAGATTTTATTTACTTATTTGAAAGATGGAAATCACAGAGAGGCAGGCAGAGAGAGAGGAGGAAGCAGGCTCCCTGCTGAGCAGAGAGCCGGATGCCGGCCTCGATCCCGGCTTCGATCCCAGGACCCTGAGATCATGACCTGAGCCGAAGGCAGAGGCCTTAACCCACTGAGCCACCAAGGCACCCCAACAAAAGAATTTGTTAAAAAAGGTTGAATCCACACCGTCTTTTAGGAATGGTGTGCACTTTATTATATATATTTATATGTGTTGAACTACTGTTAGAGATATAACTTCTGGTTTTGCTTTGTTTTTTAAAGATTTTATTTATTTATTTAATTGACAGACAGAGAGAGACAGCGAGAAAGGGAACACAAGCAGGGTTAAGTGGGAGAGGGAGAAGCAGGCTTCCCGCCAAGCCAAGCAGGGAGCCCAATGTGGGGCTTGCCCAGAACCCAGGGATCATGACCTGAGCCAAAGGCAGACACTTAATGACTGAGCCACCCAGGCATCCCAACTTCTAGTTATTTTTAACTAAAGTATCAGTGGTAACCCTTACTTGTAGCTGAGTAGTGTTCTAGTCTTTGGTTCTGAGTTACTGTCTCTTTCTCAGTTTTTGTTCGCAGATGTCTCCAAATGTCTACACTCGGTCTGTGTATATTGTATATAGACACACAAAATCTTTATTTTATAAAGAGCAAGTGATAAAATTTGCTCTTAGTTACACTCCTAAACAATGGTGAAGTTGAGCTACCCATACTCCATGAGCTTGTATATCCCCCTTTCCCTCCCTCCCCATCCTGTCATTTATTGTTCCTCAATAGGAAAAGGATTTTGCTAAAACTTTGTTTTTTCAAACTCCGGAATCTGTGTAGTGGCTTCCCTTTCTATTTCATTATTCTTTAAAAGTAGAAGCATGAAAAGAAAAAGAAAAAGTGACATCTGATCTAAGACGTTTCCTGTTCAAGTTAAATAAGATATAATTAGGATGATCTTGCCACATATGGTTCTTAATTCAGAGCCTCGTCTTGTGGGTTTATGAACCTCTAGGGGAGAATGGAGACCAACTGATCTCTAATTGTGCTTTGTTAATGTCATCATTTAAATGTTTCTTTCTCTAACACATTATTTTCAATAGCTATTATATCTTTTTATGATCTGGTATAAATTGTTCTTTTTTTTTTTTCTCTTTCTGCCTTTGGAAGGGATGTTGAAACTTCAGCAACATATTGATTTAAAGAAATTCTGAATACTATGGTACATTGTCCACCAAGCTATAAGCCACACATTTGACAGGGCCAGTGCTGGACATTTGGGTAGACCAGAAATGATGCGAAGACTGACAGGAAGCCACCTCAGTGACACTGAATGCCAGTTCTTCTCTCTTTTTTTACAGGAAAAATGAGGGGGTAGGTAAGAAAGAGATCAATTATGTCCATTGGCCAGAGACCTTTCCTCATTGAATTGGCTTTTCTTCTATTCATTTGGATTCAGAAGCATGCTCTAGAAAGTGATCTTTAAGGAAATGAAAGGGAAAAAACGTTTCTGCTTTAATACTCTCATCCTCTCTTCTCTCCCTCTTCCTCCATTCCTTTCTTTTTTTTCCTTTCCTTGTCCTCCCTTTCTGCCCATTTCTACCTTCTGTCTCCCCATCACCCCACTTCTCTTCTTGCCCCTCCTTTTTCATGTTCCTGTGAACTCTTCTTTTATATTTTATAGGGGGATGGGAGATACACCCAATAGCAACAAGATTTAGGGACAAATTAACAAGCTGATCAAATATCACCCAGGGCAGCTTACTTTTAAACAACAGTAATGAATTCTACCTGAACCCTTAATAGTCAATTATGGAATTTTCTCAGACAAGGCAATTGAAAGAATGCTTTCTGTATATGTGGGTATTATATATTTATACATATAATACACCTGCTTCATTTTGATGGGCAGAAGCTCACGAGGCACTTGCTGAGATGCTATCATGACTAATTTGTAACAGTATTAATTATAATGTTTTTAGAAACAAGCTAGTTATCTCTAAAGGAGATACTAATTATCAAGGAGTAGATTGACCGGGAGTGGCTCTCCACTCCAGCTGTATATTAGAAAAACTTAGGGAGGTTTTTAAATACTGATGATTGCATCCCAACCTAGACCAATTAAATTAGAATATACGGTGTGGGCTAGCATTATATTTTTAGATAATTCTCAGATGATTGTAATGTTTAGCCAGGGTTTGAATCTCTGGTTTGGAGGAATTTCTTAAGTGGGAAAAGATAAATTCCCTTAATTATACAATTTTGAATTAATCCAAATTCATACACCTTCTATTTCAATGGGGATGAATTTTGTGTAAATATAATTAAAGGCACTATCTGATTCCTGCCATGCCCCGCCCCCCACCGTTCCCTTTGGAGATCTTTGAATTTAGCTTAGAAACTAGAGGTATAAATACAGTGAATGAGTAAGCGTGTTCTTCCTCTCTTCACTTTTTGTTGTTTTTGCCTCCCAGTTGGAAGCACGGTGACAGAACCTCAGACAAGAGATTACTGTGTCAAATATAAGCAGATCCGAGCTGGCCAAAGAAAATCCAGAGATTATGGTGTATGGGGGGGGGCTTAAAATGAGAGAAGAGGAGGAAGTCTTAGTGTTGCCAGATAAAGCAGAGGATGCCCAGTCAATTTCAATTTTAGTTGAACAGTGCATAGTTTTTAGTGTAAGTATATCCCATGCATTCTTTGAGATACACTAAAATTTTTTATGTGTGGATCTGAAATTCAAATTTAACAGGGTATCGTGTTTTCATATTTGTTCAATTTGACAACCAGAGGCAGAGCATTGAAAAAAAAAGACAACCTGGATTACAAATGCTCACACTCTGACAGTAATAAAGAGCACAAACTGAAAGGTGGAATAAATGCAAGTATTAGCCAAGACTGGAAAAGAGAGAATTATGCATTAGTTTGACTTCTTTCTTGGCTAACTCAGTACCTATATTTCCCTGATGGAAAGAAGGGCAGGCTTACATTTTATCTTCTTATTTCAGGGTTATGCTTAACTCAGTGAGTGAAATTATAGTCCCTGTACCTTTCCTCTAGCAATGAAAATTCACAAAGAAAAGTTTCTTAGGAAGGTATCGTTTTACGGGATTTTGGCCTAGGAGATCCCTGTAATGACAGGTGCTTTTTGTTCAACCCGTAGTAGCAGTCCCCACAGAGTGCTCCGAGCTGGGGTCTGTGCTGATTTGTAAAGCAGCCGCAACAGAAGAGTCTTTACCCGCAGCAGATGCCCTGCTATAGGATAACATAAGCCATCTCATGACCTTTAGGTAAGAGAAGTGTACAGTAATTGAAAACCTGTGTTGGATTTTTAAACAGGAAGAATGGGCTAGAATTGTGCCTTTTTATCCAACTTTCCCTGTAAGACTGAGCAGTTCCTTACATCTTGTTTATCAATTAGTTAACTAACTGTTTTAATCTATTTTCTGATAGCCCCCAGTGATTTCTAGTCAAATACGGTCCTTGGATGAAATCCATAATGTCAATCACTTGAACATATTTAAGAAGAAATCTATATTATTGTGGTTGCTGCAAGCATCGTGGTACGGCCGGGACTCATTCTGAGCACGTTCAAGAAAACAATTCTCTGTCCGCTTCATGGCGTCTTACTATACTGTTTTCCCTTTTAAAGTAATCATTTGATCAAAAGCCAGAGATATACCCTGAAAGTTTTAGATGCGTTTAGTATTCTGTTCTCTAGAATAGATATGTGGCTATAGACTAGGGAAAGAAGTATATTAAGAGAATAAGCATTTCCCTTCCCCCTCAGTGTCTCAGGCAATAGATACTTGATACATACGTTTGCTAACTTGCATTGATTGCTTTCCGCTAGCATTAGGGGCAAATGATCAGAAGTATGGTCATCCACCACAGGCTGTCTTTGATAAATCCTGCTTGAGGTGGATTCTCAGAGGAGACTAGAGCCCTGGTTGGGTGATCATAGGCAAATCCTCATCTGGGAAGAGGGGACAGGAGTATCTCTCCCACTAACTTGGTGAAGAACCCGTCGCTAAAAATGATGAATGATAAATTCAAGTGGAAGTTCTTGGCGAATGATGAATTGCTTTCTAATGTAATATATTGATAACACCTCCATGGTGAAAGGAAGGAAAGGAAACAAGGAAATGTGACATCCATACATACTAACGATGAGAAAGACAAAAAGGCGTAAGTGACTTGTCATGGTTGTAATTCAGGTCTCTAGTTAAATTCCTGATAGAGCCAGGTGATATATCGTATCTTATACCACTAGCTGTGATTAACCAGGATCTATGGGTTATTGTAGTCTAACTTTTGAAAAAGCTTATGTTTAACATTCAAACCAGAAATTTTGGCAAGCACAGAAAAGTATTTAGAAATTAAAAATCCCAAAAACATTAACCATGACGTGATGTTAATATTTTTCTACACTTTTGACTCAGTCTCTTCATCCTATGCATATATGGACACATAAATATATATTTCTATTTAGTTAATATTTATATCATATCATTCAGTGTGTGTATCCTTTGTTTTTTTAATTGGCGAAAGTGCTTGTGTGTTTTTGTAATTTGTAGTCTAGGTTTTATTCCACATTACCACAGAAGTTTTAATTTCAAGATTAGGCATTTAATAACATGTTCTTCTATTTCTTTGTTGTCCCAATGTTTTACTCTTATGAGTCCCACTACAATAGAGTTGGTACCTTTTTGACTCTTCAGAAAACCAATTTACAAACTTATTTTGAAATTTCTCTATATTTACACAATGTACAAAACATGACGAGTATTTTCTCAGATACCCTATTGGTGTCCTTATTCAGTATAATGAACTATATATACCCTGACTTATTGAATGTTACTTTCACCATCTGAGATGTGACAGGGTTAGTAATAAATAGGTCTTTCTAATATTCTAAAAGAGTGTGAGGAATATATATCTATGAAATGTGTTGAGTTTCTACTATACCTCTAGATCACTCAGCCAGAAGAGATCATCAAAGGGAAAGGACAGAATTTGAATTTGTTATATTCAGTGAGATGATTTATTATAAATAGTTCCTTAGGAAGAGTCATTTGAAATAGGACCCCCCCCCCCAAAAATGATGTTAGGAGAGGAAATATCCTTTATTTGATGGGAAACAATATCTCTCTCTCTGTCTCTTTATGCAATCTACTTCCAAATGCTATCTGAATTTAAAGGAGAATTATCAGATGGAATAGTTTAATTATTTCCACATTTTTACAATATATATGGGTAGATAACATGAGATACATGAGAGCATACGATTTTACAATTTATAAAGGATGTGCATTTTGAGCTAAGAACAGGCCTGTCAAGCTACTCAAATGGTGACTGCCAATCTTAAAATACAGAAACAAAATATAAACCTACTATATATATATATATATATATATATATACCAACCAAACCTTAAATGATATATTTATTTTTAAACTACCTGCAATATGAACCAAAAGATACGTTTTAAACTAATACCTGTGCTCTATTGTAACTGACATTTCAGCTATTCCATCTGACAACTTTCTCTAAATTTTTGGTCAATGAAAATAAACCAATATAGAATCTGATTCCTGAGACAGAAAGGAAAAAAGAATGAGTAATTCAGGTTGTAAAAAAAAAAGCTGAGATATAAATTCAAGTTGATTTTAGCTTAACAGAACACACACACACATACACACACACCCTTGCCCATGGTTTCTTTATTTAAAAATTTTGTAGAAAGACTGACACTTTTAACATCCACAAGTGAAGAATAAAATTGACTTACCAGAAAGATAAAATTAGAAAACAAGGATGAGGGTAAGATTCATCCACACAGTAATAACCAAGATTGAGGTTCTCCCGTGTGCTAAAACAATAATAATGGACCTTGTTTAAGAAGGGCTACTCACAGCAGTCTTCCTTGAGGAGATAACTTCTATTGAGTGTCAAAGGATGAGAAGAATCAAAGTACTCTCCCATTCTTTACTCGGTTTGCTTATCTGTTTTCTTTATAGCATTTAACCACAGATTGTGAATATTGTGATTATTTGTGTGCATGTTTATTTTTCTCTCCCCATGTAAGAGTGCAAGCCCTTGGCAGATAGGGACCACTGACCTGACTATGATGAGGCTAGTAAAAGTGTAGGTAATCACGTGACCCAAGACAAGGTAGAAGAGACTTAAAAAGCATGCAGGGAAGGGGCTGGTGATTCTAGGGATCTAGGTAAGATCATGGTTTTCCAGACTAAGTAGACAGCACTGGGAACTAAGAGATGTAGAGAGATTCAATATGATATTTTGGAGCTAAAAACCAAAAGAAATTAATAATAAATTAGATGTGACACACGAGAGAGAAAGGAAGACAAAAGTATCTCCGAATGTTTTAACTTAAATAACTTGGTGGGTAATGATGCTTCTTCTGAGGTGAGTAAATTCAGAGGGAGAGACTGGTTTGGCAGTGGAATCAAGAGTTCAGTTTTGGGCATTGTCATTAAATATATGTGTGAGTCAACCAAATGAAGGTGTCGGAAATGCAGTTAGACACGTTAGCTTTGAGTGCCGAGTTCGACTTGACCTTGCAGGGCATTTCCACAAATATTGATTAAGCACGTACCATGTTTCAAAAAAAATAACCCACTTCCAACCTTAAGAACCTTAAACATCAGAAGGATGAACGAACATTAGAGACCTGAAGAAAAAGTAGAAGATAGACTAGGTGGAACAGATGTTCTATGGTCCTGGGAATAGGTTATGAAGGGGGCATGAGGGTTTTTGGAGGCAAATTAAAAATATATATATATATACATGTCTTTTGTGAACTGATAAAACGACTTTTACAGAGATGATGTTGAAGTCAAGAGTCCCTCTGACTCTTGGTGTCAGTGTAGGGTTGGAGAAAAGGAAGCAGCATATGAAGATATTATACAGTGGGGATCTGCCTGTGGGACAATTCCTATTCTCATCTAGACCTGAAACTA
Source organism: Martes martes (assembly GCF_963455335.1). Lineage (NCBI taxonomy): Eukaryota > Metazoa > Chordata > Mammalia > Carnivora > Mustelidae > Martes > Martes martes. The sequence goes on along the minus strand of NC_137888.1, from coordinate 62,951,594 downwards.
GTCATTGTCCCCCTAACCTTCCCTCTTAGTCTTCAGCCAAATGAAACATGCCCTTTCTAGGTTACCTCACACTTTATAGGGCAGATAGCACCAAGGACAGACTGTTCTTTCTGTACATCGCGGAGGGATCCAAAACAGGGGTAAGACTGGTGACACTCTGTCCCTCTCTTTTTCTCTCTGAAACCAGAGAGCCATCTTGTATTTGTGAACATGAAGAGCTGGTGTAAACGCATTGCTCCATGAGTGCGCGGTTCTGTTTTTAGCCAGATGGTCAGTGACTCCTCACCTTACTCTGTTTCTTTGAGCCAGAGGAGGAAAGTTAATCAAACGACAAGGCAACAAATTTTGACTGGACGAAGCTCATGCTCTTTTATGGGGGGAATAATTAACCTATGAAAATCACTGATGCTGGACAATATTAAACAGGTAATTTAGGAAGACTCTAAAAGGGGATTGAACATTTATATGTATATAATTAACAAAGGCAGTTTTAGAATCTGGAATAATAGCCTGTACATTCCTAAGTCTTGATTTAGAGGGTAAGCCCCTTATCCCCCAGAGAAGAGCCAAACCATGTTGCCTATACTCACTGCAGAAAGTAAGCATCTTATATATTAAGCCTTATGTATGAAGCAGTCTTTATGAAGAATGACCAGAGATGTTATGTTCTACTTATAAGAATATTCCTCCTAACCAGTGAATCAATATTACCATTTATTCACAAATTGCCCTCTCTCAAAAATGTGAAGTTGTTATCACACAAATATCTACTAGCCTTTAACAGGATGATGAAGAAAAGACTTACTAAATTGGTGGATTACAAAATTCTGGATTGTGAAACATTATCATAAGATGCATCATGTTCCTAGTGCTGATCACAAACTAGAATGTTCAGCATCCTGAATAAAACTTTTTTTTTTTTTCCTGGAAAGGTAGTTTATGTGGATATCTCTAAAAAAAACCTGGAACTCTTACATGGGGATATCATTAAAAGCACAGATACATTGATGTGGAAAAAAAAAAAAAAAGATGTGAAGGCTATGGAATTTATTAAAAGCACATTTTCTTGGAAGATATTTTACCATGTGGGGACGGGGCATGTAGTTGTACTCAGTCTGCCTGACCATATTTAAGCTGAGTCATTAAAGATGCTATTGCCTCATCCAGCTGTTTTAGGACTATTAGCCATGTGACAGCCAGACGGGAGAGTAAGATGGCAACAGCCATTTCAGCGCAGACATATGTCTCTTCTTCCTTATAAAAAAGAGGGGGAAGAAAAGGCCGAGTGAGTAAGGCTGGTGGAATGTATTAAGTTACCTTCCTTCAGAGTGATTTGTCAGTTTGGCTGGAAACTGAATCATCTTCCATCAGGCAAGAGTGTGACAGGCCTTGACTGTTTTAATATTGTTTAAAGGTTGATTAATTGAGTAGCCCAGGTAATTTGAATTTAAATTTAGCAAAAGTAATGATCCTTAATTTTTTAAAGTTCCTAATGAATCACAAACTCCTATTAGCTTTAAAATTAGGGCTGAAGGTTAAAGTATTTTAAAAACTGCTAAATAAATATTATTTCCTAAAAAGGAAAGCTAGCATTCAAATGTTACTTATTTTACTCTAAGACATCACACAGGCAGATGTGTATATTTGTACTAGTCTGGTTTGGGTAAAGGTTCAAAAACAGGTGCCGTGAGGAGCTAGATTGTGGTGGGTTCCTGTCTCTTTGCCATTGTTCCAGCTTGCAGATCTCCGTGATGGTCCTGGATTATGACTCCTTATGCTCTGAGTTTTAGGAATTTTAGGCTACCAAAGCAAAAGCTCTTTTAAAGTTTTCTCTCTAGCCCCACGAGCACTTTATAATGGATGTGGAGAAGCAGCAGCCCATCTCACTACACATCGACAAGGCAGTAAATAAATTTTCCACTCTGGGTCTCTGCCAAAAGCAGTCATCATTCTGCAGTCCCTGTTCTCCTGGCCAAGAAAGTCACACAGAGCATTAGTCTCAGTCTCCAGATTATTGTACAGGGAGGGTGAAGAAAGTTGAATAAGAACGGAGTAACCTTGAGCCTGGAAAGTCATCACTGAAGGGTGTGGAAGGAAGGTTAAAGAAAAGACAGACATGGTTCTCTACCTCTAGTGTCTATTTGAGAGATTATGCACTTCAGTACCCTCAACACATTGTCCCACAACCCCTTTGGATTGTTTGTCAGCTTTTTAAAAACTACACATTTTATTATTTGTCTTTATGTGTTTCAGTTTACTGTGCATTTTCAATCTTAGCATGACTTCATATCTCATTTATAAATTGTTTCCCAAGCCTTCTGTGAAGGTCTGATTTCCTCTTCCAGCCTGGACCTCCAATTCTTTTCTTAAAATTTTTTCCTCCTGTGTATTTCCCTCAATATGTAAAGAATCCAATCCTGCTTTCTGAGTCTGGGAGGAGCAGGTTTGCAAAACCTTTGGTCTCAGCGTGTGAAGTGAATGGCGTTTTTATCCTCTATTCAAAGCAGCTGCAGTGATCCTGCAATATATAATATGGCGATAGCCCTCCTAATGCATGGAGACATTAATGTCACTGATGGCCTCATCAGGCACAGAACAGTCAAAATCCTCTGCCCTGGATGTTGCCTTGTATGCCATGGGTGAAGGGCTGCTCTTGCCTCTGTCGGAGCCAAGTTTTATAGAGGATGGATATGGATCATCAAATGAGATTTTTACAGTACAGTAAAGTGTGAATCTAATTGCAGCCAGAGCCAAAAGAATTGTAGCAGAGAGGCAGTTTGAAGCAAGAAATAAAAGAACCAACCTGGGTTTGTTCATGTGAAGAGCTAGCCCTGAGACCACTAGGATCAGGGAGCCCCAGGGCATCACAGTTGTACAGAAACATTCAGGTGATGCCCAAGGGCATTAATTACATTATTCTAATTTGTATTATTAATGGCAATATCAAAGCACAGGCAGACAGTTGGGTGGAAATTTTAGAAGAATCAAAGATGGCATAAATATTCATTTCCCCCCATCTTATCATTTTACAAAAACACATTGAACCAGCCATTCACTCAGACACAGGCCCATATCCCAATCTTCATTAAACACAGATAGAGCAGTATGCCCTCAGGAACAGTGTTCTGTAGATATTTGCATTTTGGCATTACCACTTTCTTCCCCGCAGAGCAGTTATTCTGCCAAATTGAGATCATTGCCCCTGATGTTTGGTGTCTCTTAAAATCAAGCCTATCCATGCAAGCTGGCTGAAGGAGAAAGGAGGAGGAGGAATGTGCACCTGTTTTTTGCTATATCTTCCTTAGTGCTCAGGGAGACTCTTGATATATACTAGGATGAATAAATTTTGAATAAATGCATAAGCGAACTATAAAGTCCTTTGTTGGAAGAAATTCTTTTCTTACCAATCTGTATAACTCTCAGATGGATAAATGTCAGCCAGGATGATCACAAAAAGTAGAGCTCGGTAGAGCTCTTTCTTTTCAATCAGAATGACTGAATTAGACCATTGGTCATTAAACCAAAGGTCCAGAGAAACATCAAGTCAAAAAAAAATTAATGTCTGAGATGTGATTGGTCAATAACATATTTTTTAATGAGGTGTAGATAGAGAGCCTGAAATTAAAACATGTATTTTATACTTTCATTTTAAAAAAGATATTTTGGGGATGCCTGGGTCCTCAGTTGGTTAAACGTCTGCCTTCAGCTTAGGTTATAATCCCAGGGTGCTGGGATCAAGGCCTGAGGCGGGCTCCCTGCTCAGCAAGGAGTCTGCTTCTCCCTCTGTTCCCTGCCCCCCCCCCCATGTTCTCTCTTTCTTGCCAAAATTAATAAAATCTTTAAAAAATAAAATTAAAAAAGGATATTTCTTACAAAATTGGAGGAGGGGAGGAAGAGAGATGGGAGATAAGTCTATGGTGGGAGGGAAAGAGTTCTCATCTCACTGGTTGATTTTCATGAGACTGCTTCATGGTGCCACAACTGGAAAACAGTCTCTACCCTATTTGAGGATAGAATACCTAATGTTTTCTAATGATCCAAATCAGAACTTAGTATTTATACTTTCCAAAAAAGAACTGCCATTACAAGATACCAGGAAAACATAGTAGTTCAGCTCATTCTTGATTTTTTGCCTAGAAACAAGTTTTAAAGTGACAAAAAGAGGCAAAAAGGAGGAATATTAGAGACTTAAAACAAGGGTGTGCGAGAAGGGTAAAGTTGAAAAGGAAAATAGCAGAAGGGTTAAGAGCAAATCAGAGGGACGGTCTGTTATTACTGTTTAAAAAGATAAGGCTGGAAAGGTATGGAAGGGGTAATGTGAAAGATAAAGGTGATTTTTATTACAGAAACTATAAGAGAAGTGAAGATGAATGTGAAAAAGAATGAGCAGATTAACATGTGAGGACAGACGGAAGGGGGGAAATAACAACAAAGTAATAATTCTGTAGTGCTTGCCATGGGCCAGGTACCATAGTCTTCACAGATATTTACTCACTTAATACTCAATACAGGCACATTCTAATGGTGATAGGTCTTGGGTGATCATCCTGATTTTTTAGGTATGGGAACTGACATGAACAAGGTTAACCAACCTGCCATCGTCACAAATTGGAGGAAAGGCTAGGTTCCCAGCAGAGTCTGGTTTCAGAGCCTGTGACATGTACTACAAGGATTCTCACAGTATATGGAAGAAGGGGACCCAGAGAAAAGGACAGAACAAGGACAGTCGGAAGACATGATGGCGTTCCATGTTTGGTTTGGGTGGAAAAGTGTTTCAGGCCTGAAATGTGTGCCATCAGCCCTCAGCAGCCTTGCAGCAGAGAGCAGAGGCTGGGTCTGTTAGGGGAGTGAGGGAAATGGATAAATAATTGATTAGGCACAGCACGCTTTGTGTGTGCAGATCTATAGGGAGGAGAGCGGTCCAAGAGGCAGAGCCAGATGGCGAGCTGTAATGTGCCCATATTAATAGATGTCTTCATTAGATGACATACTCACAGGAGGCCAGGGCAAGTGCCTTCCAGCCATTGCCAGGGACAGACAAGGTCTGCAGATGAAGGTGACACTTACCTAGAAGGCATTGGAAGTGGGGCAGTTTGGTTGCAAGGGGAGCTAGAGAGGCCTTCTCCTTCAGCGCAGGAGAAATAACTGATATTTCAAAATTAGTCAGTACTCTCTTTGCGAGTCCATCTCCAAACAGGTGAAATCACAAGGCTCTCCTATCCACCACTTCCATCGACATCCCTGATACAAACCTCTTTCTTGACTACCATTTCTGTGGACACTGCTTTGCACCGTTTTCCCCAATTATAGCATCTCCCCTCTCCCTCCTCTCATCGATTTCCTTCAAACGCCCTTCCCGGGTCTCTTCCTGGACATTTATTCTCTGGCCGCAACCCCTTGCACTTTCTTTGCTAATATTATTGCACTCTGTCACAACTGCCAGTGGACTGGTCCTGTATTCGTGGACCGTTAATGGTCAACTCAAAACTATTAAGCAAATGTTGAGGCTGAAACTTTTCTATTACATGTGAATTAATATTGGTGACATTAAGCTTAAATACCCTTGAAATGTTGGCTGAGCAGATGTTGAATGTTTCAAGGACTTTGGCTGTCTGGACTTTTATATATGCAGAGACACATACACACATATTACTACTCCAGAGATTAAATATTTTGTCATAATTGGAATTCTGTATAGGCCAAACCAGCGTAAAACTGTAGTAGACTGATGTTTGCACAGCTATTATCAGTGACAAATAATGATGTACTCACCTATGGCTCTGGATTACCCCACCCCACCCACCCAGGAAAAAAAAAAAAGTCATTCAGAACCCAGTGTCAACACTGTAGAATGTTGAGGATAGGACATCATTTACTGAGCACCTACAAAGTAGAGTGTTGTTGCTGGGTATCACTGGATTTCGAAAATAATGTCAAGGAGCCTAAACTAGAGAAGAAAATGTGTTAGATCCTAAAAACTAAATCATACAAACTTTGGATCAGCAGCCTACATCTCCACCATAGAGGGATATTTCCGTCATAGGGGAAGTGTCAAAATACTTGCCTGAACGGCAGTTAGTTTCTCATTCTTTTTCCAGCTTAGCCAGAGTTCCCTAGACTCAGACTATAGTCCATGTATCCAAAACGTTCCATTCAGAGGTGGTATGGAGGCGAGCCGGATCTACACTTAGATTCTTCAAAGGGGGAGGCATTAGGTTTGGGTTCAGGATTTTTTTGCTCCATGACTGGGGTAGGACTTTTCTGGGTTCTGCCCTAAAAGCAAGGCTCATCACACTCTTGGGTTAGAGGGGAGAGACATTTATCAACAGATGGGAACCTAATTTTATTCAACCGAAGTTTTAACTGCGTTTGAGCTTGAGCTTGATTTCTCCTAATTATTCAGAACATGGTTTGGTAAAATCCTTTGTCTGACTGATAATAGATCACAGAATTCACTAATAAGCTTGACCTAAATAGAAGCAACTGAGAAGAGATTTATGCCTATATTTTGTACCTTGTTCAGCCTAAATTTTCAGTGAGTGTCCCTGTATTATTTTAATTTTATGTACAGAATTGTTTATAAAATATGTCTAGATAAGTTTTACAGTCATCAATTATTTTCTAAATTAGAGATGATTTTTGATTATGTGTAAAATTTTCATTTCTGAATACCTGTTTTCAACATGTCATCCATAAACTGCATTTCCCCCTCAATTTCCCTTTTGAGCCCCCTAAACTATTTATATACAACGTGTGGCAGTTACTGCCAGGCTCTGCTACTCCTTTCTTCCCTTGAGGGTGTTCATTTCTACTTTTGGATTAAAATACAAGATGCATTCCTATTCAGAAACCAGATCTGGCCTGAAAAAAAGAAAAAAAAAAAAACCCACCCAACTATATATTAAATAACAACATCTTTGACTGAGACATTGGTTGGTAAATACGAAGCTTCGGTCTTGTCTACAAGTTTTGTGCCTGTTATCCAGACCCTGTGTCCAGATCCTGTTCTCCCCACTTCCTCCCTTTGCTAGATAGAGGGTGTGGTGCTGATGAGAGGAAGAAAACAGTGTTTGAGAGTGATGATTTTAGAGTTGAGAGAGCCTAGGTTAAAATATCAGCTCTGTCGCTTTCTAGCTCTGTGAATTAACTAACTTGGGTGAGCCTCACTTTCCTCATCTGTAAAGTGGGTTGAATAATACCACCTCCTCTTATACTCACTGTGAGGATTAAATATAACGATGCATGTGAAATACTTAATTTACCTGGTACACAGAGAGAATTCAGTAAATATTACTTATTATTGTCATTATCTTTTCCTCCCAGGTCTTTACTCTCTGTTGCTTGAATCCCTGTAATCTGACATCCATTGAACAAATGTTTCTTGAATACCTATGGTGTGACTAGCCCACAGCAAGCTCCCTGCTTGTCTCCTTGATGTGGCTGCATTTTCATAATATGCATAATAATTGCAGTACTTTTAGTTTCTGTTTGATAAAGTTTGGTGTAGAATTACTTTCTTCCCATTCCTGGAAGGTTTCACAGAAGACCTCAACAAATACTAGGGCTAACCTACTTAGAAATTTATTCTGAGATGCTCTTCGCCAAGGTCATTGTCTTGGTATTTTACAAAAGAAAAGATATTTAAACTAAAAGCTGGTTTGTTTCCTGTTTATTATAATTAAAAGGGAGTCAAAGAAGGGGCTAATCACTGGATGCTAATGTACCTCTAACTCACAGCAAAGAACATAGCTCTGTAATTATGTTAAGTGAATAAGAAATGATTTCTGTAAACATGCTAATTGGCTGAAATTTTGAGGTCAAAGCCAATTCTCTTAAGAAGTTGTTGAACTATGAAATCATTGTCAGGCAAATATTTTAGGGCCATATAAAAAATTCATCTCCAGTAAATATTTTATCAATATGCTATAGTTTGTGTGTGACAATATTATGTACAAATATTTACCTGTCAAAATACCTGACAGATAAATATTAACATGTGTGAATATCTGTAAGTGAGAATTGACAAAAAAGAGAGAGAGAGAGAGGGAAGAAGAAAAAAAAAAAACAGAAGGAACAGCTTCTTAAAATATCAACATGTAGAATATTTAAGGAAGTTATCATGAGAAATGGGACAATAATGTAACCCTCCTAATAAGTCATTTGGAGACTATGGGGAGTGCTTAAATTAAAAAATGGCAAGTAGGCAAAGGGAGCTATAATAATAAATCCAGGAGACTGGAGAATAAGAAGCATGATACCAATTATTAATATCTGGTGAATAAATACTTCTATAGTAGACTCTAATATAAAGAAAGGGATGATAAAACCATATATACATTTCTTCTGGATGTGATAAAAATATTGTTAATAAAGCAGAATTCAACTAAGTAAATTTTAAAGATCTTATTGGCTTGTGTAATGATTCATGAATCGGACAGCATCCCATCTAGCACAGAAAAGAACTCCGAAGGGCTGTACAAAATGAAAGACTTTTATAGGCAGAAGAGGGCAGGACCAGGAAATTACTAGCAAAGAGTGGATTGTTTGCAGCAAGGTCACCTTCCTTTAGTGGGTGGCAGGGGTCTATCAGGCAAGCTACCTCACTAGTGCTGGCCAGGTAATTCCAGGTTCACTTGTTTAAGATTCCACTCCTGGGAGAGTTGAAACTATAATTAAGTTAGGCACTAAATCTTAGGTCTCAGTTTGAGGATGTGGGCTTAACACATGTAACTCCATTTTGGGCTTGTTCTCTCTCTCTCTCTCTCTCTCTCTCCTTTTTTCCTTTTAAGATTTTATTTATTCATTTGAGAGAGAGAGAACGAGTTGGGGAAAAAGGCAAAGGGACAGGGAGAGAGGGAGAAATGAGCTTCACGCTGAGCCCAGAGCCGCATGTGGGGCTCAATCCCTGGACCCAGAGATCATGACCTGAGCCGAAGGCAGATGCTCAACCATCTGAGCCACCCAGGAGCCCCTCTGTTTTCTCTTTTTTAACAGTATGAATGACATAGGAACATTTTACCAAACCAGTCTAAACATGTTGGATGATCTCTTTGTAAAGAAGTTCTTATAGAAATCGGCATTATGATGCTTCTCATCTTAGAATTAAATATGCTATATCACAATTCTTAATTTAATTCATTTTTGTTTAAACATTAAGATGGGATTAGAAGCCAACTGAGCCAGAATGGACACAGTGTGAAAGGAGGGCCTGGCAGTGCGACACAGGGTTAGTTGGCAGTGTCGTTAAGATGATTTATCTGTCGATGATTTATGTGATGCCGAACAAGCAATGCAAGACAGCACAATCCCTGATTTAGAGGTTTTCAATCTAGGCTGGAGAAAAACAACTGCAGCATAAAATTTATCAGCTGATAAGATGTCAACTTGGAAATGTAAAGCTCATTGGCATTTATGCCTCTGGGTTTGGGGGGTAGAAGCGGAAAAACCAGTGCAGGAGAAAAGCCCTTGGGCAGTGGGTCAAGAAAGCAAGGTGGTAAGGCAGAGGAGGTCAGAGAAGGAGCAGGAAGCACCGTGAGTGTTGCAAACAAGGTCAGCTCCTAGCACCAGAGCAGCATCTCTCCACTTCCTGTTCACTGTTCTTCCTGGCTCCAGAGGAAGATGCTGAGAAATTCACACTTGGTAAACAAAGTAACTGAGGGCCTGAAAACTGTAACAGGAAGTTTGCTGGCCATGGTGAATGGTAGGTACCCATTAATGAACTTTATTAGGAAGACAATGAAGGAAGGGTTGCTTACTTTTCAGGGGTGCCACTATTATAATGTTAGCAAATCAACCTGAAATAATCACCAAAAAGAGTCAGCCCCACACAGCAGTTACAAGATATTTATGGAGATTTGATGCAGGCCAGGCAGTGAATGAAGGAATGCTCTACCACCCCTTCCATCTTGGCAACAAGGTCTGACAGAGACAAGATTATTGTAACCACTTTGCATGTGAAGAAACTGAGGCTCAGAAAGGTTGAGTTATGTTCCCTTCCATGCTGTGTTTGAATCCTGGTGGTTTCAGGGCAAAGACAAGATTCATCAAAATCACACTGTGGTGAAGGTGTACTAGGACCTGATGAAACTCCCAATTGTCTCCTCGTATAATATTTTTCTTTTATTTATTTATTTTTTTCCTATCAAGCTGCCTTTCTAGTTGAAAATTTTCTTATTTGATGAGAATAAAATTTTAAATTTAAATGCAAAACAAATAAAGCTGAAACATAAAATGGGTACATTGTAGCAAAGCTTCCCTGATATGAATTGCCTTCAATGCCCACTGGAATTTCTGGAGGAAGGTTTTGTTTCTCCAGGGCATTCTGGAAACAGAGTTGTTTACCAAAGCCCATTGCACAGGGATGTTTGTCCACCTAGCAGGGCTGACCCAGGATGTAGGCTGCACCACCCACACCCAATGAAACACGCCTGCTCCTTGTCCTTGGGGCCTATTTGCTTGTTTTCAGTCACAGAGGCAAAGAAACACTAACTGAATCATCCAGAGACATTCATTAAACCAGCATGGAAACTATACAGGTAGAAATAAATGGTGCTTTTAGGGCATGAACAAACTAAAGGAGGAATTGTACTCGGATGCTCACAAAGGAATTAAGTGATATTCCTATTACATTTATGTGGCTTTCTCTCTAAAGGAATTATCTCTTCTTCACTGCTCTACTCCCAGTGTTTAATACAGTGAGTGGTGGTGGAGGAATTTGTTAGATATCTATTGAACTAAACTGAAAAGGGTCAGAGAAAAAAGTTGTATACTTAACAAAAGACATAAGCAGTGGAGATACTAAGAATTAGAAGTGTTCTGCAAAAAGCCCCCTGGGACTTTCCTGGGGTGGATGTATATATGTGTACCAGAAAATCACAAGTAGCCTAAGGAATATGGGGGAGGAAACTTTTTCCTCTATTTCTTCTAGTTTCTTTGGCTGTCTTAATAATTAAATCGACATAAGGGGCACCTGGGTGCCTCAGTGGGTTAAGCCTCTGCCTTTGGCTCAGGTCATGGTCTCGGAGTCCTGGGATCGAGCCCCGCATTGGGCTCTCTGCTTAGCAGGGAGCCTGCTTCCCTCTCTGTCTCTGTCTGCCTCTCTGCCTGCTTGTGATCTCTCTCTCTCTCTGTCAAATAAATAAATCTTAAAAAAAAATAATTAAATTGACATAAGACAGATTAATGAGAGAAAAAACAAATTTAATTACATATGTACAGAAGCCAACAAAAGACCTGAGAGTCTCCCCAGCAGTCAGACACCTGAGGTTTATATGTCATCCTGAGCAAAGGATAAGGAGGTAGGGAACTTGAAAGGGGAGGAAGACAATTCTCAGGAAGATGAGAAGAGCCAGTTGGTAAGTAATATTTTCCTTTGCAGAAGTCCTTATGTAAAAGAAAAAGAAAAGAAAAGTTAGCTTTGGTAATAGCTCTCTTCCTATTACAGGCTTCCTATCTAAATTATTTTAGGCATTTAGGGTGGAGGCAGAAAGCTCCTCTTGAATCCGCTGGGCTTAGATCGTCTTTGGCTTGAAATAATCCGCAGGCCAAGGTGGCACATTCTGGTGTAGCCTGCCCTGAACCCCATCAGGAATTATATAAAAGCAAATAAGATTTAAGATTTAAAGGGACAAATTAGGAATATTGATGAGGAACATTGGAAAGCAACCTCTCTTAAGGATCTTGGAACTGGTGAGGACTTATCCTGAGATACTGGGGAGACATCTGGAGATATAAGGCTGAAAAAAGGGAAAGATGGCACATTTTTAGTGTGATGTGGCACCCAAAAGGCTAATGTTATTTTTGGATGCACTCTATTTAGAGCATTTCATCATGGAAGAGAGGGTGACAGTTCTACTCTCAATGACATTCATGAGACCTAGTCCAGAAAGCTCCATTCCATTTGGTTTGTCTGACTACCAAAAATAAGTAGACATATTGGAAGGGATCCAAAGAAGAGTCTCGCAATTGATTAGGGGAAAGAAGCTGACTTATGGGAAAAGTTTGAAAGAATTATGTCTGTACAACTTGGCTAAGAAAAGTATGTATGTACGTGTTTGAAAGTCATAAACACTTAATGGAGGGAGAAATAATTCATTCTGATAACAAGGAAGCAGGTAGAACTGAACAGTGGAATGGTTTGTGAGAAAAGAGAATCGAGCTTACTTACTGAGTGGAAATTGGGTGGTGGTTAATGATATTCAGTCTGTGGCTAGAATAATTTGGAGGTGACATTGACTCAGAAGTGGTGGGTGTCCAGAAATCAAATGCTGAAAGATACCTTCCGAGCACATTCAAGAGAACAATGGGCAATAAGAGAAGAGGCGAAAGGATTTGATGTCACTTTAGATGCTTTCCATCCCAAATCACTCATGGTCCACATTGTGCTTGTGTGTATCATAAGAATGCATTCCATTTAATTTAAGATTAGACTGATTTAATCCCAGATGTATTAAAATACTTTACCTTCCCCCCCACTTTTGAAAAGCTTTTGGGAGAACTAAAGTGATTGTAAAACTGTTTATTATGCAGATATTTTTAAATACTATGCAAATAGACTCGCCATTGTTAAAATGGATGTGAAAATACTCAGATATCTAACACAGTCGAAGTCATATTGGCTGAGAAGTCAGTAATGTTAAGACATGTGTTTGTAGCAAATTCATGTGTAGGTGTTGCATAGGTATTTTGCAAAATACCTCTGCATGTATTTCTTAGTTATGAATGTGGAGCACTCCGTTCCTTCTGTGAGATTGGCCTCTTCAGCACCTTTCATTGGGCCTCCATTTCTCAATTCCAAGATCTCTAAGAGAAGTAAATTCAAAATCAGCTAGGCAGGCAGATGGTTTAGGATGTAGGTAAAGGAAGAAATGAAAAGATGAACAAAATGGCAACAAAACGGGGGTATCTGTGGTTGGTTTGTGTGATGAAGTTCGCAATAACTTTTACGTGTTAAAGACAGCAGTGTTCTGGGAGCCTGGGTGGCTCAGTTGGTTAAGCTTCTGCCTTCAGCTCAGGTTGTGATCCCGGAGTTCTCTGATCCAGTCTCTCATTAGGCTCCCTGGTCAGCGGGGAGTCTGCTCTTCCCTCTCCCCCTGCTGCTCTCTCTCTCTGTCGGAAAAAAAAAAAAAAGGGGGTGTTCTTATAGTCCTTTACACACCCACCTTTGACAATTATAGACCACATAGATATCCTACCTACCGTGTATTCTAGAAAAGTTTCCTGTATCTTTCTTTAAATTATCGAATTCAAAAAAATCTTCTTTGAGAATTGACAGTTGGAATAAAAATGTTTCGTTGTTTTGTTTCCTTTTCTGGGCATACAATCAAACTGCCATCTTGTTTTCCATTTCCCTTTGCTAACATATGCTTTCTGTATATATTAATATTACTAACTTCCACAGGAAAATTAAGAATTGAGAAAAGGTATAGTGTTATACCAGCAAAGCCTCAGAATGTTCATACTGAGTAAGAAAGGGCCATGAAGGATGAGTATGCAGTTCTGTTGTAGACCCCTGTGGAAATTACAGTAGCCTGGGGGGGCGTGCAGGGATGAAGGCAGGATTAATTCTGACTTTACAAGCCATGGTCCTACCTTGAACTTCTGATAAAGGTACAAATATATATCATATTTCAAAGTATTAATAACCCTAAAAGAATTCTGGGCTAATGTTAGTTTTGTCTACCTCTGTTCAGTTATCATTTATTCATTCATTTTGAAATTTCTCTTATGTTCTCAGCACTGACTTAAGAGTTGTAGGAATACCTTAAGGTAGACTTGCTTTCTGTCCTTCACTAATTACATTTGGGAAGAAAAGTTGGAACAATTAGAGAAGAAAGTCAAAGGCATTTTATTGCAGTAAAAATTGCTAATGAAAGATGCATTATTCAGGAACATTCCAGTTTCTTCCTGAAAGTCTCCAGGAAAATATCAGTTATTGGCATCCTTTCAGGTAGGAAAGTAGGAATAAGGACATGATGGTGACAAAGACTTGGGGGAATGTAGGAGACCGTGGTGGCCAGAGAAAGGCCCATCTTTGGAAGCAACAACATATCCTCTGACTCTGTAGCACGACCTCATTATTGTGGGTGCCTCAGTAAATAGCTCTTGTCTCTTTCTTGGCAACAAATATTCTCATCAACTCCCATTGCTTACTTGCCACCCTTAAATTCTTAGTGAAGAAAATGGAAATAGGAAATAATTCCCGGTGAATGAAAGCCAATCTATACACCCAAGGCTCAAAATCCTCTGAATGGAGACGTCAAATGCATCCAGTGGATTGAATAGAGTACTCTAGTCTTACATTTTCTCTTATTCTTACCCTGAGGGATAGTGTCCCACATCAAAGCAAGGCACACTAAACTCCCTTCAGTATTGATTTAGGTTGTTTGGTATTGCCATGTAACGGATTTGAAAGTTTGAGGTCTGGGATAAGTCTGACGTAAAGCTAAGTACACAGTAATACTAGAAAATAAGTTGAATTTAATGGAATTAGGGGATTGGAGTTTGTTTTCTTTTTTCCCCTTTTTTGGGGGAGAGGGGGCAAAATTCTCGCCTCTAGAGGCAATATGGGTAGGATAGACTTCACCCCATTTCACGTATGTACAGTTGGTTCAACCGGGCATTGATCTCCTCCATTTACATGTTTATCATGGTTCCTTAGACTTGGCCCTGATACCCTATTAAACCCGGTCTGTGGAAGCTGGGGATGAGGTGTCCTATGTCCTCTGTAGAAAGTACTAAAAAGTGTTCGCCGGCACACTGCTTTGCATATAAGGAGTGTTCAACAAATGGCAAGAATGATGATAATAACCTCTTCCTATCTCAGGAAAGAAATCAAAGAAAATAAGCCTTTGTTGATTATGCTATCTTTAATGCGTTTATAGATTTTACTCCGTTCAGTCCCTCTGTCATCTTCGGATGTGTTGTTTAGATACACTCTTTGGAGCAGCTTGCTCATGGACATATGGGAAATTACCTTGTGCCTTCAATATTGTTATGATAAATATTTCATTTTTCTCTAGCTTCAAATTCCTTTTGGCATATAAAGGTTTTCCTTTTCCTGAGTCATAATATTGTTACAGATTCGAGAAACATTTGTACATACTCTTCTTCATCTCTTCACATATCTGTAATAAAACCCAGCTTTTAGCTCAGCTGCCAGGAGCCCCAGTGACCCTGGATCAGCTTTATACAATATAAAGTTCATCAGGTTTAAAAAAAGCTCCTCTTCTTTCTCTCTCTACATACATTCCTTCTGCCACATCTCCCAGAGATTAGGTTAAAATCTTCCTGCTCCTCACAAGAAACAATATTACTTTTGCTACTGGGTATAGAGAGGCCATGTTATACCTCTTGGGCACTGAGAAAATACAATCTCAAGGCTATGAGAGGAATAGAAAACCCTGATAATGCTGATCCCTTGTTTTATTATTACATGTCCCATGTTTCAGGACAGAAACATTCCAACACTTGCTTCTGTCCCACTGTTGATCCTCTATAATCATACTCAGGAAAGCTAAACAGTCATCTAAAGCAATTCCCTATCTAGCTACAATCTCAGGGGTAAAAGTTGTTACATTTGCCCACTGCAAGGTAATGACAATGCCAACTTTGACTTCAGTTCTCTTGAACTCGGATAATTTGTTCATTGTGTCAATGAACCACGAGAAGATTTGAATATTTATTACAAAGTATGGTCAACTTAAAAATACACTAGGCTACCCATAGGAATAGATCAATAAAAGAAAATAATTTGAAAGAAAAGAAAGAAAATATCTTTGTACTTGAAGACAAAGAATATCATTTCAGTGACACTGTTGCTATTCCACAGTTCACCTCATGCCTTGACTGACAGATAAAACAGTCTTGTGTCAATTTGAAGTGACTTCTCATCTCTGAAACTTTCCCTTTCAGTGAAATCTCTGGCAGGTCCCTTCAGCTCCCTCAGTGGGAAAGAAGCAAGCAAGATTACAGAGAGACAGGAATACCTCCTCTTCCTTCAGCTCTTCACTTTGGTTGTTTTTCTTTTATTTTCTTTTGTTCTCTTTGGTAGTGTTGACACTTTTTCTTTCTCTTGACTGCTAAAGTTTATTCAGTTTCTGAAAAACAGTTAAAATGAACCCATTACACAAATATGTTTATATACATGGAATAATTCTTGAGAGAGGGTTACACACCGAGGGAATATTTTTCTCTAATGTAAATGATGCCCTTCTTGTAAATGGAAGCTATCTTGAGCATTTGTCTTTATTTTTATGACCATAAAATGTTGTCATTCTGAATGGTTACTTAGTCAAATGCTGTCCCTCAAAATTTCTATGTGGGAGACACTTAAGAGTGGTAATGTCATAAAGAGAAGAAAGTGGGATTCTAAGGGACTGGCCTTGAAGTTGAAATGTGCTTGGGCAGATAGGATTTTTTACTTAGATTCTTTTTACAGAGAAATGATTTGGATATAGGTCTGATAGAGAATCAGAGTCATTGTGAAGAGTTTAGAATGACCAGATTCCTTCCATCTGGTTACCCGTTTCTCCAAAATACAAGGGGAAGGCAACACACACCTCTTAACTGAAACCTATGTCAAACTAACATTTAGGGTGAGTTTGTTTTAACTTTTCAGTTATAAATTTGGCATAGATTAAAAATTCAATGGAAACTACATGGTTTTATTATGCCTACCTGGTTAGAAATAAATGAAAGAAATCTAGAGTGGTCCTGAACGGATCCAACAGCCTCTGCCATTTAATAGATACCCCAAACCAGCCACATAGCTCTTTGTAGCATTGACTTCAAAATATAGACATACAGAAATGCCCCCAATTTTTTTTTCCCCCCAACCAGGAAAATGATATGGGAGGGGAAAAAAAAAAAAAAAAGGTGGGTCTTTTCTAGAATGTCATTAACGGATACTGATAAATAACAGAGTGCCAGGAAAACTGCACCTGGTGAGCTTAATTCAATATTGGGAAACTTAATGCTCTACTTTTTATTCCTTTATCATCACCACAGTACACACAGCTCATATTTTCCTCCCGAGAACTGCTTGCCAGGCTCATTTGCTTGTACTGCTATACTGCTTTTTTGATCCCTAACATAGGAACTACTTAATGTACATAATAAAACTTATAGCATCTTCCTGACTTTATCTCATTAATCTTCTTAACTAAACAAAACCAATTTGCCTTCTTGCTTCACCTTTATCCTTCAATTAAGAGCTTGTTTTCTTACTTTCAGCTCTTTTCCCTCAGTTCAGCTTCAGTTGAGTCAACTGTCACTCCTCATTTCCCTACACTTGCTTTCTGTCCTTGCCATCCATCTTATTGCTAAAGAACAAGACTTCCTACCTTTTCACTGACAAATGAAAGGCTAGCCTCTTGTGTTTTTAATTTAACAGACACTGGATTAAAAACATGTCATTAGGGACATCCGGGTGGCTCAGTCCATTAAGCATCTGCCTTCAGCTCAGGTCATGATCCCGGGGATCCTGGGATCACAGTATTGGGCTCCGTGCTCAGTGGGGAATCTGCTTCTCCCTCTCCCTCTGCCCCTCCCCCTGCTCATGTGTCCTCCTTCTCTTTCTCTCTCTCAAATAAATAAGGAGATCTTAAAAAAAAAAAAAAAGAAAAGAAAAGAAAGAAAAAGTCGTCAGTGCCATCCTAGATTATTAACATTAATGTTGACCCTTATTTAAAAATGCAGACATTGCTTAATTCTGTACTGGAGAAAGGAATATTACCAAGCAGGACTGCAAAATTCCTGTGGTGAGCTATCCTTGCTCTCAGACAGTATCAGATTCTGAAAGCAAAAAGATGAAATTGTGAAAATGTCAGAAATCTGGGAGGCAGATATTTGAGAAAAGTCCTGAGCGTGAATTAAGACAGACGTTGCTGGTCCCCATTTCAATTCTTCACAGCATACCAGAGGAAAGGCAAAGCACTATGATTTTTCTTGATGATGGCCCATGCTCTGTGGTCGCATTTATTTTCAAGGGAAGAGCAGAGAACTGCCTTAGTTGTTGAAACCTTCACTTTATCTGTTTCATTCCTTCTAACATTTATTCTCTCCCACCCAACTAAATCATTTTAACCCTTAAAGGATTGTTAGAACAAAATTGAAGACATCCTTAGGAAAATCACAGTCATTGTGTTCCCTATCCACTTATTTTTTTCTCTCCGTGCCCTACTCTGGCCATAATTGGTGAAGTGTGACATTTAGTTAGAAAATGGAGAAATAAAAAACCATGTTAGAGAGGAAGCTATACCCCATGAAGTGACAGATAAAATTTTTTTGAAAAAAAAACAAATGACCCAAGGGTCTATGGAAAGGATAAAGTGAAGTGGGACCGAACCTTGGAGAAGTCTACCCAAGGAAAATACATTAAGTATTTGTTAGGACTTGTATTGACTCTTCCTGCATTTCAGCAGTAGTGCCCATTTTATTCTCTTTTTCCCCCTCTAATTTTCTGTTGTATGTATGTATGTATTTTTTTAAGTTTTTATTTTAATTCCAGTTGACACACAATGTTATATTATAGTTTCAGTGATTCAATGGTTCTATGTACCATCCAGTGCTTAACACAACCAGTGTACTCCTTAATCCCTGTGGCCAATTCCACGCATTTTCCCCCTGCCCCCACCCACACCCTTCTGGTAACCGTCAGTTTGCTCTCGATAGATGAGAGTCTGCTTCTTGGTTTCTCTCTCTCATTTTTCCCTTTGCTCATTTGTTTTGTTTCTTCAGTTCCACACATAAATGAAATCATATGGTATTTCTTTCTCTGACTGACTCATTTTGCTTAACATTATACTTTCTAGCTCCAACTATGTCATTGCAAGTGGCGAGATTTCTTTCTTTCTTTTTTTTTTTTTTTTTATGGCTGAATACCACATCTTCTTTATCCATTCATCAATCAATGGACACTTGAGACTTGAGCTGCTTCCATATCTTGGCTATTTTATATAATGCTATAAATATGAGGACGAATGTATCCCATTGAATTAGTATTTTGGGGTTCTTTAGGTAAATACCCAATAGTGCAGTTGCTGGATCACAGAGTAGTTCTATTTTTAATTTCTTGAGGAACCTCCATATTGTTTTCCACAGTGACTGTACCAATTTGCATTCCCATCAACAGTTGCATGAGGATTCCTATTTTTCCACATCCTCACCAATACCTGTTGTTTCTTGTATTGTTGATTTTAGCCAATATGACGGGTGTGAAGTGATATCTCATTGTAGTTTTGATTTGCATTTCCCTGATGGTGAATTATGTGTCTGTTGAGCATCTGAATGTCTTCTTTGGAGAAATGTCTGTTCATGTCTTCTGCCCTTTTTTAAATTTTTGAATTATTTGTTTATGGGTGTTGAGTTGTATCAGTTCTTTATATATTATGGATACTAAACTTCATGGGATATGTCATCTGCAAATATCTTTTCCCATTCCTTGGGTTTCCTTTTAGCTTGGTTGATTGTTTCCTTTGCAGTGCAGAAACTTTTTATTTTGATTCAGTCCCAATAGTTTATTTTTGCTTTTGTTTCCCTTGCCTTAGGAGACATACCTAGAAAACAGTTGCTACAGCCAATATCAAAGAGGTTTCTGCAGTGTGTTCTCTTCTAGGATTTTTGTAGTTTCAGGTCTCAGATTTAGGTCTTTAATCCATTTTGAACTTATTTTTGTGTATGGTGTAAGAAAGTGGTCCAGTTTCATTCTTTTGCATGTTGCTCTACAATTTCCCTAAGACCACTTGTTGAAGAGACTGTCTTTTTTTTGCATTGGATATTTTTTCCTGCTTTGTTGAAGATTAATTGACCATATTTCTGGGTTTTCTATTCTGTTTCATTGATCTATGTGTCTGTTTTTGGGCCAGTACTATACTGTCTTGATCACTCTAGCTTTGTCATATAACTTGAAGTATGAGATTGTGATACCCCCAACTTTGCTTTTCTTTTTTAAGATTGCTTTTGGGGTCTTTTGTGGTTCCATACAAATTTAAGAATTGTTTGTTTTAATTCTGTGAAAAGTCCTAGTTGGTATTTTGATAGGGATTGCATTACATGTGTAGATTGCTTTGGGTAGTATAGACATTTAAAGAATATTTGTTCTTCCAACGCATAAGTATGGAATGTCTTTCCATTTCTTAGTGTCATCTTGAATTTCTTTCATCCATGTTTCATAGTTTTCAGAGTACAGGTCTTTCACCTCCTTAATAGTGTCCATTTTATTCTGAGCACATTTAAACTCTGGAATGCAATGAGAACAGGACAAGCATTCCTTTTCTCCATTGTTAGAATCTTTGTGTTCCCTCTGTTGGTCTACTGAACTTAACATTTCATTTATGTTATTTTTCCTTATCCTATGGCTCTAAATTTTTCTCTACAGAGAGGTAACACTTTATTTGCGATTCTCATTTTTGTTTCCTAATTAGTCCTGCTCAAGTCACTGATTATCACAACATAAAGTAAACCTCTTCAGGACCTCTGTCCTCAGTTAATCACTATTCTATCTGCCCTGTTTTGTTCCTTTGATAATACTGAAAACAATTTGAAATTATCTTTTTTCCCCTTGAATTAATATCCTCTATTTCCTAATAGAAAATAAGCTTCATAAGGGCATGGAGTTTGATATTCTATTTGCCCACTCCCACACTCTCTCACACCAGTGCCAACTCCTAATAGCCACACTGTGATGGAATGATGAATGAATCCACCATTTAATTAACCAATTAGTATATAGCTAGAGTTTCCTGGTCTTTCAGAAAAAAATGACAATTTGTATAATACTCTGGAAAATAATAATCTGGAATAGTCTGGATAATTTGTATAAAATTCTGGAAAATTCGTATAGTAGTCTGGAAAAGTATAACAGTCATGATTCCCCGGTTTTTCTTTTTACAATTTTAAGTAAATTTTTTTAAATTAAGACATAATTGTGTTTTGGGTGGGTTTGGTTTATTCACATAATTACAAGTTATGAATATATGAATTATTAATCTTATCCCTATTTGCCCAGAAATCCATCTTTACTTATCCCTGCACCATAATGATGTATAAGTGATTTCTTTTTTTTTTTTTTCTTTTTTCTTTCCTTTTTTTATAATGTGTTACCACTCAGTGGCTTGGCTCCATCGTGTCTTGATGCTTATGTAAGTTTCAGCACTCAATTTCATAAAAGCCTTATCTCATTTTATTATCTTTCACTGGAAAACAGTATTTGAAAAATACTACGTATAAGTGAATTAAATTTAAACCTTTGATCAAAATGTTCCATGACTATGTATGCACATAATTTCCCTAACTATAATGCTAAAAAGATATTATTTTGAAATAACATTTCCTTTGCCCTCAATTAAAAAAAAAAATCTGTGCACTTCTCCTATATTAAGAAAATAGGAGTATTTAAGAATTCCAATACTGGGGCGCCTGGGTAGCTCAGTGGGTTAAAGCCTCTGCCTTCGGCTCGGGTCATGATCCCAGGGTCCTGGGATTGAGCCCTACATCAGGCTCTCTGCTCCGCAGGGAGCCTGCTTCCCTTCCTCTCTCTCTGCCTGCCTCTCTGCCTACTTGTGCTCTCTGTCTGTCAAATAAATGAATAAAAATATCTTAAAAAAAAAAAAGAATTCCAATACTTTTTTGATATGTATCGGCTTTCGAACAGTAAATATTTACTTTTAACGCTGTTCCTATTGGTCTATGTTCAATTTTCTTAAGTCTTGATATATGCAGAGACCTAATTTTTGTCACTCAATCCTGCTCTTGAGTAATCATTTCTATATCTGTATCCATTATTGACGATGGCTGTAGGTATGCACTCCTTTCCCTAGCCCCATGGAAAGGACTTAACACAAAATTTGTCATTTCTCCTAAAACCAGTTTCGTTTCCATATTGCCACAGTGAATGGAGCTGCGGTAAACTGAATTTACAGAAAGTAAAATAGAAAGGCCATGTTGGCCGAGGGTGCACTGTCCTATTTTCAAACTTTCTTTTTTTTAAAACCAGAGTAAAGAAATCAGTTTGTATCATTTATCTATCTATCTATCCATCTATCTATTTATTTATTTTAGTTCTCCTATCAAACCATGTGGAGACTTTAGTAAATAGTAAAATACATTTAAATAAAAAAATTAGAAAAAATTAGAAAATGATAAAGAAAATCAAATGGCCAAGAAAATAAATGTGCTAAAACCAATCACTTCATAACCGAAAGTTTGTCTATCTTTTAAATAAGACAGGGATAAACATACATTGCTTAAAAGACACTGAATTGTACATGATTCATTGTTTGAGAACTTTATGTAAATTTTGAAACTGCCTATGAGGAGCCTACCATTTAAAGCACTCACACTAATAAGATAAAATCATTGCCAGGTAGGAAGTGTGGTATTTAACAGGAGGATGTCACCTACTCAGAACTCCCCCAACTCCTCAATATAAAAACATCGGTGCTGATCTCTATTACTCTACCACAGATATCTTCTCTCATATACCCAGGATATGAAACACATACGTGGCTAGAATGGGAGTCAGGGCCATCCCAACCTCTAAATAATTCAAGAAAATTTGGAGTAGAGAAAACTTGTTGCTAGGTCTTTAATAAGTTGTATCTCCTCTTTGCATATAACTTCCCTCAAATATGAAAAGAAGTGGGTAGACCAGAAGGCCTCTAAATTTCTTTCCTATTCTTCCATCCTACATAGGAAGTGGAACGAAGCCACGTAGGAGTAACTTGAATCCAGTGTTGCCAGGCAGTTTGCTTAAGAAATCATTTGTCTTTACTATTTCTAAAAATGGTTGTGAATCAAATAAGGTAAAGTGTGGCTTACTTAGCATTCTATTAACTGGACATTTCTATTAGATAACATAGAGGGAAAAACCTCTTAGTTGCATATTTTGAACTCTACATAGAAGAAACAAGTCCTGAATAAATATACTAATATTGACAATACTGCAAGCAACTTGCAGGCTGTCACCAATAAATAAATAAATAAATAAATAAATAGATTTAACTTGATTTGTTATTCCTTTATTGGCATAAATGATACTGCAAAGTGCTAAAAGACATTCTAAGTCAAATAAATATTAAAATATATTTAGGGTGCTTGTAATGATAAACATTTCAAATTCTATTTTCTGTTTATACTCTGTGTATAAACAGAGTGTATGCAATGTTATAGGTACTAACCTAAATATTTGTATAATCTGCCCCTACAAGACAAATCTCTTTTTTTTTAATTTTGGGTTTCAAGATATAGAATCTAAAGCAGTAGATTACGAAGTCATGAGGTAGAACTCCAAGATCTGGAATTCTCATGTGTACGGTGATCCTGAAAGCCCAATAACACAGTAAGAACAGAGCCAGATTATTTTTTCTTTTTCAGAGACAGATTTTTATTCCTAGCTCTCTTAACTATTGTTCTACATTGGATTTGATGGGCAAGTAATATGGTTTCTCTAGGCATCAGCCTACCCATACAAAAAATGGAGGCAAACAATGATTGCTTCACAGGATGGTTAGAAGGATTAAATGAATATAAAAAATTATGTGAGTGAATAAACAAATTAAGTGTCATTGAAAATGTAAGGCTGCCTTATTTCTAAATGGACTTATTATATTTAAGCCCCAACTACTGAAGTCACATGTTTACAATTCCTTTCTTCTAAAGGCTAATTGAATCTGTTTTTCATCAAAAAATATAAAATGAATTTATGCATCAATATTCCATCCCATATTTGTAGAGAGGAAGCTTTCTGTTTAAAGCACTGTGAATATAAAGGTAAATTTAGTGAAAAGCAAGTGCTTATTTCTTTTTTCTTTTTCTTTTCTTTTTTTTTTTTTTTTTTTTGAAGAGAGAAAGAGAGTGAGCACATATGCTCAGTGGGGAAGAGCAGAGGGAAAGGAAGAAAGAGAATCTTAAGCAGACTCCACACCAGGCACAGAGCCTGACATGGGGGCTCAATCTCAGGACCCTAAAATCATGACCTGAGCTGAAATCAAGAGTCAGTGGCTTAACTAACTGAGCCACCCAGGAGCCCCTTGTCTGCAATTCTGAACACAGAGCCAGGTACTCAATAAATGTTTGTTGGTATGGAATTTGAGGGTGAGCCAGAGGCAAAGGAAATTGAAAACCCTTACAGCCCAATCAGCACATTTTATATCATGACGGACAAGTCAATCAAATCATCTTGCTATTTTTTCAAAATGAAAAAAAAATGATTGTTTATATCTAACTTCGTGCCACATTCCAGAGTATTACAATTTTCTAAGAGATATGTTATTACACTGACACCTTCACTGAAAACAATTCTCAGAAATTTATGTTTTTATGGTTAATTTGTTTTTCTACATACCAAAATAAAAACAAAGAAACTAACCAGAGGAAGTAAATTTTTAATATCTATGCACATACTTTACTATTTAGTTATAAATAGGAATCGAATTTTCTACCTCTAGGGCAGTACAGTTAACTGATAGCTGTTCTGCCTTCACTGTTTGATGTTGATTCTGATGATGCCTTTGGAAAATTCCTCACTGGGAAGGGCATTGTCTTCTCTGCTTATGGGTGAGTTTTGTCACCAAGTGCACAAAATATGAGTAACTGGTATTTCCCATTAAGAATGTACCATGGGTGGGGGCGCCTGGGTAGCTCAGTGGATTAAAGCCTCTGACTTCAGCTCAGGTCATGATCTCAAGGGTCCTGGGATCGAGCCCCGCATTGGGCTCTCTGCTCAGCAGGGGGCCTGCTTCCTCCTCTCCCTCTCTCCGCCTACTTGTGATCTCTATCTGTCAAATAAATACATAAAAATCTTAAAAAAAAAAAAAAAAAAAAAGAATGTACCATGGGTGCGCCTGGGTGGCTCAGTGGGTTAAAGCCTCTGCCTTCAGCTCAGGTCACGATCCCAGGGTCCCGGGATCGAGGCCCGCATCGGGCTTTCTGCTCAGCGGGGAGCCTGCTTCCCCCTCTCTCTCTGCCTGCCTCTCTGCCTACTTGTGATCTCTGTCTGTCAAATAAATAAATAAAAAATCTTAAAAAAAAAAAAAAAAGAATGTACCATGGGACTGCTTCTATCTGGGACTCCTAACCTCACTAAAAAGTAAAGCAACAAAGGCACTAGGGATAAGCATGTTAAATAATTCTATAAGGCCAACAAGATGAATGAGAAAGATAAAAGTGGTTTTGCATCAAAAGTCTATTTTTAATAGTTGTGTGTGTTTTCATTTATTTTTTCTCTTTGCCTCTTGACTACTAGACTTGAATTTGTTGCTTCATATGCATTAGAATTTCTATTCTACCTTGGCATGAAGAGTTGATATACTTTATTTTAAAATGTTTAGGCCAAACCAACACTGAACTGAAATCATATGCTTCAAGTCATTATACTTTTGTAATGAAGATGTATTCAAAATTTCAAGGCCTTTGAGGTTCATTTACATTAGCCTGACCATTCTCAGACAAAATGTGTATATGTATAGACTAGCTGTTCAATAAACGGCAACTACTATTATTCTGTCACGCCTTTTGTAAAACACTTATACATTACTTTACAGTAAGCCCTTCAAGTATTATTATCTTCCAATATTAGAAATGTTGACCACCGTGCCCAAGGTCAGAAAGTCAGTGAATGACAATTCTAGGATTATGACAATTCTAGGATTTGAATTCAGGTCAGGCCCCAAATTCCATGTTCTTACACTCTGGGTTTTTTTTTTTTTTTTTTAACCTTTATACTAAGGAGATTTATCATGTGGTATGATAGTGTGGACACTGAAATATCATCCTGCAACCTTAATATTTCCCTCATCTTTATTAAAGGTGAATGTTACCTCAGGAGGACTTTTACCAAATCTAAAGTATTAATCCCATATGCATGCCTACAGTTCCAGTTGGGAAGGAATTTCATCTTCACTAAGATATACATTCCTTATGTTCCATAGATTCAGATTTTGCGTAGTAGCTTTCACCTAAACTTGCTTTTTTCTAATTAATTAGCTGGTCATTCAACTACTATTCAATGAGAATATTAGATGGCAAACATTGTAGATATTCTGAGAAGAATAAGATAGGAACTGTATTCCAAAGAACTTGAAATTAGTTACATTGATTCACCTACAATAACAAATCCTAATACAGTGAGAAATGGAGAAGTGCATACCCAGAAGCAAACAGGGAGCCCTGAATTCATGAGCACGGAAACACCGAAGCTTCAGAGCTGTAAGAGTCATGGAGGGACACGTTGGGCTATTTGATAAAAAAAGAGAAGGGAATTCCTAAATGAAGAATTGGTGTGATCATAGCTCAGCGTCCTCGGTGTGCCTAGCGCATATTTGGAGAATGGCAAATGACTCAGTAGACTTGAAGCAGAACACTCACGGTCCATTGTGGGGCAAGGCAAGCTAGAGAGACAGATCAGGTCATGCGGGTCTTGACTGTGGCAGTCGGGTGTTTGCACTTGTTTCTAGGAGATATAGAGGTATTTGATGGTGGCAGCAAACATCTGATCTGTATTTTAGGAAAATGATATTCTTTGGAAGGGGATTAGGGAACTGAAAAACAGGAGGTTTTTGCTATCTTGTGAAAAGAACAGCAAGAAACCTAACAATGGCGGAAGGAATGAAAAGGAAAGGACAGAAGGGAAATGGTAGAAACAAAATTGTGTGGATGCGCTCTGATTATTTTGCCTCCAGAGGAGTGGCCATAGTTAGGGTGTGAAGTGAGCCAAATTTTTCCTTCTACATCTCCCTACTGTTTGCCTCTCACCCCAGCGCTTGCATGTTCTTTCACACCCTGCTCTCTCTAGTACCCATGAGGCAGCCCGGCCTAATGGGCTTTCAGACTGTCAGAGGGAGGTGCTCTGAAGACCTAGCACTATTTTTTTTTTTTTTTAGATTTTTTTTTTTAGATTATTTATTTATTTATTTATTTGACAGAGAGAGATCACGAATAGGCAGAGAGGCAGGCAGAGAGAGAGGACGAAGCAGGCTCCCTGCTGAGCAGAGAGCCCAACGCGGGGCTCCATCCCAGGACCCTGAGATCATGACCTGAGCTGAAGGGAGAGGCTTTAACCCACTGAGCCACCCAGGCGCCCTGACCTAGCACTATTTGATACCAGCTGGAATGGGTACCCTTCCTGAGGGAAGAGTTTGTAACGGTTGGACTGTATGAAAAGTTTTTTGGATAGGGTGGGATTTGATTGTTTTTTTTTAATCTGGGATTTTCTTCCCTCTTTCCCCTACTTCACAGGATTAGTTTACCCTTAGTTCAGCATATTCTCTCCTCAGGTCAGAGACAAAAAGGAACACAAGGGGCAAGAGTCTGGAACCCCTGGTCATATCCATGGGCTCTCCTCAGCTCTTGATGGAGAGAATTTGAAAACCATACGGGAAGGCTCTTTATCTCTAGAGTTTCTGTGCCACACAACTGCAGGAATCATTGTCCCCAGTGACGCAATGAAAGCAATGTAGACTGAGCAACCCAGGCTCATCCCGCTTTTTCTGTTCTTCTCCCTCACGTGTTCATCTTACTCTCCCTTTTCCATACCACAGACCCTAGTAAGACATGAAATCGCTTATAAGTCGAACAAAAATACTGGTTGTTTTTGATTAAGCGTTACGTATAGTACGATCTTCTTGAAAAGTCCTGACTCTGTTTACCTTCTAGATCTTTGTTTATTTGTTGGGATCAAAGCATTTGTTGTCCAGGACTAATTCTAACAATAATCTTAGTAATTAATGGTTCAGAAGAACCAGTCCCCACCAAAGAGAAAATGCATTGTGAAATCTTTTAAAAGAAGAAAGATTTAAGTTTAAGGAAAGCAAAGACTGGCCATTTTTAAGAGCGAATATGTGTTTCCACATTGCTTCAATTACCATAAACATATCTTTCCAGAACAGTTGGTTAATAACATGGGCTTCCCCACTAGGATTCAGCTTTACAATTGTAAGTAACAACCACAAGAGTGGGGTGGGTTGGGCACTAAACTAGAAGAGAATCCTTGATTTATTGTTAAACAAATGCAATATTCTTTTTTTTTTTTCCTTCTGTGTCCCTCTCTCCCATATTCCAAGACTAGGAAGATAAATAACAGCAGGTTTAATACTATTGACAGAAGCCTTTCTGCTATGTAAACCTGCTTTCTGTGCAAATGCATCATGGCCATAGGGGACAGTGAGAGCAAGATTGAAGATTCATTAATATATCCCCATAAGCAAAGAGCAAATGAATCTCATTCTTGTCTCTCAGAATATGTGGAATGACTCACTCAACCAGCTGTCTAGATCCCTTCTGGCTGGAAATATCAGAACTAGAATTGAATAATCTCGTATTAAAAGATGAAGAAAAATACAAATCTACTGTATGTGTTTGTATAGAGTGTCATTGTATCTAATTGCAGATGTACTATAAAATATTCACTTTATTTAGATTATTATATGATTAGGCACAAGCTCTTCGTGGAAATATTTTGTTTTCAGACTGAATTTTATGGTTATGAAAGTTACGGAAGACTTTGATAAGGGGTGACACTTCAATTGCTTTTTTATTTCTAAATGCAATATTCGTGAAAGACGGCGGCCGTAGAAATGGACTTATTGTTCCCCCAGCTCCTTGCACTTAGACTAAACCCACATATACTTTTGTGCTTTTTCTCTATTTTAGCGAGGAAAATCCTCCATATGAAAGGACATAAGAACTGCCATCTGGTCCTGGTGATTTTTCTACATCTTGTTTATCTATTAGGTGGAGAACATCTTGTACATTAGCCACTATTTGATCTAATAATTCTCATCTGTTTCTCTTGACTGTTTCCAAAGACATTTAGCAAATGAGACTCCCTCAAACATATATCTTAAAAAAAGAGAAACAAAGAATTCATTGAATGTGTTGGCTTACCATCTCCTCTCATAAAAACCAAGGATGGGATGCATATTCTTTTGCTCATTCTGTTCACGCTACGGCACCTCTTATCCTGTCAGCTGGGTTCCCAGCCCTACCCTCTTAGTCCTTCCATTTTTTCCTTGCCTTACTTGTAAGTTAAAAAGTAACATATTTTTGTGATGAAGAAATTGCATTCTATTAAATGTAAACAAAAAAGCTGAATAGATTTTTGACTGATGAAATGGAGACTATTCCTTTTTATTCTTTTTTCCTAAATTTCCTTTTATTCTTTATTCCTTTTATTCTTTTTTCTTTTTTTCTAAAACTAACACATACATTTTTAAGTTTTAATTTTAATACCTCTTATTTATTCTTTTTTTCATATTAGAAAGGATACTTTTTAGAAAAATTTTTTAAGACTTTTATTTTTCTTCAAGATTTTATTTATTTATTTGACAGACAGAGATCACAAGTAGGCAGAGAGGCAGGCAGAGAGAGAGGAGGAAGCAGGATCCCCGCAGAGCAGAGAGCCCGATTCGGGGCTTGATCCCAGGACCCCGGGACCACGACCTGAGCCAAAGGCAGAGGGCTAACCCACTGAGCCACCCAGGCGCCCCAAGAATACTTATTTTGAAATAGTTATTTGCTCGCTCAACAAATTGCATGCGATGACTATTATGTGCCAGGCTCTGTGCTATGCAATGAAATACAACGTTAAGAAAACAGAGAAAGTTTATCTGACATGCAGAAAAATATAATCTAAAGGAAAATTAGAAATAAATTAAAAAGCTCACACTTAATCATATAATTGCACCTATGGTATGTGTTGTGAGGGAGAAGTATCAAATGCTATGGGAAGAAAGTAGAGATAGAGGAGCAAGAATTCAATTAATGTAAACAAAGTGGCCTTTTTAGGAGTGAATGTGTACACTGAAGATACTTCTGCTATAAATACAGTTGGTGCAACACTTGATTAATAGCATGAACCTTTCCAATTAGGATTCAGCTTCAAATTAGGGATAACAGCTAAAAAGAAAAGGAAAATAAAAAAGACCCTGTTTTTTTGTTTGTTTTTGTCTTTTTGCTAAACCATATAAGATCTATAACAGGGTAGTCACACTAATCCAGAAGATCAGGGAGAGCTTCCCTGGAGAAGTGACTTCTGATTTTAGATCAAAAGACTGAGTGGGAGAGAATCCAGCCTTAGGGAGGACCAGTCTGAAGACCCTGAGGCAGAAAAAAGATCTTGCATTTGTGAAAAATGAAGGAAGGACAGTTAGTTGAAACAGTGAACAATGGTGCAAAGCGAATCTAGAAGAAGAGGTGGGAGCCAGGTCCTGCTGTGCTTTGCATCCCATGGCAGGGGTTTTGATGTTTATCTTGAGTGATTTGGTGCCCAGGAAAGGTTTTAAACTGGGCAGTTGTCATGCAAACAAGGATACTAAACGTGCTGGAACAGCATTTAACTCATAAAGACAGGTTCAGTAGCAGGTGCACTTTTACGCTAGAATGCAGAAGTGTAGCAAGTACAGATACCAACCTTAAGGAAGAATACTATCCTTGATCCACAGGGCTTTGAATGTCCATGATTAGGGAAGCACTGTGTGACCAAGGACAGTAAAAGGAAAGCAGCAGGAGGAGGCAGAAACTCGGTCCCAGCACTAACCTGCTTCAGTTTGTGGGTGTGGCTTTGATCAGGACACGAGGGTTCCCAGGTATTCTGATGTACCAAGTAAGAATTCTCCACCGTACTGTCCACATTTGGGGGAAGCACAGGCCTCTCCCTTGGCATCAGAGAATCCTAGAGTTCAAGACTTGTAGTTAGTCACCTTTGATTACTTTTTTTTTAAATTTTTTTAAAGATTTTATTTATTTATTTGACAGAGATCACAAGTAGGCAGAGAGGTAGGTGGGGTGGGTGGAGGGGAAGCAGGCTCCCCGCTGAGCAGAGAGCCTGATGCGGGGCTCAATCCCAGAACCCTGGGATCATGACCTGAGCCGAAGGCAGAGGCTTAACCCACTGAGCCACCCAGGCGTCCCTATTTTTTTTTTTTTTAAAGATTCTATTTATTTGTCAGAGAGAGAGAGAGAGAGAGAGAGCATGTGTGCGCACCAAGCAGAGGGAGTTGGAGGCAGAGGGAGAAGCAGTCTCCCTGCTAAGCAAGGAGCCTGATGGCGTACTCCTCAGAACGCTGGAATCATGACCCGCTCCAAGGGAGAACGCTTAACCAACTGAGCCACCTGGGCATCCCACCATTGACTGTCTTAAGCTCAGGGTCTTACCCAGTTCTCATGGATCTTTGCAGAAGGTCCAAGGACAAGTTAACCCTTGCCTTCCAGGAAATACTTGCTTAACGTTGTATTTTAAAATCATTACTCTGGGTTCAGTTTGAAATCAGATTGGAGATGGCAAGAATGAACAAGGAACACATGGCCATTGTAATGATCAGGCAGGAGACTGGAGCAATTTAAGTTTGTGGTAATGTGAATATAGAGGTAAATGGGACTTAGGAGATTGATTGAAAAGTAAAATTGTGCAAGCGTTGTGATGCACTGGTTGTTGGGGGTTAGGAAAAGAGAAGTGACAAGCTTGACTCCCAGATTTCTAGCTTGAACCGGACTTTCACTGAAGTAGAGAACCACTTTGTGTTCACAGTATCTTTTCGGTCTCTTAGAAGTGACTAAAGTAATTGCCTTCGGGGCTGACATTTATCTTCTAAGTTTCAGCCTTGAAGTGTGTCAGTGTAGAAAGCATCCTATAAATCCATTAGGTGACTCTGGTGTTATGCAAGTGTAGATTTAATGTAAGACCAGGTGTCACAGTGAGTAGTTTCACTGGAGATGCCATTTTTGTCCAAGCTACTGATCGCTTTTCTCTGCCCATCAGCAGGATGCCAGTGAATCTGAGAGCCACAGAAGCGTAGAAGCTGCTGTTTGCTTCATTCATCCCTGATCTCTCAACTCTTTCATCCTGCCACACCCCTCCAGCACTGCCCGCTTACCCCAAGCCTCAAAGTTTTACTGCCTACAGAGAATGAGTGGTCGTGTGCCGTATGTCCTCAACCATGCCTCTGGGGTACTGTCCTGTAGTTATAGTATGTGCCCCATGAACTGTGTGTGTTGGGTGTGTGTGTGTGTACAGAAATGTGGCAAATGCATATTAATATAATTTGCTTTCTAAGTGGAAAGATGACTCTTCTATAATGCAATTCTCAAAATTTTAATATATTGTTTCATTCTTTGATGATAATCCCATCTAAGGCTCTTTAAGCTTTAAGGACACTTGAATAGACAGTTTGAGATATTTATTTTCACTGTACACTGTTGAAAGACTTGATTGATTGTGGTAAGATGGGTTTTGAAATGGATATTTCAGGAACTCAGTGGTAGATGTCAAAGCACTTATGTACATGTGTATTGTGCAGGTGTCTCCTGAATTTAATAAGAATTAATGTTTTTAGTGGAAAATATTTAAATTGTCTTGTAACATTGAGTATAGGCTTAGAGGCTTATTCTTTTTTAAAAAGTGGTATATATAATTGTTTAAGCAGTGGTTGAATTAGTGATCTATTTAAAAATAGGATATGGCTTAGTTGTTATCTTTATGAAAAAAAAGAGGTCATCAATTCAAAGCTCAAATTCATCTTTAAATGATTACGTGTTCCTACATTAAAAAATGAGCTAAACAGACTGTAGCCAAAAAAAAAAAATCCTTAAATATTGTATCTCCCTCTATTTCTAGTTTCTTTCCCTTGTGCAGCATAAATTAGTGCCAGAATGAGTTGCCAGTCAAACATCATCTTCTACTCTTCTTAAGTAATGCATAAAAAGACAGGGAAGATCAGGAAGAAAGAACGTTTATTCTTAAATGGTGTGTGGCCACTTACTTGGTTCAGGTGAACAGGTCTTAATTAGCAGAAATCCTTAGTACTATCAATAAAAATGCTCTTGCCTCTCCCCAGTCCAGCAGGCGGCGTGTGAAGTTCAAAGGAAAGACAGTTTTAACAACCTCAACCCTTCAATTTTGAAAGAAGATTCAGAGAGAACTCTAAGTTGTCTGATGAAACCCAGCCTTTAGGAAGCGAGAACAGGCAGTAAGAAAGGGCAAGGTGTCTTCTGCATATAAGATTTTCTTTTTTTTTTCTCTTCTATGATTGCTCCAAAAGAGAATTAATTTTATTCTTGATATTGGGGATTGTGTAAGTATGTCTTGATAGTTAAGACGGCGTGTATAACGCATGCTAGTGATTTGCTGTACAGAAGGTAACTCTATGCCTCTGCATCCCAGATATGTGGAACCGGCCTCCCTGTTTGGGGCTCTCAAATAGCTCACTACACAAGCCTTAGACTCTGGTCCCTGGGGTTAGAAAAAAGTATCTGGAGATGTGTCAGTGCTCTTTAATCCATATAACGGTAGCAGAAGAGTTGAATAGCATTATCTACATTCTATGAAAAGAAACAAACTAGCAATTTTCTTAATATCATTGAACGTGAAGGAACATTTTAGACTGTGAATGGTGAATCTTCTTGAAATTCACAAACTACTTTGATGTATCAAAGATTTTAGCTTTCAGGCAGCTCAAATCTTATTCTGTATATGCATCTTATTACATGGGGTGTATTTGTCAAGATAATGTAGATGCCATCCTTCTTCTAATTAAACCAGCACTGAAATAGGAAACTCTGACCTGCATTATGAAGTTGTAGGGTCTTTTTAGAGGCTTTGAAAGGGTAATATTTGCCTTTACTTAATTCATATAGATTTTGTGATCAAGGTCAGATTAAGACCTCTGAGGACTGTATATATTGAAAGCATTATGGTACTCCCTTCCCCATCCCAACTCTAAATAGTAGCAGTAGTCAAACTTTGATAAGTACGTTAAGAAGTATGAAAAACATCTTTCCCTCTGATATCTGCATTGACACTTTTATACTGAAATTCCAGATAGTCTTAACATGATTGTTATTAATAATCAGCATCAATATTATTTGCTATCTTCTGCTTTGCTGCTCTTCTAAATAGATATTTTTGAGTTACTCCAGCAGAAGATTTGCCCATTACACTTAATGTTTTATTTTGTATCTTTTCCTATCAATTAAGAAAGGAAATCTCTGCAAGTGTGGGATAGAGCCAGCTGCACAGCTGTGGCATCAACAAATCTCCCTTAATCTGCTTCCTTTATTCCCACCCTTATTATTGCTTCAAAGCTAAACCTTAATATTATCTTTTTGCACATTTCTTCCCATAAGTCATTTCCATCCTAATTTACTTTTTATTCCATCTTGATTTTTAACTTTTTGTCATATCAGCGTTAATACATCTAGTTGTTTTATAAATGGTCAAAATTGTGAGTGTAGTGTCAATCAATAAACTCACAACAGTTTATGCAAAGTTAATTATTTGACCAGAAATAAATGGTAAGTTGAAAAAAATCAGTGCCATGGGAGCTTATCCCAAGCGATGCTTTGCAGTCTTTTGAACATGAAGTCATCCTAATTTCTATTCCTGGGATAAGAATTTGGGATGATCTAAGAGACTTCTACATCATTCCAGGACTAAAAATAGAATAAAAAAAAATACTTAAAAAAAAAAATCTATTCTTCATTCCTCTCCAGGACTTGGTATTTGATCACTTCTCTAGATCTAGTGTGTATGATATGGTGCAAATGGTATAGTAGAGGTCTGCTCTAAGATTTAAGAAAATGAAACAAGAATAGGGGTGAAAGTCTGTGTCTTTGGCCACATCGGTCTAATACTCTTCTCCCCACTATTGCCCAGTGCCCTCTCCTGCTTTCCCTGTCTTCTCTCCTGGCTGCCCTATCCTCCTCTTCTTTTTCTTCCTCCTTTCTTTCCTCCTCCTCATCTTCCTTCTCCTGCTTCTTCTCTTCCCACCACCCTCCACCTTCTCACATATACTTACTCTTCTTTCTCTTCCATCCCATTCCCTCTGCTCTCACCACTCACCTGGGTTTGCAGCTCCTCTGACAGCTCTGGCCCAAGTATGGATATCATTCCCTTTTCTTGATTCCACTTGACACAAGATAGTTTGTCATTTTCTAGTGCATTTCACTAAACACAAAGGAAACACAGGAGCAAGGAATAGTGAGACTTCAAAAATGTTCTGCTTAAAAAGTGTGGGCTTTGGTTCCTTGTGATAGAAAACTTACTCATGGGTCCTATTTTATTTTAAACATTATTTTGGATGCTACAAGATGCCCAAACTTGATTCCCAAGGGGATGATACAGGTCAGCAAGCAGATTGTCTGAATTATTTTCTTCTGAACTACCCATCTCCACATAAAGGACTTCCTATTCACCCAGAGTTCTCTTTTATACATTTGGTATCTTTATAGTTTTGTTCTCCAGATATTACCTGGAGTAGTTCTGTTCATTTAAAGACAGATAATTGTCTAGAAACCTCTTTCCCATGGACAGTCCAATGCCTTCCCCAAATATTCATAAATTCCTGAGAGCAGCCACATCTCACTCCAACCTTATGCCTCTACTGAATTATTTCAATGTGTGGTCATCCTACTCTCCAGTATCGCTTCTTTTTGTCCTACATGTGGAGCTCAGAAATAGAATTTACTCTTAATTCACCCCAAATTTAAAAGCATACATGAGAAAAAACAGACAAACAAGCAAACAAACAAATAAAACCTCACACAAGATATCTGTATGCTACCTTCTGGAAACAGTGGGATTTACCTCTTAATGTGCAAAAAACTTTAAATAGAATATTAGACATCTTTGTTCCTAAGCATTTCTTTAATTATTTATGCAAATATGAGATCTAGTCTCCCAATTTGTATGTCAAGTTTCTACTTTTATCTCTTTTTGCTTCTTTCCCCTTCTATTTTGTTCTCTGTTCACACTCTTTCAAGTAGAAAACAAAATTAATACCATTGTTATTACAGAAAGTGTTCTATTTTTCTAGCTCCTGCCTCCAAACACTCTTCTGGGATGTTCTTGCATACTGTTGTTTTGCTGAAGTGTTGAAATTACCTCTTAGAAAGACCTTCCATAACCTATTTCAGATTCTGTTGTTTTCTTTTGTGGTTTCTATCCACTCCCCCACACCCAGAATAGTAAAGATTATTTAAGATCTTTCTAGTGAGATGTGTTCCTTAAACTCCTAGCATTTAATTTTATCCTTATAGATCTAATATTTTAACATATCTTAATAGAATATAATAGCAGTTAATTAATAATTATACATGCACAGTAATTGAGGGCTAACTTGATTTAACTCCCATTAGTAAGGTCATATACTGATCCAGCTTTTGGCATTCGTGAGGAAAATGTTCCTCATTGAGCTTCTTCCCCAGTTTTTAGTTCTCATAAAATGAAGCTCCAGCCAGACTATGTGGGCTCTCTTTTTTGAATATTTAAAATAAAATTAATGACCCAAATCACTTCTCTCTCAAAAGAGAACAGGGGATTTATCGAATGTTAACAAAATGATAAACAACTAATTTAGCAATCCTGTAGTGATGTTCCCAGATATTCTAGTCTGTACTGTAGTGTGGCGTGTAGCAAGATTTACTCTGCCACCAGCCCTGAGGAACGGCCCCAGAGTTCTCTCCAGTTCTCTGGAAAGGTTCTTCCAGGGTCTGGTAAGTCACCATCCCTCATCCCAGTGAGAAAACCTGAATTTTCTTTAAGTGGTTCAGTTTTTATTATTGTTTGAGGAACAGACCGTGACAACATTTATTGGTTCCAAGTGCTGCCTTGGACAACAACACAGATTGGGAACATCAGACGGAAGTGGATGGGGGCAGATCTCTGGAGCAAATGGAATTCCTGATTGGCTGAGTCAGTCAAAGGAAAATGATAAGAGCAAAATCATTAAGGACATTTCTAAAAGGAAGCATCCCAGGTTAGGCTTTTGCAAGGGAAATCTTTCTTTATATTTTTGGTGCAAAGACCTGAAATAAATTTCCTTGTATACGAAGAGGTTCTTCTATTACCAGTATCAACAGTAAATTCAAGTATAGCAAGCCACATGTAGAGAAGAAAGAAGCTTCTTCCAGAACGGATGAATACAAAATACATTCAGATACACATGTCATCATTTATTTCCCTTAGCAGATATCCCATTGGAAAAAATTTTCTAGGAAATCTAAGAAATCATAATAATCTGTAAGTAACAACCTTATAGAATAGTATCCCTGTAAGGATGCTCTGACTGTCCTCATTTTGCAAATGAGGAAACACATTTAAAAAGTACCCATTTGGTGGTTTTTTTTTTTTTGGTTCAGATTCACCTTTCTGTTTGGTAATATGGATACTGAGAAAAGACAGGAGTAGAAAATAAAGAAATAAGGAATGTGAGAAGGAAGATAAGTGCTCAAGATCAAGACCCTCGGCTGGAACTGAGTAGGAAAAAACTACACACAACAAACTTAGTTTCTGCTTCATTCTCTCCCTCTCTGTGGTCCACACCTCTCTGCTAATGGAGAAACCCACAGTTCCAGAACTAATAGTCTTGCTCTCCTCCCATGAATCCTAATTGACTCCATGAGGGCTCCCACTGCTGTCCTATCTCCAGTGTGGCATTACCATCTGCCCCCTGGGGGACTCGAGGCAATTCTCACTTTCTGCCTTCGGTGCTGGTCGTGCATAGAGAGGACAGGGAAGACACTGAGCAGGAGAACAGAGGTAATGATGGAAGAAAATGAGGAATCTGAGCGAGAATCATTTGTGGAGAAATCTGTGCCCTGGAAAGAGAGGTAATATGGGAGAAATTAAGGTAGTCGGGGCATTAGGTTTGGTAGGCAGTGAGGGCCTAGGGTTCTGTGGAAATATTATGGAAACTTCATTTCTATGGTATTGGTTTAGCAGCTTTCTGTGTGCATTTCCCAGAAGTATGCTTACTGTGTCCCTGACAAGGCAAGCTGATGTCAGTGACAATCTCAACATTACCGCTAAGGTATGAATAAAGCCTGGATCAAGGATTACATTGAGGGCTTGCTAATGAAAGACGAGGAGCAAGGGACAAGTGCATGCTCCCTGCTGAGAGTGGGTCACCATTCTTGATTTAAGCAGAGAAAGCTAATGAAGAAGGACTTCAGAGTCAACTCCCAGGTGAAATGGAGACATCACTCACATCAACAGCAATAGGGGATTTGCTGTTATGAAGTGACTACTCTACCCGGATAGGTTGTGGGGGATGGGCTGCGCAGGGCAGGAAGGACCGGAACAGAGGACTCCTTTGAGACACTTTGAGGCCTCCCTTGTCTAGGATTCTCTATCTACTCCCCTTATCTATTTCTCCTTTCTTCCTTCTCTAGAGTCATTTATTTCAATAACAGTCTTCTACATTATATCTTTCCATTGCTTTCCCTTTTGCTGCCAACCATTTATTGTTCACCCATGACTCTAAGCCAATCTCACATTTCTAGGTTTGGATTTATCAGGGCTATGATCTGAGTGTTTATGTCACCTCAAAATTCCCATTTGAAATCCTAATGCCCGAAATGTTTATGCCAACACATGGGCCTTTGGGAGGTACTTCAGTCATGAGGGTGGAGTCTTCATGAATTAGATTAGTGCTCTTATAAAAGAGACCCCACAGAGCTCCCTAGGCCCTTCCACCATGTGAGGATACAGTGAGGTCTGTGGCCTTCACTGTACTGGCACCCTGATCTCAGACTTCCAGTCCCCAGAGCTGTGGGAAGTACATTTCTTTTGTTTACTAGCCATCCGGTATATATTTGGGTAGAGCAGCCTGAATGACCTAAAAATATCAGTGTAGCTCTCACAGCATCCTTTGTAGGACTTGTTTTCAGGCCACTGAAAACAGACCCTACAGCATCACAGAGACTGGTTTTCCCAGTCAGATCTGTAAGACATGACTCTTTTTCTGCTAACAGAGTTTGCCAACAGACTTGGCATGAAAGAGTTAAGGATTGGGTCAACTTTAGCTCATCAATATAAGCTCTTTCACAATTTGCTGGAAAACCAACTGCAGAGACTTGAGTTGATAATGCATTAGGAGAGAGAGAAGAGGAAAGGAAAGTAGGAAAGAGACCAGGGGCAGACAGAATGGCCGTGCCAGAGACAGGAAAAGCAAGAGTGAGGCAAATCAAGGGAACACGTTTAGAGTAATCTGAATGATCAGTGTGCCTCTTCTCAGCTTCTCAATGACAGTGAAATTCAGAACAATACAGAAAGGTAAATGTGACTTTCACAAAGAAGACTGCTTTCCATACCCATCCTTTACCCTTCTCCCTCTGCCCAGCTCTCTCTTATGAGGATGAATCACATAGCCTACAGGGAAACCCTGAGGTCGCTTCACTCCCACTGTCATTAGCAGGACACCACAATCGAAGCAGTTGGGAAGAAGTATTATTCCGATGAATAACATTAACTTCTGTATCACGAACCTCACAAGCATGGGGTGGGAGGAGGTGTGGAGAGGGTCCAGCACAATTGAGACTTTTATTGGATCGGCAGGCTTTTAGCCAGGCCCTGCTGCTTTGAAAGCAAACAGCATCTCCCTACTTGCAGAGGTAATAGAGCTGTTAGGGCACTATTCAGGACAAAGAAAAGACCAGAACTCATCATACCCACAACAATGGGCTACCTCTTAACCTAGTTACAAGATAAGATAGAGCCCCCTCCCCAGCTGCCCTGATTTCTAATACTGTTTCCCTGTGATGGACCAGTGGGTCAATGATGTTAGACAGCATAAATCTCCAGGAAAGCAGACAAAGAAGCAGCAGACATAAGGGAAAGCAATGGAACTGCAACAGAATAGAAAGTAGAATGGACAAGAGTAACTTTGAGAACATAAGGAAGAGGAAATGCCAAAAGAAAGAAAAAAGAGGGGTGCCTGGGTGGCTCAGTGGGTTAAGCCCACTCAGTGGGTTAAGCTCAGGTCATGATCTCAGGGTCCTGGGATCGAGCCCCGCATCGGGCTCTGCTCAGCGGGGAGCCTGCTCCCCTGCCCCCCTCTGCCTGCCTCTGCCTACTTGGGATCTTTCTCTCTCTGTCAAGTAAATAAATAAAATCTTAAAAAAAAAAAAAAAAGAAAGAAAAAGGACCCAATAGACAACATTTTTATGTGAGAGGAATAAGAACAGAAAGGGGGATTTATAGGAGAAGAGAGGGAAATCAGGTTGGTCTGAGATCATTTCTGTTGAGGACAATGGCCCTGCTTCAGCCTCACTGTTGAGTGGGTGAGGGTCGCGCTTTCCACCTTTGCTCTTTGTAACATCGACAGACAATGGAATCATCTCTTTCTCAGCAAAGCTGACTGTCCCATGTGGGAATACTTCATAGACCTGGGCTCAGTGTCTCTCTTTGGAAAGGGTCCAGGGGAGAAAGGATACTGCCTTTTAATGAACAGTGATTTAAAAGTATTGGAAGCAATAATGGCATCCTTTCTTGGGGTTGGGTAGGAAGGGAATTAACAAGGTTACAGAGATTCTTTTATAACTCTGGATGCATTTCTTTACTCTTTGCACTACCTTCTAGGAGCCCTTAGTGAAGAGCAAAATTTAAGAACAGAGAGGTGTATAAGGTCCGCCACAGGTGGAGATGGGTATGCTTGGCCTCTTTGGCCTTCAGGACTGTGCGGGATTGTAGACCTGTCCCTGCTGGTCATTAGAAGAACCTAGGGCTGTCCAGGCTTCTCCTGCCGCACACATAATCTGCAGTGTGGCCACCCTGTTGAGTTGTTGTCCACTGTTGTCCTGTCTTTGGGGCTACACATAAAGAAAGAGAAAGGGCAGAGGCCAGGAGGAGAATAGGAAACAAAAAGGAAGAAGCACTGAAGGCAAACGTCTCTAAATATAGTTCCACACTGGCCACCAACCACAACTCTGCCATGCCTGTCTTTGCCCTGGGTGCAATCCGCAAACTGCCTTTCTCCGTCTTGTGTTGCACCCTTTCCTTTGTCTCCAGTTTC
Organism: Martes martes; assembly: GCF_963455335.1. Classification (NCBI taxonomy): domain Eukaryota; kingdom Metazoa; phylum Chordata; class Mammalia; order Carnivora; family Mustelidae; genus Martes; species Martes martes. The sequence goes on along the minus strand of NC_137888.1, from coordinate 62,910,813 downwards.
TTCTATGTTCCTCATTTTCCCCCTTTATTTCTCTATTGTTCTATTCCTGTGGAACTTCAGGGTTTATTCAACACACTCTACAACACACTGTGAAGGATACAAAGAAATGTCTGGCGGGGCCTCCAACTTCTAGGCTCTCATCGGCGGGCTGGTGAAACAAAACTAATGAACATGACCCATTTAACAAACAATAGTCTCATGCTAAGATGGGTGAGGGAAATATGAAGCAAAAAAGTGCAACTGTATTGTTCTTTATGCTTCTGGCTGCGAATGCAACTGCCCGTGTTCCCAAACTGCTAAGCAGCTCTGGGCCAAGGTTTAAATCCCTTTCCCTCAGCCTGTGAAGGACCCCTCAGAGCTTAATGTATCAGCAGAAAAGAGAAAGCTTGGCACATATCCTCTCAAACATCATCAGGCCCGGGCAGACCTTTGGAAACTCACTTTGAGCCTCTAGGTTTGACTAATGGATGATCTTATAGAATGAGAAAGGAAAGTCTTTCCCTTTCTTATCTAGTCACCCCTCTCTTTTCTATAAATTAAGAGACGAGAGAGAAGAGAGGAGGGGTACCTCGCAGTGAGCACAGGAAGCGGAAGTGTTATCACGCACGCACACTCACATTCACTCTTGGACGCCCCTTTTTACCCTACCTCTCTGTTTAGCAGGTGGATTAACAAGGCTATTTGTTCTGACACCCTACACACAGTGTTGTGCTGCCTTCAGAGTTACTGACCAAAGCAAAGACAGGAAATCCAGATTTCCTGCAAGAGGCAAAGAAATCAGTTCTATAGTTAAGCCAGAGGAGAAATGAGATCAAGCGGATTCCCATCTTCTTCTTTGGCCATGGTTCTCAAGTATGCCAGAGGGGAGCAAGAGATGCATTTTGGGTCCCTAATGTCTACACTATCCTGGCCTGACTTTTGCTGCATCCCTTCCCAAACTTACCTTGAACCTTGAATAAGAATATTTAATCTGAATAGATGAAAAAGGCAGGAGACAGAACAGATTTTACAGGTGACTACATGCTGGGATGGTAGGGTGCTATTTTCTAGCCTCTTTCTAAATCCCTGTGGTAGTCTTAAGGATCCCCTAAGACTGCTACTATTTTTAATGATAAAAATATCATTAATGACTTTGAGCAAGCAGGCTCAAATATTGGGCATTAAGTACAATCTAGAGGTTAAAAAGCATAAAACCTAAATATTCTGTCATCCCAACTTGATGAACTCCGATGGTTATTTTTTGGTACAACATCATGAGCATTTCACTTGACTGAATATTCATCAGCTGGTGACCTAATTTTGTCATGCTGGGTATTATACATGTATACTGCAGAATTAGAAGTAGGTTGGAATGGCTCAAAAAAATTCCGTTTTCCCTAATCCTAAAACAGAATTCAACATCATTTTTTTGAAGTTGAAAACACTTGAGCAACTATCTGTCCCCCACTTGATTATGCATATATCCTTACACAATTCTTAAATTTGACCCTTCCAAAGAGGGGGACCTCATAAACCCTCTTAAATCAGAACCAGTGTTTTCTTTCTAATACATTTTAAACCAAGACTATCCCTGGGAGGTTTGCTTTCCTTAAACCTATGGCACTTTTCCAAATCCAGCAAAGGGCTTTGATAAGGAGCCTGGAAGTTTGTTCTCAGGAACTGTGCTTATCTATGCATTTTGCAGTTCACCTACCAAATCCAGTAGAGCAATCCTAGCCTAGGAAACTAAGCATCTGCACTGCTCCCGTAAGAAGGGGCCTCACTCTGTTCTCTAGAAGGTCCACAGGTCAAGTAGCTAAGAGAGAGCAGAATCAACATAATTGGACCCAAAAGGATGTGAGAAAACAAATGCTTTGCCTTCCCAAGAGTAGGACCGGGAAAAGAGGAAAGAGCGGTTAAGAGAACTCTAGCAAAAATATGTCAGGAAAAATCACTCTTTTCCCCTTGTCCAAAATATCCACCTTTATCAAAGCCCAGGAGGGAGATTTCACCTCTAGATAATATAGTTATCCTCCAAGCTAATCTCCCTGCCTCTTATCCAAATGACAGATTGATTTTAAGATGTTAGATAGGACCACATGAAATTACCATTTGGGTAGGTCAAAAACTGTCAAATACCGGCAATTTCATGTGGCTCAGTTGGACGCTTCGCTTATTTCAGTAGTCTGCCCTAAACAAAATTGTAATGTCTCACTAATATCTTCTGGATTAAAACCAAAAGTCTGAAATGTGGAACCTCGTGACTGCCCCTTACTTAGTAGATGTTATGCCTCCCTTAGCTGGTCAAGACTTCTCCACATCACCTTTGATATGCTGCAAATTCTGCCTCTGAAATGTTCATTTTTTTTTTCTCCTCTTGTAATTCTCCATCCCTTCTACGTACTCTACAATTTGTAAGCTTCCATCAAGTACTTGTCATTAAGCAAGAAGATTCACTGAAAAAAATACAGCCTTCCTTTCCTTAGACTATCCCTTGGAAGATAGGCATATACTTGGCTCAGCCATACCGTATGCATAGATTTATGCTATTTTAGTAAACATTAATATTTCAATTGTGAGTGCCTTTTGCATGCCTGACTAAACCTTAAGCAACTAGGATAAATATCTGAGTTATTTATTTATTTATTTATTTATTTGCCCCATCTACCCCAAGTACCTTAAATAGTTCTGGGACACCAGAAGCAGACCACACTAGTTAAATTGACCTGTCTCCCACCGTTTATTTCTGTGTGGTAACCACAAAATGCCAATCTAGACACCGTGAGCAGCCTTTAAATAGCAACTTCCCTCCCAACTCTCTGGGATGGCAATTTGTGAATACATATTGCTCCAGTAACTACTGGTTATGGGTCATAAAAGAAAGAAAAATAACATAACAGCAATCAGCCAGACTCTCCTTCCCAAACCTGCCTCTAGTGCTGATTGTTCCAAATCATTACTTACCAGATCTGTCTGTTAGTAAAGTGGCTGGCTAAAGACACACGCCAGGCACACAGGAAATTACTACTATTGGAGATGATGATGCGTCATCATCATCATAATGGCCAAAAGTCATTGAATGCCTTACTGTATGCCAGGTGCCCTTGTAAGCCCTTCAAAGGTCTTATCCCAGTGAATCCCCACCAACCCCTGAGAGGTCTGTGCACTCTTACAGTTGAAGAAATTAAGGCAGAGGTGGCTAAGCAACTTGTCCAAGCTCATTCACTAAGAAGTGGTAGAAGCTAAACTGTGTACCAGAGCTGCCTCCTTGTAGAGTATGGTCTTTTGGAGGTTGGAGGGTCTTTATATATGAGTCCCCCTCCAACCTAAATGACCTCCCTAAGATCACAGAGCTACTCCCTGGCCAAGACAGGACCGAAATGCAGCTGCTTCATTTCTGGTGGACTTTTAAATGAGTGCTGTTCTAAGCCCCACTGTGTTTCATGGCTAGGGTAAGAGTGAAGTTCAGGAGGAAGTGGAGTTCTATTTTAGACTCTTAGATAAAGCTTTCGTCAATTTAAAAACTTTACTACTGAGGCATTTTTTTAAAAATCTTTTAAATTGTTTATTCGTATTAAGAGTGAAATAGTGCAAGAATACAAAGAAAACAAGCATTTGGGTCCTTGTGTTTCTACTATTCACATTAGTTTAGTAAAAGGAGAATAAGTACCATTAAAGGGAATGGAAGAAATGAGTATAAATATACCCAGGGTAACTCAATCCTCTAATTCACTAAAGGACAAACTGAAATTATTGGCCCAATTCACATTTATATGAGAGTCTACAGAAATTACATTCCCTTTAACTGCTCTAGACCTGTGTGAAAAGGGAAGTAGACAACATTTCTATTAAAAGACAGTAATCTTTTATTGAAACCTTTTTTTTCCTGTCTAAAACTATGCACGGAGATTAATCTTTTATTCATAAATTAGGATAAGTCTAGCATCACTATTCCAAACTCATAGCATTTACAAAAATGAACCTTTTCTTTGCTTCAGAGCCATTGCTTTGTTTAGATAATAGGAGAAATCTTGCTTTAAACTAGGAAAAATAGAAAAGTGGGAAACATGAGGCTTTATTCTATACCGCCCACCCTTTTCCTTTGGAGCCGTTGTAGGTTATAACTATGCATGGTTCAAATGTAATTTTTCCACTGGGTGTGGGTTTCTAGGAGCCTTCCAGGGAGTGATGAAACTGCCCCAAATTGGAATTTCTTCAAGTGTTATGGCAATTCAGCCTTCAAATGATTTTTGTTTCTGAAGAGCTGGAAACAGTAGAATCACTTTTAAGACAGATGCTGGTGAGCAGACAACAAAGTTGAGTAGTCCCATTATGAGGTTTAGGGAGATTTTACTAGTCAAAAAAAGAGAAAAGAGAAGAAAAGGAAAAAAAAAAGAGTACAAAAATCATTAAAAGAGCTGACGATCATCGTAGTGCTGGCTTTGATTGCTGTTTTGGGTCCAGATTGCTTGTGAATTACTCTAATTTGGACTCTTTTCTGTTTCTGGGCCTCAGAAATTGAACTGACCCTGCTGACTTTCCCTTTGAGAGAAGGGTTGAAGCTCCTATAAAGAAAACCACTCTTCTCCTGTGTGTCTCCTTTCTTCTCACGTCTACGACAATGCAGCTTCATTTCTGACGCCAGATGCTTAGCTTTTCCACACATCAGACAATTCTGTGACACCAGCTGGATGTCCTACAATTTAACTCAATTCTGACACTATCTACCAGAGTTAGGCATCAGATCACACAGGTTAAGGGTTCGCTCCCACAAGTCCCTCAATCTCCCTCAACCTCCCACAAGTCCCTCAGACTCCAATCGACAAGTCAGGCTGTCACCTGTGTTTCTGACCCAGCTCCCTATGGATCTGAGGTTCCTATGGACCCCTCCTCAGTTTGATTAATTGGTGAGGCACCTCCCAGGACTCAGGAAAACTGTTTACTCACTAGATTACTGGAGTATAATAAAAGGGTATAACTCAGGAATAGCCAAATAGAAGAGATCTATGGAGTGATGTATGTGGAAAGGGGTGTGTATCTTTCATGCCCTCTCCCTGAATTCCCATGGGTTTATCAACCCAGAAACTCCCTGATACCTGACCTTTTGGGTTTTTCTGGAAACTTCCTTATATAAGTATGATTGATGAATTTGTTGGTCATTGGTGATTGAACCCAATCTCCGGGGGCCCTCTTCCTTCCCAGAGTGGGGGTAGAAAGTCCTCACCCTCTCTCTAATCACCTGGTTGTTTCCTTGGCAACCAGCACACATCCTTAGGGGTTTTCCAAAAGTTATATTAACATAAGCTCAGGGGTGGCTGAAAGAGCCTTGTTATGAATGATAAGACACCTTTGTCTCTCTTATCGCTTAGGAAATTCCCAGGCTTTTAGGAACTCCGTGCCAGAAACAGGGACTAAGTCCCAATATATATTTTATACTTTAAATCACAGCTCCCATGCCATCTCTGTCCGCCTCGTTCTGTCCCACAGTCCTCTGCTCAGTGCTCCTGGTGTCAGAACATGCATCACTGGTCTGTTTCATTGTCTGTCTCGCTCTCTATCACTTTTTCCTCATTTAATGTTCTCTTCCATTCTCTACTTGCCAACCTGAGTTCAAAGGCCCCTAGTGAAAAACCACAAGAATGCAAACACAGAATTTCCAAGTGTTTCAGGGAGTCAACATGGTTTCCTGAGCTGTATGTTCTGTTCCTCGCTTGTACAATAGAGCCTATGGAAAGCCGGTCAATACACTTCATTTTCTTTGTCTATAAAGTGGGGTCACAGTGCTGGCCTTTGTCTTAAAAGATCACTGTGATATGTGGTATGTTCCACCCTAGAGAACAAAGCTCATGCTGGCGAAGAGCTGCATTATTACTTACACTTGGTGCCTGAGCTGAGCTGGTGGGCAGTGGGCTGATGGAAGAGCACAAGGTAATGAGGCCGTGGCTGGCTGTGATGACCAGAGCCCTAATGAGATTTCCTGCAATGAACACACATCCAGCATTTTGTTTTATTTCACTTTAATTGAAAGCTTAGGAAACGCTTCATGCTTCATAAACGTTCTGTTATTTTCAGATCAATCTACTATACTGGAAAACTTAATAAACAAATAGATAATGGCCCCGCTGAGTTGTTCAGCATTTCTTACGCGCATCTCACCAGCTTCACGCTTTGCCTGCAGAATCTCGTCTCCTGTTTTTTGTTGTTGTTGATGATTTTTTTCCGACATTAATAATTTTAGAAGTAATGGTCTGCTGCTGAAAGGCAAAGGCTACAACTCCCTTCTGCACTACTTTCTATTTGGCTGGTTTTTGAGTCATATGTCATGTCCCCTGATTCACACCTTTTTCCCCCCAAAAAACAAATAGCCGGGACAGGACTGTTTTCTACATTCATTTATGGGTTTTCTTTTTTTCCTGTTTGTTTTTGTTTTTAATGAAAGCAATGCACATATTCCTGGAAATCTCTGCCTCCAGGAATGCGTGTGATATGTCTTTCTGGTTAGTTATAGTCAACCGGGCCAGTGTGGGTAGCATGGGAACTGTGACTAACAGAAGGCCAACTGCTAGGTATGTCAGGGTCTTGCTGTGGTGTCTGCCCTACCTTGCTTCCTCTATGTTTCCTACCTTGAAAGTTTGAAAATAAAAGGAAATGGATCAAATGCACAAAAATGGCTTGCCAGTGATAAGGCTGACTGTATGGTAGAAGATCCCAAATAATTATGCTTTCATTCCAATCAGAGAGAATTAGTGATGAACTCTAGCTGTTTTTTCAGTCTCAAATCCCCAGGAAGGAAAATTCCTAGGGTGGGAGAGGACATAATGATTCCTTGGGTGTAAGAACTAATTTTTTTTTAATTTAGTATTTATTAAAAGTAAAGAACTCAGAACAGCATCTGGTAGTGAATACTTGGAAATACAGTAATGATGATGAAGGTGCATATCCCTAGCATCCAGTCCGGAAGTGGCATATAGCAACTACTTGTTAAAATACTGTTCCATTGTTGCAAATGAGTAAGTAGTGTTTTTCTCTGTCAGTCTCATAAAAGTCATAAGCAGTTTCCAGTGTTGCACCCAATCCTCTAGGTAAACCTTCTTGAGCCCCATGCTTCAGAGCTTCACCAATGTAATGCTGGCCCATTAGAGCCACGGTCAAGACAATGAAAGATGCTAAGGACTCAGGACAAGGAGATCTTTTCCTCAGTGGTGTACTTTAAATCCAATGGCCCTGACTCTTACGGGTGATAAACCAAAACCAGACACAGTCCTCAGCTCCTTGTCTGAAGTCCTAAGGCCATGCTTAAATGGATAGAATTTGGGGCACCTGGGTGGTTCAGTGGGTTAAGCCTCTGCCTTCAGCTCAGGTCACGATCTCAGGGTCCTGGGATCGAGCCCCACATCAGGCTCTCTGCTCAGCGGGGAACCTGCTTCCCCCTCTCTCTCTGTCTGCCTCTCTGCCTACTTGTGATCTCTTTCTCTCTGTCAAATAAATAAATAAAATCTTTAAAAAAATAAATAAATGCCTAGAATCTGATATTTTCAACATGACATGAGCAAGAAAAATTTCAAGGGCAGAAAAAGAAGAAAGAAATGGGAAAAACAGAGACAAATAGAGAATGCTCATCATCTCTTGCATTGGTGGGGGATCCAAATCATCTTTTGTCTAGTTTTTGTCTAGTGGTTGCTTTTGTCTAGTGTTTGTCTAGTGGTTGCTTGCTCAAGCCATAAAGTCTTGGAGAACTGGGACCATAGATGATTTAATAGAGTCCAGAACATGTAGCAAGCCGTCTGGTTTGATAGGTGAGAAAACTCAGGGCAGAGGATCCTACATACAAAAGAAAAAGTGAATTAAATTTTAAAAAGTGAAATTAGAAGTGGCTGGAGCTGAAAACACTGCCAACGAAGCAAAAGGGCCTTGGTCTACCTTGGCAGTTATCAGTGAATGACACACACTGTAATTCCAGATTTTGTTATGGATGGTAAGCTGCTGTGCTGCCTTGGCTGGGAAGATCTTGCATACCACTCTAAGTCTGTGACCGTGTGCATCATCACTACCTCCAGTGCCTTACTTGCCTTACTAACTGAGCCTTTCTTTAGGTTAGCATGGCAAAGGCTAATGCAATGAGATTATCTCCTTGTTTTGTAGGACTACTGGGGCTCTTATGCAGAAGGACTAAATTAAGGAAGTATTGGTTGGGCTAAGACATAGACACATAGACAATGCCATGATTCATGATTTAACATGTGTCACCTATTTCTATATGAAAAGATATGGGGTGAAAGTATAGAAAGTTAGGTCTATTACACTTGCCATGCTGTCTCTCCCTGTTCTCTTTTTGTTTAGGAGAGAAGAGACGAGAGGAACAGATGAGATGGTGCCTTTATTTTTATGTATCCCTTATAAGTGACTTTGGTTTTTCCTTTGTAATAAAACTCTATTGGCCCACCTGAGATGTATTTGGAAACAGGGTGCTAGATACATTATTTTTGCTTAGTGTCGAAACTACAGTATCTATAGAAAAGGAAATAGACATTTTTGCTAGAGCCCTGGGTAAATGCATCCACCTCTCTGCAAAAACACAGCTCCGGCAAGTGTGATCAAAGAGAAGGGATAGGGAAAGAGAAGCATAAGATGGAAGAATGGACAATCTGTAGACCCTCTAAATGTGCTCGATCTTAAATGAAAGCTTGAAGTGAGCACACATGTATGTTGATGTTCAAGGTGTGCATGAGGGGAGAAGGGAGGTTAAAGATTGCTTAGGCCTTGAGCTGGTATGCTTGTTAAGACATGTGGCTATGTATAGGAGCTTGGTCGGTATGCAATGTCACAGTAACTGATCAGAAAGGAAATGAATGAAGGAGGTGAATGGGGTTCTGCCTTTACTTGTAGTTCTGCACTAATTAAGTACCGAAATGCTCTCAACCATGTTACAGCAGTCATGGAATGGATCTCACCAGGGAAAGATGTATTGCAATTTTCATGAAAGCCAAGGAAGGAAGGTAGGCGGGGAGAAACTTAGAGTAAATCTCCTCATTAATGAAAATCTGTTTTTAAGGCGATTTGCTTTGGTTCACAGCTTATTTTCAAGATCAGGATTAATATTAATTGTAAATTTATGGAAAGTGGATGTACTTAAGAGACAGCAGGTTTTCTGTGCATAACTGTGTTGTCCTCTGGGAATACATGACTTGGAAGGATGTGGCTTGCATAGCAGGTGACGTAACTGGCATGATTATGGGCTGTGCATGCATTCTTGATGTTCGGAACAGCTGCATGCTTGTAAAGGTTTGCATCTTGAAGTTGAGATGAAGTCCCCCGGGCACTGCGAAGATTTGCATAGGGAGTTCAATGTGCCTCACATCTTCATGTATTCTATAATCATAATAGCAACTGTATTAATAGTAAATACATTTTAGGCAATTAATATGTGCAAGGCACAGTTTCATTTATTTAATCCTCACTGTAGCACTCTGAGTTAGTTTTTGTTATTATCTGTACTTTACAGAAGAGGAATATGATCCACCAAAATGTTAAAACAAACAAACAAACAAACAACAACAGCAACAACAAAAAACCTTTCCAAAAGACATATAGCTAGTCAACAGTAGAGATACATCTTGAACCGAGACAGGGTGATTCCAGAGTCCATGTGATCAACCAAAGGGCCAGTCTGTCTATGCACAAACACTAGAACTGGAACTGTATGAAAGGTAGATCAGTAGTGAGTTGCGTTTATAAATTGCATCCACGCGAAAAATACTTGGTCGGTAAAGCATGTTAGGAGAGCTACCTAAGTCATACCATATTTCATCAATTTTAAGACACACATTTTATTCACAAAGTAGTATTTCTAAAATCGAATTACATCTTTGAGTTGATGATAAGAATGCATTATGCTATAATTTAATTGGCTGTATGGGTTCCTTTCTTGGTGAGTCTTAGAACAACAGTATGTCTTATAATCAGTGTCATCTTATTACCAATAAAATACAGAAGGTAATTTTTAATGCGCTGAGTACAGTAAGCTAAGAGGTGATATAGAAATGCAGATAAAGGCATATTGATATATGTGTATATGTTTGCTTTATGGCTGAAATTTGACACAGCTGCCCTGACTAAAAAAACACAGGTTCATCAGATTCAGAAAATACAATGAACTAAAGATCATGCTTTCAATTTTTCAGGATTTAAACTAGAATAAAGAATCGATGTCTCAGCTTTATTATTTTTATTGCTCTTTAGAGTCAAACAAGATCTTAGAGATATAATATCTAGCATTCGTCTGCATCATTTTGCTGGCTGATAATTGGCCTTGAGAACTTGAACTATTTAAGGCTGAATGACCACTATGACCACTGCCAGAGATATTATAGACAGATTATGTCTTGGTTACAGTTGTAAATCAACTAGCACTTTACCAGTCATGCAAAGGGCACTTACAAAATATGTATTTAATGACTTAATAGTTTTCTCAGTTGGGTTAAATGTTGTGTCTGGTTAAACCTGAAGTTTATCCTGAATATGGTGTTCTCTATTAGATCTAAATCCAATCCCTATATAAATATTTTCTGTGTAAAAATGTAAAACTATATCTTTTTCAAATTATCTTCTCATCTCTTGGTGTGAGACAAATAAGTTGTGATTTAAAGCTATTGCACCTGGTTTCCAACCCCAACTACACACTGCCTTTGTGTTGCATAACTTTGGGCAGGTGATTAAGTTGACTGAGCTTTAGAATGTAGGTCTCTAAGTGGAAGTGATAATACCTACTTCCCAAAGCTGTTATGAAGATTAGATAAATTCATATGGCATGTGATAGGAACTCAACAAATGCTGCTTCCTATAGTCTTTTCCCTAATCAATCAGAAAATCTTAAGTTACCGCCCTCTTCTTATGTATAATCTGGGCACAGCTAGATGGTAAAGAATATTTTCTTAAAGGAAAGCAAAAGTGTTAAACCACCATTTAATTAAACCCTGCTATATTATAGTGTGCAGTTGATTCCTAAATCCTGTGTTACAGGTCTGTTTTATGAAATGCATCCTCGTGGTATGGGATAAGCAATGTATGATGCTGTACATCTTGCTGTTCATCTATTATCTCTTGCTCTGAGTGCAAAGCTCAGGCATATAACCAATGAGTGGGGGTGGGGGGAGGTCTACTGATGGTCCCAATTCAAACAGTTGATAATAGACAGCCTTATTTCATTTCATGAAATTCTGCGGCTATAACAGGATACCACAGACTGGGTACTTTATGAAAAATAAAAACTTGTTTCTCATAGCTGTGGAGACTGGGAAGTCTAAAATCAAGGCATTGGCAGATTCGGTGTCTGGTGAGATCCCACTCCTTGGCTCATACACAGCCAACTTCTCACCGTGTCCTCACATGGTGGAAGAGACAAGAGAGCTCTCTGGGGTCTCTTTGATAAGGGTGCTAATTCCATTTATGACCTAGTCCCCTCCCAAAGGCCCCACATCCTGATACCATCATATTGGTGGTTAGGATTTAACATAGGAATGGGGGGCAGCACAAATATTTAGTCTGTAGCACAGAAAGACCTTTTAAAAGTTAGTCTTGTTTAAATTTTTCTCTTTTTTTTGATGGGAATTACAGAGGCAAATAAAAGTGTGATTTTGCTAGAAAGGAGAGATAGTTAAATCCTTTCAATATTAATGAAATATTCATTGGAAAGTGGGGTTAGAAGCCTGGCTTGTAACGAAGACAAATATCCCTGATCATGGAGAGTATCAGGGGATAAAACCACCTACTATCTTCAGACACAATAGCTTTGAACACAAAAAATACTAAATAGAAAGAAAAAAAGTCCAGAAAAAGTCTGCTCTTCTTCAGGTTCCTGTGGAAAATATGCTTTAGGGCTCAGAAAGAGTGCAGATATTCCCAAAGATACCCATGGACATCTTAATGGCAAGCCAAAATTTTTAAAGAAGTTACTTGCTAGCCCCCACTTTGGAAAAAAAAAAAAGAAAAGAAAAAAAAAAAAGAAAGAGACAAAGAAAGAAAAAAGAAAAAAAGAAAAGAACAGAAAAAGAAAATGGGGCCTCGCGGGAAACAAGAAATTACCTGGAGTTGGCACTCAACCACAGGTCCATAGCAATTTACTCTATAACTCAGACCCAATAATAGCTTGCCTGATAAAATAAAAAATTTAAGAAAGAAAAACAAAAGCCAACACTCCTTCATTCAGCCAATCTTTCAACAAATATTTAAGGAGTGCCTGTTATGTACTCTGTGAAGGTTGAGCAGCTTATTAAAAATCTCTTCTAGAGGATCTCGTCATGAAGGCCAGATGCGTTATCGATCAATATTGATCACTCACTGGCAAGGTCATTGACTTGAAAAGATCCAGAGTAAATTAGAAACACAAAACTCCATTAGGAAGTGATTGATAACAAACAAAATCAAAACTGAAAAAATGTACTGTTGCCTTTTATTCACTTTAAATCTTGATATGTATTAAATCTTTGTGTTTGTTTCTGATAAATAATCCAATGAGTCATATATAGATATCTACATAGAGAGGTAGACATAAGAATATACATACATATGCTATGTGGATATATATGAAATTTCATATATATACTTATATACACATGTGGATTATCTGGATATGAAATATCATTTGGAGTCAAAACTGAATTTAAACTTTCAAAAAATATAGGTGGGACAAGTAGTCCCTATGGTCTGTACAAATATAATTTTTTTAAAAGATTTTATTTATTAATCAGAGAGAGAGCACGAGTAGGCAGAACAACAGGCAGAGGGAGAGGGAGAAGCAGGCTCTCCACTGAGCAGGGAGCCCAGTGCAGGCCTCGATCCCAGAACCCTGGGATCATGACCTGAGCTGAAGGCAACTGCTCAACCCACTGAGCCACCCAGGCGCCCCTGTGCAAATATAAGTTGCTAAATGTTTGGAGAGGACCGATATATGACCTGATATACAGGAAAAAAAAAATTGGATTGTAAGAGTATATTCCAAATCCTTGATGTTCTGCCAAGGACCTATGAGGTTGCCGATGGGATTTTAGGAGTGTGTGGAAGGCTGGACATATGATGTTCATCTCCACAGGCATCTTTGCAACCCAAGTATCTTTTTCTGTCCCAAGGGTAATATTTTTATTTGACAAAAGGGTCACTGCTTATTAGAAGGTTTGAAAACGACAGTTGTAGGGGATATCTTAAGAAATCAAATCCAAGTGTCAGAAGTGTCACCATCGAAAACTAACAAGCATTTCCCTGACTTGTGTATATGAATAACCATCCTGCAAGCACAAAGCCCTGGGCAAGTTTTATTTTAGGAGCCCTTCATTTCTCATCTCTTCTCTTCCTGCCCACTCTATTCTGGACATAGAATATTTCACAGATATGCCCTTAATTGTCACATGGGTCGCAGAAAATGTTATTTTTGTTCTGTAAACGATTACAAGCCTGTTTTCAAATCTTAAAGTATTTAAGCAATTAAATGCTTCCTAAATCCATACTGTCAGCAGTCTCATGATTTCCAGTGCAGTGGTTCTCGGCTTCTACAAGGATTTGGGAAGATATTTGATTCCAGCTTCAGTTCACCTCTATAATTCCTCTGTTCCCACAGTAGGTTTTCTGTCTGTCCAGTACGTTGTGTTATTTTGTCTAAATACCCAGAGAAACCACAATGAGGTCCATATGCTTTTGTCTTCTCTACCCCTTTTCACCTCCCTTTGCAACTTCCTCATTTCTGTTTTCCCTTCCCAATTCCATTTGCCCAGTCGGGATGCTTCATGTTTGTGGGCCTCTTCTTTTAGAAAAATACTCTGGTTGTCCAAAGCCCACTAGGTTACCCCAGCCAACACTTCCTGCTCCTTCTGGACAATGCCTTACGTCATCCCTCTCTCTCCCACCCAAGAATCGCAGCTGTTGCCCACTTGTTTATTTATTCAATCCTAATTAAACTGTTTGCCTAAAAAGGGTAAAGCCAGGAATACTGGAAGAAATAGTGAGCTAAAAAGACATGGTCTTGTCCTCAAGGAGATTTGAGTAGAGTGGGAAAGACTTTCAAGTAAGCTGACCATGGCCCATACAGGTGTTATGACAGGGTAGGATGAGAGCTGTAGGACTGGTTCTATACAGAGGCTCTTAGATATTGGGCATTGAGAACGACTTCCCTGGAGGAAGACATGGAAATATAGTAAGTGAAGAAGAGAATTTCCACGGGGGAAGGGAACGTGTTTCAGGAAGAGGGAACATAGGAGAGAGAGAAAATGTGCTATTTGAAGGACAGATAGATATTTGGTGTGTTTAGAGCTTAGACAGTGAGGAAGACACTGATCAAGCATGAGGCTGTGGCCAGATCTGGGAGAACCATGTAAACTGTTTTCGGAGTCCGTACATTGCCTACTGGACAACAACAGGGGCTGCAGAAAAATTTGCTCAAAGGGAGTGAAGTGAGGGCTTGAAGTCTTACAATAATGGCTGTGGATCCAACGTGGAAGATAAGTAGTTCAGGCAGGACTGAGAGCAAGTCTGAAATACACACACACAGACACACACACACACACACATTTTTTTTTGTAGCACCAAAACAGATTGGCTTTGAGCTACAAGTTCTTAATCAAAGTCTCATTATTTTGATCTAGAGTAGTTATTATCTACATCTCCAGATAGAAATAGATGAACTATAGACTTGATTCCCCTAAGTAATAGAGCTCCGTTGCTCTATTACTTGTCTCTACACTGACTACTTAAAATATGGTCCATGGAGCAGCATAATTACCATCTCTTCGGAAAATTTCAGAAATATGAATAGCAGTTCCCACCTCAGACCTACTCAAGCCAAATCTGCATTTTAACCAGTCCACTAACTGATTCATATGCACATTGTAGTTTGAGAAGCCTGTTCTAGAAATCTACCTCAGTCTCCCAACCCTTAGTTCTAGCTCTAGATCTTAGAGACAGATATACATTTATTAGTAAGATAAAACATAGGCAAATGAGTAAACATTAAACTCACTTTTCACTTTATATCTTTAAATATAAGCAACACCCGCAAGTGGTATTTCTACACCAGTCTCCATCTCAAGGTAGAGTGACTACAAGTTTTATGAGGGGATTGATTACAAGTTGTATGAGTTGTAAAGGTGGGGAGCTTCAACAAATGAGGATTTTCCCCCAAATTATCTCTGGGGTATTACTGAACTTCTGCCTTCCAATATTTCAACTGTCAGGCTACCCCACACTATGGATAGCCTGACATTGCCCAAATTTAACCCTTTTGGCCCTTGCCTCTGATAATATGCAACGGGCCTTCTGTTAATCATACTGCCTTAAAATGTTTTCTTAGGCATCTATTTCATTTCCAAATTTCTGTCAAAAATTTCTGCAATGCCCAAGCAGCCTAATCACTTTCTTTTCCGTATTTGACACAATGACAGTTTATGAGAGAAACAAATGATAAATAAACAAGTGACAATCAATAGTCTGTTTACAACAGGAAGTTTTGGGGTTGTGTTAAGTAGGCAGGGATTCAGCCCTATCTTCTCTGTTTATAATTTCTGTCCTTTAGCCTAGTGCAGAGAAAACAGTTAGCAGTAATGACGACTTCCATGCCTCTTAAGATTCTCAACTATCAAACCATGTTCAAAAATGGTTAAGAGTTCTGTAACCACCTGGATAGGGAAACTAAACATTGACCTGAAAGTGAGGAGATCTGGGTTCTGGTCGTGGCCCATTACTAATTAGCTGTGACTTCACACCTACTTTTCCTAACTGGCCCTAAATGTCCTCATCTATAACATGGAGGCAGTAGACTAGACAATCTGAATATTTTAAGATTCTACATGCATTTCATTTATCTGAAAATTGGTAATCCATATGTGCTGCATAATGATGGAAACACTTGGGAAAGCATAATGTCCAATTAACCAGCACACTGCTATTTCCCAGACATCCTGAATTAGTGGCAATGCACACTCCTGCATGCAAGCCGCCTCTCTCAATCACGCTCCTTGAAGTGGCAATTTTTTGCCAAGTCTAACCAGTAGTTCCTTTGACTTGTTGCTGTTTATTTTTCCCCTCCAAGCTAACTAAAAGATTATACCTTTCCTGAAGCTTATGCCAGATGCTTTCATCCCTGTCATAAAATCATGAAGAAAATGTCTCTTGGAGTGAAAGTCATTGACTCTATCAGCAGCATTTCCACAATCCCAGCCTTACACAGTCACTTGCTGATGTCTTTCTCCTTTAATTGTAGTCCTGAGAATGCAGCAACTCAAAATGTTTCATTGGCCTTGTCCTCCTCTCCTTCGAGAAGCCGGGGAGGCTCTCTCACTCTTCTCCTTAAAAGGCTCATTCTTACTGCTTCCCAACCCTGGCCCCCAGGGAAAAACATAAGGAGCACACAGGAATCAAAGGCTGCCTTAGCCTTTCCCTCCCTGTCACTACTTTCTTAAGTATCTCTTTTTGTTTACAATAACCCTACTTACTATTAAGATATAACCAAAGCCAGATTTGTTTCAGGCTTGAAGTTGAGTAATGCAACACTGTCATCACCAAAGAGAAATCCATTTTGACTGATTCCCTTGCCCAATCTGAAACAAGTGCAATGCTGTTGTCTCCTCTAACATCTCTAGCAACGATGGTATTGATATTTTTCATCAACGCAAATTTGCATTATACCACACGCTTTATGGAGTCGTCTCATTTTATCCTTAGAATTCCCCAGGAGAGTATTTTTATCCTCATAGTATAGTAAGGAAACAGAGGCTAGCCAAAGTGTACGGTGTTCTTAGAGTTACCTGAGCAGGGATTTGCATCTGGTTTATTCTGACTTCAAGTTCCTCTTCTTACCCTATGTCAGCTGTTGCCACTTCTAACATGGGTTGGGTTCTGGGGAGAAAAACCTAACAAGGATCCATCTAAAAGGAGACAGTCCAAGGATACTTGGTGTTTATGATTGAGTTGGCTGTCCCCGACTTCTCTTTTTGGGTTTTTTTTTTTCTTTCTTTCTTTCTTTTTTTTTTCTATCTGTTCCTTTCTGAGCTTTAGGATTAGAGGACATTTTATTAACCTCACTCATCTGCTAGGGCACTATTTCCCAAATTTTGCTGTACTTACATATATTCAGGGGGAACTAGAGACTGAGTAGCTAAGGCAGGGCCCAATAATCTACATTTTTTTAGTTACCTACATTTGAAAATATCTCTTCCCTCAATCGAGAAACATCATGAAAAACACAAGAACATCCTCTCTTTTCCGTCCTAAGCGAAGGGTAGAAAAATCCCAGGTATTGGAAAATAAACCACGAGTGAATTTTTTTTTTCCCTTTTCCATGCAGGCTCTAAATCAAGATATTTTATCATGGATATTGATTAATATAACCTGTGAGATCCAGTGTTTTCCTAGTCTGTCTCATGCTCTAGAACGTTTAGGTTATCCCCTACAACCCTAAACTGTTCTTCATTCTTCATAGGCCTTCCTGAAGTTAATGACGAATCCTTCCTAGTCCCAGATGGTTTTTTCTAGGTTTCAATATACTGTCCTGCCCAAAGTAAATAGATATTTTTTTTCCCTGTTCTGAGCTTTTCTTTAGCTTAAACAACACTTGCTAACTGTGTGACTTGGCAAATTATTTATTCTCTTATAGTCTCTGTGGCCAATATACATCATAGTACAAGTGTAAGGCTCCTTCTAAAGTTGAGCCGCACACATCCTGGGCAACTGTCTGAGGGGAACCTAAAATGAACTAGTGTTTTTAAATGGTTTAGCACAACTCCTGACATTTCCATCCCAAATCGTGCCTGTTCTTTAATATTTACCCCCCTTTGACTTTTTCTGCCTGATTTGTACTTAAATTCTTGAAAATGTTTACTAGCCATTTTTTAAGGTTAATTCTACTTGCTGACCAAGCTTGACTCTTTCATTATGGCTCTAAGATAATGAAGCCAGTTATGTGAGTGACCCTGATATTACCTAAATTGTGGATTTGGCTGAGTTCATTCCCTTTCTCTTGCCACAGTCTGCTTGTGACCGGTGACATAACTTTATAATATGGCTGGCTGAGGTTAAGGGTGCAGTCTATAACCATGAAACCACTTTTTTCCTCTGCAAAATACTAACTAGCCTGCCCAGAAATGGAACCAACTACCTTGACCTCATTAACACTACACTCCAAACAGCTGAGCATTTTGTTTTCATTATTTTAATAATGTGGTGATGATTAGAAGATACAGCATGAATAGTACTGAATCTAGAAATTTCATTATTCCCATTAATCATGCAAATCAATGGAAGTATGTAGAAGAGAGGGTGAATTCGAGTACTCACATGGAAATCATAGATTGGACAAATAGATTTGAGCCTGGATATGTGGCTGGCGTGTGTGTGTATGTGGTGTGCAATGAGGAGAAAGGACAGGGAAAGAGAGAAAGAGAAAAAGCTCTGCTTTCTTTAAGCAAGAGTAAGATGTACTAAAACAGATCATTGCAGGTGTGGAAAGGCAGTGGGGTAAACTATAGAATTCCCTTCCCTCACTCTTTTTGCATTTTTATATCCTTTAAATACCACTAAAGTGAATGATTTAGGAACAACTTGACAAGAGAAGAAGAAACATTTAATCTGTTACGTATTGTATCAACTTTATTTTTTATCTTTTTGTTCTGAAAATTTATCAGAAAATATTGCCTAGATAATTGGGTATGTACACACTACTGGTATTGGATATATATATGGGGTGTGTGTGTGTGAGAGAGAGAGAAGGAGACAGAGACAAAGAGAGGGAGAGATTCAACTTTTATTGGGAAGGCACAGATCGGGGAACTGGCAACATAAAATGGAACAAACTGGACAAGATCCCTGCCGTCGTGAAGATTCATTCTGAAGGGAGGAGTTAGACACAAAATACCTGAATGAGTGAATGAATGAATAAGTTAAAATCATATATTAATAAAACCTATGAAGCAAATTAAAAATGTAAATGCTTAGAAATAGTCTGGAGAGGAAAGATGCCATCCCATAGGTTATTATGCTTTGAAACTGGGGGCAAATTTTTTTGGATTTCATAGTTAAAGAAATTATCCCAGTTTGGGGGCATGTCACAGGACTGGCTCTAGAATTGTAGAGGAGAAGGTATTTCTGCCATTATGTATTTAAAAAGGGATTTAAGGCTCAAAGCATAAACCCATATGCCTCTAAAGCCACCCTCTCGCCCACAGCCTCCCAGTGCACAAGGCAAGGTTTGATGGCCCTTTCCACACCTCCCACCTGGCTAGCAGCTTGCAGACCTGTCACTGGCCATTAGCACTGTTTACAAATGGTGGTGTGCAGAGCAGTCAGCCCCAGGGGTGATCCTGGCCTCTTTTTACCTCACTCCAAGTCCGTTACCACTAGGACTGGGGTTTGTCTGTGTGATTTGAAGACTTTACAGTTGCAAGTTTCTAGATTCTTCAAAAACCTGGACCTTTTAGTGCCTTAGTCCCCTCAACTCCGGTGACCTTCGTCCTTTTCCACGTTAGTCGCCCAGCGACACAACCACACTTCAAGACAACATCAGACACGTTTCCTCTGGGACTCATCCACTCTGACTTGTACTTCCTAGCTCCTGTTCCGTCTCCTCCGATTTTTCCCTATGATCTCAGCTCCCTTGACCATTTCTCGTTCTCATAGTTCATGAGCTTCTTTTGTCTCTTTACTTAACAGGGACCCTATGGTCTGGCACTTCAGTTCCTAACTTTGTGTTCTCATGTTTGCCAACGTTGTGCCTTTGGGATCCTTCTCTGTTCTGACTGAGGACTCCAGATAGGGTAGGATATTGTTTGTCTTTTCATTAGGTTTGCTAAAACTTGTGTCTTAGCTCAGACTGCTGTAACAAAATGCCATAAACCAGATGGCTTTTAAACAATAGAAATTTATTTCTCACAGTTTTGGAGGCTGGGGAGTCCAAGTTCAAGGTACCAGCAGATTCAGTGTCTAGCAAAGATCTTTTTTCCTGATTCATAGATGGTTGTCTTCTAGCCTTGGCCTCTAGTAGTGAATGGGGTACGGGAGCTCTCTGGAGTCTGTTTTATAAGGGCTTTAATCCCCCTCGTGAGGACTCTGCCCTCCTGACTTCATGACCTCCTGCGGGCCCCACCTCCCCGTACCATCACACTGGGTAATAGGTTTCAATGTATAAATTTTGTGGGGAGGGGCGCCTGGGTGGCTCAGTGGGTTAAGCCTCTGCCTTCAGCTCAGGTCATGATCTCAGGGTCCTGGGATCGAGCCCCTCATCAGGCTCTCTGCTCCGCAGGGAGCCTGCTTCCCTTCCTGTCTCTGCCTGCCTCTCTGCCTCCTTGTGATCTCTGTCAAACAAATAAATAAAATCTTAAAAAAAAATAAATTTGGGGGGGAGACAGACATTCAGTCTATAACAACTCACATTATCTATCTTTAAAGATCATTGTAATCCATTTTTATATAACTCCTTTCCCTTTGATCATAGTAGCAGGGCAGTTTTTTCCCTCTTCTCCTTTTTTCCCCCCCTCTTATTCTGTTTGAGAGCCCAAAGCCATTGGATTCTGAACCATTCAGTGGCCTTCCACTCCCTCCTTAAAATCTTTATATCCTCACTGATCTTTTCTTTTCCTCGTTCTTTGGAGGCATGTTATTTTTTTTCCATTTCTGAAGTATGATTCCACCTGTGCTCTTGTTCCAACCCTCCTGCACCCCGAACACACAGACACACACACACAGAGTGCTGTATTAATTTTCATTATTCTCATAAGCACAGAAGTATGATATATTTTCCCTTTATGTATAAAAACAGATGCTGTCCAACAGATAGTCTATATTAATGAGCCTACAGCCCTCTCTCTCCTTCCTCTCACGGATGGTATTTGTGAGATATTAGTTATACTCTCTTATTTCTTTTCTTCTCCACAATGGCATTCAGCAACCTCTTGAAACCTGTGGTTCGTCTTATCAAATCTCACCAAGCTATTGAAAGCATCCTATTTATTTAGCAAATGTTTGATCACTCACCAAGGTCCAGGTACCATTTTAGGTGCTAAGTTTATATGACTGGTACTGAGCAATTATGACACTTCTGTCTATGGTAATTGGTCCAAAGAGTCCAAATCTCAAGAAACTGAACCAGATGAGAGAGGAAGAGAGTGAGATTAAGAGAAATGGTATCAGATGGAGCCCTAAATTCAGCTGTGCCTGAAGATCCACTCAGACATTTTAGTTAATTGAACCAATAAATTTCCTTCCTGTGTGAGTGACTTTGTGTTTGGATTCTA
This sequence comes from Martes martes, assembly GCF_963455335.1. Lineage (NCBI taxonomy): Eukaryota > Metazoa > Chordata > Mammalia > Carnivora > Mustelidae > Martes > Martes martes. Next base: position 62,889,568 of record NC_137888.1, on the reverse strand, counting down.
TCATTTGCAACTGAAAGAGTCCTGAATAAAATAACATAATTATTTGCATATATATATATATTTATATATTTATATATTTATATATATTCCTCCCCTATGCAATCATACACTATTTGAGGAAAAAGACTGTTACTCATTTTGCATCCTCCAGAATGCTTTGCATATTATAAGTGTCCAATAAATATTTATTGAATGAATAAACCAATTTATAAAAGAGCTTAAATTTAGATTGATGCAGTCTTCAGACTTCTTTAGAGTGAGCTGGATAATGAACAGCATCACATGGCAGAATTCTTAAAGACATTCCCCACCTCCAAATGGGAATACCTCGCTCTCACCCAACCTCCCACCTTCCCCCATTGAACCTTTATCTGCATCAGCATTCAGCTTTTGCTCAGAGAAGAGAATAAATATACCTGGATGACTGTATCTCTATTGTCAGCAGTGAGAATCCCAGACTCTGGATGTATCATAAGCGAAGGGAAAAGAACATTGGCCCTTTGGTTTTCATTCTTTCTTGATCCAGGTATAAGCTTCTCTATGTAGGGAAAGTGCCGAGACACTCCATTTTAGACACATCCTAATAAGCTGTAATAAGAACAAGACAGTGGGGGAGATTATGATTTTCAACCCACAGCCGCCCCCCATGCACACACCAACGGCATAACTCAGAGATGAAGGATCAAAAAGAAACACAACAGATTCCCAGGATACGCATCTGCCAAGGAAGCTCCCCCTGACTCAGAGAGTTATAACTCTTTCTTTCTATAACTATGAAGACAGGTATATACAGAGACAAATCTTTTCATTTAGGAAAAAGGTCCCCTGTGCACATCTGGAGTCAGGGAAGTCAAAAGGACCAAGAACTCTTCCCTGAAGCAGACAGAATGTGGGTTGAGGCAAATAGAATGATATATTTAAACACTTAGCAGGATGGAAATCTTAGACAGTCAAGGCAACATTCTTATTAATTGCCAATTTTCGAGGCACTCTAGCATGCAACCATTTCTCCTGTCTTGTTACAAGAGGATTAGGATGAGGTTGGGGTGGGGGGGCCACGGGGGGGGGCAAGAAACTTGTTCTGTTTTTCTCTGTGTGTGCATGTGTGTTTTAATTATCCCTCTTGAGATACTTCTTTGCACTCTTGTACCTTCAATCTGTTGCTTGCAGTTTTGTTTTTGACAGCAGAGTTTATATGATCAGTGGTCGCCAGATTTGTTTGGTGTTTTGTTTTTTTGTTGTTGTTTTCTGAGGGAGTGGGGGCAATTAGCATGGCCATCAAACTGTCCATTTATTGCTCACCATTTGGAAAAGGCCAAACTGCTTGCCATTTATAGGAGTCTAAAGTACATGTGTTTTTCCTCCATCCTGCTTGCTGGGGGCAGAGCTGAGGCTGCTGAGGCTAGACTGTGGGGCTTCTCTGCCACGCAGCAGTTTGATATTCATAGATTTCTGCTTTGAAAAAGGAACCATGTTCCTGCCAAGGCACCTCCAACAGTATCTAAACCAGCTGAGTGGCAGAGTGCATTCTTAACCAGCGTTCAGCTACCTACATCACAAATATAAGTAGCAATTCTCTTTCTAATAACAAATGCTGAATATTCAACCTTCTACATCTGCCTGTGGAGATGGAGATCTTTTTAAAATGTTGATGCACAGAAATCCCCCAAACTCCTGCTGTGTTGAGAATTTAAATCATCGTTGATTCAAAACAGGATGTATTCTTAAAAGAAAAAAAAGAAAGAAAGAAAGAAAGAACAAAACAAAACAAAAAAATGCCTGTGCTTTCATTCCAATGTATTTCCTTGGTAATGTGGTAGAAGCAGGAAAGAGAGTTCTATGAAATAATGCATGTTATTAAATGGAAATATGTAGAAGCTTATTGAAAGGTAGTTTGCTTCACTGGTAACCACTCAGGTGTCTGTGGTATGCCAGACATATGAGTTATTCAACGTCACAGAATTACAATGATGCAGACAAGAAGGTAAACTCATAACGAGAAGAGTTAGGATTTAGAGATATTAGCCTATATAATGTTAAATTTTTAAGTAGGCACAAGTTGTGGTCTTGTTTGCTTTTGTTCTGATTATGAAATGAGAGAAAAACACCCTAGAACACAGCAGTTAGGAAACAGTCCTTCAGCCAACCACCCATTACCCTTCTTGATGTGTTAGAGGATTTCCTTCTAGTCTTTTTTTCCTGCACTTTTACGTTCAAAGTGCATCAAATACTTGTGACTGAGCCAAGTGCTAGTTCTGTAATAACATGACTCAGAGTCTTCCCATGTCTTCATTAAACTCTTAGCTTTTGTCCTGTTCAGTTAGAGTCTCATACTTTATCCCATTCTTCATCTTCTTCTGTAGATCAAAATTTAGGAAATAGCATGTAATGAATAGCAGAATTTCCCCATATAGTGCCAAGGGGGGCAAACACTTTCAGGGGAGTGAAAACAGCCATTTCTGATCCTTGCCCATGGCTTTTCCTTAGTCCCTTGAGTCCAAGCAGAGTCTCTCCCAGATGGTCACAGAGAATAGGCAGATAACACTTGGGCTGTCTTAGACCCATCAGGCTGGGGTCTTCAAGCCTTCCCTTTCATCTTCCTCTGCTCATGGTCTGCTTTAGAGACTTTCTCCACAGGACCTCCATATGCCTATGTTTGTCTGCTCGGGCTGCCATAACTAAATACCATAGGCTGGGTAGCTTAAACAACAGAAATTCATTTTCTCAGTTCTGGGGGCTAGAAACCTAGACGAAAGTGCCGGCTGATTTCCCTGGCTTATCGATGGATGCCTTCTTGCTATATCTTCACCTGACCTTTCTTTGGTGCATATGGACAGAGAGAAAGAGAGAACACTCCATTATCTCTTTTATAAGGTGTGTTACTTAGGGTTCTCTAGAGAAACAGAACCAACAGAGATAGATCCATATCCGTATCTGTTTCTCTATTTAATATTTATATCTATATCCATATCCCATATTTATATCTATATCCATATATTTATATTCAATCCATTATTGTTACGAGATACTATCTCTCATATAGTATCTCATATGAGATACTATATCTCGTAACAGTAGGAGAATACCTTCTCATAGTATTATTCTGCCCTGATTTAAGGAGATGGATTTGGGAAAAGTATATAAAAGCATTGGACAACTGGGCAGGAAAATGCGGTAAAAGAGCCAGTAAGAGAGCTAATTTCATAAATGATGGAAGGTGAATTGCCAATGACTAAGAAAATAAGAGGCAATAAATTGAAGAAAGTGGACTTGCTCACTGTATGGTGTGAGCTGTGGAATTGGTAAAATGAATGAGTAGTACAGTCAAATAACCACAAAGACAGAACTGACATTAAAAAAAAAATCAATTTCTGGTGATCTAGACTTCATTCCGCAATGGTCCGCGGCTTGGGTGTAAAATAGTTGGTGATAATTTAGGTGGGGCCTATCTAATGATTAGAGAGTGGAGACCAATTGTTGGAGAAAGTATTCCTGTGGTACTGATAATGGGAAATTTGTCTTGATGAAGTTGAGGATATTTGCTAGAGAGATATTGTAGGGATTAATTAAAGATAAATGACCACATGAACAAAGGAAAGTTTAGAGTGATTAAAACTGCTTTTTCTTGGGAAGACAGTTTGATATATAAATTGTATGGCTTTCACTTGCTGAATGGAGACTATCAGGTGGAACTACAGGCACAGAGGTAAGAAAAAATTAGGAGTCTAGGGGCCATTTCCAGTGCCCATGATCACACCTCACCTGTAATCTCTTCTGGCACTTACAGCTTCTTACAGCTATGTTTGACTGGACCACTTGCAAATGTCAACAAAAACACTGTATGGCTATATTAACTGGTTTGAAGGATTGCATTAGACACAGTAAAAACTATCTCAGAAGGATTTTAAAAAAAAGATTTCTCTTGAGAAATCATAATTATTTTTCCCATGGACAAATCAGGATCTCAAAAATAAGTCACATTAGAAACTTTCCTAATTAAAATATAGAATAGTGGAGTTCTATGAACATTTTCTAACCCAAAGCTATTAAAAGATAAAATGAAATTGTTCGACATGTTAAAGGATTAAAATAAGTTTCTGTGTTGGATTAGAATGGGGTCTGGTTATCAGCCTCTGGTATGATGAAATGACCTCAATGCTGAAATCATAACTGGCAGAGCCTGCTAGCTGTCCTCAATCTCTCTTCTCCCCAGCCTTAACATTAGAACCTTTGCTTTTAGGTGGGTGTATTATTGTTCACAATATTACTCTATTTCCCCACCATCCCTTGTCCACAAGGCTGTTGTGACCCTGCAACTCAACTCTGGTCAGTAAAAGGTAAGCCAGAAAGTCATGGTAACTTGTTGGAGTATCCCTTAAAAGGTAGCTCATGCATTTTCCTTTGGCCTATTTCCCTTTCTTTATATACCTTTCCTCCTTCCTATGGATTAGAATATGAGTTCATAGGGTGACAGTGACCATATTGGACTATGATGGGACCTTGAGAATGGAGACCACACACAGCAGAGCAGTAGGATAGAAAGACACAGGAACTTGAGGGTCAAAGTTTCCTTACCAGCGTAATGTACCTCCACTCTCTTACATTACAGGGAAATGAGCTTCTATTCTGTTTACATCTCTTTGACTCAACATGGAGACTAGTACTAACTGAAACACTAGGCTCCATCAAAAAGCTGAGCTATCAGTTTCTCCATCTTCTAAAACCAGAGACTGATAGGGTTGAGAGCCTGTCATCTATCAGTGATGAGCTAGAAATGGAAGGCTACTGCCCACCTGAATCTGGATAGAAAAAAAAATCTCACTTTCATTATCTGCCCCCTGGATCAGAAACCATTTGTATCAGACAACTGAGTAACTCCTGGAACTAAACAGATCCTGGTTCAGGCAGCTAAATGCTCTCCTTTGCTCTTACCACTTTGTATCTGTCCCTCCTTCTGCATCCAGTTTGAGACTCTATCTTCCAGGAAATAAACATATGAGGTGTGTTGGGAGATAAGCTGCAATGCCTTTTATTTTGGGATGTGTAGTTACTACAAATAAAGAGCTAGGTTTGGGAGTGGTGCAGAGGCAAGAAAAAAAAAAAAACTTATCAGCAGATACTGGGGACTCTCATTTTGCCACGTACTTCATCTGTTCTTTGTGTCACATAATCAGGCACTTGAGATAAGATACTATCCTATTTCAATCCAGTAGAGCTACACAGAACAGAGGATTAAAAGACATCAGGAATGAGACCAACAGTTGTGGATATCAACTTACTAACTGTCAATGAATCTCAAAATATTTGATCAGCACCCAAGTGAAGAGAGAGGAAGGACAAAGGCACTCTGCACAACATACTTGTTAATAAACACTAAACCTGAATCAATTTGCCCTTAATCTGAGGTTGACTAAATAGAAATACAAAGAGATTAAAGAAAAGAAGACACAGTCTAGGGAATAATAAAAACCTGGGGGAGAAAACATTAGCTTGAGACAGAAGGAGAACAGAATTCTAGTAGCCATTAATTTCTCAAGTCAACTTGAGAAAATTCCTTGTTCTTTCAATAATACACAAGAGCATGTTGTCTTTATGGGGGGGTGCAATTAAAAGAGAATAGGCTGAAAGAAAAAGACATAGGCTAACTCAAGGATTAATTGCAGAGAAACTTACAAAAGTTGAAATTAAAATCTGAACTGGGTAATTTGAAATAACTTTGTAAAAAGTTAATAATATGGTAATTTATTATAAATTGGTAATTTATTACCAAGTTAATAATATGGTAATTTAACTTGAGAAACTCCCAATGTACTTAACAAAGTAGAAGAAACATAAATTTGGAGTGGGGAAGGGAGTGAATCAAAGAGTCCAAAGATAAAAATAGTAGAGAGTGTATCTCCTACTTAAGCTAATAATTGTGTTCATTAGGGAAAAAAAAAAAAAAAACTAAACTAAACTAAAAAAGTTTGAACAGAAGCAATGATTAAAAACATAATTGGGGTAAACTTTTGTCTTATTTGGAATAAATAAGACATAAAAAAATAAAGTTTCCTTTGAAATAAACCTTAAAAATGACCTGAGAAAACAGAGCAAAACTGATTGCCATAATACAACAAAATCAATCAAGGGTTATTCTTGTTTAGAAATATACCAAAAAGATTTGTGAGTTACAAAACTAAGAAAAAATAAATTTTATGAATGGCCAGATAGCATGAGTGCTAATTGCTAACTGCCTACTCTCAATACCAATGGACAGGCCAATGGAGAATAGAACGATGTCCACAATAAATCTAGGGGGGGGGGGGCGCCTGGGTGGCTCAGCGGGTTAAAGCCTCTGCCTTCGGCTCAGGTCATGATCCCAGGGTCTTGGGATCGAGCCCCATGTCGGGCTCTCTGCTCAGCAGGGAGCCTGCTTCCTCCTCTCTCTCTCTCTGCCTGCTTCTCTGCCTACTTGTGATTTCTGACTGTCAAATAAATAAATAAAATCTTAAAAAAAATAAAAATAAAAAAAAAATAAATCTAGGGGGGAATAACATTTTGGGATATGTTTATTCCTTCACAGATTTTTTTTTCTTGTGAAGAGTTTTTAAAAAGATATTCTTAAATATTCGATGGCTTATAAAATATTATATATATATAAATTTAAACTACTTTAAAATATATAACAATTGATCAAGAGAGAAAGTAAAATTAAGAAATCCTTTATGGTGAAGTCACATGTAAAATAGATTGGTAAGGAACATTAAAAACATTTCAAGACAGAGCTAAATAATATAGTAAATTATGTTATAAAACTGAAGTCAAACATCTAAAATAATTATTGAATTAAAAAGACTGTGATATGGGCACCTGGGTGGCTCAGTGGGTTAAGCTTCTGCCTTCGGCCCAGGTCATGATCTCAGGGTCCTGGGATTGAGCCGCACATTGGGCTCCCTGCTCAGTGGGGAGCCTGCTTCTCCCCTCTCTCTGCCTGCTGCTCTGCCTGCTTGTGATCTCTCTCCCTCTGTCAAATAAATAAGTAAAAAATCTTAAAAAAAAACAAAAACAAAAGGACTGTGATATAAAATCATAGTTTAATAAAACATAGTATTCCATACCTAAAACTTGGAGTTATAGAAATAATAAGAAATAGAATAGCACAGGGGCTCCTGGGTGGCTCAGAGGGTTAAGCCTCTGCCTTCAGCTCAGGTGCTGATTTAAGGGTCCTGGGATTGAGCCCCTCATTGGGCTCTCTGCTTAGCAGGGAGCCTGCTTCCCCCTCTTTCTCTGCCTGCCTCTCTGCCTCCTTGTGATCTCTCTCTCTCTCTGTCAAATAAATAAATAAAATCTTAAAAAAAAAAAAGAAATAGAATAGCACAGAGCAAATATTTAAAATGCTTAATTTTATAATACAGTAACTCCAGAAAACTATTTAACTATTAATTCAGATAATTTGAGAAATAGAGATTTCTGTAGCAAAAGTATAAAAACATGCATGAGACTAATACAACTTCAGGATGGTAAGATAGTAGTACTCTCTGGAGTGGGGACTTGGGCTTTGGTTTTATCTATAATGGTTTATTTCTTTAAAAGAGAGGAAGATCTGAAACAAGTAGAACAAACTGTTAACATCTGTGATACTGGTGTCTGTTGTTGGTTTTCTTATTTTCTATAGTTTTCCATGTTTGTAGTATGTACATTTTAAAAGATTACTTTGGGATGCTTAACGATACCACTAGTAGAATTTAGAATAAAATAAAAAATAAAATAAATTTAGAATAAAATACTGGTATATCAACCACAGAAAAGAAGAGCAAACTATGAACCATGTAAGAATATATAATGTAGGAAAATACAGAAAATGTGGAATGAATCAGAAAAGTATTGAAAATGACCAAAGTAGGACTATGGATTCATTGTGAATATTGCTAGAAATTGTTTCAACCCTTCTATTAAATAAACAGCAATAATGATGATGATATGGAATATGTATTTTTGGTATGTGCCTTGGCACTATGCTGTATGCTATCCTACATTCCTTAAATGTTTTATGTCCATTAATCTTCATGACAACTTCATGAATCAAGTATTATTAATGTAAAATCTCACAGATTGGATTAGTAAAAATAGTTCAACCAAGATATATCTTATTAAAAAGACAAAAAGTTAAAGATGTTCAGTGTTTTTGTCTTACAAACCATAAGAAAAAGAAAACCCAGATCATTAAATATAAACATTAGACAAGATAGAATTAAAGACAAAAATCAATAAGTGCTATTTAGAGATTCATTTTATATTCAAAAAAGGGGAAAAGTGGGTTTCCATAATGAACATGTAAGAACTTTAAGGCTTTGTATAAGCATATACACTAACATTTAAGTAAGTGACCGAAATTATTAGAAATGCAAGGAAAATTATTTGCAAATGCAGTGTCTTCAACACATTTCTGGATCAAGCAGAGAAAAAGAAAATAATTACATAGAAAAATATTGTACAGCTTAGAATTTATGGATGGGATTCTTGTGTTATCAGAAATCCTAGAAATCTATGCAAACAATTGTGTGTACATACATGTGACTGAACTTTTCTGGAAACATGGTACTTCTATCATACCCTTAAAAGAGGTCCATGACTCCCTCTTCCCAGAATGTCTGTGTGTGTGTGTGTGTATTTTTTCCTTCTATAATAAGAGACCACACTGAAAAAAATAATCCATGAAATATTTAAAGAAAATTGTTATAAAGTCCTAAGGGGAAAATGTCGAGAGTTATTCTTGAAATTACTTTTTGTGATGTCTGGCTTTCTTACTGGGTTTCACATTCTATGGTAATAGGGGCCATAAATGTCTTACTTTCTAGTTCTCCACTCAGTACAATAAATGGCATATAGATTAGGTTCAGTAAATATCAATTGGATTTATTGATCAGTCAGTAACCTCAGAGCAGTTAATATTTTGTCAAAGAATTAACTCTCCAAATAGTTCTAGATCCAGACAGTTTTATATGTAAATTCTAACAAACCTCAAAGATCAGTTGCTTATAAACTATTAACTTTTTCATCATGTGGAAAAACAACTAAAACAAGAAATGAGACTTCTCAGCTTCAAAAATATTAAATTCATAAACTAAAACCTGAACAAAACTGCTCTAAAAATCCAACACACTTATATCACTTATATGTTTGTATATGTGTGGGTACATATATACATATGTAATAGACATAAATATCCAATAGATATAATAATATAAGAAAAATAAAACAATAATAAGATTTATAATATTTATATATAAGATTTAATTTAGGAATACAACTATGGTTTAATATGAAAGAATCTACTCAATTATCTTCCATTTTTCTTTTCCACTCTTTTTCTATTATTAGGAAATATCAATACATCAAGTGAAAAAAATGATCATTTTGATAGATGCCAAAAGCATAATTTGATTAGAATTTTATATGCATAATGATAGACAATATTTTAGTGTACTAGTGAAAGAAAGATGTTCTTTCAACCTGATAAAGAATAAGCATCTGAAACCTCCATCACTGTATTTCATATTTAAAAGGTATAATATTAGAAATGCCAGGAGTATAACCATTAAAATCAAGATCAAGTCAAGAACGCTATTTATTGGGGCACGTGGGTAGCTCAGTGGGTTAAGCCTCTGCCTTCGGCTCAGGTCATGATCTCAGGGTCCTGAGATCGAGCCCCGCATCAGTCTCTCTGCTCACCAGGGAGCCTGCTTCCCCTCTCTCTCTGCCTGCCTCTCTGCCTGCTTGTGATCTCTGTCTGTCAAATAAATAAATAAAATCTTTAAAAAAAAACAAACCTCTATTTATTTACATCTATTGAAAGTAAACTCGATTTGCTGTTGACATGCAATAACTTTGGGAAACAAGGAGTATTTCAACAAGACAAAAAATAGTAAGTTAGAAATAAAAGAATTTTTTAAAAATCTAGATCGGAGTGGGGCACCCAGGTGGCTCAGTCAGCTGAGCATAATAGTCCTGATTTTAGCTCAGGTCACAATCTCATGGTGATGGGATTGAGCCCTGCATGGGGCTCTGCACTTAGTTGGGACTCTGCTTGAGATTCTCTCTCCCCCTGTCTCCCTCTGTCCCTTCCCCCACTCATGCTCTCTCTCTCAAATAAATAAATAAGTAAATCTTTAAAAAAAAATAGATCATGGCAAAATAAATGTTTAACTTCATGTAACAATTGTACAATAAAGTTATAATCGTGTGCTTTATGTGCTAAATATCGAAAGCTGCAAGAAGTCAACAAGTTACCAGATGCAGAAATGAATAGACAAAAATTAATAGATTTTCTATAAACCTGTCAAAGATTGTAAGTGGGAATAGATCCAATGAAGAATAAAAGGATATAAACTATCTAGATTAAGAAATATGTGAGACATGACTGAAGATGAATAGAAACTGAGAATGTAAATTTCCTCCCATATTATTCTGTAGGCTTGATATAATTTCAAGCAAATGGACAGTTACATTTGAATGTGATGCCCTTCAAACCTCTCATTCCTTTTGAGAAATGTATTCTAATAAAATAATCAGAACTACAGTAGAAGATTTAGAAAACAAGTTACTTAGCTGTTATTCACTTTTTAAAGAGTTGTAAACAGCCAAATTCCCCACAATAGTAATAAAGTTAGAGAAACTGTGGCACAATCGTATGGCAAAATATAATATAGAATCATGTTTACAAAGAATATAAAGCAAGAAAGTGCTCAAGAGCTATTTAAGATAAAAAGCAGTGTATCAATCTTCATATTCTATTTATTCTACAAATTCTTAAAACATTGTTTTTTTAAAGATACTATTTTTTAGTAATCTCCATACCCAATGTTGGACCCAAACTCAGAACCCCGAGATCAAGTCTAATTCTCCACTTACTTAGCTGGCCAGGCACCCCTAAAAAGTACAGGTTTTTAAATATTTATATAACTGTGCAGAAAATAAGCCAAGATTCATCAACATATGAGAGATGTATATCTAAGAGGTTAAACAATACATTGATTTTACTTTCTGTAGACATAGTTTTTGTTTCTTTTTTCTGTTTGTTTTTAAACAACAAACATACATTTCATAGGTGGGAAAAAGACAATGGATTCATATATTGTAGTTATAATGTATTTGGTACCTTTGCCATGTGATTTTTTTTTTTTTTTTTTTTTTTGCTATGGACCAGATTTAAATAGAGGTCTATAATATATTTCTAAAAGATTTTTGGAAGCCAGACTGAAAATTGAAGATTTTGAAGATGGATTTAGAAGTGTTTCTTAGAAGAGGGACAAATTGACATGGTCTTTTATCAACAAAGAATAAGAACCAGAAACAAAAGTGAAGACTAGCTCCAACAAAGGAAAAGAATAGTCAGTGTCTTATTTAAAAACCTGAAAAATCTGAAAGCAAGATTGTCTCCATAAGAGTTCAAATGCTGATATTATACATTAAAGCAATTTAGGAATGTTTATACCAATATTCGCCAGGCTTAAAAACCAATTTAGCATTGTCTTATATTCAGATTGCATGGAAAATAAGTTTTCCATCTTTAAGAATATAAAACTAGGGCGAGTAATAGATTGAGAGTTTTATGCTTATGAGCATAAACTGTGATTGTTTACTGTGCTTTAACAATGATAAAATCACTAAAGGCTTCATAGCAAGACCCAAAACCCTGGGGAAGCCATTAAGAATTCAATATTAACAGTTCATGGAGGAAAATGGATTCCACTTACTAAAATGATTTTAAAATGTTTTCTATAAAATGCAAATATTGCAGCTCTGTGAAGTTGGACATTTTAAATAGGTTTTATTTGAATCTTTGTTCTTACATAAGGGCTATGTATTATTCTCAGTGAAACCCAAAGGTTATAATGTCTGGTTAATGGTGACCATGTAATAAACTTTGGATAAGTACAGAAAGGAGTTTCTTAAGGTTGAAAGGAGGCAAGCTGTCAAATCACTTCCAGGTATCCTAGAGTTGCCTAATTGTTTCTGGCACCAAGAAGTATGCAACAGATAGTGCATCCATCCAAATCAGAACATCTCTGATTCTCCACCCAGCACAGTATCTCCTTCAATGTCTTATTGGGTCCAGAGATTGTAATGCCCTCAGGCAAAAAGAAGTTAGTATAGCCCGCACTGAGCCTAACTTTTGCCATTATCCTCCAGAATTCTGTACTTGTACCCTCAGGGATGGAAAACAAACAAACAAACAATAACAAAACCAACAAAAAACAAGAAGGATGGAAACTAACAAGCGATAAAAGGAAAGACAAGCACTTTCATCTGGGAATAATTAATGCTTGCTTAGAAAAGACCAGCAAATGTTACTTTGCCTCATTTGATTTTTATTCACTTCTTAATGACGGGTAAGCCAGAAAAGTGCCAGGTCCTGAAATTGCTCTTGGTTTAGGTTTTGGGGAGCGTTCTTTTTGCAAACAGCTTGTCAGAGCGTGACAAAAATGGAGAGCTTGGTTCTCTGGGATGAGAAAAAAGCAGCATTCAGACACAGACTAGTGATTTCCGTGCTGGTGTTCACTGCTGTCCTTGTAATTGTATTAGTTCTTAATTAAAGCTAAATGGAGGTCTTTCTTGAAAATGTTACCCTTTTTCCTTTGGTTTTGAATTTTGTCCATTATATGGAATTTTCTAGTTCTTACTTAGAGTATACATAACATTGAACAAACTGAAGAAGTCTACTGGGCAGCAATTTACTGTGGGTTCAGGAAAAGAGAGTAAACAGGAAAGAAATCAGGAATCACTTTGTTTTCTTTCCGGCAGTGCCTCCCTCCATTTGTCTGTGTGTATGTCCTTCTGCTTAGTTCAGTGTGCTAGTGTGCACGTGTGTATCTCTCTTTGTCTTTCATCCTGGTGTCTTTTTCTCCAGAAGCCCCCATTCCCATCAGTTCTCCCCTAGTAATGAAGATAGCATGGTGGATTTACAGCGGAGTCTGGCTGGACTGCTGAGAACACTGCATTGCGCCTGGCTGGGAGAGTGTATTTGGTCTGGAAGCCTCCCTCACTGTTGGTGGATGAGACCCCACACAGACCTGTCCTAACCTGACATTCTGACCCCATAGATTCCCCCAGGTACCTTGAGCTTTGCTGCAGAGCTTCGTGTCCAGAACATTGCATTCCACAGGACAGGCCAAGGACATGAGCATCGATTTTCAATGGCAACATGCTAGTGCATTCACCTCTGTGTTGTCCTGTGTCCTATTCTGTCTCAGAGCCAGAAAAAGAAAAGAAAAAGTTTTGGACTGGATGGGGGGTGGGGTATAAAAAAGCTCTTTTCTTTTAATTTAACCCCTGAGAAGGGAAAATAAATCATGTAGAATTATGTCACGTCAAGAAAAAAGCGTGATTAAAATAACCTGGCATGAATATTCATCCAGGGCTTGACAGAAGGGCAGGAGCAAGAGAGGTGATTGCTGCTTGTTGCTAACAGAGATCTCTTTCAGAGATCGCATCTTAAAACACCTTGTGATTAGGTCTGTTGGCCAAAACTGTGGGAGACTTTTTGTTGTTGTTTGTTTCCCTTTTTCTTTAATCTTGGCATTTCAGATGCCCAGCCTCCTGCTGACATGCATTTCTCTCTAATCACGGCAATCCCAGGTGGTTTGCCTCACTCACACCAGGACCTGAGAGGCTGACTCAATGCAGAGGGGAAGGAACACACTGTCCTGACAGCTGATTACCCTGTGTACAGCAATCTCTGTCCATCCACAGGGCGAGAATGATGCTTAACACATTATTAATTATTCCTCCATCTCCAGTGTTTAGAGAACAACTGTAGCATTCTGTTTGCCCACATCATTTCTCCTGTTGCAAGAACATTTTCTTCCCTCCAACTCTCCCCCTTTTACCTTCTAAAAGTGCTGTTCGATTGAATGCTCTGTGAGGATAAAATGGTCAAAATCTGCACTGTTCAATATAACAGCCACTAGCCCTAAATATGTGTGACTAGTGGCTACTAGAATGGAAAGGCCAGCGTAACCCCCAGTGAGGTTAGCAGAGGGTTCCGAAGTATACCGTGTTCCAGAAGCCAAAACTGTCAAGCAACTTGAATGTGTCAGTCTGTATACATAGACACACATGCTTTTATTCTGTAAGAACACTTTCTTTTTTTTTTTAATCATTCCAAGTCATTCATCATCATTCGTCATCAAATCTTAGCCTCACTCATCAGCCATAACAGTTGCAGAGACTCAAGATGAAATGTGACATGATTTTTAACTTCACTCTACTGTTCTCCAAATAGCTAACATACAGGTACTAGGAAGCAGAATTACACTTCATATCACAATGATGTGCCTCAAACAGGAACAATCATTTTTTTTTAAGATTTTATTTATTTATTTGACAGAGAGAGAGAGAGATCTCAAGGAGGCAGAGAGGCAGGCAGAGGGAGAGGGGGAAGCAGGCTCCCCGCCGAGCAGAGAGCCTGATGCAGGGCTCTCGATCCCAGGACCTTGAGATCATGACCCGAGCTGAAGGCAGAGGCTTAACCCATTCAGCCACCCAGGCACCCCAGGAACAATCATTTTTGGTGTGAAATTTTCATGGGAATTTTTTTAATAAATCTGAGCCAACCACCTTTCTATTCTCACTACTTACCGATGTTTAAAATGAAGTAAAGTCAATATAATTGCCATTGCTGTTTATATATAAGTCAGTCTATGCCTAATGAAAAGGGTTAAGGTATTCTTAGGCTGGGTAACATAGAAAGAGATCATTCAAGTCAGCCTGATTGGTGAAATGAAGCTAAATTGCTTCTTCAAAGTTTATGTTTATACTGATAGAATTATAGCAGTTATTATCATTACTGCTAATATTACATATTGAGTATCTATCATACCAAGGAGATGACTTAAATGTTTAACTTTATATATGTTACATTATTTGTTCATCACAAGAAGCCTAAAAGAGAAGTATAATCGTTATACCCATTGTACATACAAAGGAGTGAAAGAGAAGTGTAGCTTCCCCAAAGTTGGCCCAGGTTGGCATTCAAGTGCAGGTAGTCTAACCACAGAGCCTGAGTCACCCCATGCATGGGAAAAGCAGCAAACCAGATGACTAAAAATTCAGTTTTCAACAATAGAAAAATAGCAGTCTCCACAGAAAAGTTTTGATGATATGGTCGTATTGGTTATTACTGTATTAATGGCTTCAAACAATGAAGACTTAGACTTGTAATTATAGTAGTACACTTATTGACCGGAGTAATGAGTTGCTGAAAGTGGGTGTCAAAGAAATACTGTAAGGTAATCCAATCTTTTCTTGATAATAGTCACGTTAGTATTCATCCAAGATTTTTAAAATATGTGTTGAGAAAAATTCACATTGTATTTCTACATTTTCCTCACCATCCTATTACAAATAAGGATATACCACCAACCTCCCCAGGATACATTTTCTAGCATTGGTATTCCGTTGACTTGGAAAGTCTCTTTGTTTATTGTGATAAGAACATTTAAAATGACATCTACCTTTGTAATGGATTTTTAAGTATACAATGCAGTATTGTTAACTACACAATGTTATACAGCAGATCTCTAGAACTTGATTATCTTGCAGAGTTGAAACTTCAAACCCTTTGAAAAACAACTCTCCATTTCCCTCTCCCAACAGCCCCTGGCAACATGGCAGGTTTCTTTTTCTTTCTTTCTTTTTTTTTTTTTAAAGCTGAATAATATTCTGTTGTATGTTTGTACCACATTTTCATTATCCATTTATCTCTCAATGGACATTTTAGATTGTTTTCATATCTTAGCTGTTGTAAATAGTGCAATGGTCACACAAAGTCTTATGACTAAATAATTTGTTTCCCTCTTTTTTGACTAGTCCCTCATTTCTTTTAATTGGACCTTCTTTCCTGTAACATTTCCTACAGCTGCCTAACAATTTGTATTACCTGGTGAAAAGGGCCACTTCTGACTCCAAGCTCAGAGAGGTTGCATTTTTTTTGAGCTAAGATGATGGGGTACTCTTTCAACTCTGGTTTGTATCTTCTCTACCCCCATTCATACCACCTATCCTGGGTAGGCCTTTGAAAAGAGACTGCCCGAATGAGCTTGTTATTGGAAAACCTAGATTGTACGCAGTCAAAGACACAGCACTGGGAGTAATTGGGGGCAACGATCTCAAGTCTTCCTTTCTTAGCCTAGAACAGGGAACTATCAGAGTTTGAAATGACCTCAAAGATCATCCCGAATCTCTTTTGCCAGGATTCCTCAGTTGTTTAAACACCATCAAAGACAGAGAAAACTTGGTACCGCATCAAGAAGATGACTTTCCATTTCATCAGCTCTAATCATTAGAATGCTCTTTCGTAAATAAAATACTCATTTTCTAACTATTCCAATTTGAATCTAATTCTGATCTTTAAAGTTAAAAGTGAGTGTAATATGTTTCTTACAGGACAGCTTATCAAATATTTGCAAACAGTTCTGATGTATCCCTTAACTTTTTTCTTCCCCAAGTATGCTTTTTTTTTTTTCCTTATCAGGTGTTCCTTACTTCAGGATGTCCATTCACTTCACTTTCCTGAATTGTGTCCCCTGAATTAACTTGGTTGATCATTGTCTCATTTGCTGCCTAGAAACAAACATACAATGTAGCAACATTTGATCAGCCAAAGTAAAGAAGGAAGACTTTTTCTTCTGTCCTGAATGTGATCTAATAACGAGTCTTCAGGTCCACTGAATGAGAATTCATGTGACTTTCTGAAATCTTCCTGAGTGTCTTTATCAGTTCCCTAATCATTAAAATTCTGACAGCCATCTGGGTGTCAGAAAACTAAAAATACCATCAATGGTAGTGTTTCTTTTGTTTTCATCAATGTTTCTAAAGTTTTTCAGTCTTTGACTATTTGTTCCTTGTTGAGGTCTAAACATTTTACTGACATGGGTTGCAGTGTTTTTGTATACTGGTTAAAAGGAGAAGTCCTAGAACCAGCTCTACCATTTGCTAGTTATATGAATAAGCACATCGCTTAAGCTCTCTTACATTTCTTTTCTTTTTTTTTTTTTCATCTGCAAAGTGAGATAATGACTACATCTACTTTATAAGGTTGTTAGAGTCAAATGAAACCGTATGTGGAGTACCCAGCGCAGTGCTCATGTTAGTAATCATTAAGCTGTGAACTCATTTGGAATCCTCATAGAAGAAGCACACAATTGAGTCAGACTTCTCATTCTCACTGCAATTTGGATTATGACCTCACTTTTTGCACAAAATGAGATCCAAAGCATGAAAACACACACACAAAGTTGAGGAATTCTTTAAGGCTTATGTTGTAGCTGATAGTTTATCATGGTAAATACAGCCCAAAAAAGGTCTTCCTGAAGACCAGTATAGGGACTATTGGAACACAATATCCTTGTCCTTGAGTTGACTTCATGACCATCTGTCTCATACCTCAATCACTCACTTTCCCTGTTTCAGTTTTCCAAGAAAGGAAATTAGCCATACACACCAAATTATAGTTACAGTAATCAGGTCCCACACTGGGTGCAATCATCTTTGGCTAGGAGTGAGCCTAGGCCAGGTCCCTCAGTATAGAAGTTGGCTACACAAAGTAAGCTGTTCATGGAACGGCTGTCTTCAGAATGGTGGGGAAGGAGGGAGTTAGGTAGTGATTGATTTGTCTAGTACTATGGTTTCTTTCTTACCTCTGGAAGATGATTCTAAAACTTAAATCATTTCAGTGATTTCAACAATCATTACTGGTATGATGGTACAAGTTTAACAACCAGCTCTCTGGGGGAAAGGGGATAACTCTGGTTTCTAGTATTTTCTGACTTCTGTAGTATAAATATCTCCACCATGGTTGATTTTAGCCTATCAAGGTGAAGTCATTGAATGTAAAGTCACTGAACACAAAGTTGTGAAAAGATGCACAGTATCACACCATTATATCACTGTCAACCTAGAGATGTATCAGATTTTAATAGCCTTAAGACCACAAATAATAGTAAAATATAGTGAAGTAATTAAGGGGTAATGAGTTCTGAATATTTATTACCTTTACTTTTAATGTAATTTATCTAATTGTAAGTCTGTATATTTTGATTTTCTATAATGGCTGACAGAATTTTCTGAAAATTTAAAAATTGGCTCTTAGAAGCTTGTGCAATCCAGTTCTAGCACATCACTGCTGCCAGGATGAGACCATTCAAAACTTGGCCTCTCCCCTCACAAACTAGTTGGCAAAATTATGTTCTTACATGTGAACTTATTAGAGGATAATTCAAGGCACTACCTACTTAAATATGAAATAGGTAAGTGTATTTGAGACATATTTTTGTATTTTACAAGGTAGATCTCAGGAGTACCAAAAACCAAGAATGCTTTTTGTATTTTTAGTATCATTGCTCTATTTATCCTGAATTTCCCAAGATGTACTCTAGAGTGCTCAAAAATAAATCTGGACAAATAAGATTCTCATGGGGTAAAATGAAATGATGTTCTTCATAGTAGTCTTCTGAGGATCTCTAATTGTGAGTTGTAACAAAAGATTAGAAGATTATTTGGGGGAGCTGAACTGAGAATTACCAGATCCCATAGATCAGGTTAATAATTTATAAAGGCTGCACTTGAAGAGAATTATTTGCAGACTGGATTGATAGACTATTAGAAATAGTCAATGACTGTTCTTTGGAGACCTTGAGAAAAGTGATCAGGCAAAGTGGCACTTGGGTTTAATAAACTTGAAGCTTTTTGGATACATCTCCTAACTAACGGATTGTGACATATATAGCCTGGGCTTTGACCAGCAGTGATACCCAGTGCTGTAATTGTCTTGCATATAGAGTGTCTGTTTCCAAAGAAAGTTGTTGTTGTGTTGAGAGAGTAATTACAAAGCTGCCAGAAGGAAGAGCAGTCCCCCACCATGCTCACCATGTGATTTATTGGGTGTATTTGTACTCTTAAACAGATCTGTCTTTTTCTTCCTGGAATGTTTTCACACTTCAATATGAATCTCTCTTCCCCTGAGCTCACCTCATTTGTGTCTGAAATATTGATCTGGTTGACAAAGGACAGAGCAATGTAAGTGTGTGAAGTGTGTGTGTGTGTGTGTGTGTGTGTGTGTGTGTGTGTGAAAGAGAGAGGGGAAAAAACACGTGTACATATATACCATATTCAATAACATGATTCTGTCTTTCCTATTATTTTTATGATCTAGGGAGATTTGGCAGAGACTGCCGTTTTGCCTTGAAAATTCTGCTGATTGTTTCTGCCTTTGAGAAACAGACTCCATTGTGAGACTGAAAAAGACCTTCAGTCTTCTCTGTGGCATTTGCCCATGGAGTCTGCAATAGAAATGATTTATTAAAGCCCACCAATGCAAGAAAATCATAATCTTTTTGACAAATTCCTTTACTTCCATTGTGTATCAGCAGTTTTAGGAAGGTGATCTCCATGGTATCCTAAATGCTTAAAGTCTTTCATCACACAAATGCATGTTGCTAAAGTTGAGAAGAACCTTGGAAGGTTTTAGTTACCCCCTCCCCTTTGGAGAAGTAATCAAAAGTTGCTTTTAGTTAACTTAAGCATTTTATCTTCCTGGAAAAATGCCTTCACTTTTCTGGACTTGTAGTCATCAGGGAATAGTGGAAGGTGTCAGTTCACACCAAACCTTTGCTAGAAGCATCCACTTTGCATCTGCCTCTGATGTTTTTCCCTCTTATCACAACAGAGAACAGTTGTGTGCCTCTTCACTTTTTGTCAAAATTTTCAACTGCAGCCTTGAAAAATTACGTTCTTTTGGTAGAGTAAAATGCTTGCACTCTATTTGCTAAAAGGCCAAGTGGATCAAGTTATCAAAAATTTTATGCCAAACTCAAGGTTCTGTCTCAGGCAGTTGGGCTCAGCATACTTCTTCTGTCAGAAGGAGTTTGTTGACAAATCTTTCTTGTTGTTAATCAGCACAGGAAAATAAATTCTGTGGGGAAAAATGAAAGTATGGTATACACCATAGATTCCTTGTTTTCTAAGAAGATAACCATTATTTCAGAAAAAGTTAGTGGTATTCCGACTCCCAGGACAAAGCAATTAAATAAGTGACCTCTTCTGGTCCTTTCTACCCTCTACAGTAACAGATATTATGTGATTATGACTCAATTTCAAAATTCTTTTTCTTTTTAGAAACCCTGTTTAAGGCTCAATCGTTCATGTTAAATTAACCTAACTTCCAGCGTAGACTGTGGGTGTAGTAGAAAAAAGCTCAATGGTGACTTGGAAGTCAAGAGACATAGCTTTTCATTCTGCAAAACCTGTGCCATAAGATGGTGAGCATAGTTTCTTCAAGGAAAAAAAAAAAGTCGTATTCAACTAAGTCACTATTTTTCTTGAGGCATTTTATAAGTACAAGAACATTAGATATTCTATAATTAAGACATTTCCATAAGATTTGTCACTCTCACCCATCAGGGGATTGAGAGAAAAGTGGAATTAGCTGAGAAATAGAAAACTAAGTTTAGAGAAAAAAAATTTTCCTCTCCTTGAATGGAGAAAGGGTAATAGTGGTATTCCCAGGAAAAAAGTTCTGAGATTAGTTTGACTTAATACTTGAAATAATGATTTAGGAGTGTTACATAAGAAAATTGCCAGGTTTGCAGAGGGATGTTTCAAACCAGTAAAGTAAACTTAGCAAAGAACTTTAAAAAGGGCTGTTTATTCAATTTTTTTTTAATACCAACAGTGTGTCAGGAATTGTGGGGGATACAAATAAATAGTTCCTACTTTTAAGTGGCTTATAGTCTAGTATATGGTTAAAATGGCACTTTAAAACTATAAGATTAAGCAGAAAGTATTACCTGTCCCACCAGAGGAGTAAGTAGGTGAGAAAGTATTTTCAGAGAGCAAAGCATGTACTTCCAGCTTGAGAGTCAAATTTTAAGGAAGGTGATAACATTTTAACACCTGAACTTCAGACCTCTAGTCTGTATAATAAAGCACTGGGGCTTTCTAAGCACAGGGAACAACATGGCAAAGGGAGCACAGAAAAAGACAGGTACATATGTAAGTGAACAGTAAGGAATTTAGGTTTCTGTGGTTATTACTATTTCCTTGTTAGCACAGAGTATGTGATAAGGAGAAGAAGAAACACAATTTGGGCCAAATTGTAAAGAGCTATGAAATGCCAAGTTAGAGATTTTGGATCCTAGAGACTAAGTGTTCTCTACAAGTTTCTTCTTCAGCACACATGACAGACGACATTATAACATGGAGTATGTGGTCATAGCAAAATTGTATATGAATAAGTATGGCTTCTCAAGAAATCATATCATCATACAAGTGAATAAGAGTGATTTTTAGGGATGACCGAGTGGCTTAGTCGGTTAAGTGTCTGCTTTCAGTTCAGGTCATGATCCCTGGGTCCTGGGATCTAGTTCCTCATCGAGCTCCCTGCTCTGTGGGGAGCCTGCTTCTCCCTCTTCCTCTGTCACTCCCTCTGCTTGTACCCTCTCTCTCTCCATCAAATAAATAAAATCTTAGCAAAAGGGTGATCTTTAAAGAAAAGAACAGTCATGAATCTTCTAATTTTTTAATATGTTATTTTCAAACATTAGTATTTTAATTATCAAACAACAGCAAATGACTTTTGACAGATGTCAGAATAGATGACAGCACTCTGGTGTGTTGAGGAAACTGGCTTAAGGTCCACTTCTATAGGCCTTGGAAATATTCTGTTTTAAGAATGGAAATGTCATAATTAGAACACATTTTCAGAAACACTGCAATTATTAGAAGGCAAATGAATTTGCTTATGGTAGAAGCAAAGAGTACAGGAAAACAATGAGATAATATTAAAATATCTAGTAGCGGGATAATGGGGACCTGAACTTGGGAAGCAGCAATGAAAATGGAGAGGAACCTGGAGTTGTGAGTTACTATAGCGCGATGCCTCTTGTGACCTAATTGGATGAGGCACAACATCGGAGTTGTGGTAGGTGGCAGAAGTTGCACGAACAGTCACAACTTAAGTAAAGATTCAAATCAGAATTTGAGTAGGAAGATGGTGTCATTAAAATGAATTATAAATTCAAGAGGAAGAACAAGTTTAAGAAGAAATAGAGTTCAGTTGATATAAAATAAGTTTGTAGACCTTAATATACAGCAGAAATTCAACAGGCTAATTGAAGTAGAGAACAAGCAATCCAGAGAGAAATACAAACCAGAACTTTTGATTTGGTAGTCGTAAATGATGGGTGACAATTAAAGTCTTCAGACTGAATAAGAGTACCCTTTTTTTTTTAACCTCTTAAATTACCTCCCTTGACAATTAGTTTCTTGGTGTATCATTTGCATTTAGGGCTCCAGAGAGGAAATGAGTTCACAGAAAGTTCAGTAATAGAGTCATAGGAAAACAAACAAACAAAAGACCCCCCCAAAACAAAACAAAACAAATAAACACACAAAAACAGGAATTCTACAGAAGCCAGGAGACCAGAGGGATGCAAACTAGGAGTGACCCACTACATGCTACGTGAGACTTGGGAGAAAATAAAAATAGAGAAAGTATCTATTGAATTGGGAGAAATCATTGCTTCAAGAAAGTAGTTAATATAGAAGCTAGATAAAAATGATTTGTTAATGGGCAGGTAAATAGCAAGTATGAGCTTCTATTTCAAGAAGTTCAGTAAAGACTGGATATAGTGAGAGAATGCTCCAGAACATATATCAGGGTGGAGAGACCTATTTTATGATTTTGGGTTTGAAAACATTTGGAGTGAAGATAACAGAAAGTCAGTAGTAGAATAATGACAGTGGAAGGAGTATAAAGAACATATATGAGTCCGGTGTGACAGCCATCAAAAAGTGTGGCAAGCTTAGCAAAAAGAGGGATTTGGGTGGTTGTATTAGTTTGGATCCTCCAAAAAGCAGATAAATGGACATGGAAGTATAGGAGATCTATTGTGGAGATATCTTCAAAGGATTAAGGGGAGAGAACTGAATAGATTTAAAAAAAAAAAAAAAGGCTTCAAACCAGAGTGTAGGTCTGATGTCTGTGAAAGGAAAGAAAGAAAGACAGATTGGCTAGGAAGAATCTCAGACTACGGTACAGCTCTAAAAATGTTTTGGCCAAACATCTATATTCTTTGGTTCATAGCCACTCATCTGAAGAGTCCCACCTCCCTCAAAAAGGCAGTTGAATTAGTGCCATCATCATGTTGAGTCTTTGGCTGAAAGAAACCAAGAGAAAGGATAGCCTTGGTATAAATGTGGTGGTGGATCCAGAGATTAGCATCTAGGACTACCAGTCAACTCTACTTTCTGCAGCAGGAGATCTAAAAAAACTCATTTTGGGGGGTGCCTGGGCGGCTCAGTGGATTAAGCCTCTGCCTTTGGCTCAGGTCATGGTCTCAGAGTCCTGGGATCGAATCCCGCATCGGGCTCTCTGCTCAGCAGGGATCCTGCTTCACCCTCTCTGCCTGCCTCTCTGCCTACTTGTGATCTCTCTGTCAAATAAATAAATAAAATCTTAAAAAAAAAAGAAAGAAAGAAAGAAAGAAAGAAAGAAAGAAAGAAACTAACTAACTTACTTTCATGGTCGTCATGTTAGTACAAGTGCATGTGGTTAATTTCAGAAGGATTAGTCAGGCCAGTGATTGGTTATGGTGGTAAATAGAAAGGAATAAGCATTCTAAACAACGTGTCCTTCTGATCCTCTGAGTTTGAAGGGAAAGGAACAGATATTACTGTAGAAGGTTTTATCAAGCAAATGGTCTTGGAGCATCACATCTCTGTTTTTTTCAAGAAGCTAGTCTTAGAGGGGGCACCTGGGTGGCTCAGTCAGTTAAGCATCTGCCCTTGGCTCAGGTCATAATCCCAGAATCCTGGGATCAAGCCCTATATCAGGTTCACTGTTCAGTGTGGAGCCTGCTTCTCCCTCTCTCTCTGCTTGCTGCTCCCCTGCTTGTGCTCTTTCTCTTTCTCTCTGTGTCAAATAAATAAATAAAATCTTAAAAAGAAAAAGAAACTAGTCTTAGAAATATAAAAATACCTTATAGGTATGGTAGAATGGAGGACTGCCATTTACGCCTCAAATATCTCAAAGACAACTAAGATGGATAGGGCTGTTTCATGGGATTTTCTAGAGACTGCTGATTCTTTCTGGGATGGATAATACTCTATCATTTTAGATATGTTGCTTAATTTTCCTGCTGGCTTAGAGAATTATTGTGAGAATTATTTTAGTATTTTTTATGCACTTTACTTTTAGTTATAAAGGTGTCATTTCCCCTGGGGTACCTGAGTGGTGCTGTCAGTTAAGCAACAGATTTTTGGGTCAGGCTCAGGTTATGATCTCAGGGTATTGAGATCAAGCCCCACGTCAAGCTCTGTGCTCAGTGTGGGGTCTGCTTAAGACCTTATCTCCCTCTCCCCCCACCCCTCCCCCCACTCTCTCTCTCAAATAAATAAATCTTAAAAAAAAAAAAAGTGTAATTTCCCGTCTTCCATTAAAACCTTAGTCTTGGGCTTTGGATTCTTCCTCCTTCAGTAACTGAACTATTAATATTTGACTTCCAACTCAGTCCCTCACTGTTCTCAACTATCTACCTGTACTATTACCACCACCAAGTCTACCATCTCTTTCTTCTGCTCTGCCCTACTACCATCGTCTGTTTTCCATGTGCTTTAATTAGCTTATGGATCATTTTGGGGCTAATTATTATGACAGAACAACTCTGATGCTAAATTTCATTTATGCCACACCTACTTCTTCTATAGAAGGATACTTTCAGGAAAAGGCTGAAGACAAAGGTAATTACTCCCACTAGATAAGGGATTCTATAATGCACAGTGGAAATAGAAAAAAAAAAGAGGAACAGGTAAGAAATAGTTTATACTAAGGAATAAAGAAGTAGAGTTCAAGAAAAAAGAATAAAGTTTAGATTAGTCAATATGGTAATAAATTTCTGTAGTAGGGATTGAAGAAGAAAACTGGAAAGTACCTAAAAGAATGATTTCCTTAACATCTATTAAATGTGGAGTTTATATCTTAAATTTCTCATATAGTTCATGTCTCTACTTTGCAAGAAATATATATGGTAATAGAAAAGAAAAGTACAGACAAAAGAGAATTGTTGGAGGAATCCAATAAAAATGATCAATGAAAATAAAGAATATTCCTCTGAGCATAATTGAAGATATTACTCTTTAGTTTGGAAATATAAGTATTGAAAGATAAGACAGATTAGAATCATGAAACATTATTTATATATTTGCTATTTCCATTAAACTAAAATTAGAAGCTATTTTTCAAATATTTAATTATTTATGAGAGAGAGAGAGAGAAAGAGAGTGAGTGCAGGGGAGAGGCAGAGAGAGGGATAAGCAGACTCCCTGCTGAGCAGGGAGTCCACATGAGGCTCAATCCCAGGACCCTGGGATCACAACTTGAGCCAAAGGCAGATGCTTAAGTGATTGAGCCACCCAATTGCCCAAATTAAAAACTACTTTTAATATGTTGATGTCTTTTTAATAGAAACAAAAATTAATCCTACTTAGGAAGAAGAAAGTATATAAAATGATCAGTCAGTGATATAATATTTCCTAAAGGAAGCCAAGGAGACAAGGAAGAAAACTAATATTAAGTGTCAGTCAAATTTCAGGCCCTGTGATTGGCAGTATACTCATGTACCCATAAACAGATGAGGGAGGTATTCACAAACCCATTTTATACATTAAGAATGTATGGTCTAGCCTGAGGTCAGTTAGCTAGGAGTATATGGAAGACTTAGAACTGAAATACGGTTCTGACTGATTTGAACCTTATGTTTTCCTATGCCAAACTACTAGGTTTTTTTTTTTTTTTTTTTCATTATTCAGAACTATAACTTCTTAGGATAAGCTGAGTGTGTTTGCAATTTTGGTCAGTTTTAAATCACGGGAGGCCTGTTCACACAGGCCTTTTTGATATCTGTCTTAGACAAGTTGTAGCACTGAATGGACCAGGAAACTAATAAATTATCACATTTTTTTTTCTGTTGTAAAATTCACTGTCTGGACCTGGACCCTCTGACCAAGTTAGTGCAAAAATCACACAATGTATACAATATTCACTCTGTAAATATTCATTATGGGTGCTGAAGACGATACAGGAGAAACTGCGATGGAAATCAGGCAGAACTACATAGCATATCAGAGCATGCAACCCATCTTTGGAGGGCAATAAGGACAGATGACTTAAAAATATTGATGCGTATGTGCACATACATACAAACTGTATTTACCCCCTGGACGAGACCAGTATCATTTGATTCCAAACACATGTGAAGTTATCTTGAAATCTCAAAAATATTCTGGACAAAATTCTCCATATTTATTTATATGTTAAGTGTTTTCCTATCTGTACCAACCAACTTCTCACTACAAATGATTTCAAGAAAAGGGAAAAATTTGGATGAAAAAAGGAGTGAAGCTATTTTAAAAGATCTTCAATGATCTTTTAAATAAATGCCTTTTCAATAAAAACTTCTCTCTTCCTCTTAGACTTGGCCAGTCTCTATATAAGTCCTTTTTAGCCCAGTTTGTAAATTGCTGTTAACTCCAGAAATGGAATTTCATAAATTAAAAAAAAAATGACAGAAATTACCTTACTACTCTAAGATGAATCAATACATTCTAATTTTTGACTTCCAAGAACGTTGTTCAGGGACGTGTTACTTACTCTATGGAGGGCTACAGGCTTTTGGGTGAAACAGATATCCTGTAATTTGGATCACTTCTGTTATTGAGTTTTTCTGGTGTGAAGAAATGAGCTTTTTTTTTTTTTTTAATTCATTTCTGGAGAAATGTTCTTTTATCAACTCTCCAAAAATTCACTGGGAATATACCAGTCACTGGTAAATATGCCATAAGACTGAAGATTTTTTAAATAAAATCTGAGGACTGCGTCACTATTTATGACATGTAACAATTTTTTAAGATATATATATATATATAGAGAGAGAGAGAGAGAGAGAGAACAAACACAGGGTGGAGGGGGCAGGGATAAGGGATAGAGGAGGAGAAGGAATCTTAAGTAGACCTCCTGCTGATCATGGAGCCCGATTTGGGACTTGATCTCACAACCCTGAGGTCATGGCCTGGGCTGAATCAAGAGTTAGACCCTTGATGGACTGAGCCATCCAGGCATTCCTGTAATAAATTTCTGTATCATATGGACTTTGATCTTTTATCTCCAGTATGTCCTTTCCTTGCAGTGTTTTCTTTCATTAAGTAACATTAATTTTGAATTCACTGATAGGATTTCTAATCAAACAGTTCAGCCTTGTCGTAGCACAGTTCTTGTATTTCCTAGAATCTTTATACAAAATCTGCCTGGGATCAGATATTGTTAAATACCTGAGATCAGGGCTTTGCTAAAAGGCAGTTTACTTTCATATTGAAAAATTGTCTGAAATATGATCAGAATATTTGTGTTATGGCATATAATTTGATATGTCTGTCTCTGTTTCTAGAAATGTTACTGACTTCTTTACTGGGACTGCAGTTTGAACATAGTGCTTGATGCATGAGTAACTAAGAGGAAAAGATCTGTCATAAAAATTCTGTGTCTTACATTTAATTATTCTTGTTGCCTGGGCTTCATCCAAAGTTCCTCTGAGTCTAGTCCAGACCAAAATTAGCTCAAGAATGTTGCTTCTGTTTGGTATATCCTTGTGAGATCTCATCTGGTCCCAAATTAGCTCTTCTTGTACGACCTCCCTAGAGTACTTTAAGGACTTGTATATATCTTCCTCCATTATTCCCAATTGCTGAATGTTGTGGATTTCTCAGGTGTACCATAGGACTAACTACTCTCTAGAACAATTTTACAATTCAGATGAGTCTAAACCAGATTGTATCTGCCATGGTGTAATGTAGTTGGGCATGGCCTACTAGAGCAGAAAACAGGATATAATCTTTAGCCGTGTAACCTCATGGGAATCTCATATGACTAGAAAGTCATTTTATAGTAGTAGGGTAATTTATATCATCTTTTTTATTCAAAGATTTTGTTCTATCACATTTACTCAAATATGACACCAATGTTTTGATGACTTAAATGGATTCTGGATCAAAAAGATGTAAATTTCTAACTATGAATTCTGTTAAGTAAATGTCCCTTCTGTGTGTTTTCTTCTAACAATCCTTGATGTTACTTAGTAGAAACAAGAACAATGTGTATTAACACACACCTCCTTTTTTTTAACTGAAATGTAGAGACCTAGATCTTAGGAAGTAATGCAAGAGCCCTCTCTTTGCTAGTATAATAGGCTAAGCAAATGTATTCCTTTTCTATTACTCCCTTAACAAGTTATCACTGATTTAGGGGCTTAAGACAAAAAATATTTATTTTCCTACAGTAAGTCAGAAGTCCGATGCAAGTCACACTGGGTTAAAATCAAGGTGCTGATGGGGCTTCATTTCTTCCTGAAAGTTCTAGGGAAGAGTCCATTTCTTACCTTTTCCTGGTTTAGGGCTCATTTCTCCATCTTCAAAGCTAGGATTTGGGGTTGAAGCCTCTTTACTTTCCATCACTCAGACCTTTCCTCCTGAAGTCATATACTCTTCTATATCTCTCTTCTACTTCTAAGCCCCTTATGCTTACAATAGACCCACCCATATAATTCAGAACAGTCTCCTCATCTCAAGATCCTTTTTTTTTTTTTTTTTTTAAGATTTATTTACTTGAGAGAGAGAGCATAGGAGTGGGGCAGGGGAAGAGAGAAACTTGAGCAGACTACTCTCTGAGCTTGGAGCCCAACTCAGGGCTCCATCTCACAACCCTGAGATCATGACCTGAACCAAAACCAAGAGTCTGATGCTTAACCAACTGAGCCACCCAGGTGCCCCCCATCTCAAGGTCTTTAACTTAATCACATGCAAGATCCTTTTTGCTAGGTCAAGTAACATATTCATAGGTTCTAGTGATTAAGCCCTGGGCATCCTTGGGAGGCCATTACTCTGCCTACCACAGCAAGGAAGAGTCCAGGTGGAGTTAACAGTATTCATGAAGAGCATAATCTCTCTCAGTTGATCACTCTGTTTCTCCATCAAGAGTGAAGTGTTGGACATGTGGGTTGTTCAGATGGTTTGGCTCAGGTTATGATCTCCAGGTCCTGGGATTGAGTCCCCCATTGGGCTCCCTGCTTCTTGGGGAGCCTACTTCTCCCTCTCCCTCTGCCTCTCAGTCTCTCTCTCTGTCTCTCATGAATAAATAAATAAAATCTTTAAAAAAAAATAAAAAGAGCAAGCTGTTGTGTCCTGAGCACACTATCATTGTACCTTCAAATAAGCTATTGTATAACTGTTGTTATCTAACTTTAGGACTGATTTTTTTGTTCCTTCCCTCATCCATCTATGGAAGCACAAGTCCACAAGTTCAATAATTTTTTTTATTAATTAACTTAATTGCAAATGGGAGTTGACTCCTTAATCTATTTTGTTCTCAGGCTGAAAGTACATTACTTGCTGAGTCTGGGATGAAGAAGTAGAATGGGCTAGACAGACATAGAGGAGGATGTATGGAACAATTTATAGAGGGGTCACTTGAACATGAGTCGTGTCTGAATTTCTACTGCACTTTATTTGTGCTTCTCTTAATACCTAGTGTGCTTTCCATGTGTGAAATTTTATGATACTATTTTAAATTTGATATTAAACTCCTTGAAAGCAGAATCACTTAACCAAACTTATCTGACATATCTTTTTGTTAGAGTTTCCATAATAGCCTGCTGTTACCCATTTAAAATTTTCAGAACACTGTGATATATTTTCCAGACCACTTGTCTTTTCCAGAATTTTGAGAGATTACAAATTTGTGTTCATCCTCTTCCTTGAGGGAAGTACAGAATGCTCAGGCCAGGCCACTCTTAATCTATTCTATAAACGTGCATTTTCACATATCTCACTGACTACGTAGTCAAGCTCAATTGTTAAGTTTACTGTCCTTGAAGAAAGATGAATACTTGCTCTTCTTGTGGGATGATAGGGAAGCAGTCCCAGTGTGCCCTTTCTCCCAACCTTCCTTTCAAGGCCTCTGGTACTGGAGAAATCTCAGAGATAGGAATACAATAGAGGGTTAGGGGGAGTACCACTGGGCCAGACTTCTCAGAGTAGGAAAATTCTGTTGAGGAGCTGGGTTAAGCCAGACCCAATGGCTGCCGTTGACACACCTTTCAGCATCTCAGAAAAAAGTAAACTTCAAAATTTATATTTTTACTTCTCTGCCTGGTATCAGTGCAAGTAAAAATAAAATGGGGAAACATGAATTGAGATGCTTTGAATGGTGCACCCAAAGGAAGACTGGCTGTGAGTGATTTAGAGCATAGAAAACACTTGGGAATATTGCCAAAATACTGATTCTGAGTCAGTAGGTCTGGGGTGGGATCTAAGAGTCAACATTTCTAAGAAGCCTCACACAATGTGAATTCTGCTGTTTCTGAGATTGTACCAGCAAAGATTTAGAGCAATATTCCATTTTGTGGTGAAAATGGGACCACCAGTATACAAGGAGAAATGGTGAAGAG
Source organism: Martes martes (assembly GCF_963455335.1). Lineage (NCBI taxonomy): Eukaryota > Metazoa > Chordata > Mammalia > Carnivora > Mustelidae > Martes > Martes martes. Next base: position 62,859,035 of record NC_137888.1, on the reverse strand, counting down.
AGACCTCTAAATTTTCCTATGACCTCAATATTATAGGATTAGGAAAAACATGGATATAGTTGCATGTGGGGGGTGTAGTTGAGTTTCTCCTATGACTATTCAGAAGTAGCGAGTTTTAATTGTTATAGTATAGGGTTGCATGCAAGTGCTAGCCGAGCCCTGATTCAGTAGCAAAACCCAATACAAGTCATTTCATTGTCCTATTTTTTTTTTTTATTTCCAAAATAAAGATTCAGATACTTATCCCAGACTTCTCTCACAGATTCTGTAAGAATTAACAAAGGACTACTTTTAAGAAAGAGTAGATACAAATAGAAGACATTATTACTACTTGCTGTCATCTCTTTTCTACTTACCATCTAATTCCCTTTTTAACCACTTATGCATGATTTATCTTTAGCCCATGTTCCCTCTATTTTCTTGGCATTCTTCTCATGTGACCATGTGATGTATTATTGAAATGCCCCAACTTCTTTTATTGCTAATTATATATTAACCAGGTTCTGACTTCATTCTTCTCCATATTGAATCCTGGTCCAGGCATGACACTGACAAAAAGGATTCCTAGAGCTCAGAGGAAATTTTGGCAAATGACAGTTCTCTTTTAGGGCTGTTAGTCTTAATGGAATATTTGATAAGATGGTAATAACCCCTGAGTTCCTTTTATAGCAAACCCAGAGGCGAAATATATATATATTTTAACAGTCTCGATGACTTTTATTTATTCATTTTTTAGTGAGGTCAGTTCTTGAAGGCATTTTCACAATGACCATTTCTTCAAACATGCTAAACATGTATGGTCCAAACTGTCTTCCTCTATTGATATGTATAGACAGTTTTTCTCCATATGTATGATTCAGTGGTCATTAAAGCTCATTTCCTCGGTTCCCATTTAGAAGTGAAAAACTATGCACCATCCTCTCGGATAGCCTCTGTGATAGTCTGTAGAATCAGCAGTTTGGTTCCTCAAACACAGTCTCACCCTATGTCATCTATTTATGTCCTCCATTTTTTTTTTTAAGATTTTATTTATTTATTTGACAGAGAGATCACAAGTAGGCAGAGAGGCAGGCAGAGAAAGGAGGAAGCAGGCTTCCTGCCTCACAGAGAGCCTGATGCGGGGCTTGATCCCAGGACCCTGGATCATGACCTGAGCCGAAGGCAGAGACCTTAACCCACTGAGCCACCCAGGCGCCCCTATGTCCTCCATTTTGACCTCCCGTCTTAGAGACTGCTTGTGCCTCCATTCCATTATCTGATGGTTACAATATATTTCCCCTTGGGGAAAAAAATAACGTTTATTGTCCTTGTCAGTTATGTACAACGTAATGCAATTCTTCATCTGTTTCAAACATAAGTCCAGTGTTTAACAATGTGAATGGACAGGCAATATAAATATTTTGGGAATCATAATAATAGCAATGATAAGTGTTAACATTTATTGAGTCCTTTACTGTTCTAGACACAATGCAAAATGCTTGACATAGGAGTTCTAATTTAACTCTCACAATAATTATATAAGGGAGTTAATATCCTCATTTTGCAGATGTTGACACTAAGTTTAGAAGTGCTAAGTAATACTGCTTATGGTCATAAAGAAATAAGTAACAGAACTTCTGCAAAAAAAAAAAATTAAAACATTCTCATTTTAAAATCTGTGCACTCTTCATCATTGTACTAAATCATTTTGGCCAAAGTTTACAAACTCTGGGTCTGGGCATTGTCCCTGTCCAAACAGAAAATACATTTCTGTCTCAGGTGCAGTGCCCTTTAATGGGCAAAGCATCATTTTGAGACCTTTATTCAAGCTAAATTGTTCCAGGTTCTACCTATGTAACATGAGAAATTAACAGTAAACCTGTTTCATTACACCATCAACTTTAATTAATGTGTTTATAATAATACCTTGGAATTTATTTAACCAAAATAATAATTTCACTTAACATAACGACTTGATACACAGGCAGCACTGAGATGCAGCATCCCTGCTGCTGTTTCCAGGACATTTACCATGTAGCTAATGGCAAATCACCTTTCTGATCCTGAAACACCTGTTAATGCCTCGTTTCACCTCTGAAGCCCCATCTCTTTATGTGAAGTTAGGCAGCTATGGTGAGTTAAATAGGGACCGAGTGAATTATTAATTATTTTAATGGCATTGTTATGGTTGCTTTGTTATTAAAATTTTTGCAGTGCTGCAGCAAGTTTCATAAAGCACATCCTTCATAACCTTTCTAAAGTGGTTTAAAGAGCCAAAAGAGCAGTGGTGAGTCAGACAGTAGGCCTGGCAGACTTCTGATGTGAATATGCTAAGGGATATCCTTTTTAATTCAAGCCTTCTCCTCTCTGGAGCCATTATGAGTTGTAGGGAGGTAGTAGAAAAATAAATAATCCTATCACTTTATCCTTTAAATTCATTTTCCATGCTTTACAAGTAAAATAAGGACTATTCAGATTCTTTTTTTTTTTTTAATAAAGATTTTATTTATTTATTTGACAGACAGAGAGAGATCCCATGTGGACAGAGAGGCAGGCACAGAGAGAGAGAGGTGGAAGCAGGCTCCCTGCTCAGCAGGGATGTGGGGCTCGATGTGGGGCTCGATGTGGGGCTCGATCCCAGGACCCTGGGATCATGACATGAGCCGAAGGCAGAGGCTTTTACCCACTGAGCCACCCAGGCGCCCCAGGACTATTCAGATTCTTAACAAGTCAGTAAGAAGATGGAAGGAATGTCTTTAAACATTCGTCAGCAGAGTACTTTTGTGGGGAAACTATAAAGGATCAAATCCAACTATGAATTATGGATAGTTAAAAAACAATCTCTTCCCCTTAATTGTGGTGAACCAGCTGAACTAGGTCAACTGATTGATAAGATGGCAGAGGTAGCTGAGACGGCTCCTTGTCAGCTAAAGCTCATGTTCTCCTTCCACCCTTGTGATGGGGCTGGATATGTGGTTGCTCACTTAGAGCGTATTTCCCATCCTGCATTTCCACAGTTAACTCCTCGCAAGTAGAATATGAGAGGAGATGATGGGTACCTTCCCTGAGTCTAGGCCGTGAGACATCAGTTGTGTTTTCCCTCACGGTCTCTCCACTCTCTTCTCACAAGCAAAACATGGAAGAGTCCGTGACCTCATGCCAACTAGGCAGATGAATATAGGACACTAAGGGCAAAGTAACAAAATGGAAGGAATGTGAATCTTTGTTGTTGTTGTTTTTTAATATTTATTTATTTGAGAGAGAGAGCATGTGTGTTTGTGTGTGAGTGTGTGGGGAAGGGGCAGAGGGACAGGGAGAGAGAAAGCCAAGCTGACTCTGTGCTCCAACTGGGGCTCAATCTCAAGACCCTAAGATCATGACCTTAGCTGAAACCAAGAGTTGGACACTTAACCAACTACACCATCCAGGAGCCGCAGGAACTTGAATCTTCGAATGACTGCAAGGAGCAAAGCTGCCCACCACACTGGACCACTTATCTCACTGTTCTGCAACAATTAACAGGCTTTTTGTTTTTCCCTTAAAGCCACTATTTAAGCTTTTCTTATTTTTTTTTTAACAGCACCTTAGCCTTTACCTTAACTAATACAAGCTTGACTAAATTAACCCACACCATTCATTAAAATGAATTGAATCTGATAGATAGGCACAGCATTAGTCTTAGGGAAGCAAATTTACTTTACAAAATCTCATGAAAATATCAAGAGATTTTAAGGGAAACTACAGCTGGCATGAAAGAAGGTGTTTATCTGATGTATTCCATAAGCTGCTTTCAAGGAGTGAGATATTACAGCATATCTAAGAAAGTACAATTAGCAATAAAAAAATTCTGGTATAGAATTTTTTATAGAATAAGCTCAAAACTTATTTTTTTTTTAAAGATTTTATTTATTTATTTGACAGAGAGAGATCACAAGTAGGCAGAGAGGCAGGCACAGAGAGAGGAGGAAGCAGGTTCACTGCTGAGCAGAGAGCCCGATGCGGGGCTCGATCCCAGGACCCTGGGATCATGACCTGAGCCGAAGGCAGAGGCTTTAACCCACTGAGCCACCCAGGTGCCCCCAAAAATATATATATGTTTACCATGACTTTGTCTCTGCAATTACAAAGCTCAATAATTATTTAAATAATATTTAATGAGCAATTATTACATGTTAAATTCATGTTAATGCTTTTAATCCCTGAAGTTATCTTTTATATTCCATGAGATCACCTTGCCAAGCTTAACATAGTCCAAATAACTTATGGTAAAAGAAAATATCAATGTGGGACATAGATAGCCAAGGTTCCAATTATTGTTGAAAATGGTATTTTTATGAAGCGGAATAAGAACACCTCTCATCTTCTATGTTCATTTTTGCTGATAATAAGTGTTACCAGAGAACATGTATAAGCATGTTGGAATGGTTTGTAAAAGCAGAACAAAACTACATAGAAAATATAATTGCCAAAAAAAAATTCCTTCTGGAGAAATGGGGTGTTTAACATTTTATGTTTCATTAAGTCCAAAAAGACAGTGACGTCAAACACTAGGTTGGTTCTTGTGCCAATTATTGATGACAAGAATAAAAAATGTCAGCACTCCATTGATATGGGTAAAGAGGAAATAATTGAAAAAGTCACTGAATAACATGTTTAAAAGGGTAGAAATCTTAGGATGGTGATCTTTTCTACCCCTTTTCCACAATGCTATGTTAAGCTTAAATGGGAAGATTGAATGAATGAAACTGTATATGAGCATAACCCTGAAGAAAAAGTGAAGCAGAGAATTCCAGAAATAGTAAATAAATTTGAAAAGTATGAATAGCAATTGAAATTATTGAGAAACTATCTTAAATGTACTAAAGCCATTGATTCTCTAATGCTCAATATATGGGTGCTAGATTCTTATCAATAAGTGATGATCAGAAATCTCTTGATATAAGTAAATAATCTATAATAGTCTTGTTTAAATTCACCATCAGCCATTTTAGAAGATCACCTTCTATTAATAATCCTACTGGGTTTACGCTGTTATTTTCCCAGTAATGAATGTAAGCAGAGGTCAACTGAATTAGCCTTATTAGATTTCAGAAATTCCAAAAATAGAGATAACAGTAATAATTATCATCTTGGTATGTATGTTACCATGTTGAGTCTGTACCAAACTGAGTCCATTACAATTCTCTAGAAAATCAAAAAGGCTGTCCAAGAAGAGACTTGGAGTCCAAACCCAGTATTGCAGGAAATGCTATCCTATTTATGTAAATATCTTCAAAGACATTTGAGAAGAGAATCCCCCTCCTCATCTAGGCAGATAGAGAAAAATGTTGTGATCAGTACTCTTATTTACATACAGAAGAATCTAGTGTACCTTTTTTAAAGCATTTTAAGAATTCATTGGAAGATAAAGATAGCTCAGAATTGTTGAGAACCCTAAAGAAACAAATTCCAGTTTGAATTCCCAAGAATGACTTCTAAAATCATACCATCGAACTAGGTCATCAAGTGAACGGCTGTGTTTGCTACGATCTAGATTCTGGAAAGCTGCTGAATCAGGAAGCTACCTACCCAGTTAGGAAGCTGTTATCACAGCTGCCAGCACCAGAACTGCCCCCAGTCTGCTTTGGTCAGGAAGTAGTGATTTCAGGAAGCTGCCACTAAAATTATTAGCTCTAAAACCATGACTTCTTTTTTTTTTTTTTTTTTTTTTTTAAATCTTCAGCTTTTATTTGCCAGGATGTTATAGGCATTGATGTTTAGCAAGTCATTCATTGTATGTGCTACAAAACTTTAGGACAGAGACATTAGCATAGATTTCCTTATTTCTTGTTCAAGTTTCCCAGTGAGCCCTATTGTGGAAGTGGCAGGTTGGATGTGGTGGGATGTGGCAGAAGGTTTAGGGTAGGATTAAGTGTCCCAGGAACTGAATGCTCCTTCTTTTCTTTTCTTTCTTTCTTTCTTTCTTTCTTTCTTTCTTTCTTTCTTTCTTTCGTTCTTTCTTTTTTTTAAAGATTTTAAAGATTTAAGATTTAAGATTAAGATTTTTTTATTATTTATTTATTTATTATTTATTGACAGAGAGATAGTGAGAGAAAGAACACAAGCAAGGGGAGTGGGAGAGAGAGAAGCAGGCTTCCTGTGGATCATGACCTGAGCCAAAGGCAGACGCTTAATGACTGAGCCACCCAAGCGCCCCAAGAATATCATTCTTGATGACACTGATTGGGAATTCAGTACTAGGGTACATATTGAGTTCTTCTATTATTTCGATAATTTTAAAACTTGGCTGATGTTCAGCTTACTCAGTCCTAACAAAGACTGGAATGTTTACTGATTCCAATGAAACACACATTGTAAAAAAAATTTATGGAAAATGGTATTGTTTAGGACTGTGAATAATGATGTATATTTTCCCCCAAATGAATGGAGGACCATGTTAATGGTCAGGCATTACGGAAGCACTAGGAAAAAAGATACTGTACCTTCAAGGAAGAGAATCACAACCTTGGTTGGACAGATTCCATTTATAGGACCTCATAGTAAAGTAGAAACAAGATGAAGAATACTCTTTCCTGAAATCCTGGTAAAGCTGCAAACATCCTCCAGCAGCAACCTTCTTCTGAGGAGGCCTCCTGTGCCCCTAGGCGAAGTGAAGCATTTTCACTACTGCTGTCTTCACTCTGTGATCTGAGAGATTATAACTTAGTCCTGGCTCCAAATATGGGCAGCAAGGTACTGATTATTTTATTTTTTGAAAATTGGCCATAATACAGTATCTCAAACTTAGCAGAGTGTTAGTTTCATACTTCCAGCCATTAAAAGATTCCATTATGGATGCATAATTAATCAGGAAACATGGTGTAATGAGTACATATCCACATTTTCCCTTCACTCATCTGTGGGGTTTAAGGTAATGCCATTTTGCTTCGGTTGTTTTCAAGAGTTTATGAATTGTGTTCAGCCAAACATGGTGAATTGTCATCAATTCTCAATTAACGTTTGAGGAATGTGATGTTCGTTGTACTTATCATAACTATGTTATCTGATCCCTTTTTTCCCAGTGCATTGCTATCCTGACATATTGTCACTGGATTTCAGCCCATTGCTTTGCATATAGTAGTTCAGTAAAAATAGATTGCAGTGATATTTTAAGAACAATTTCTTCCTGCTGAGTATGGTATGCAGGGTTGGTTTGACCTCAAGTGCTTGGGTGTGAGGGTCAGGAGTAACAGAGCCCCCTGTGACCTTTAATGAGATCGGTACGAAGACTTTCCTGGTAATCAGCACCTATGGTGTGATATATATCATGCTCATATACCATCTTTTCTTTAAATGTATATGTACCATCTTTTCTGTAATCCATAACTGCAATGCTCCATTTCCTTTCTGGCCCACAGGCATTGTGTCTCAATATCCATTTGATGCATTGTGTCGGTAATTATTATTTCTTTTTGACTCAGCTAATTGTGTTTGCAGCCTTTTCCTCTTTTTTGCTTTGCAAAAAGTCCCTCAGTTGGTGTTTAACAAGAGTGCATGTAACAAGAAACAAATTGTTCTGGGGAGTGCTATTTACCTTTTTTATTTTCTGCTTTGTTAGCAACGACACAGAGGTTTCATTAGCAAGAAACAAATGAATTGCAAAGACAGCTAATCCTACACACACATACATACACACACACACAAGAAGACAACTGAACCATCCTCTCAAGAGAAAGAATAAAGGAATGAGAGGTACCTTTGGGGTAATGGGGCTTATTGTTGCATCATTATTTGAATAGGCTGTATTCCAAGTAATTGGTGGCCCAATCACATAATGGAGTTCTATATTTTTCCCTGTGAAGAAATGGAGCCAAACTTGCAGTACCTCACAAATGTGATGAGATTGAGCCTCACAGCATTGTTATTGTCTCAAGAAGCCAGTGCATTCCCATCAGAGGAATATCTTAGATTTTGAATAGCAGATAAGTACAAACAAATCTTGGATTAAGAAAATTAATCTCTGGGACACCTGGGTGGTTCAGTCAGTTAAGTGTCTGCCAGGGTCCTGGGATCAAGCCCTCTGTCAGGTTTCCTGCTTAGCTGGGAACCTGCTTCTCCCTCACCCTCTGCCCCTCTATCCCACTCACTCTCTCTCTCTCTCTGAGTCTCTCTCAAATAAATATAATCTTTTAAAAAGAGAGAAAGAGAGATAATTAATCTCTACAAAAGTTCCAAGACAAAGGCAGAAAAACCCAGAAACTTATATGGAGAGATCTGGGCTCTCTGAGAGAAATTGTTCAGTGTTGAAATGCATACCTGCCAATCAATGCTGAATTGAATTCTCAGAGAACATTAAAATAGAAATGTAGTACATCCCAAAAATCTCAGCTGGAAGGGGAGGAAAAAAATGTAGTACCATACAAGTGAGAAACAAACAAACAAAAATACAAAATTTCTAACACTGGGGGATCTGGAGAGTCCCTTTCTAGCACCCACTCCAGTCACTAGGAACGAGACCTTGCATTACTTTTATGGTATTTCTTCCAAACATTTGAAGGGTGCATCCCATGAAAGGTAGAGAGAAAGAATTTTAAATATAGTAGCTAATTCCATGGTAAGAAATTCAATAAGCTGGTATACAGAAGAGATAATAAAATCAAAACTATTGACTCCCAGCCATGATGATTTCTAATAGAAGTTGCAACAAAGAAGATTTTAGTTCATTATAAGGACAAATATGCTAAAAATTAAAACCCTCTTCAATAATGAGATAACTTTTCTTATGAAGGGAGGAACTCTTCATCATTGTAAAGATAAAGCAGAAACTAGATGACTGTTAAGTATCCATTCATTGATTTATTCAGTCATGCATTTATTTAACAAATACTTATTGGGTTCTTGCTTATGTGTCAGGGGATATTAAGCTAGATATATCAAAGATACAGTCAACTCAAAAATTTTATAGAAGTTCTGAGTTTAGGGCAAGAATTGGAAAGGCAGGAATTCATCAACAGAGTTTGAGGCAATTCTAAATATATGTGTCTTAAATACCTGAATTGTTCACATTTGTGTAACTCAGATGACTTTCAGCCAGTCCCTGTATTAGAGTGAAGTTCTACACCGTGTTCCCAATCTTCTCTCTTGTGGCTTCTTCTTTGTCTTTAGCTTATTGTTGAGTAGTTACTTTTTTAGACAAATTGAGTCAGGAGCATTGCTTTGGTGTTCTCGTTTACATGGGAAGTTGTCAAGCCTGATCTGACCTGCCTTTCCATCAGGATTATAAAGGTGACGGATAGTCAATTTCAAGGATTCATGATCCATTTTACCACGGCGCTTCACCTTGCAGCTAAGTAATACAGCTGTGATAAAATCAGCCATAATCACTGCATCTTACTCAGCCCTGCCTTGGCTATAAATACTAGTTTCATAACAACAACAAAGAAAAAGCGAATGAAACGAGAAGGGGGATTGAAGAAAGATGAAGGCAAATGTGAAGGCTTATTCGTAGTGACTAATGGGAGAATATGGGAGAATGTGTTTATGGTTTTTGCCCTATTCATGTTTTTTATCGAGAGAATGGGAACATACATCACGCAATGAAGAAGTTTGCTTGTAGCTGATTCTTCCAGATCAATTATAAACATTTTATTAAGCATTTATATGCATTCAGAAAAAAATTAGCATAATACATTGGGACAGACAGTTAAACAAACCCCAGCCAAGAAGACCTACCTGTACATATATGCTTATGTGCATATATGCATATATGTATGTACATAAAACAAACCTCTTTTCAGGAGACAGATATAGAGACAATGGCATAAATACAAAATATGGGGAGAACTGGAGAGAGAGGTAAGATTTGGAACCAAAATTAGGTACTCATTCATTGTTGAGCCACACACTCTTCTAGATGTGAAGGGAAAAGCAGTGAGAGAAGCAGAGAAAAAGCCAGCCCTCCAAGACCTTATAGGTTAGGGAAGTTACAACAAAATAAACTAGATAGTATGTTAGTAGTGATTAAAAAAAAAAAAAACACAAAGAAGGAAAAGACATAGAAATAATCAGGTATGGAAAATTTTTCAGATTCTCTGGCTGATATTTTAGACATTTCCCTAATAGGGTGACAGTTGAGTAAAAGACTTGAAATAAGTGAAGAATAAGCCATTGAGATGCTTAGGGGGAGGGAGGAACTAGGGCCTGGTATGTGTGGACCTTAAGGAGGCTGGTGTGGCCATTGTGGCCTGAGTAAGGGGGAGACAGGGCCAGAGAGGCAGCAGCATTTGGAATGGGAAAGGAACCCCTAAGACAATTCATGAGGCCTTGCGCTTTTGCTCAAGACACTGGAGTCCCTTCAGCCTATCAAAGGAGAGATGTCAAACAGGGAATTAGATCTGTGGGATTAGAGGGAAGGGTCTAGGTGGAGGGTTCAAAGTTAGGAGTCCTCAGCATATTAAAACCACAGGACTAGATGAGATAATCTAGCTCAAGACTGAGCACAAAGCACACCAACATTTGGAGATGCTCTTCTGGAATTTGTAATTGGTCAGCTTTGTATCATCAGTCCTGTGATTCTCAATTGCTTCTTTCCTTTGATGAGTTCTAACATATGAGCATATTGGAGGAGGGAAAAAAAAAAAAAGGTGGGAGTGGCACAGATCGCTTAGGTGTGGTAACATTAATAATAATAGAAGCATGATTGGTGTCAAGAAAAAAATTTTATTGAAAATACTACATGTCAACAAGACAGAAGAAAGAGAAATTAAGGAGTCAATCCCATTTACAACTGCACCCAAAACCATAAGATACCTAGGAATAAAACCAACCAAAGAGGCAAAGAATCTATACTCAGGAAACTATAAAGTACTCATGAAAGAAATTGAGGAAGACACAAAGAAATGGAAAAATGTTCTATGCTCATGGATTGGAAGAACAAATATCATGAAAATGTCTATGCTACCTAAAGCAATCTACACATTTAATGCAATCCCTATCAAAATCCCATCCATTTTTTTCAAAGAAATAGAACAAATAATTCTAAAATTTATATGGAATCAGAAAAGACCTCAAATAGCCAAAGGTATATTGAAAAAGAAAGCCAAAGTTGGTGGCATCACAATTCCAGACTTCAAGCTCTATTACAAAGCTGCAATCATCAAGACAGTATGGTACTGGCACAAAAACAGACACATAGATCAATGGAACAGAATAGAGAGCCCAGAAATAGACCCTCAACTCTATGGTCAACTAATCTTTGACAAATCAGGAAGGAATGTCCAATGGAAAAAGGACAGCCTCTTCAACAAATGGTGCTGGGAAAATTGGACAGCCACATGCAGAAAAATGAAACTGGACCATTTCCTTACACCACACATGAAAATAGATTCAAAATGGATGAAGGACCTCAATGTAAGAAAGTAATCCATCAAAATCCTTGAGGAGAACACAGGCAGCAACCTCTTTGACCTCAGCCACAGGAACTTCTTCCTAGGAACATCGCCAAAGGCACGGGAAGCAAGGGCAAAAATGAACTATTGGGATTTCATCAAGATCAAAAGCTTGTGTACAGCAAAGGAAACAGTTAACAAAACCAAAAGACAACTGACAGAAGGGGAGAAGATATTTGCAAACGATATATCAGATAAAGGGCTAGTATCCAAAATCTATTAAGAACTTATCAAACTCAACACCCAAATAACAAATAATCCAATCAAGAAATGGGCAGAGGACATGAACAGACATTTCTGCAAAGAAGACATCCAGATGGCCAACAGACACATGAAAAAATGCTCCACATCACTCAGCATCAGGGAAATACAAATCAAAACCACAATGAGATACCACCTCACACCAGTCAGAATGGCTAAAATGAACAAGTCAAGAAATGACAGATGGTGGCGAGGATATGGAGAGAGGGGAACCCTCCTACACTGTTGGTGGGAATGCAAGCTGGTGCAACCACTCTGGAAAACAGTGTGGAGGTTCCTCAAAAAACTGAAAATAGAGCTACCCTATGACCCAGCGATTGCACTACTGGGTATATACCCTAAAGATACAAACGTGGTGCTCCGAAGGGGCACGTGCACCGGAATGTTTATAGCAGCAATGTCCACAATAGCCAAACTATGGAAAGAACCTAGATGTCCATCAACAGATGAATGGTTAAAGAAGAGGTGGTATACATATACAATGGAATACTATGCAGCCATCAAAAGAAGTGAAATCTTGCCATTTGCGATGACGTGGATGGAACTAGAGGGAATCATGCTTAGCGAAATAAGTCAATCGGAGAAAGACAACTGTCATATGATCTCCCTGATATGGGAAAGTGGAGATGCAATGTGGAGAGTTTGGGGGGTAGGAAAAGAAAAAATGAAAGAAGATGGGATCAGGAGGGAGACAAACCATAAAAGACTCAACCTCACAAAACTGAGGGTTTCTGGGGAGGGGGGATCGGGAGAGGGTGGTGGGGTTATGGACATTGGGGCGGGTATGTGCTATGGTGAGTGCTGTGAAATGTGTAAACCTGGCGATTCACAGACCTGTACTCCTGGGGATAAAAATACATTATATGTTTATAAAAAAATAAGAAGAAGAAGAAAGAAAATACTACCTGTCAGGCACTGAGCTCAGCATTCTCTGTGTGCCTGCTTTCATAGCCATTCCAATCCTGCAGATGTGGTGGAATCATCCCCATTGTTATTGTTATTGTTGTTATTGCCATTCTGTGTGTGTGGAAGTGGAGGTCTTGAACGTTGAAGACTTGCTCAAGATCAGACATTGAACAAGGTGTATCTGCTTTCAAAGCTTGAGTCAATGATAACATTGCTGTGATGATGTTCCTTCCCATGAGCTAATATTCAGAGTCCTTCCAGGGATTCTCTCTTGTATTTGTCAGTAAGAATGATTTCTGCGCTTCGTTTTATCTGCACCCATGCCCATTTAGAACTATGGAAGTGTTTCACGCTGAGATTGTGTGATGTCGGTTACGTGGGGAGGGAGAAGGGATTTTAACTTGCAAGCAGAACTGAATTTGATTCTACCACTAGCTATGTTTTGGTGGGGAACTTACTTAACCTCTCTAGTGCCGCAAATTCCTTATCTGTGAAATGGGAAATATGTCACCTACCTAAGTGGTACTTAATCCCAGAATGATGCAAGGGTGAAGTAAGATGCACGTGCAAAGTACCTGGTAGAGCTCCTGGAACAGGGTAGGCACGTGATAAAAATCGTCAGTGTGCCTCATGCCTCATCATTATGATTCGCACCGCCTGCTACCTATTCACCGTTGTCTTCGAATACTGTGCCCTATCTGGTTGTACTTTATCTGTCATGTAAAGCTGGATCTGCACCTTCCTCTGCCTTCTAGAGATCTGCCAAGCACCCCCTCCCCACATCAGGCAGTTTCCAGATCCTGGTCTTTATGCAACTCACACTTTTGTTTCCCATTATGCCTTATATTATGGCATCCTTCATCTTGCAAGGAATTCTAAGTGTATTATAAATCCTTGTAACAAAACCATAAGGCAGATTGACTTGGTTATAGAACACATTACAGGGAGAAGCAAGGTCTTTATCATTATTTTTTTCAGTATTGAATATTTACTGAATTTATGTTATGTATTGGGTACTCCAAAAACATAACACATGGCGCCGACATTACCACTGCCCTCTCTAAGCATTTATTTTAAACACAAGCCTCCTAAGTCTCATATCACTGAGCTGAGTGTCCCTTCCTTGTCACTATACCTACACACCCAATAAAACAAATTCATAAAAAAATCTGAATTGGGTAAATAATTTCCAGGAAATTTACTTTATAACTATTTATTTATCCCCAGTTCATGTTGACTTATTTTTATTAGACAGAATATATATGAAATTAATGCAACTGTTGCTGAATTGTGAAATTAGACTTCCCAGACTGCATTTCCCTTTCTTCTTTCGATGTTCCTGAGGCTGCTGGAGTGCACTTCACTCTTCCGTTCTTTGCTAACTTTGAGGTTAACTATCAGTTCCCCTAGGCTTCTCTCTACTCCATTCACTTCTGCTATGATATTTTTTCATATAGTCTCTGATAGTCTATTTGTTTTGAAAAATGTATCATTGCCTTCTGTCTTCTTCCTCCCCATTTCCTTCAGGTTTCCATTTCATGTTCTAGTGACAGGAAATATGGGGTAAAAAGGAAGAGATATTATCTTTGGGACAGGCAAAGGATTCCTACTGGATTCAGTGACTTAGTAGGAGCAATGCAACCTCCCCAAATACGTTGTTCTGAAGACAGAACAACATTTTCAAGTCGGTGGATGTAGATTTCAGGAAGGCTTCAAAAGTATTTGTGTGTGAACTTAAAAATAGATCTTGGGTACAAAAAGGGTCCACTTAAGATAATTGATGGCAATAAAAATATAAATGTAAAACACCAGTAAACAAGATGAGTTCCAAACCTCTACTCTTGAAGCAGGAGGAATTGAAAACTAATTGTAAATCAATGGTATGAACCCAGTGTATTTTTATAGCTAAAAAAGACAAATGATGGGCATTATTAGAAAAGTTAAAAGAAACCAAACTGAAATGCCTCTATGCAGATCTTGTTGCCAAAACACAAAATATGCAGGAATGAGCTAGTGAGATTTAGCACTCCTGGATTTAACCAAAGAGTCAAGAAACAGCCAAATGAAAACAGATTTCTGTTTCCAGTTTAGAAACACAAACAGAGAGTGATTGCAATATGAGGATATGAGATCAATAAGCGTGTTTTCTACACAATGTGTTATGGAGCAGTAGTTACACTAGTAGGTTATTACTAATTTGTGACAATAAGAATTGAGAAATGTTTGGATTCCAACAGGACTTCTCAGAGTCTGATATTCCAGTACTTATTTTTAATCTATAAGAAACATGTAGTGGTCTTGGTTGCCCAACATTATTTGCATAGAGTCCTTTTCTTGTGTGTAGAACATCTTATAAGAGTGGAATTCAACTGACAGTCTTTAAGAATTATTTTTTCCCATATTAAGGATACCTCTTAAAGTAGAAAGAACAAGGGTCTAGACTTACTGACACCCTGAACTGATGAAAGCTGAAAATAAATATAAGTAAGTTCAAGCAAGCTTTTATTAAATGTTTGTTCATATGATCCATACATAAGGCCATCTAAAATGCTGAAGTACATTTTAACCTTTGTTGGAAAATTCAAGATCAACTGACCATTCAAATAACACTTTTGGCAATTCAGGAAAGCTAGTAAAGTGAGTTTATTCTGACCCACTATGTAAATATTTATTTTCTATTATTTTTACTTAAATGAATTATCTGACTGGGTGTCTCAAACTGGAGATTTACATAATTCAAGGAAAACGGTGCACAATTTTTTTCTTTGATAGGAAATAATTGAAAATGTTATTTTTGGTATAGGAACAAAGTCAAGGGCCACCTGGGTGGCTCAGTTGGTTAAGCGTCTGCCTTCAGCTCAGGTCATGATCTCAGGGTCCTGGGATCGAGCCCTGCACGTGGCTTTCCCCTCAGCAGCAAGTCTGTTTCTCCCTTTCCCTCTCCCTCTGTGACCTCTCTTGCTCTCACTCAAATAAATACATTAAATTTTTAAGGAAAATAAAATTACAGTAAATTTTGCATTTCTTCCAGGATACATATGCTTTTTTTTTTTTTTAAGATTTTATTTATTTATGTGAAAGAGAGAAGAGAGAGAGAATGAGCAGGGGTGGGGCAGTGTGGGAGAAGAGGGAGGCTGAGCAGGGAGCCCAACACAGGACCCTGCGGTCATGACCTGAGCCTAAAGCCAAGGTTTAACCAACTGAGCTATGCAGGTGCCCCAATTTACAATAACTTTAAAGATAAAATACCAGATGTTAGAGAGAAGTTAAACTTTTAGTAGATCATGCACCCAGATCCCTGAGGTGTCATAGGTATTCTTCAGTGCTAAAATTTGAGACGCCTTGGCTTAGAATAGCAAAATAACACCTGGGAATGCTAAAAGCTGTTTTAGTATATTTTGAATAAGAAGTATAAAAGAAAATCCACTATTTTAATAAATTCCAAAGATGTATCTCTGCCTTATTGTTAAGATCCATGTGTCAAAGTGGATGGAGATATACTACCCTTGGTCTCCAGCCGAAAACTGCTTCTTCAGTGAACTTGAACTGAACTTCATTGATTCACAGGATCACAGGATCCGTTCTAAATATTAGAAAAAAGAATGAGATGCTGTGCTCGATATTATCATGTCTCCAATGTGAACTTAATTCAGATTTAATGCAATTACTCTGTGTTGATTAAATCTCAAACTGTTATTAAAAAACTGAATTATTGAGGTTTACCACTTATATAACAAGTTTGGCCTCCTACATTGCATCATAAACCTTAATCATTATGTTGGCAATAATCGCTTTGTGGTTATTTAACATAAATAATTACTTCAGCTACTAAAATGAGATGATGCAGCATTACATTGTCCCTACAACTTGTAGGATAACATTGCTATTTCTGCTTGAATTATTTAACTCTTAACATGCAGTCCTTTTCATTGTTCCTGTCTACTGAATACTAAGTAGAATGATATTATGGCCCTGGCCATGGAGTTTCTAATTCTCTGCCACATTTTAATGTTACTAGGCCATATTTAACGACTGTCACCCAGCTCTTAAGGCTCTTTTCTTTCTTGTGGGATAGGAGTTTCTCTACACAAATGGACTTTTTAATGGTAAATCATCAGAATTTGGAAACCGGCTCTTTTCTTTGTTATCTTAATTATAAATTACCTGCTCTATACCCATGTTTTAATTAGGGCTTAAGAAAGATAAGCATCCTGTCACTGTATTATTTTTGTCCCTTTTTCTTTGTTTTTGTTTTGCTTTAGCTGAATGTATACTTAGGTAAAAAGTGTTTAAGCAGGGATTTTTAAGGAACTGTGCTTGATCTTAACAATGACGAGGAGGGGGAAAAATTGAGGATACACTTTCTTGGCCTCATGGAGTATACCATTTAGCTGGGAGGGTTGTAGGCACCTGTTTTCCTATCTCCTGAAATTATTTTACAAATCTAGAAGGAAACAAGGTTTACTTTTGCTTTATATCATCCTAGGTCATAAATCATAATTATAACTCTTGAGGATGTTTTAAGTTAAGATTAATATAAAAGTTTAATCTATGACCCTCTACTTGGGTTCTGAAGGTCATATTTTGTACCTGAGCTCAGGTCTCTCTGCTCCCCCTCGTCCCTTGTAAAACAGAGAGAGAGTCTCCGGGGGTATAGCTCAGTGGTAGAGCATTTGACTGCAAAACGAGAGTCTCCTTCAGATATGCAGTCAGGTCCCCAGATGCTTAGTTCTTGCTATTGTGACATTTTGGCCCCGGATGAGCCAGAGTTTAAGTTGTGCCTCTGCCATTCATTTATTTATGTGGCTTTGGAAAGTCATTCAAGTGTGTTGAGTCCCATTTTCTCATCTGTAAAATGTGTATAGCAATGCCTACTTTACAGAGTTGATGGAAAGAGTTGAGACAATGCGTGGAAACTACCAAGCACATGGCTGGCATGTTGTGCTTGTTCAGTAAATGGCAGCTGTATTATCTATTATTGATGATGGATTTACTATAGAGGCAACCTATGGGGATAAAATGATTCCTGTACACAAACAACTTGTCAGGCTATGCATTTGGTATCCATTTGTCTTAGAATATTGCATGAGAAATTATTGAAAAGTGGCCCACATGCTACCGCTTCACCATCGTGCACCCACCGCAGGCATTTTCAATCAATCATAGTGAGCCCAAACATAGCTTTGTAATTTTTCTCAAAACTGTGTCCCAGGCAGCTACTACTAATCAATCACTATTGGCATGAGAGGTAAATCCTATTTGCCATCTAATAGCTAAACAGTGCAGTTAGGCAGATACGACGCAGTGGTTTTAAGAAATTAGGAACAGTGAGAAGACATTTTGTTTAGAGCTACAGAAAACTATGATGTAAGAACCTTCTCAGGGAATGGTGAAACAGTAGCTAGGAGAGTCTGGAGCTCAGCACAACAGAACATGAGGATAAGTAGGTAGACATTTGACAAGTTTGCCAGGATGTAAGTGATTTTTCACTCTGGGTATTGTGCAAATGCCAGCCACAGCTAGCTCACTTCAAAGGGCAGGGATGTACATACAATTTGTCTGTCACTGTTTTACCTCTGTTGGGCAATGTATCTCATAGCAAAACAAAAAAGGAGTTTAATTTCTTCAAAGTCTTTGTTCTGATGGACCTTACATTGATTTTTAACTGTGGGTCTGTTCTGATTCATCGTCTCTAATTCCTGGATTCTAGCATACCCAGATCCTAGATTGTGCCCCTCGCATGGCTCTCACAGAGTTGGGCAAAGAGAACATGAGATAATCCTCCTACAGAGGACTGGGGAAATTTATGGCATCTTTTTAGGTTTGATACAGTCACACTCTTTTCTCTAAGGAGAAATCTTCTTGTCTTAACTATGAACTCACACAGGATGAATTGTAAGCCCAAACACATAGCCATTTAAAAGATGCTACAGGAGATCAAAGGAGCAAAGTGTCACAAAAGAATCGAAAGCTCTTGCTGCTCTGGTGATCTCTAAGCCTCTCAGACCCAATCAAATATTCATTTCCTTGCATTTGGTCAGATAGCAGGAGTTAAGTTTCATGGACACGCCAGGTAGAATATCAAAACAGAATACCTCACTGACTGCTCCAAAAACCAGTGAATGTTTGCTGTGGAATTTGCAGCCTGGACTCTACATTGTGTCCCTCAATCTTGTAATGGATCAGCTGGGGTATAACCTCACCCTAACATGTCTGATGATCCCAGACTTTGAGGACCAAAACAATCCTGAGGGGGCCTGATCAGGCTCTCAGGACTCAAGGGACTTGTGGCATGATGGCTATAACGAGTCAAACCTGGGTTCTGACCAATGTAAAATAAGGATCCTGACTATTCCATCAAGGATGTTTATTTTGGATGAAATGGTAGGCATACCATCATACTTTCTAATAGATTTCGGTTGTATGTAAGAAGGGAGTGACAGGTATTGCTTTGATTAGCTTTAAAATAGTAAGACTTTTATAGGTGCTTAAATTTTAAAGAAAAAAGATTTCAATCTCTTTCGATTTTGTTGGCCTCCAACTTAGGCCAACTTGAGATCATGAGTTTTACAAAATATGCTAGTGGGTTTTATTTATTTATTTTTATTTTGTTTTATAAATAAGCACTGCATTCTTTTATGACTTAGACCACGTCTGGAGTCAGGTGTGACATGGGACTGATCCAAATTGGGCAGCATCTCCCTTATGATGAATACTGAAAAGAATGGAAATATGTAGCTTAGAGAAAACTCAGGGCAGGTACCTATTTAAAAATAGTAGGAGGTATACCAAATGAGAGAGGATGTATTTTATACAGAAGGACTCTTGTCTACAGGGGACAGTTATTCGAAAACAAATTTTGTCTAAGAGCAGAGAAGAATATTTTGGTTAGTCAAACTAAGAGTGAAATGAAGCTTGCTATCTTGCAAGGTAGGGAATTTGTTTTCAATTGAAGTGATCAGGTAGAGATTGCCTGACCACCCACCGGAGAGACACTCCAAAATGCCGATGTTTCCTAATAATAAGAGGAGCCTTAGAATATACAAATTCAATTTAAAAATTCAATAAATGTAAGTAAATTGTCATCCTATCTTTGATCTAAAAACAGGATACTGTGAAAGAGGCTTAAATTTAATATGGTGCAGTACTTAGGGAACTTAGTGCTGGGGAATTGACCCTGGAGAATTAAAGTTGACCTGAAGGTACAAGCAGAGGGAAAGAAAGAATTAAAACAAAATAGCCTCATGGCTGTTTTCCAAAGTTGGTAGCAAGTGAGGGAACATCCTTCCAGTCATCGGGGAGTTGCTGCCAGCTGGTGTAGCAAAGGGACTAGATCAGAATGTTAGAATGGTCTAACAGGATAAGGAATCCTGAAGCTTCTTTCTGGGTTCTGGAAGAGAGAGAGAGAGAGTGTGTGTGTGTAAGAGAATGAAAATAATTTCTAAGAAAGGAGAAGAAAAGGGAATAGCCTAAAAAGATAATTCAAAACCAAGAACAGGAGGATTGACAGTGGAAATGGAGGCCAAAACAGATGAGTCTAAAGAAATGAACAGAATACACATGGAAAAGCAAAGCGATAAGGAAGCCAAATGTACCCTGGCTCACGTGGCAAAGGAAAAAAATCAGTTTGTGAGTGGAGTCACTAATGCTACCTTTTCCAAGGCAATGGACTCATTTGAGGACCAGCTATGATGGGACTCAGCTGCAAATGTTTACTCAACAGGTTCACCCGAGGCCTTTTGATCATCCTGGTTTTAGAAGAATTAGGAAGTGAGGTGCTTGACATTGCCCCTCTGTTACTCTTTTGGATAGGTCACTTGTAGCTAGAAACAGGCTCCCTCAAGGGCTCCTTGCCTTGGGGCTGCCCTCTCTGAGACCAGGCAAACCACCATTTCCTTCAGAGGGTGTCCCTTCCTGCATGGCCCTTCTTGCCCTGGGCTCCAAAACAGGATAGTACCAGAGAAATGTCTTACTCTTAGTAAGCAGACAGTTGGTCTTCTAAATGCTACTGTGATAAATCATCCATGTTCTGTGATGATGAGACTAGGTTACATGAGTCTTCCGGTTGATTCTCCCCCGTCAGGCAATGCACAATCGGACAGCGATTTTCCATGTAAATATGCCCAGCCTTATGTTGTCCAAGCCAGAGTGTCTGCTCTAACCATGGACAAACCCAGACAAAATGAAGTTTGGTAGGGTTTGGAAGAGGTGAGTGTGAGTTTCTGTCACAATAGGATCTAATAAATTGACATCTTTCTTCCCAAATACGCTTCATTTAGTTTGAGTAATATGATCTACCCAAGCATCGGATTATGCATCTAAGGGTTTTGTGTGTGTGTGTGTTTCTTGTTTTGTTTTGTTTTGTTTTTTTGCAACAACAGAGTTGTGAAAAGGCCATTAAAGGTCTAATACTCTGAGTTTTCAGGTCTCCTCTGTGTCATGTAAGTTCTGGAGCATGACTTAATTTTAAAATGGGAGAAAAAGGAAAAATTATTGCCGGCATTATGATGTTGAATAAGGTTTATAATAGCAATAATCCCCCATGAAAACAGTTGTTATCATAGTTAATGCCCATTTTGTCAGTGTGTTAACCTTCCCTGGCTCTGCCTCGGGCCATTAAACGGCCAGCCATTTGTTAAGCACCCCGGAGCAAGCGATTTCAGGGGGAATATTGCTGAGCTCATTTGCTAAGTAAAGCACCTGAGAAGACAGTGATGAACTCTACACAGGTCCATGTGCACACACACATCTCTATGCAGACCTTTCATAAGTCCTTCCTTGAAGAATGACACGCTCTGGTATTAGTTCTGGGATAGTCCATGGCCCCACAGTGTCCATTACTACTAAGCCAGGCTATTGGGCCCCTGCCTTAGCTGTCTCCTGCCATTCCTCCCATGGTCAGCTGGTATCACTGTTTAGGGTGTTTGGTAATGTTCACTCTGACCCGCAAGAGAAGGCCATACCTTTAAAATGCTCAAAGGATATAACTAAAAACAGAGTAAAAGTGATGTTACTTGCATGCAGGAGCAAACCAGGAAAAGGAAGGGATAAGATGCTTTTACTCTCCAGAAATGTCTGTCCCTTCAATAGACACAGATGGGCAATAA
Organism: Martes martes; assembly: GCF_963455335.1. Classification (NCBI taxonomy): domain Eukaryota; kingdom Metazoa; phylum Chordata; class Mammalia; order Carnivora; family Mustelidae; genus Martes; species Martes martes. Next base: position 62,837,356 of record NC_137888.1, on the reverse strand, counting down.
ATTACATCTTGTTTTTTTTTTTCCCAATAAATTACTTCTATAGCTAATTTATCCAGTTATTAGATACATTCAATGTTATCTCTTTTAATCATGGTAACATCTTTATGAGGCTTGTAACTGTTAGGTGAAGATTCCGAATTTGAACCCAGGCTCTTTGACTTCAGTGCCAAGCCCTTCATCTCCATGATAGAATGCATCAATCTCCATTTCAAAACAAAACAGGCAAGATTCCTAAAAAGTAGCAGCCTCCTACCTCATTTACATTGCTTATCAATTCCCTACCGGACCAGAAAACAGTTATCACGGTGGTTACTAGTGTTTGTTAAGGTCAGCTATTAGTTATTGTCCACAGAGGCTGTGTTCAATACACCTTGCCCAAGTGTGAGCTGGTTTGCAAGGTCACAACAATGCAGAGTTCTATAACCCAAATCCTGATCAGCAATATTATAGTGGACTTTACTAAAATTCACTTATTCTTTTACTCCAGAAATAGTCTCATACTCTGTTACTATAGATGGTCATTTGGTCCGGAATTATAAAACTCTAATTTTGAAAAGGATTTACCTAATTAGTTAAAGGTAGCTGCAACTATTCTCAACTACTTTGCTTCAGGGGAGAGATAGTTCAACGCAATGTCATTTCAGAGAAGAATAATACAGGTATATTATGTAAGTTTTGACATAATTAGTCATTTCGTTAATGAAATAATTGGACCTCCTTAATCAAAGGTGGAACTTCTTCCTTGAAGCTTAGTTTGAGGAATCAAATGGGCGTAACAGTAGGAGGTACAAAGATTGGTTCAGAAGAGACAGAAAAAAAATTAATGAGAGAGAAATCTTTTCTCATTAAATTTCTAATCTGGAAAGGCTATATTCTATTTTTAATTTTTACTTCCCATCATCATTTTCACCATAGTTAACATTGTTAACTGCTAATATCAGATGAGTGCCAAATAATGCATGCAAGACAATCACAGAGGACAAGCAGGAGAACCATAGATTGTTTGCCAGAGTTATGGTTAGTCCTTGATTCCTTGTACTGACAGAGTAAAGCCTGAGAGCAAATTCTATAAATTCAGAGACGATCCTAGTTCTCCATTAGTCATCACCTCTAATTGTTTCAGCAACCCAATGCTTGTAGATTAGGAGAGCCCAGTTAGGATTTAAAAACAACGCATTTCCCCCCAAACATCTCTAAAATTTACACAAGAACTGGTTTAGAGTTATGAGCCTATCTCAAACTCATGCTTTTCCAAGCACTTGAATTGTAGTAATATTCTATTGGAAGAAGTAGGAAGCTAGTTCATTAGCATATGCTTATCAATTATCTGCATAAGTGGTCTTTTTATCATCACTTCGCTGGCCAGGGTTTTTCTTGCTTGGTGTTCTGCCTGGCAGAAAGCCATAGGGATCTTGGCGTTTCTCAGATTAAGTAAAGTTATCCTACCTCTTCATCCCTTGGTGTTCTATAGAACTGAGGTATTAAAAAGCAATAAAAACACAGACAGGTGTCCACTATGAGGGTGAATAAAACCGGGATGTGGGATTTCTCCAAATTTACTAACATAAACATACACTGTTGCCTTTGTAGGCAAATGTGATGCCATAAGTGGTTCGTTCATGCTAATTTTTAAAGACAGGGTCAAGATCAGTTGTAAGATGTCTCTGAGTGATGTGCTGTAATGCTAAGATATAAAAGCTTGCAAACAAAGTTTTCAATAATTTCAATAATTTAGAACAGATTTAGAACAGGTAGTCCCTATAATAATGCCGTCCTCATTCCTTTATGTTATGATCCATTTCCTTCAGCAGGAAAGTGGTAAAAAAGCCTAAAGTCAAAAAATGTGTAGAATTCTTGGTATGCTCTTAGAAATGTGTCCTGTGTGTCGATGTCACACCATCAGACTGAAAAATGTGAACGTGTCCTTGAAGGAGGACGCAAGGGGAGGGATTCTCATACAACTTCAGGACCAGTGGAACCCGGCGTAACAAGCCGCCATATCCAGAGTTAGGGCTTTCAGCCAGAGGAAGAGCAGAGGAGGCTTCCCTGATTTGCCCCTCTCTTGCTGCTCTTTAGTAGCTGCTCTGAGATAATAATTTTGGAGGAGATGCCCTCATTGTGGCTGTGCAAATACAGAGTGGCAAAGTCTGATTTAAAACTGAACTCTGGGCCTGTGTACTCAAAAGAGGCATTACCTAAAGAAATCATACATTGGAAGGAAGGCAGCCGGTTGCCCTGGGGAGAGGAGATCATTAATACTACTTGGAATCTCAGGGGCCTGTAGCCTTGAGAAAGACAGAGTCCGAGCTCAAGTAGAATATCTGCGGGGTGTCAGGGCTCCAGATCGAATATGAGGGCCCCGAGAGCCGCCGGTGACTGTGTCTGTGTGATCCGAATCTGCTTTTCTGCCCAGGAAGGGAGGCTCCTGGGGGCTGGGGCTCTTCATCTCCGTGCTGAGCGTCAGCCGAGCGGGGTTTTAGAGAAGACTGGTTTTGATTTGAGCATCTGGGCATAGTTCTCTTGTTCCCACTTCCCTTTTGTAACTGTCCCAGCCGCCTGGAGCTTTCCCGCACAGTCTCCTTACATTCTGAGTTTTAGAGACATGGGTTTTTAAAAGTATAATTTAATAAAAGCCCGGAACAGTGACAGCTGTTGCTCATCCCCTTTGTCCTGTTTCTTATCAAATTCTCAGTTAGTTAGAGCAGCTTTGGCATGGAAGACTACCAGTGGGATCTAGCCTCAATTTCTCCCAACCACAGTAGAGCTGCATGGACAGGACCGATCTCTTCTTGCAAGCTCTTTTATATACATATACACGCAGGGACTTATATTGTCATTTTTACTAGTGGCCTGAATCAGAATAAGGATCCTGTGATTTGAACCTAGGTACTGCTGGCTCCAAAGACTCTTTCTTTCAGTGTACTGCCTTCTCGTGGGGGAAAAAGACACCCCCTCCACCATTCTCTGCATCCTAAGTAGTAGATCTCAATATTTGGGAAATTATTAGTTTTCCAGAAAAAAAAAAGATAATTAAAAAAAGAAATTAAAGCCCCCTGTGCTTGAGTGAGCAAGAGTTTGGTTTGGGGCACCAAAACCCTGGAGCCCTGTCAGCTCTGAGCTACTCTCCCCCAAGGTCAGTTGCATGCTAAAAGCAAGAACTGATCTATCCACTGGAGAGGAGGTTTGTTGTGTAATCACAAATCTATACACTTGTTAAAAGGTTATTATCTATTTTTCATTATCCTTCTAATCTTTCTAGATTGCAGATTTAGAACAGAAGAAATATGCATTTCTCTTGTCCGTATGCATAACGAAGTCCTCCAACTTGGATGCCCTCTGTATTAGAAATGAACCAGGCTTCTTAACTGTTGTTACTCTGTGTTCCATAACTGATGAGATTTGTAAACTCTAACTTCCCTGCTTTAAAAAAAAAAAAAAGAAAAAGAAAAAAAAACAAAAAGAAAGACTGCTACTGGCTGATACAAGTTTGACATGTTAAAGGGAAAAAAAAACAAACAAACCTGTGTATACATTTTGTTTTTAAAATCAGAAGCATTGTAAAGCATTACAGCCAAGGCTGCCTCAACATTTTAAAAGCTGTTCTTTTTTTTTTTTTTTTTCCAAAGGAGGTCTTTACGAAGGTGCATTAGCATGTGCAAATTAAGGTTCCCCATATACTATGGAATAAAAGCAAGCATTTAGAGACAGCGCAAAGGCTAATTAAATATATATCTTCATGTGGGCTTCAGGAGATAGTAATGTATTTAGCAGCGCTCCCTTGCTTATCGCTTTCTCTGGGAAGGGTTCTTGTCTTCCATTTTGACAGTGCCAAATCTTGGGGAAAGCAACTGTTACCTAAGACCAACCATTCATTAGAAAATGGTTTTCTTCCAGATATGAATGGTCAGTGTCATTCTAATTAGCGCATTTGTGAGATATTTTCATTATCCTGTAGATTATTCCTTAATAAATCAATAACATGGTGTCTTAATGACTCAACACCCCAAACAAAGTAAAGATAGAAAGCCAGTCTTCAGTGTATGTAAGCCATTGTGTTTTACATGTGGCGAAATCAAGGGTTTTGTGTGGATGGACTTAGGAAGCCTGTCCTCATGGCACAATATAAGCCAGAAGCCTGCCCCTGGCACCAATACCACACGCTCTTACACACTGGCTATCCTTATTTGCATGGCTGAATAAGGGGCTTTTCAGTCAGAACCTTTGGGTTTACATGATTCTGTCATCAGCATCCTCCTTCGTAGCCCCACAGCCTCACCCCCCAAAGAAGCCTGAGGAAAAGAAATGTAAATTGATTCAATAAAAGCTTTTTCTTCACTAATATGCAAATTAAGAGAGAGCCATTTGAGACTGAAGATTGATACACAAAGATAATAGACATATAGTCACAGACACTTCTCAGAAGACAGAATTTGATGTATTGTGATTGTTCAGCTTTTTTCTCTCCAGGAGGTCATCCCCTCCCGATTATGTAGTCCTTGTCATTAATGTAGCCAAGAAAACAAATGCACCACTCTGTTTTTCCCAGATTGGTCCAGACTTTCTGTATCAGACTTGTTAGTGGCAACAATAATACTCATTTCCCATCATATCTTCAGGTTAAATATACATGCATTGATCATATTTATGGTATAACTATAAGGCAGTGGTGCTTTGCATTAATAGTTATATGAAAAAAAATATATGTAAGAGTGAACCAAAGAATGTATACATCATCCATATGGAACAGACCCTTTGCTGAATATGTCTCTAGGTCCCTGTTCTACAGATGAAGAGTTGAAGAGAAATAAGGCTGTGCTTTGACTGAGTTTATACCAAGTTTATGAATAAAATAAGGAATGATTGGGGTGCCTGGGTGGCTCAGTGGGTTAAAGCCTCTGCCTTCGGCTCAGGTCATGATCCCAGGGTCCTGGGATCGAGCCCCGCATTGGGCTCTCTGCTCAGCAGGGAGCCTGCTTCCTCCTCTCTCTGTCTCTGCCTGCCTCTCTGCCTACTTGTGATACCTATCTGTCAAATAAATGAATAAAATCTTAAAAAAAAAATAAGGAATGATTACTGGACCAAAGAATTCTTTAACAAGCTTCATTCTCCCTTCAAACCTCAGCTCAGCCATTTCTTTTTCTTCCGAACACTATTGCCGATCTCCACAGAGTGAACAAGTAGCTCCTTCTTTGTTCTCTCGCATTACCCTATGTGTGTACTCAGCATATGATATTGACATTTGGTATTAATGCATCTCTCCCTTTTACTAAACTAAGATTTTTGATGACAGGAACCAAGTCATATTAATCTGTATAACCACATCTAGTTTAATGCCTGCAATGAAATCAATTCTTAGCAGAAGTTGGTGGATTAGATGGAACCACTTTAAATAGCCAAATCTCACAATGCATTTATATGTGATTGATATGCCCCCAAAATATTTACTCATAACTTTCAGGAATATATTATGGAAAGTGACGTACAGCAGTAATGACTTTTTTTAGAGGCCAGATCTTGGCAAGCTTGAGGTGCAAGACATTAATTCATTTTGTGCAAAATAAGCACTTTAAACACTATGAATTTATTTTCGACAGTGTTATAGGAATTAATATAATGACTGAGCATCAGTGATGAGCCTCCCTAGAACCAGGCAAGAAGATAAGTGATAACTAATCCATGCCAAGACATCCTGAGGGTTGCCAAGACTTATGAAAATCATTTACCTTCTGGTTTTCTTTAGAATACCTACCATCTTATGCCAAGAATAGTTTGTTTCAAGACTAGTTGATTAAGGGTGCATCTACTGAGATGGTATCTATAATTAAACCAGAAGATCATCCTAGATCCTTAATTTTCTTCCATGGTCATCACTGATACTTAACCCCCATCTTTAGTAAGGGAGCAACCTTTACCCCGTAAGAGAATCAGTACTTCGGAGAAGATAGAATTCCATCTCCACTCTTCTTTATGTATTTCATTTTCTATGAAAATCCATCCAGAGTCATCTGACAAAGCTGTCCTTCATGCTGACATAGACTGCTTCCCCTCAAGTTAGTGCCATATGGACAATTGAAAGTTAATTTCTGGCACCTTCTGAGCATCAGTGTGTATAAATATGCCTGGACTTGTTTCAGGAAGGACAACCCACATTAATTATCTTTTCATATCTTTTAATATTTGCAGTGAAAAAACTCCCACAATTGATACTGGTCATGGCCCAAAGAGCATGAATTATATCCCATCTAAAGCAAAAACAACTGAGGATTCTAAGATGAAGTGAAAATAGCTCTTTTACATTTCAGCGGACCAGGGACAAGAATGCTTCATGAAGATACAATCATAAGCTGCTTGAGGGTAGGGCACATTTCGTTATTTGTCTCTACCCTCCATAGCTCCTTACATGATATTGAAGATACCCATTGTTCAAAATAAATGTTTGCTCATTTATTTTTTTAAATACTTTTATTTATTTATTTGGCACAGAGAGAGAGAGAGATCACAAGTAGGCAGAGAGGCAGGTGAGGGGCGGGGAAGCAGGCTCCCTGCTGAGCAGAGAGCCTGATGCGGGGCTCAATCCCAGGACCCCGAGATCATGACCTGAGCCAAAGGCAGAGGCTTAACCCACTGAGCCACCCAGGAGCCCCTGCTCATTTATTAAGTATCAGATTGGTACACCCACAGTCCTTATTTATTTATTATTCTTTATTTCTAGAATTGCTCCTGGGATATATGCACGATCACACTCCCTTGTGGTCCTAAGTGGCCTCGAGTTCCCTGCCACGCTGCTGATAACACATTCTGCACGAGATCCCACAGCCTCTTAATGTGACAACTCCAAGGGCTGAGATGAAGCCAGGGAGAAGGCCTGGCCTTGTCAGTCACATAGCTTTGAAACCTCTGATAGCTCTGAAGGTTGTGACTCTTCTGAGATCCCTCAGATTTTGCTGATGTGATTTCTCTCGAATTCTTCTATTTCAGAAACAGTGGAATCTACAGAAAACATTGATCTGGGACTTAGGAGGTCAGGGTTTTGTTTTTCTTTCTGCTTTTGGGTTCTCACCACAATGCAGTTAAGGACCTCGAAGAAGACCTTGAATATTCCACTTTGTGATTTGGAGGATAAATAAAATTATATATCTTAAGTCTTTAATTCCATATAAACAATAGAGCTAGAATCCAATGATAAAATGGATCCTAGCTGCATGGATTTAAGGCACTGCAGCTGAACCCATAAAACTACATATTGTCGAGAAGCTGAGAAATGGTGAGCGCTGCTAGTCCTTCAGAACCTAAAACACAAGATCCTGTTTTGTAAAGTTTTAGGTTATTCTAACTGTAACTCTGAAATCATTCATGACTTGGTAAATATTTCTCCATCCCCAAGTCAACACTTAAAGAAACACACAATGTCTGTCATTAATGTCTTTTTTTTTTTTTTGACATCTTACTGAGCATTAAAATGGAGTAATGTTTTACCTTGATTCTTCCTGTATAATCACAAAGCAAAATGACTCCTTCTGCATAATGACTTCACAAGGTGCCTAGCTGGGCCACATATGTTAGTAGCTGCAGGTATTGAACTATTAGTTGGCATTTAAATAGGACTTTTGCAGAAACTTAATCATCCTTATACCTGGGAACACCTGTGGCCTCAGAAATTTCAGGATAGTGGGACACCGTTTAGGATTTGGAAAGACGCAGAGCCCCTTATTTTAATTACTCATCAGAAAAAAGCATTGGCCAACTATTAATAAACTTGTCTCTTCTCCTTCACCCCTAGACTCCAGCAATCTGATACTGACCTCTGCTAGAGGAAAAGTAAATAAATCAAGCAATGACAGCATTTGGGAAACAATGATATTGTTTAAAAAATAGTTGTTGATTTGATTTTAATGTACACATTCCTTGAGGAAAAAATAAAGTATTTGCCCTTTCATGTGTGACTTACAGCTAATTCCTGCATGTGGTTATGAGTCTTAGTCTGGATCTACTGTAAATCACTCAATGACAGAATTATTTTCTTTGTTCCTCTTTATTCACACATGGTTGTGAAATATTTCCCAGTTGCATTTCCATTCATCTTCACCCCAGCAGGGTGTCTGCATTTCAGTGGTCCTGCTAGGTTTGTTCCACTTTTCCTAAGACTTCAGGACAAAACTTGCCACACTCATGAAGGCTTACAGGTTTGGGGGCGGGTGGTAGAATATGAAAGGAGCTGCACCCTATAAACTGAGTTTTGAAAAAAAAATACTCAGTCTCTGAAGAGATAAGGTAAACACGACCATTTTGGAATGTAGTCTGCAATATCTAAGAGACACAACCCTGTCCCAATGCTTCATCCCACGCCTACCCTGCTCTCTCTCCCTGTTTCTTCCTTCAAGGGCCCTTTCTTCCCTGGCTGGCTCACCATGATGGCCTTGCTCGTTCACGTTCCCAGACCAGCTGTGCTCTTCCTGGGTCTTTCTTCATCCTTGGTTTCCAGGTGATTAATTTACTCTTCGTCTACTTGCTCTCTCCAGGGGCTATCACCTGTGAAAGGATGAAGAGATTTTCCTTGCCGTAAGAAGGTCAGACACTGGTAGCAAAACAACCTGAATATTGGTTATTTGCCTTTAAGGCCCAGCTCAAAGGAATAGGTTTTAGGTTAGAAGGCCACTCCTCCGTCTTTCCATGGCTCTGGCCCCTCCTTCTAACGTGGGACTTGTGTTATGGTTATATCATATTGACTGCTTCCCTTCTCTTCCTCTATCTTCCCCCATCTTCCTCAGGTAGGGCCTTGACCTTTGAATATTTAGTGCTTAGAATGACGCAAAGAATGTGGTAGGTATTCAAGAAGGCACTTCAAAGTGTCTTAGCCTTCCTGGGTCATATCATTAAATAGTGATTATCCAGGTTTGTGGCTTTGTCTCTTTCCATAACTGCAAGCCAAGGCCTTTAAAAGAATGGGGGAAACTTGAGAGTCTGCTGGAATGGTGGGGACCAGGTCAGGCTTTTTATCATCTCTGTAGGTTTGGAATAGAAAACATTAGCAGGGCTGAAATGCTTTTAAAAAAAGGATGAGTGGGCTGAATCAGACAAAAGAGAAAATACCCAAAATTCTGCATGGCAAATGATGTATTTTTTTGTGGTTTAAAAAATTATAAAAACAAGCAAGCAAACAAACAAGAAACCCGATCTTTCTAGCCCCTGCTTTCTTCACTGCGCCTGCCTTTGCTGGCTCTGACTAGAAGTATGCTCTGTCGACGGATAGTTCTGAGCCAGCTTAGTTTTTCTGAGCGTAGAAAAGTCTCCATCGGGTCCTGTGTGGGTAGTTTATCCTCGCTTACAGTCAGGGTAACAGGAGGGGAAAAATGAGACCTACCAACTACTTGCATTTGAAGGACAGAGAAAATGTACATTGAAAGATGAATTATATCCTGGACCTTGTTTCATTACCACCTCCTGCCAATTATATGGTGGAAGAAAGGATGACGTTTCATAGAATTTAATAGATTTCTGAGCTAGAAGGCCCCTCAGAAATCATCCAACACAATTCCCTTATTTTATAAATGAGGAAACTGAGGTTAGGAGAGGTTAAGTGACATGGGCTGGAGGATAGGAAATGGCAGAATGGGGCTGGAATCCAATTTCCCTAACTACCAGTCAGCCCTCCCTCTCACTGCCCCTGTGTGCCCTGGAGAAGCAAAGAGCTCAGAGGGGCTCCTCTCCCCTTCACAACGCTTTCCTTTGCTCCCTGAGGTGACTTGTCACTTTTCAGGGACTTATAACCCCCACAGGTCTCTCTTCATCTTTCAAAATTCGTTTTTAGGAAAGTGACTCACACCATATTTTTATATAACCATTACGCCTTAATGTTAGGGAATTTTTAAAGAAGACTCATAAAGATTTTGAAATATAGGTACAAATAAAGAAGAGGGATTCTCCATAATATCAGAGTCCAACTCACTTTAGTTGACATGGCATCTTTTAAAAGTAAAAGTAGGGTCTGCACAAAGTTAGAAAATTTAAAAGAAAAACCAGGGAGGTAGATTCTAACATCTAAGTTTCCTTTTCCCATAGTCACTTGCTCTAGTGGAAGTTGCTATTAACAGATTTTATCTCCAACTCAGCAAAATATAAAATGCTTCATGCATAAACCAGCATAGCTAGTTGTATGGAGGAATGGATGGACAGTCCATCTATAGATAAAATTTTTGACAAAAGAGTTTAGGCTATACAGGTATGTTTTCCATTTATTTTTAAAAAGATTTTATTTATTTATTTGAAAGAGAGAGAGTAAGAGAGACCATGAGCAGGGGAGGGGGAGGAGCAGCGGGAGAGGGAGAAACAGAATCTCTACTGAGCCGGGAGCCTGACATGGGGCCCAATCCCAGGAGCCTGGGATTATGACCTGAGCTGAAGGCAGATGCTTAATTGACTGAGCCACCCAGGCACCCTTCCATTTAATAATACAACAGATTTTTTCAAAATCATTATGTGTGTGTATATACATATACGCACACAATATATATACGTACACATATCCATCTATATATATACATATCCATCAAACTATTAAATAGCTGCAGATTGTTCAGCTCTATGGGTGACCAATAACTTATTTAAGTAGTTTCTAAGATTTTCCCAGGGTTTGCAGTTATAGGTAGAATAATCATGTCTATGTGTCTGTCTGCACATGCACTTATACACGCCACACACACTTTTGCAAACAGAACTGTAATAGTGGATTTGTTGGATTAAAGGATATGAGCATTTAAAAATACAACATTTTGAAATGGGGAATTTAAAGATATACAGAAGAAGGAAACTTTAAGATAGAGTAAGCTTTTCTTATAGCTTTCTCTGTCATCTCTCTAAGGCCCCAGAGAAGATGCCAAAGAGTGAGTAGCAGGAGAAAATTCTCAGCATAGCAGCCTTTAATGTTGAGAGAAGGGTATAGGTTAAGAGTCTGGAGACCCCAGTTATAGACTGGGGGCAAAAATTAGATAGGATTATAAAGAATCCAGTTCAAAATGGCTCCGTAGGGTTATATGGAATGTTTGTTTAGCAAAGAAGTTCACCCACTCATGCAATACGAAACAAAGAATGGGCCCCCATCTATGCAAATTTTTTTCTTCTTCCAAGCAAGTCTTCACTGCCTGGTGGGTGAGCCACAGACCTCGGTGAGGTGATGGTGCTTGACCACACAAACTCACGTTCCTAGCAGGAAACCAGGGGGCATTTCTTATGGGTTCCAAGATGGAGACTGCAGGGGTGGGGGTTGTCTACCGGCTTTTTAAAAAGAAGACAGGCTCTCCTTCACTCTTCTTCTCTTACTAGCTTATTAGTTACTAGTGCAGCACCAGTAAGCTAAGAGCAGCAGCCAAACCCTGATCAATAATGTATCTGTCTGTATCTGAATCAAAGGCACCGTGGTAAGGAAAGCATAGAGTACGTTCAATCGCAGTGCACCCCAGCAGGAGCCAGACAGCTGAGAGGGACCCACATCAGAACACAGAGAAGAGAGATGCTGAGCAGGGGGTAGAAAACTGTGGAGAGAGACCCAATTGTTAAAAACAATATAATCCTTATTTTGAAAGGTTGATACTTCAAAGGACAAAGGGGGCTTAGAGCTTTGGGAAATCAGAATCTCAAATACATACATGCATACATACGTGTGTGTGTGTGTGTGTGTGTGTGTGTGTGTGTGTATTCTGTTTCAGAAGTATAGGTGTCCAAGGAAGCAAAAGTCCTAGGCAGTTTTTTTGGATAATTCAACAGAATCTCTGCATTCACCTGAAATTTTCCAATGAATATCTCATTGACCTTTGTTTTCTATAATAAGGCATTGGGCCTATAACCAAGAGTCAAGGATTCAGAGTTCACATACTGAGTCCATCATTTGAACCTGTAAACCATGCACCATGTCTCCCAAGCACTGCATCTGAGCCATACTTCTACTGTTTTCTGTCCAAAATAAAAGAAAAAAAAAACAACAACTTTGGGTTCAGAAGTTGGAAATAGAAATGTAAGAATGGGGACAAATCTTACAGGTCGTTTAACCCAAACCTCTAGTTTTGTAGATATGTAAACTAAGCCTTCAGAATGTGGCTACTTTAACTAACACCACGTAAGTAGGAATAGATCTTAGACCTTTTTGATTACCACCTCATTTACCTGTCTGCTGCTCTATCACCAGACCCTGTATTCGACATTTCTATTTTTGATCATGGGAGAAAATTAACAGGCAGCCAATGTTTCATTATTGCCTGGAGAAAAAAAAGCATTTATATCTTTCTACAAGTGGATTAGCATTCAGTAAAGAAAAAGGTGAACTGCAGTCTCTAAGATGATATGATTTTTCTTATTTTTACATACTCTGGAGTCCATCACTCTTTCAGCAAATAGACCTGACTTAGAAACAAAACAAAACAAAACAAAAAAAACAAAGCATGTATGTATGTTGGGAAGGGGGCAGGATGAAGAAAGAGATATTTTATTCTATGGTCAAATGTAAATTATTGGTATCACCACCAGTTTTAATCTTTTATGGTAAACTTTAGCTATGTGGTGTTCTTCTATATCTAGACTTAACATTTTCATATGTGCCCAAACATCTCTAGGGTTTATTTATTCTCTGTTTCCATTTGCATAGAAGACCAAGAGCCCACAGAGCAAGTCTGTTGTTTATACATATGTTATTTAAGGTCACACCAGCTGTGATAGCACGTGTTTATTTCTAGCTCACGTCAGGTCTAAAACCTAAAATAAGTATTCTTATTGCTGTCCTCTAAAAGAGGAGTCTGTATCTTTCTTCAGGTGGCTTCACCACCTTCATTGCAACTTCCAAGGTCACTGTGGTAAGGGAGAGACTGTGAAGTCACACATGGCAGGGGTAGAGGTAATGCTTTCTGTTATGGTCCATTGGCTGGTCATACATCCAAACCTAACCACAAAGAAGCCTAGCGAATGTACTCTAGTAGAGTTCTCTAGAAGAAGACATGGGTTCGGGGATCAACCAGCAGTCCTTGTCACACGACTCTACACCCAGAGCCTAGTAGAGTGTTCGGCTTGTAATAGGTGCTTTAAAAATAACTGTTGATGGGGCACCTGGGTGGCTCAGTGGGTTAAGCTGCTGCTTTCTGCTCAGGTCATGATCCCAGAGTCCTGGGATCGAGTCCCGCGTCAGGCTCTCTGCTCAGCGGGGAGCCTGCTTCTCCCCCTCTCCCTCTCTCTCTGCCTGCCTCTCCGCCTACTTGTGATCTCTGTCTGTCAAATAAGTAAATAAAATCTTTAAAAATAAATAAATAAATAAAAATAACTGTTGAAGCAATCTTTGAATGATGGGATAGAGTCTGTCTTTCTAACTCTTACAATCCTATAGGGTAAGTCATTAAGTGTGAACTGCTTATCCAAACAGAAAGGACAATTCATTATGATCCCATTTTTTCTTTTTTAAAGATTTTATTTATTTATTTGACAGAGATCACAAGTAGGCAGAGAGAGGCAGAGAGAGGCAGAGAGAGAGGGGGAAGCAGGCTCCCTGCCTCACAGAGAGCCCGATGCGGGGCTTGATCCCAGGACCTGGGATCATGATCTGAGCCTAAAGCAGAGGCTTTAACCCACTGAGCTACCCAGGCACCCCTATGATCCCATTTTTAAAGAAGTTCTTACTACTTTGCAGCTCGTTTGATTTTTCTTCCCTCTCTGCAAGGATCCTTGTCTGAAAATAACTTGCTTTTCATGAAATCTGTTTTCATGAAAGTAAGGCTAATTGGAGCTCTCTGCTGTCCCTTTTCTCTTTCTCTAAGTTCTCATAAAAGAGTTGACAGGTTGGGAATGGTGTGGTAGAAAATCTTCTCAACACCATGACACATGCAGATTATTTTACCACCTGTGGCCAGAGAATGTAGATGATCTGCATTCCACATGTACAGTTTACAGTATGCATGTATTTTTTATTTAAAAACAGGGGCACCTGAGTGGCTCAGTCAGCTGAAGGCACTTGCCTTCAGCTTGTATTTTTTATTTAAAAATAGGGGCAGGGGTGCCTGGGTGGCTCAGTGGGTTAAAGCCTCTGCCTTCGGCTCAGGTCATGATTCCAGGGTCCTGGGATCGAGCCCCGCATCGGGCTCTCTGCTCAGCAGGGAGTCTGCCTCCCCCTCTCTCTCTGCCTGCCTCTCTGCCTACTTGTGATCTCTGTCTGTCAAATAAATAAATAAAATTAAAAAAAAATAGGGGCATTTTTTATTTGTATTTTTGTATGCTTGTATTTTTTATTTAAAAATAGGGGCACCTGAGTGGCTCAGTCAGCTGAAGGCACCTGCCTTCAGCTCAGGTCCTGTTCCTAGGGTCCTGGGATCAAGCCCCACTTTGGGCTCCCTGCTTCTTCCTCTCTCTGCCCTGCTCATGTGTTCTCTTTCTCTCTCTCTGACAAGTAAATAAATAAGACCTTTAAAAATATAAGCCAGGTGCATACTGAGCTTGTATAAATAGGATATAAATCTATCCTAGTGTGTGACTATCCAGAGCAGGCCAATGGACAAGCTCTTCTGATTCTAAACCAACTTCAGGTGTAAGAGTTTCTTCAGTTCTTCTACCCAAGCTCTCCGACTACATGTCAAATCTGATCCTTTTCTTTTTATCTTGTGCTGCACCAAGAGAACAGCAGGTACATGTCCCCAGAATAACAACTGTGTAGCAGAACAGCTGCCTGGGGCCAGGCTCCCTGCCTTCAACACCTTAAAGGCTTAGGGTTGTAGCTACAGCCTTTGAAACACAGTTCTTTGCAAGCTTTGTATCCTCCTCCCGCCTTGCCCTTTGCAAATCCCCTCTGTCTGCCTCATGTCAACAGTGTAAACTCAGGTCCGCTGGCTGATTATTCTTTCTTTTACTACAGGCAGTGAGAATAAGATAGACACAAACTATTGATTTAGGGTAGTCACAGATGCATGGAGTAGTAAAAAGTAAAAACTGCAGTGAGTGACTGTCTCTAAACTTTGGTGTTCTCCTCAGTAGAATGGGGTGAGGGTAACTTTCTGTTGAGTTAGAGTTAGAAAATGAATATTAAGTGCCTCCTCTCCAAATGGGTATTTTTGCTCTCTTCATTTCATTCCACACGCTCCCCTATACTCCTTTTGTGGAAGTTTTGTCCTTCTCCAGTTATCCATATATAGATGTCTAGACTTCAAGCCCCCTATTCTGAAATCCATTCATTGTAATGCCAAATTCATTTGACCACCTTCTCTGTACAAGCTTTGTTCTTAAGCTAGCAGAGCTACACCGTCCAGTCCAGTAACCTCTGGCCACATGTTGATACTGAGAATGTGTCCTTTTCTAAATAAAGATGTGCTTTAAGTATAAAATATACACTGGACTTTGTTAAGACTTCATATGCAAAAAGAATGTGAAGTATCTCACTAATTTTTTGTGTCGCTATGACTTGAAATGGTCCTCCTTCAGATATGTTGGATTACGTATAAAAGATTACTAAAATGAATTTCACCTGTGTACTTTTTATACCTGGCTATTCAGAAATTTAAAATTAAGCATGGACTCACATGCATGGCTCTCACTGTATTTCTATCAGACAGCGTTGTGGTGGAACCTTTTTCTGACTCGAATTCCATATTACAAATTTCTCCTGCAGCCAAAATCTCTCCCATCATTTCAGCGATCCTCCCTACAGTTCCACCATTTTCAGGCATATCTCTTCCTCCTTCTTCTCCAGCATGGATAACAGTAAGACCCCTTTCAAAGCAAGAGGATTAAAATAGCATTTTAATGTTTCTTAAAAATGTGTGTATCATGTATGATTTAAAAGAAAAAGTGGTTAAGCAACCTGACCACATAGCCACTTAGCTGGAAGAAAGAGCTGGGCTCTGACTCTTCTTCTGACTTCTAACAGTCTTATGAATAGGACTTTGGCAGAAGGGGGGAGGTTCTGGATTCGGGTAACATAGATTCAAATCCTTGCACTGCAGTGACTTGAATCTGTAACCCTAGGTAAGTCTCATGAGCTCTTGGAGTTGGTTTTGCAATGATAAATATTTCTTGTGAAAGTTAGAGTTAAATTACTTTAAACATCTGACATATAACATGTCTTTAATGAGTGGCCCAAGTATTGTTTTGCATGATATATCATACTGCTAAATAATTCACTGGGGACTGAGACCATGGGCTGAGGTGCACACTGGGGTCATGTAAATTCCACCAGTCTGTTACAAAACATCCTCTACACCTTTTGTGCTTCAATTCCATCAGTTCTATTTCCATTAGATTTTTATTGTTGGTTTGATGATCAACAGATGCATATTAAAAATATCCATAAAACGTTGAGGGTGATACTGAGATATAAAGAACATTAAAGATAGGATTCTAAAGGTTAAAAGAACACTTTAGTACATACTTTATTTCAAACATCATATTTAATCACAGAAGGCAACTGGTTCCATGGTCTTAGAAAAAAAAAAAAAAAAGACAAACATTTTCAGCCAACATGGAGATTCTTTACATTCTATATACTCAGGAATATGTATGAAATGGTTGAGCTTCTCCAAAATTTATATGGCTATAGCTTAAAGAACACAGAATAACTTCCAAAAAGTAGGAAAGAATTTCTTTGTTAATTTTCTTAGCTCCAGAGATGGAGAGGTAAAAAAAGATTCTAGTCTTCAAAGTGCCTTTGGAGTCATTTTTAGTAGACAAAGGAATTTTTTACTTTAAATATAATATTCTACTTTTCAAGATTTCTGTGTAAATTATAATTTGTGCTGACCTTTGGAAGGCTAAAGTAGACAGGATAGAAACCAAGGCAGGACTCTTAAGTGGCTTAAATAGGCCAAAGAAATACAAGATCTATCTCTTGAGTCCTGGATTCATGGTTCTAATTGAGTTTTGGGACCAATGCCTCCAGGAGAGGCTGCCATTGACAAGACGTCCAGGTTGCCTCAGGTTTTTTCTATTCACCATGTATATTCTAACATTCAGTGCTTCTCTGTCACGATTATCTTAGGCAACATAATCTGTGATAAAAGATGGTGAGACCATGTTAATAATGTCAAATCTCCTGACTTGGGCCTAATTTGATCCTACTGAGGTAAATTAGACTTGTGGCCCAAAGAAGTCAAATTCAATTATGTGTGAACCATGAGAGTCCCTAGAGGTGGCAATACATTTTGAAACCGTGTGGGGGGGGGGATTTTTTTTTTTTAATTACTACCCAAACTGTGTGTGGGCTACTAACATTATCTTAGTCAACTAGTAACTTGAGACAGTCAATAAACAGGTTGTAGGACAAATAGCACCTGCCTGAATATTTAATGAATCTTGCCTTTATCAGCTTGTACAGATCCTTCTGATGTTTGAACTCCTTTCTTTCCTTTCCCCACAAAGCAAGCTCCTGGGATTCCTCAAGACCCAGCTGAAATGGGACCCATTTGTGAAGCTTGCTGCTTTCCTGTCACGTACTTCATTGTTACCTCTCCCCCCCATCAGTTACCACAGCACTCTGTGTGTAATTGTTTTTGCAAATGAAGCATGAGGGCTTCAGAGACGAGATTTGCTCTTTGGGTTTTGTATGCTGTGTGCCATGCACAGTGCCTGGAGTAGGCTAGACATTACACACAGGTTTTGAAAGGGTAGGGGCTTTTTCTGAAAGCCAAGACCAATGTGACTGGGTCAGTCAATTGACAGACTGATTTAATCCCACCCACAGAATGGTCTATTAAAGTGTATTCACAGAAAAGCATAGATGACCTTAAGAAATTTCAAGTTGTCTTTAGTTGCCTTGGCAGAAAGGTACTCGATGGGAGAGAAACATGTTGTCCAGTGAATTAGTTTTTTCCTTCAGTTTGCAGTAAGCAGGCCAGCGATTTTGACTTCATTTTAACTGAAGTGAGGATGACCTATCTTGCAGTGGTCCCTATTAGGATCATTGGAGAAAACTGATACCCTTTTCAATTGCAGAATGCAAAGTAAACACATTTTAAATGATTCATCAGTGTAGCTATTTCCATGCATGGTTATTTTAAAATTTTTCTTTACTACTGCTGCTTTCTGTTACCTTTAAAATGTTTAATTAATTCTAATGTTTCTTTGAATATTCTTTTTCTTTCTTATCTTTATCATTTTATCATCTTAAATGCCTACAGTACAGGGCTCATCTATGTGATGTATTCTGGGGAAAATGGAGAAGGACTCTGTAATCCTCCTTTTATTTTCCCAAGTATCTCACTGATGCTTGAAATTGCAAAACTAGAGATTCATTCCTTTGTCTTAAGATTTGGGCCCCTTGTTGGTGAGGATGTGGAGAAAAAGGAACCCTCTCACACTGTTGGTGGGAATGCAAACTGGTGGAAAACAATACGGAGTTTGCTCAAAAATTTAAAAATAAAACTACCTTATGATCCAGCAATCACACTACTGGGTATTTGCCTGAAGGTTACAAAAACACTAATTCAAAGGGATACATGCATCCCTATGTTTATTGCAGCAGTATTTACAATAGCCACGATAAAGAAGAAGCCCAAGTATCCATCAACTGGTGAATGGATAAAGAAGGTGTGGTATATATCCACAATGCACTATTATTATTCAGCCATAAAAAGGAATGAGATCTTGTTATTTTTAATACCTTTAATGATGGAGCTATAGTGTATCAGGCTAAGTTAAATAAGTCAGATAAATACAAATACCATATGACTTCACTCATATGTAGAATCTAAGAAACACAAGAAGTGAACAAAGGGAAAGAGAGATGAGAGATAGACAGACAACCTTACCTATAGAGAACACACTGATGGTTACCAGAGGGGAGGTGGGTGGGAGGATAGGTGACAAAGGTGATGGGGATGAAGGAGGACGCTGTCATGATGAGCACCGGATGTTGTATGGAATCGTTGAATCATGTACACCGGAAACTAATTTTATGCTGTATTTTAACTAACTGGAATTTAAGGAATAATAATAAAAAACTGAAACCTTGTGCCCTTATTAAAAGATAATCTTTTAGAATAGAAAAAAATTGTCCTTCCTTAACCTTAGGCGATCCAACATACCAATTTATAGCATTTATCCTATTCATTTTCTATTGTACTTATTTATATATTTATCTTAGGCCCCTACTGGATTATGAGCTCCTTGAAGCCAAGGTTAATTCTTCATCTTTCTATGTCCTCCTTGTCCCAGATAAAGCTTTTCAGGTGGATTAAATATTGGTGGTGAGAGACGACATGCATAAACCCACTGTAAAATCAGAATAAGTTACCAATTAATTGGCCAGAAATCAGAATTCCACAACGCAGGAGAAATCATAACCTCGTGAGTGTATCTGCGTCTGAACAGGTATCACACAACTGCTGTTGTCACCTAGCTTCATGAGGGCTTACATAGTAATCAGGTAGGATGGACACAAATAATCTCTTTACTAAGGCTTCGGTTGTTCAAAGTTGGACATTCCCTCCCTAAGGAGGCCAGACAAGTGGAAGCGGAGGCAGAGCTTCTTGGGGGAGGAGAGTTGTATGTATGCCCAGGCAGCCTACGTTCTCATTCATCTCTGTCCCCAGCTCTGCAACCTCTCAGAAAGCCCATTTGCCTACACCAGCTCAATTTCTCAGTTGTCATTCCATAAAAAATTGTTGACACACACACACACACACACACACACACACACACACACACAAGAGTGAGAAAGAGGAAGGGAAATTAGTCCACAGAGTCAGTGTTCTTATTCACACAAACAAGACAGCAGATGAATCTTGGTGAGGTGAAGTAACATGCTTAGGATCCCACAGCTAGTAAATGAAAGAACTAGTTTCTTTAACCCTATGTGGCCTGGCTGCAAAGCCTGGGGATTTTCCAACACATTATGCTTTTTAATCAGTCATGAGTCTAATGGAAATAATCTATTTGGTGCTTTTCATATTAAAAAAAAATGATTGTCAACACATTTTCCTTTCTATTTTCCATTTACACTCAGTCTGACCTTTCCTTTCCCAATTTGGTTGATTTTTTTTTTTTTCTTTCATCCTGGACTTTTGTTTTCCTTTCTCCCCCCTCCTGCTCACTCATCTCTTCCTTCTTCCTCATTCTTTATTTCTTCTCCACTCTCTCTTTTCCAATTCCATTAATGAAAGTAGATAATAACTTGTGAATTCAAGTGGAACTTCATTTCTGAAACTGCACACTCATGCTGGAACCCATTAAGCTCGATAGCGAGAAATGAGAGAAATCATAATTATCAGGCCACTAAAATACATGAAACATAAAATTTGTCAGGGAAAGTAATTGAAATTATTGGAGCAGTTGGGCCTGGTGCTGAGCAGACCCTCAGTGATAATGGAAAGGTTACGGGTGATGTTTAGCAATGCTGATGAGGTCCAAGGTGACTCCACACTACCACAGTCAGCAAATTTATGTTCAGCTGATATTATTTTGCTAATCCATCTCTGGGAATTTGGAGAACAGTGGGGTTCAGGGAGCCCCTTCAGCCATCCAGCGAGACAGGTAGAGGACTTATTCTTTTCTTCACCTCATTAGTGAGCTTTTTCCTGCCTTTTCTCATTCTGTTGTCTTTTCTCTCCTTGAACTTCATCTTCTCCTTTCCCTTCTTCCGATTATTCTTTCCTATTTTAGCTTTTTTTTTCTCCGTCCTTTCCCATTTCAGTGCTATTCTTTCCTTTATCCCATCTAAAATTACTTGACCATTTGTCTGATTGGTGTGTAAAGTGTGCTGCTCACCCATGGCAACTCTGTAACCTAGAATCAGAATTTTTCTTCCCTTGACCCATGCTGCCTGCCACTGAGATTAAACCACAGTCCCAATCTGCACAGACAGACACTCCTGCTGCTTTCATGACTAAACACATGCCATCACTGCGCATGTTCTGCTGATGTTATCTGAGCACATATGAATATGCAGGAAAGAAAGAGAATGATTCTCCTACTACCAACCTTAAAATTCTGAATGTGTCTCTGATCTCAGCAACATAAGAATCTTAAGTAGTCAAAGCTACTTATATACTGTGATTATGGCATAAAGGCTGAGACACAGAAAACATCATCCAGGAGGAGGTACTGGTTCATACAAGGTAAACCAATATATTCAGACCATGGGAGCAAGACATTCTTGACATAGATACCTGAATCATACTGGAAAATCTTTAAGAAAGTCATCATAGCTGATGATACTTATAGGCTGAATAAACATGCACATATATAAATATGCATGACATTAATTGATGGTTTTATATATATATATTCATATACATATATACATATTTATTTATTTATGTTTAAGATTGTATTTTTAAAAAATATTTATTTATTTATTTGACAGAGAGATCACAAGTAGGCAGAGAGGCAGGCAGAGAGAGATGGCGGTGGGGGGAGCAGACTCTCTGCTGAGCAGAGAGCCCAACGTGGGGCTCCATCCCAGGACCATGAGATCATGACCTAAGCTGAAGGCAGAGGCTTAACGCACTGAGCCACCCAAGTGCCCCTAAAGATTGTATTTTTTAAGGTATCTCTGCACCCAGCATGGGACTCGAACTCGCACCCCCAAGATCAAGGGTCAGAAGTCCCACCGACTGAGCCAGCCAGGCACATGGCAATTTATGTTTACAAAGCATTTTAACACTTTCCAAAATTTTGTTTGATCCCTACCTATTGAGACTATGGAAGCTATTATTACCCCCATCCTATAGCTAAAAAAACTAAGACCCTCTGAAAGATTAAACAATACAGACACAGTCACTTGATTAGTGACTGGCAGATGTTAGGTCTCCTACCCTTTTAGTCTACGTGCTTTCCATAGTGCCTTATACCCCTACTATTAGAAAATTTTTTGATTTGGGCTCGAATAGTGTCTTGGTTATTTGAAAGAGTTCAGTGACTTCATTTGGACAACTCCTACATTGTAGTCTCTGTATCTC
Source organism: Martes martes (assembly GCF_963455335.1). Classification (NCBI taxonomy): domain Eukaryota; kingdom Metazoa; phylum Chordata; class Mammalia; order Carnivora; family Mustelidae; genus Martes; species Martes martes. The sequence goes on along the minus strand of NC_137888.1, from coordinate 62,815,445 downwards.
AGTATGTGGTTGACCAAAGCATAACTGCACTGGCCTGAATGCTGACAGCTTGCCAGTATCTCATCTTTCTCAGAAGTATGCATTCTAGTTCCCAAATCTCCCACCAAGTGGTAGCTCAGTCTCTGCTTAAACAGTTTTACAAATGAGTGACTTCAGAGCTACCCATTCCATTGTTGGAGAACTCTAATATATATATATTTTTTTCCTATTGAGACAAAACCACTGCCAATTCAATGGGATTCCAACCTTTTGAACACTCCAAACAAATCACTGAGATCGTTTCTGAGCTTACAGTATATGCCAGCTTTGGGCTCAGATGGTGGAGATGATCTCTTCCACAGTTGCAGCCAAGCCAGATTCTCTGTACTGGTAGTTTAGAGGACCAATACAGAGAGTACTCTGGTGTCAGTTGACCCAGTGTGAAACCTAAGTCCACCCGTTAATGGTCAGGGTTATGCCAGTTACCTGATTTCTGTGTGCCTCAGAGTTTCCGTGTGCAAAATGAGGATGGGAATAATACCACCAGATTGGGTCTTGGGCAGCAAGAAGTGACTTGATAAATATGAAAAACTTAAAAGATAAGCATGGCCCTTATTAAGTAATAAATAAAGATTAGCCATTATTATAGTAATGACAGTAGTTCAGGATGTCTAGACCCCTCTCATGGTGCCTCTCAAAGTCCTTTTCTTTAGGTTAAAACCCATCCATTTATTTATTTGCTCATCCAAAATTGACAAGGTGACAGCTAAGGGCCAGGTGTGTGGCAAGCTCTAGAGATGAGCCAGGAACAAACAATCCCAGATCTACAGGAGATCCCTCTGTGTCTGTTCGGGAGATGCAGATCTTCACAGAGGGACAAGAGCTGTGATTCTCATATGTACAAAGTGAGAACACAGTGCAAGACACACACACACACACACACACATCTTTTCCCAGCTGAGTTGATGGTTTGCCATAGGAGAAGACTGAGACTTTGCCTGGAGGAAGCCCTGAATCAAGGCTTGGTGGAGAAGTTAGAGGTAACTGGGAGAAAAGGAGAGGGAGAGGAGAATGGCATTTTAAATAGGATGTGTGCATGAGACAAAAGGCATTTGATAGGCACTGTGAGGGGTTCAGTATGGATGGAGTATAAGCTGCCTTGTCAGAGAGAGGAGGCTACAGAGGAAGCTGGAGAGAGAGCCAGGCTCTTACAGGCTCTGTTAAAAAAAAAAAAAGGAAGTTTGACTTTTACCTTGATCTCTTCTTGGCAGCCTCATTACACTGGAATAAATTAAATTCTAAAGTCTTCTTTTACATGTGCTTCTATTAAAGAGAGCTTGTTTGAACAATAAACAAAAAGCAGGGCTTTCAAGGCCCAGCATACAGGCTCAATCAGTAAGGATGCTGGGAGGAAACCAGGGCCAACAGGAGGGCGCAGACCACCTGAGGGGAAAATCAGGGCATTGTTTCAAATTCTCTCGTACAGCAGATTCTTACCTAGGGAGTTCTGGAAAATAATCATATAAAATGGAAAGCTTTAAAAATTTTCTAATGGTTAACAATAAGACAGACATTCTGAAAAGCTAGGTGACTCATGCCTTAGAGATTCTTAGAAAGAAATGATCAATTATGAAGAAGGAGTCTACTAAAATTCTTTGACTGATAACTGAATTCCTGATGACTGTTAGAAAACTTTGGGGATGAAGATCTCCTGGGTCTCACATAAGGACAATCTGTCATCACTTTTCTGGCGTTTTCTCTAATGTTATGTCCATCCATCACTGTACTCAAGAAAGCATTTTTACTATTCCATTGCAAAAAGAAAATTGAAATTTTTACTATTCCATTGAAAAAAGAAGATATATAACATTAATGATCAACAATCAAATAATAGGGTCCTAAAAATAAAGAAGTTTTACTTTATCATGAGTCATAGGAATAAAAATAGACTAGACTGTATATATCTTTTAGGTTCTCTGCAGTGTGTATGTACAAATACCACATACCACAGGAAAAAACAAAAACATAAACATTAATTCTAAGCTCCAGCCATTGAATTGTCATCCATTGTTCCCAGATTCCCAAGTTGATGGTATTATTTCAAACGTGAAATCATCTAATAAAAGTACCTGTTGGGCTATTGTTTAATAGGGGTTTGTCATGTTTATTTTACTATTCCTATAGTCAACTTCATTTTTTCAGTGCAGTGTGGACATTTGTCCTAAATTACCTTACCTCAACTATAGCTAATGGATACCACACTCAGTATTGCCAGACTATTTACTACAAAGCATTTATATTTATGCATATATAAAGACATATTTGTATAAATAACTCCTAGTGCAGAGTACCAAATGGTAGAAGTACCTTACTCTAGAAACATCAATAGGAAAGGACACTCGTTGTTGCTCTAAGTAATCCAAGAAGAAAACTTATGTTTTTATACAGTGGTATAAATAAAAGGAACCTACAATTAAGGACAGTTGGACTTTTTTTCCTTGCCCCACTTTATGCCACAAGGAAGGTACGGATCTTTAGTGGAAAGCTGGAAAGTATCTTTGGAACATCTATCATAACCCTTTATTCAATTGATAAGGGATCCATGTCCCAGTGAGGATTGCTCATTTGCCAAAGTTTTACAGTTAATTAATACAAAGTTAGGATTTGAACTGAGCTCTTCAGACCCCTGATTCATGCACTTTTCACTTCAACGTTACCTTTTCTGGACTCTGCTATTTCTTTGTAAATTGTCTTCCTTTTAGAGGTTTTGTGGGAGTTAACATCTTCAGGTATGCTACTGTGTATTCCATCCAGCAGAATAGGAATAATGGTAAAAACCTAGCCTCGTGCATTAATTTAAAGTTGCTTTATTAAAAGGATTCATTTCATTTAAAAACATGCCACAAATAAGAATATGTTCTGAGTTTAATAATGCAAAATCTCTATCTTGTTAGTGCTCCCACACTGAGAACACCATATAAATGTGGAAAACAGGCACTTTCAACAGAATTTCTAAAATCTGATGATGCTCAGTAACTATGTCAATTAGGAAGAAAACATATCTTGGAGTCATTCCTTTGAGCACTAGAAGCTCTTTTATGTTTGGATGCTACTGGCAAAAATATTCCTGGACACAGCAGCTTTAAAGCTTTTGAGCAACAATGAAATTTCAGAGGAAGAAAGGTTAGAACTGGGAGCACACCAGAGAACTAATTGCTAAGAGAGCTGCATTTATGTATACACTGCAGTAATTCCTAGAGACACCATTTAGAAAAAGAGAATCAACAGTTCTGTTCTGTAGACACTGTGTCCTCCAGAATAGGGATGGGAAAAGAGGGGTTTCCCTGGCTCTGGGGGTTTGCTGAAAGGCACAACTGTGGATTCATCACAAGATGTCATGTGGACAGTCTGTCATGGGGGAGGAGACTGCTCAAGCTTTATCATTCACAAAAAGCATCATTCTTTCCCCAGTGGTCTTCTTCCCAGTTTGGGCAAAGGGAGCTTAGTTTTCTTTCTTTTTTATTTTCCTTTTTCAATAAAGTCTACTGAAGTATAATTGATGTACAACAAACTGCACTCGCTTAAAGTCTGTAATTTGATAAATTTTGACATGTTTATACACCTGTGATACCATAGCACAATCAAGTTAATGAACACAGACATCACCCCCCCAATGTTTCTTCATGCCTCTTTATAATCCACCCCATCTCTACATTCTCTGTTTTCTCCTATCTCCAAGCAAACACTCATCTGCTTTCTTTTCCTATAGATTGTTCTGAATTTTCTAGAATTTTATATAAATTAAATCTTACAGTATGTAAGATTTTGGCTTCTTTCACTCCATAGAATTACTTTGAGATGCATCCATGTTATTGTACATTTCAAGAATCCATTCTTTTCATTGCTGAGTTCTGTTCTACTGTATGGGTATATGTCACGTACTGCTGATCCATTCATCTAATGATAGACATTTGAGTGGTTTCCAGTGTGGGACTATTACAAAGAAAGTTGATATGCATATTCATGTACAAGTGTTTATATGGGCTAATGCTTTTTTTTTTCTCTTAGGTAAATACCTAGGAGGAAAATAAATGGATCATATAGTAGGTTTATGTTTAATTTTAGACTTCTTTACCGTGGGGGAAAGGACAAGTATTGCTGGTTCAGCTGAAATAACACCTTTTGGCAAGTTTTATGAGGAAATGACTTGACTCAGAGTTGGAACATTCTTAGCTATTTGTTCCTAGCTTCAGGTTCTGTTTAATTACAACTCCCGTAAAACTGGGGGAAAAAATCACAGGGTCCTTTACAATCTGGGAAACACACATATGAGCAAAGAATTAAAACCACAATTTCAGAGGGACTCGGCACCCTGAGGCTTGTCCATGGGCTTCCCAGTGCTCGAGAGACCTCTTTTTTCCTATGCAAATCTTGCAGCATGAAGGAGAGACTATACTCATCCTCACCGAGGACATGTGGAGCTTCCAAAATGAGTGACTTATAACTGGGTAGTTTTTCTAAAGTATAGTAACAGTCACCAGTTTTAAGACTATGTGTTTGTGTTAGGCTAACTAATTCATATAACGTTTTCCCACATACTTCATGTACTAATATGAAATACTTATATTTTTCACATACTAATTCACATAGGATCTTTTATATGTTTTTCTCATTTTAGCCATAGTATCTCTGTCAGGGAGTCAGAAAAAATTTAATTTCCCCATTTTACAGTAACAGAAAGAGGAGCTCAACAAGCTTCAAAAGACAGGATGGTATAGCAGACAATACCAAAACTGGGGGAGGGAGCACAGGGTTGTAGTCAAATACTAGAGGACCTTAGACAAATCATTTTTTACTCCTCTTCGGATTCAGTTTCCATCTTGGTAAGGTAAAAGGTAAAAACTTGATAAAGGTAAAAACTTTACAGGGGACCAGGCTTGTCAAATTGTACTAAAAATACAGTCTTTTCATTTTATATATAATATATAAATATGTGTTTTTTATATATACATCATTATATGTATTACATATAATACATATTATATATATGGTTGTGGAAAATGAAGTATTTAATTCCCTCCTGGAGAATCATATGTAAGTATCATATTAAAAGCTCTGAGAAGGGGTACCTGGCTCAGTCATGAAGCATCTGCCTTCAGCTCAGGCATGATCCCCGGGTCCTGGTATTGAGCCATGCATCAGGCTCTCTGCTCGGCGGGAAGCCTGCTTGTGTTCCCGGTCTCGCTGTGTATCTCTCTCTGTCAAATAAATAAAAATCTTTTTAAAAAATTAAAAAAAAAATAAAAGCTCTGAGAACTCTTCTAGTAAAGAGCCCTGTTTAACTTTGGGTCACCTAGGATTTCCTAAAGTTGTTTGCTTCAGAATTCTTTTGCATTTTAATCTTAGAGCGAGTAACACCTCATGAAATTCTTATGTTAAAAAAACCAATGAGAAACTCTGAAATAAATGATCTCTTACATTCCTAGCAGCTCCAACATTCTCTCTGCTTTGAAAGATGTTACCCTTGCACATTCACAAAGAGAAGCTCGGAGGAAGGGAAATGAGAAGCTAGGCTTCTCAGCTCCTTGACCATCGCTTTTCCATGCTACCAAGACTAATCCGATCTTTTCTTGTGCTGCTTTATGACACCAAGTCTAAAGCTCCCACCACAGGTTGCCGGGCAAGAATTTCTAGGTCAACAAAGTCCCTTGGCCTAATTCTGACCAGGAAAGAATTTGCCAGAATTCATTGTTTCTTCTTTTAGAGACAGTTCCTTCAAAGACAGTGCTTACATGACTGAAGGTTCTCTATAAAGTGCAGACTATCAGCGAAGGTTGTTAGAGGAATCCGCTTTACACTTCCTGGTGAGCTGTATGTAAACTAAAAACTTTATTGGGAAATAGCAGGGCTTCTTCTACTCAGACAAAATAAAGCATGGGAATACTGAATTGCCAGCCAATTTCGTTTTTCAGTCTTTGTTTCAGGCCAAGACTATTCTGCTCCCCAAATCAGCAGGTGGAGACGGTTTCTGTGAAGTCTGTCTCAGACTCCCTCATTTAGAAATTTTCATGGCACCAGAAAACAGTGTCTAGAGAATCCCAAAGAACAAAAGAGAGGAAACGATCCCCTTATTTCCCACCCCCTGTTCTGTCACTAAGACAGCAGGGTCCTTGTCTCACACAGAGGTAGTCACACAAGTCTATTTTCAAGGAAAAGCAAAGTCAGTAATTTTCTCACTAGTGCTTCCAGTTTTACCTTTAATTTCTCCAGGACATTGAAAATAATGACATTCTGAACAATATAAAGATTGAGCTTTTTTCTAAATATCTGTATTACATGACTAAACAATAAAACTCGTTCAGCATCAATATTTCAAGAAATGTGCTGGCAAGTGCATTAAATTCATTTAAGCATGTATGTATGTTAGAAATTTTAAAGGAGAAAAACAGGTGGAAGATGCAAGCGTATGAAATATGCAACTTGGATTGGTTTAAAAAACAAGTTTAAAGTGCTTGAAATCCGGCCATTAAGGTGTTCAAACTTAATGCCTACTAACCTCTGAAATGTGCTCTCGAAAACAGCTCTGCTGGCAAATGTAAATCCCTTTCTTCATTCTCAAACGAGGTTACTAGGATCCACACCTTGACTGATGCTCAATCTATATAAGATTCAGAACTGGATTTTTAAGAACTCCACTGACAATCGCATGTTCTTATTACCGGTTTCTCTTTTCTGAAAATGTAGGGCATATGCCCATTTATTTTCCAAATGAACTCTGTAAGATTTTTAATAATAAATGGCTTGAAATAATGGGTATCATTTGGAATCCCTTATCAAAGGAAGCGGAATTCTTTCACTGCATCATCCTTATTTTGTTCATAATAATGGAAAGCAGGTAAAGTGTGAGGTGTGAGGGTCGGGTTGAGGTACGTGAGTCTATTATATCTTTGTGATATTCTAGGCTATTTTCAACTATTAAACTTGCATGTATTTTATTTAATGTAAAATAAATAATAACACCTCTCCTTCCTCCGTTCACTCTTTTCCATGTTAGAAAGCTCTTGTTTCTAGTTGCCATGGTGATGGCGCCACTCTGATATTTGTTTAAGTGAAACACTTTCATCTCACTGACTTGAAGACAGGTACTAGAAGGACCAGAAAATATAATTGACAGTCTAGCTTGCTAGCTGGAATAGAGGACCCTGTTCTATGGCCAAAGGGACAACGTCTTTGATCAGAGAAAATATCCTCCTAAGAATAACAAAGGGATAACTTAGGTCACTGTGAGGACTATTTTATTTTCTCTTTCAATTGTCTCTTACTGTGTTTTGTTTGGAAAAGAGTAAGACCTCATGTTAGGAGTAAATAGTCACTGCTTAAGACTGAAGTCATTTGTAGACAAATTTGCTATTGGGATTTAAGGGGATCTTTGGAGATGAAGAAAGACAGGAGACCTTTAAGAGAAAGCCCCTTTTTGCTCATAAGAAAAGAAATGAAGCAGAAAAGGGGCACAATTTATAATCAAAAAGCGGTCCCTAAAATGGTAGCTAGGTTTGTAAGCATGGCCAGTCCACTGAAATACGTTTTGCCTTTGTGGCTGCGGAAAATATCATGAAGTTATTCAGAAAAATTGACGCATTTCCAGTTGCCACGCAACTTGAGGGTTGTCTGTTGTGTGCAACTCAAGCATGTGGACTCTAGCGTGTAAAATCTGTAATGAGAATCACTTTCGATGAATGTCAGTTCACAAAGGTGCTCTCTCATTGTAGGCACGTCTGACTATGAAACTGAAGTTTTAGGAGATAGATTGTGCTTTTATCTGTACTTTATTTTTCAGCTCTGCTATTGCTAATATCCTTTGCAGAACAGCACAGAGGTCACAGAACAGCCTTTGGAGCCACATAAACTGTAGTCCTAGACTCCGCCCCTTACTGTGAATGTGAACTTGGGCAAATGAGTGAATATTGTTGGCCAGAGTGAGAAAAATGATGGTCTTAACATGGAACCTGCGCTTGCCTGGCATTACAATTAATGTCTCTTTTGCAAAATATCCTTTCAGTTTTAATGACAGTGGGGAACATGATCTTGGGTTTTGGTTCATTTGAAACATAAGCTTTTCCTTTAAAATTTGTAGGTGCACTATCAGAGTTAAAATGTTTATCCAAACAAGTCTGGGGTGGTGACGGTTATGTCGAACTGGCCGAGGGGTGGTTAGAGTCGGCATTGCCATTGAAACTAATGTAAATTTGGGCAGGTGCTTTCACTTCTCTAAGCCATAGTATCCTTATGGACCAAATAAGGAAGTTAGATAGATGACATCTGAGGTCCTCTACCTCTCTGGATGCTATGGCTCTTCCTCCATTGGGCTTGGTGGTAGAATAACACAAGGATCCCCCTTCTTAAGGAGGCTTAAGGATTAGCTCAGCCTCAAATTCACAGAATCAGAGTGGATGGTGGTTGCCAGGGCTGGGAGGAGTGGGCGGTGGGAATGGGGTTTCTAAATCAGCGGGCATAAAGTTTCAGTTGAGCAGCCTGAATAAGCTCTAGAGATCTGGGGCACAGCCCTGGACTTAGAGTCAGCAATAATGAATGCTTTTTAAACATTTGCTACGAAGTTAGATCGCATGTTATGTGTTCTTACCCGTAAAATAAAATAAGAAGAAAACTAAGATTAAAAATATTTTTTAAAAGATTAAGAATTGTAGCTTGAGAGCCTGTGAGCGATAAAGAGAGCTGATCTGGGGGACATGAGTTTGAGTTGCTTGTTTGGTGGGATGTGTGCTCTAGCATCTATCTGGGGTTCATCCATTTTCTGGTTCATGAAGTTTTGCTATAACAAGTAGCAAAAAAGAAATCTGTCTCTCAAATTTAAACAAACAAATGTGATAAAACAAGTGGAGGAGGACATTTCCCAAGCCATTCTTGGTCTGGTGCCAGGAGAAGCTGCAGTGTTTCATAAATCACACTGAGCGCGATGGAAGTGCCTGGATTTACAAGCATCTCCTTCTCTGAGACTTTTAATTATATCTGCATTCCTCTTTATTGCTAGTCTTTCAAAAAAGGTCATTCCTGTTTACTCTTTCTATCTGTATTTGTTGTGTGTCTATTACTCCTTTAAATATAAGAGAACAAAACATCAGAAACTTTACAAACACTCTGGATGACTAGAAGATATTTTGTTTTCTGATTTTAAAAACCTCAGTCTCAGAACATTCTTTATTCTTCTTCTCTTCCCTCTTCACTAATGTACCTTTCAGATGCATAAAAGATTTACACAGCAGTTTTTCTCTTCATCTCTTTTGCTTGCACCTACCTCAAAGTAGATAAGAGTATTTCAAGCATACATCCACAGTCATTATATGCTCCAGGGATACTAGTCAAATAGTTTAAGGTTTTTTTGTGTTTTTTTTAAAGATTTTATTGATTTACTTGACAGACAGAGATCACAAGTAGGCAGAGAGGCAGACAGAGAGAGAGAGTAGGAAGCAGGCTCCCTGCTGAGCAGAAAGCCTGATGTGGGGCTCGATCCCAGGACCCTGGGATCATGACCTGACCTGAAGGCAGAGGCTTTAACACACTGAGCCACCCAGGTGCCCCTAGTTTAAGGTTTTAATGTAGTAAAAGAGTAGCAAACAATATGCAAAGAAGAAAAGCACCAAAGAGAGCTCAGAGTTGACTTATCTGCAGGTGTTAAATGAAGCAGGCTAGCAAGTACCATGTACCTTCTTTATACAGTACCTGGTGTTCTGGAGAGTTGCATATAAATCATATCTTTAAAAATTGATTTAGATGTTTGGTTCACTGGACTAGCATTAGAAATCGGACCATATATTTTCTGTGCATCTGAAAGCTAAAGTAGGGATGGTGGCTCCTACTTTACTCCTCCTGTTTCGGCAAATATACTTGATTTTAAGACTTGAGTGTAAATATCACCAGAGTTTTTCTTTTTACTGTTATTTTCTTTCTTTCTTTTTAAATTACAGAGTAGTTTTTAAGAAAAATGACATTCCAGCACTCTAGTCGGTCATTGGAAGTAAAGTAAATGCATTCTAGGTTCAGTGGCATTCAGGTGTTTTTGACCATGACCTGTAATGAAAAACCAATCAACCAACCAAACAAAAGCACATGCTACTTAGTACTCAGATATACAGAAGCACACACACACACATACAGACATGTTTTAAAATTTAACAAAGCCGCATAGACCTTTCTTTGCATTCCATTTCTTTAAAAAATTTGTTGAAACCTGCTAAGTTGATTGTATAACCTACTAGCATGTCACAATACGTGGTTTGAAATACAGAGCAGTGCGTAAATAGTAGTAGGTCAAGATAAAGCATGGAGAAGTTGCATAAATAAATGACAGAAGTTGAGATTTGGAATATTAAAGCCCCAAACCAGGCAAGTCATTCAAGTAAATGTGAAAAATCAGAGAGAGATAAGAGACTATATGTTCCCATGAGAATTCTCTTTAACTAAATTAAGTCAGAGCTATGTCCACGACAACCACTCAAATATTTGTCAGAAGATTGCATCTCCTAATTACACACTGGTTGCTCATTTACCTGAGACTTTGGGGGTGGGAGAGGTGTGTCAGTGCCAAGTCTTTGAAAGACCATGTAGTAAGGAAAGAAAAGAGCAGGCTCAGCTCAACGAGAAGAGTGGGGTGATATGCAAGTCCCACTTAGCCTAGAACACGATAGGAAGTCGCTCGGGACTTGCCACGTTAGCCAGGTGAGGAAGGTAGGGTCTGTAGTCTGGGATTCAAATGGACAAGGTAACAGGTCTCCATGATACAGTGGGAAAGGATTAGACATGGAGACAAGGGAGTTTTTTTTTCCTAGTTCTTTCCCTGGCATTGGTTTCAGAGTTATCTTAGGATAAGTCACCAGACTCCTCTAGTCCTTGTTTCTTATAAGTTTGACTCTTAAATTTTTATTCATGGTATACCACTGTGTGGTCTTCAAATCTGAGATGTAAGTTCAGGTGTAGACCACACAGAGTTCAGGCTGTTTCTCTGGGAGACCAGAGACTGGAAATGTGAGACTAGGATGTAGACCTAAAGAAGGAGGGCAACGGGAGAAATAAATAGACCTTGAGGGTCCAGGTAGAAGGGGTCTAGATATGGGCAATAATTCTGGACCAAGACCAAGGAAGCTGAGTTTAGACTGGGTCTGTTCCTGAGCCATCTTTTCTGAGATTGGAGTTCTTTATTAATACCTTCCTAGGACACGGGTACCTGTCCGTTGCCGGTGAGACCGAGCCATCAGTCTGAGCTCTGCAAATGGAGTATGCATCTAGGGTTAGAGAAGAGGAGTAAAATCCATGTTGTTTCCATCTGAGCTGGCCCAAGGACAGAAGGATAGTCTCTATGAATGACATGGTCAGTTTTCCACAAAAACTTTCAAACACCAAAATTTGGACCACCAAACAATCTGCTCAAACAATCTTTGACTTAACTGCTTTTAAGCACTCTTGTGTAGGATACTGCAAATTTACTGCTGAAGTTACAGATACAGATTTTTTTTATAGGCTTGTTTAAAACGTATACCATGCAGGCTATCTGTAATGGCAATTAAGCCAACAGTGTGATTGAGAGGTTCATTTATTTGTTTATTCAACAAATATTAATTGAGCGCCTGTAATTTTTTCTGGGGTACTGTGTTAGCCTTGAGACCAGAAGGATGAACAATACTGAGCCTCTGTCTTCAAGGATTTCATGGTTTAGTAGGAGAAATAGACGTATAAATAGATAAATTGCAATACAATGTGATAAGTGCTTTAATAAAGATAAGAAATGATTAATATAAATGAAAACCAAATTAAGCACATTAAGCTCTTCTCAAAAGAAGGGAAATTTGTTCATGTAAAATATTATTATTAAACTGTATTATTCTTCAATTCCCTAAATGATATTTGAAGATAATGTCTTGCTCTTTTCTCTTCTAGCCCCATTAGTTTTCATTTTTACTCCACTGGAGTGGTTGTGTGCAAGCAGACACGGGCATAGGTGGGCCTTGTGTTGTCATTTTGCCTCTATTTCCCATAAAAGTGTCAACAATTTTTACAGTTAAGATAGACATCAGAGTATTCTGTCTCTGTCTCTCTCTCTCTTCTTTCCATGCCCCCCCCCCCGCCGCCACCTACCAGCCCTAGTTCTCTTTTGAGTAATTAGAAGATACTAATGGGGAAAACAATCAAACATAACAAAACAACCCCCACTGCCCCAGAACAGAGCAGGAAATAGAAATGTGGGAGGAATGAAAGAATGACAGCAATAATGACAACTAATACTTCCTGAGTTTTTACTATGTGCTAGAGACTACTCTGTATCCTTACATGTCTTAATTCTTTAAGTCCTAACAACAACCTCATGAGGTAGATCTTTATTATTTCTGTCATATTAATCAGGAAGCTAAGGCATAGGGAGGCTAATTTATACGCCTAATGCACACAACCAGGAAATTCAGAGCCACAAGTTGAACCTAGCGGACTCCAGAATTAGTGATTTAACAACTGCACTGGGCTATGTTGAAAAATGTTCTCACATTTTTTTCTTAAAATTTCCTGAATTGGTATTCATATGAAATATATATTAATAGAATGAAATACAGTTAGCAAAAGAAGGAAATGAAAGAATGAGCAGTCTGTAACATCTCACTTACCCCTCTGTATTTTTCATTTGTTGCTTTATCTTGTAGGTGGCATAAATCAGGACTGTAGAAAGGATTAGAATTTTCAAGAACAGTGAATGTCTACTTGGTATCTATGCTTCAGTTTTTTTTTTTTTTTTTTCTGGTAGAAATCTTCCTATCTGCCACAAAGCCAAGTGTAATGGGAAAACAGCTTTCTACTTTTATATTTGCGAGGACAATACAGTTAATTGAGAGTAGGGTCAATTTATAAAGGATTACCATAATACTAATTGCATTTCATTTGTTCTAGTCCACTTTCTCCATAATTACAGCTGTTAATTAAAGGACTGTGTTATTCCCACTTTCTTTATAAGGAAGACTGAGGCACCAGGAAGTTAAATGAATGACATCTCCCCCACCCCCATCACATGGAGATGGCTGTCAGTTTCAGGTGGAAAGGGAGTGAAATAGACGGGCCCTAACTAATTCCTTATTGTTCTAGTTAGGAGACTATTCTTCCCTTTAACTGGTAGTGGGGGAGTTCAGAAAACAGATACATATGTACTCATCTGAAATCCTTTTGGAAACACTCCTTCTTACTGTGTTACCAGGTTTTTCTGGTAACAATATGTGACTCAATTCTGCCCTGGTTCTTCTGCTCTCCACCTGGTATCTAGACGTGCACATAGTTGTCCCTTGACTCCCACCCACTGATGCTCCCTTGATTGTTAGTTTCTTGTGGATGTTCTAGTTTCTAGCCTGATGTCCATGGTACCACATTGTCCCATGACCTAACCCCGACAAATCTCATATTTTGGAACCAAGAAAAAGCCTAGATATCATCCAGTCACCTCTTTCCTCATTTTATCAATAAAGAGGCTGAGACTAGAAATTCTGACTCCTTAAGTAGACCTCTTACCTCTGATCCCTTCAAGTGCTGGCAGTAGTTACATGAAGACTTTCAGGCTGTCAGTAAACCTTTGGGCTCTCCCTTTTGTCTTGAATATTCCTCTCTCTAGCACCTAATGGCATGAGGACATTCCCTACCCACAAGGTCCTGCTAATGAAAAAACCCTGACAGCTCATTGCAATGATTCCCCTGTGGAAGAGCCCTGGACTTAAAACAAAATAAAACAAAACAAAACAAACAAAAAAACCCAACTGGAATCCAAAACCTGCCTGTGACATCATGCTGTGTGACGTTGGGCATTTGGTTTAATCTCTGTGATTTCCAGTACCCTAATCTGTAAAGTTACATACATGCAGGGTTGTTGTGAGGACTTATTAGAATGATAATCACAAAGACTATGCTATTTTTCTCTGCTCAAAATCGTCGGTTTACTTTCCGTTGCCTTTGATATATATCCAAGTCCCTAATTTGGCCCCAATGTCCATACATGATTTCTCTTGCACCTTATCCTGTTCTCTTAGTTCCAGGTGTTCTAGAATTCTTGCAATTCTTAAAGTCCAGAGGTCCAGGTTCTCTCTTGTCAGGGGGAGTCTCTTGTTTTCTCTGCCTGAAATTCTCTCCCTAACCTAGCTAACTCAGATATTGGGACTCAGCAAACAAGTCATTTCCTTAGATGTCCCAGACTTGGTGGGGTTACAGGCTCTCTGTTCCCAAGGTCTCATTCTGCTTTTTGTTGTGTCTGTCATTCTCATGAGCATTTGTTTAATACCCCTCTTCTGTTCCAAATTGTAAATATCATGGAATTAGAATCCATGTGCATCTTATAAACCTCCATATCCCCAGCACCAAGTATCTGACACCAAGTATCAGGATATCTATTGGCTCTTTGATTATCTATGTATATCTATAGCATAACAATGTATTACTAATTATTGAGTATACCTATAAAGTAGAGTTGAATTAGCAGGATTTGTCTACCTAGCTCTTGGCAGCTCTGTAGCAGCCCTTAGTAACCACTGTCCTGGCTGTAGCAACAATAAAGCATACAAGGCATTGTTGCATTGACTCCAAGCAAATAAAATATAGTTAGACTTCTCAGACATTCCCTCTGGTCTGTGTCCTAATGAGTTGACCTCATTATTCTGTAACTCCTGAGTCTGCAGAAAACCTCATCTCGCTCCATTGTCAGCCAACTAAGAGGATTGACCACATCTTATCTTCTATAAACTGGTGGCTTCCAAGTAAGAGGAATGCACATCAGTGTAAGCTCCAGTCATAGTTGTAAGTCACTTTCCAGCAGCTTAGTCTTTTCACTAGTTTATTTTAAGCCTGGCATAAGGTTGACATTGTTAAAAAAAAAAAAAAAAAAAAGAAGGTTGACATTGTTGCTAGCAATCTACATTGTGGTTATGTCGTTGTTGCATTATCATTCAGTAAGGCTAATTTTATTTTTTTAAGATTTGTTTATTTATTTTAGAGAGAGAGCACCAAAAGGAGAACCTGAGGGAGAGGGGGAGGGAGAGAGAGAAACTCAAACAGATTCTGCACTGAGCACTGAGCACGGAGTCCAGTGTGGGGCTTGATCTCATGACCCTGAGATCATGACCCAAGCCAAAACCAAGAGTAGGATGCTTAACCAAGTATACTACCTAGGCGCCCCCAGTAAGATTAATTTTAAATATACCACACATGACCCAAGAATAAGTATCCCATCCTTTTGCTACCCCCACTTAATTATCTGCATTGATTTTATTTATTTTAGAATTGAATTTCATCTAAAGGAATAAAAAAAAAAAACCCTAATAGTAAATAGCAGATATTTATGGAAATATTTTACTTCCCCAAAACTATTTACTTGGGCTTAATTTGATCTTGGTTTACTTATGTTTTATACAAATTTAGCAGGTGTTAGTGCTTTGGAGTCCATTTCCCAGTCACACACATGAATTGCAGTTAAACAAATGAAGTAAAATTTATTTAAACAGACCAGATTGTTTGCATCTGAAGAGGCTCACTTGGACTAATTTGGTTTGCAGGGGAATAGGTCAATCTCTTCCAATAAGTCATTGCTTTGTACCAAATTGCCATAGCATCCCCAACGTCTTCACCATTTTGCCTGGACTGTAGATCGATCCTAAACTTACCTGTTGGTACTGCAGTCAACTGTTATGTTACCTTGGCAACGTGGGCTACTCTACTTTCAAAGAAAAAGCAGAAAGCTTTCAAAGAAAAAATGAGACAGTTAAAAAATAAGTATGGAGACTCTTTTCATCTGAATAGCTGTGTCTTTGAGAGCTCTTCCTGAAAAGCAGTCTCTTCTTAGCTGATGTGACCAGATTATTGAGTACTAAATCCATGTTTCTAGAGGAGTATGTGTGCGCGTATGTCTGCACTTGGATTTCTTAAATTGATCATTCAGGTACTATGATTTATCTGTCTCTCTGTAATTTTAGATCATCTTCTCTGGTTGCTTGAAACACAGATTTTTTTTTTTTAACTTAGTGAAAAGCAAAATAGAGTTATGCAAAATATTTTTTCCATTAATTCTGAGACTTTTTTATTTACTATAAAATTTTATAGATAAACTTATTTTTGGAAGGAATATTTCCTTCCCCTAATGAGGGTTGCGTTCACATAAGATAAAACGCAAATGTGAGATGTTAGAAAAATGGGAGGAAATATTTAAAGGGGAAAAAAAAAGAAAATTCTAGATTTGTTTTATTGTTTATGCATTTTTATGAGGCCTGTTTAATAGAAAATATTTTTGTGGACAAGTGTCTATGACAAAGCAACTGCATTCTTCTTCTGTGGCTCCAGGAAGGTGAGAAGGTGCGTTCAGCCCTGTGAGATCTGCTCTTTGTTGGAAGGTGTAAAATGTGCTCTAATCACATTGTTGCACCTCGCCATTTTCTATGGAGAACTAGGGTCAGAAGGGGTCAAAAAGCACATCAAGGGCTTCCCTTTATTCTCTCCCTAACCCAGGCACAGTATTCTGTTAATTTTGAGATTGCTAGGATTCTTTTAAAAGTCTCAGACAAAATAAATTATCTGTCATTTTTGAGGCTATCTCAGCATTGACCACTGGGCTTTTTCCGCGTAAGCTTTCCTCATGCCAACTTTCGTTTCCTGTTTTGCTTTGTCTTGTCTTGTTTTGTTTTAACACTGCCTGGCTGGGTACTTCTTCACTTACTGATGCCATTACAGTCATTTTCTCCTTCCACCCCAGGCAGGGAGAACAAATCTTCCTCTGGGCCCCCTCGGCAACTTGTCTCTCCTGCTATACCACTTTGTCACTTGGGTTGTGAATCTGTTTTCATGCTCATTTTTCTCTCAACTTGGAGCATCTTGAGTGCTGGGAGTGGATTTTTCATCTTTGGATTCACGTGCTTATAACTGTAAGTGGTACCTATTGGGCTTTCAAATTGAGAGTCCCGATGTGTATGCTAATAAATGAAAAAAATGAAGGATTTCATATTTTAAGATCACTTTGAATCCTGACTCATCCATTCCAGTTTGGTGTTACCTACAACTTTTCTAAGATTCTTTCTTTGTTTATCCATTGATAGACAAAGAGTAGATGCTAGAGAAGTAGGTATGGTTATAGACTTGCATGCCCAGTGGCCCATCTTGGGAAACAAACCTGCAGTCTACATAGTACCATTGACCAATATAACATTTGGGGAAGAGAAGGCCAGAAGGCCATTAAATAGTTCAAATAATTTGACATCTATGAGTCGAACAAGTGCAGGAGTATCCAGACTATAATTTCTTTTTATTTTCTATATGCTTTTTCACACGCTTGGGTGAAAACAGGCAAAAAGGATTGGGAGACCTCTCCTGCTTGCAACTTTCTGGAAAACAGAAATAAATTTAGTTCCGTATAACCAGTAATAAGCGCTTATAACTAACCTATCGCCCAATTCATTCTAGAATTTTGCTAGAAATCAACATTAAGTTCACCAATCCATAATTTTTCCCCTTTCTTAAAATTGGGATTTTTGTCCCACTTTAATCTCTATGATTTAGTGCCCATTCTTTTACATTCTTGCAATAAAATCTTTCTAGGCCTGGAAATTTGAAGACATTTAAATTGCCCAGGTAATAATTTACTGCCACCTCATCTGCCAGAACTTTAATTCGTTTTTACAATGTTTATCCTACCTCTTCTATGGGGAAGATTTAGTTTCTTGCTAGAGAAGACGGATGAAACACAGGAGCTGAAAATCCTGCTTCCCTCTTACATTTGTTGCTAGGTCGCTATCTTCCTTAAGCCACAAGCTTTTCTGAATAAACCTCACAAATATAGACACTTTCTTTTTGGTTTTAGTATGTCATGAACCTGAAGCTCATTCTGGTCAGAAGCCTTCTTGATACTGTGTATACGTGTTCATAGCACATGCAATATTTATCTTTTATGTCTCTCTTTTCACTTTTTATTGCATAGCTTTTTTTTTAAATTATGCTCAGTTAGCCACCATATAGTACATCATTAGTTTTTGATGTAGTGTTCAATGATCCATTAATTACATATAACAGTGCACATCACAACATGTGCCCTCCTTAATACCCATCACCCTGTTACCCCCTCCCCCCACTCCCCCTTCCCCTCTAAAACCCTCAGTTTGTTTCCCGGTGTCCATAATCTCTCATGGTTCATCTCTCTCTCTGATTTCTCCTCCTTCAGATTTCCCTCCTTTCTCCTATGGTCTTCCGTGCTATTGCTTTTAAAGTATGAACAAAAGATTCTTTTGCAAAAATATTAACGTAGTCACATGCTTTTCTGAAAATGGTGATGCAAACCATTTCTACAATTTATCATCTTCCTTAGATGCAATTATTTTAAGTAATTTTGATTTTGGATGGAAGGGGAACTCAGTGCTAAATCTCTGTGCAGAATTATTCCCTTAGGACACTTGACCTGTCTGTGAGTCTGGCTTTATTTACTGCTGATAGAGACATGGCAGTAGTTATTCGAGATCCTGCCTTGTTAGGTTCTTGAATTTTTACAGAACGTCAGTCCTACTCCCAACTGTCTTCCTTGTGACATCCAATGCAACCACATACATATGTGGGAACAGAAACATGCTTCCCTCCAGGAACTTTTTATGGAGTATAAATTCAAACTTATTGTCCCTGGATGGTTTTAAAGACTGAACAGAGAGAAAGAATCATTTTGCAATGGATTGAACTTCAAAATATTTCTTTAACTGAATCTCATTTTGATATAATATCATGTCCTGTAAGGTATATCACAAAACAAACAACATCCCTGTGGAATTCATTGCTTTGCTTACTCACAGGATATTGCCGAGGCTGTTGTCATATTTCTATGTCTCCACCGCAAGCTACTTCTGTATTACATACTAGAAGAGTTACAGTTTCCCTGTGATTCTTTTAACTGATTCTGCTTTCCTCCTCAAGAAAGTTAAGATCCAAATCTGTGACTCTCACTAAAAGTGTGCAGTATAGGAATTCATGCCTTGTATTTTAGCATTAATTTCATTTTGAGCTTATACCTACTATTTTTTGCTATGTTGAATCTTTGTGAATCACCACAAATTCTTTTTGTAATGGAATAAGAGAAAAATTAAACAAACTGTCCTTTTTCCTTCTTCCTCCGATTACAAAGTCACAACGGCACTTTCTCCTAAGGGTCCTACCACTACCTCCAGTCTAATCCAGTTTCTTATTGGTCATCATTAAAACCAACTACCATATACATTTTATCTGAATTCATTCTGAATAGACTGAACATTCTCATGTCTGTTCTCAACTTATTAACACATACAGATATCCAGTGGGCATCAGGATCAAATGCAATCAGGGTACTTTCCACGATTTTCCTTCTTCTAGCCTTGTCAAAAATTTATCAGATGCTCCACTTTTATTACCATATTTTCTGCAGAAGTACAAGTAATTGAAATTTTTCATCATTACCGTATTGTATCTCTTTGCTAGTCCTATAACATGTATTGGGAAAACATCAAACATATCTCCCTATTTGTGGAGCTCCCATAACAATATCACTTGTTTGTTTTTTTGTTCTTTTTTCCTTTCTGCAGTTCATTATATTGTGCAGATTAATGCAAAACTAGAAAGATAAAACTACTGATTTACTTACTTGAAATGCACATTTTGTGGAGTTTTTTGACGTTGGCTTTGGGGAGCAGCCTGAAAATTGTACTCAGGAAGCATATTCTGTGAGACCTGTCACTAAAGAAGCAGCATGTTTACATTCTTTTTTCCTCCCAATAATCCAAATTTGTCTGCCAGTTTTGATATAGTCAGATATCAGATTTAGCCTCACCTCATTTCTCTCATTAAAATTAGACTACTTTTTTCAAAGATAGTCCAAACTCTCTTTCCTGTTTTTGAGGAATTTAATCACCATCTTTGATTTTGAGGATCTGTATTAGATGCCAATCCAGTTCCCAGGTACTCCCTGCTTTGAGGCAGCCTCTGGTCAGCATTTCCTTGAAAATGCACAACTTCCCTCAGTTTTGTCAGGAGAAAGAAGAGAGAGCCAGAACGAAGCTCAGGAAGAGAAAAGGGAACAAATCAAGGGAGTGTGTCTTGGTGCAGCACCTCATGTTGACATCCTTACCTGCTCAGCAGCCAACTCTGAAGACGGTTCCCAGTAGGAAGCTCAAAAGCGCTTTGTACTCTGAGGAAACATTGTTGCGCCACCCACGGAGACCAAGAGTCCACGATCACTAGGGGGAGAGTGTTTCATAACATATTGTTTAAAAGTTTGAGAGTACAAAATGCGTCTGCATCTTCACTTTTATAAACCTAAAAAATTTTGGCTAGAAAACTATAAAGCTATTTCTACTAATTGCCACTTCTGTTGTTGTAAGACAATGGGAAAATGTGTGACTGAAATAGGAAGGTTTTTGATTTTGTGGTTTCAGGATCAAACTTAGCCCTGGGTACCTTTGAGTTTGGACGTTCAAGCCGAACCTTGCAAGGTTTCTGACATTGTAAAGTAACAATCTTGTGAGAAATCAAAGGGTGAAAAATTCTGTGCAAGTGAAGCCGGCTCATGCATTTTAAAGGCAGGTTTGACTTGAATATATTAGGGTACAGGGTGAAGCTGCCGGTGCAGATAAGATGGCTACTCAAGAAATAACAAAAGAGAGATATTCTGTTTTCAAACCAAGGAGGAAGACAAGAACTTGATCTCTAATATCTATTCCTGTTGCAGGGACATTGACAGTGAGAAAAAAAAGGGCAACAAAATATCTCTCTGAATTATTTTATCCAAATTACATCAAATGGTCCAAATTCTTCTCAAAAATGGCTTTCAAAATCCCCCAGACATGTATTTCTGTATGCTAATAATTTGATAGAGATGGTATTTAAATACCTTTATTTTCGAATTTGCTAACAAAAAAGCAGATTTCGTAAGAAATGTTAGTATGTATCCCCTGTATCATTCTAACTACATTTGTTTATGATTTATTAAAATGATAACCTGTACAATTCAAATAGGAAAAACAACTTTATGGAGACTTTATTGATCTTCTCGAAAATAAGCATTCTGTTGTAACATATACATGACAAAGAAAGCTTGCTTAGATCAGTGTTGGAATTTTCCTCATCAAATTTCATTAATTCCTCTTGCCTAAGGAAAAGTTTGAACTTTGTTGTTGAGATATTATTTCTAGGATGACTACTGCTGCTGTTTAAAGAAATTATTTATTTGTTTGTTTGTTTGTTTGTTTTCATTACCATATAATGTATTATTTTCCCCAGGGGAACAGGTCTGTGAATTGTCAGGCTTACACACTTCACAACACTCACCATAGCACATACCCTCCCCAATGTCCATAATCCAACCACCCTCTCCATACCCCCTCCCCCTGGCAACCCTCAGTTTGTTTTGTGAGATTAAGAGTCTCTTATGGTTTCTCTCCTTCCCGATCCCATCTTGTCTCACTTTTTCCTTCCCTACCTCCCAAACCCCCCACTTTGCCTCTCAAATTCCTCATATCAAGGAGATCATATGCTTATTGTCTTTCTCTGATTGACTTATTTCGCTCAGCATAATACCCTCTAGTTCCATCCATGTCGTTGCAAATGGCAATATTTCATTTCTTCGAAATATAGTATATATTTCATATAGTATCATATATATATATCTTATCTATATATAGATATATAGTATTCCATTGTATATATCTAACACATCTTTATCCATTCATCTATTGATGGACATCTAGTTTCCATAGTTTGGCTATTGTGGACATTGTTGTTATAAACATTCTGGTGCACGTGCCCCTTTGGATCACTGTAGTTGTATCTTTAGGGTAAACACGCAGTAGTGCCACTGCTGGGTAGCCCTATTTTCAACTTTTCGAGGAACCTCCATGCTGTTTTGCAGAGTGGTTCCACCAGCTTGCATTCCCACCAACAGTGTAGGAGGGTTCCCCTCTCTCCATATCCTCTCCAACATCTGTCATTTCCTGACTTGTTAATTTTAGCCATTCTCACTGGTGTGAGGTGGTATCTCATTGTGGTTTTGACTTATATTTCCCTGATGCCGAGTGATGTGGAGCACTTTTTCATGGGTCTGTTGGCCATCCATCTAGATGTCTTCTTTACAGAAGTGTCTGTTCATGTCCTCTGCCCATTTCTTGTCTGGGTTATTTGTTCTATGAGTGTTGACTTTGATAAGTTCTTTATAGATTTTGGATACTAGCCCTTTATCTGATATGTTGTTTGCAAATATCTTCTCCCATTCTGTCAGTTGTCTTTTGGTTTTGTTGACTGTTTCCTTTGCTGTGCAAAAGCTTTTGATCTTAATGAAGTTCCAATAGTTCATTTTTGCCCTTGTTTCCCTTGCCTTTGCCAATGTTTCTAGGGAGAAATGGCTGCGGCTAAGGTCGGAGAGGTTGCTGCCTGTGTTCTCCTCAAAGATTTTGATGGATTTCTGTCTCACATTAAGGTCTTTCATCCATTTTGAGTCTATTTTTGTGTGTGGTGTAAGGAAATGATCCAGTTTCATTTTTCTGCATGTGGCTGTCCAATTTTCCCAACACCATTTGTTGAAGAGACTGTCTTTTTTCCATTGGATATTCCGTCTTTCCTGCTTTGTCAAAGATTAGTTGACCATAGAGTTTAAGGTCTATTTCTGGGCTCTCTATTCTGTTCTATTGATCTATGTGTCTGTTTTTGTGCCAGTACCATACAGTCTTGATGATGACAGCTTTGTAATAGAGCTTGAAGTCTGGAATTGTGATGCCACCGACTTTGGCTTTCTTTTTCAACATTCCTCTGGCTATTTGAGGTCTTTTCTGTTTCCATATAAATTTTAGGATTATTTGTTTCATTTCTTTGAAAAAAAGTGGTGGTATTTTGATAGAGATTGCATTAAGCCTGTAGATAGCTTTAGGTAGCATAGACATTTTCATGATATTTGTTCTTCCAATCCATGAGCATGGAACATTTTTCCATTTCTTTGTGTCTTCCTCAATTTCTTTCATGAGTACTTTATAGTTTTCTGAGTACAGATTCTTTGCCTCTTTGGTTAGGTTTATTCCTAGGTATCTTATGGTTTTGGGTGCAATTGTAAATGGGCTTGACTCCTTAATTTCTCTTTCTTCTGTCTTGTTGTTGGTGTATAGAAATGCAACTGGTTCTGTGCATTGATTTTATATCCTGACACTTTACTGAATTCCTGTACAAGTTCTAGCAGTTTTGGAGTGGAGTCTTTTGGGTTTTCCACATAAAGTATCATATCATCTGCAAAGAGTGATAGTTTGACTTCTTCTTTGCTGATTCAGATGCCTTTAATTTCTTTTAGTTGTCTGATTGCTGAAGCTAGGACTTCTAGTACTATGTTGAATAGCAGTGGTGATAATGGACATCCCTGCCATGTTCCTGACCTTAATGGAAAAGCTCTCAGTTTTTCTCCATTGAGAATGATATTCATTGTGGGTTTTTCATAGATGGCTCTGATGATATTGAGGAATGTACCCTCTATCCCTGCACTGTGAAGAGTTTTGATCAAGAAAGGATGCTTTACCTTGTCAAATACTTTTTCAGTGTCTATGGAGAGTATCATATGGTTCTTGTTCTTTCTTTTATTAATGTATTGTAGCACATTGATTGATTTGCAGATGTTGAACCCAGCCCTGGAATAAATCCCACTTGGTCATGGTGAATCATCCTTTTAATGTACAGTTGCATCCTATTGGATAGTATTTTGGTGAAGAATATCCAACCTGTGTTCATCATGGATATTGGTCTATAATTCTCTTTTTTGATGGAGTCTTTGTCTGGTTTTGGGATCAAGGTAATGCTTGCTCCATAAAATGAATTTGGAAGTTTTCCTTCCATTTCTATTTTTTGGAATAGTTTCAGGAGAATAGGTATTAATTCTTCTTTAAATGTTTGGCAGAATCCCCCTGGGAATCCATCTGGCCCTGGGCTCTTGTTTTTTGGGAGATTTTTGATGACTGCTTCAATTTCCTTACTGGTTCTGAGTCTGTTCCGGTTTTCTGTTTCTTCCTGGTTCAGTTTTGGTAGTTTATATGTCTCTAGGAATGCATCCATTTCTTCCAGATTGTCAAATTTGTTGGCGTAGAGTTGTTCATAATATGTTCTTATAATTGTTTGTATTTCTTTGGTGTTGATTATGACCTCTCCTCTGTCATTTATGATTTTATTAATTTCTCTTTTCTTTTTGATAAGTCTGGCCAGGGGTTTATCAAACTTATTACTTCTTTCAAAGAATCAGCTCCTAGTTTCGTTAATTTCTTCTATTTTTTGTTTGTTTCTTTGTTTCTATTTCATTGATTTTTTGCCCTGATCTTTATGATTTCTCTTCTCCCGTTGGGTTTAGTCTTTCTTTGCTGTTCTTTCTCCACCTCCTTTAGGTGTAGGGTTAGGTTGTGTACTTGAGACTTTTCTTGTTTCTTGAGAAAGGCTTGTATAGCTATATACTTTCCTCTCAGGACCACCTTTGCTGTGTCCCACAGATTTTGAACTGTTGTGTTTTCATTATCATTAGTTTCCATGATTTTTTTCAATTCTTCTTTTATTTCCTGGTTGACCCATTCATTCTGCTCTTTAGCCTCCATGTATTTGAGTTCTTTCCAACTTTCCAACTTTCCTCTTATGATTGAGTTCTAGATTTAGAGCATTGTGGTCTGAAAATATGCAGGGAATGATCCCAATCTTTTGGTACCAGTGGAGACCTGATTTGTGACCCAGGATGTGATGTATTCTGGAGAATGTTCCATGTGCACTAGAGAAGAATGTGTATTTTGTTGCTCTGGGATGGAATGTTCTGAATATATCTGTGATGTCCATCTGGTCCAGTGTGTCATTTAAGGCCTTTATTTCCTTGTTGATCTTTTGCTTGGATGATCTGTCCATTTCAGTGAGGGGGATGTTAAAGTCCCCTGCTATTATTGGATTATTGTCAATGTATTTCTTTGATTTTGTTATTAATTGGTTTACGTAGTTGACTGCTCCCATGTTAGAGGCATAGATATTTAAAATTGTTAGATCTTCTTGTTGGACAGACTATTTGAGTATGATATAGTGCCCTTCCTCATCTCTTATTGTAGTCTTTTGCTTAAAATCTAGTTTATCTGATAAAATGCTTGCCACCCCAGCTTTCTTTTGATGTCCATTAGCATGGTAAATTGTTTTCCACCCTCTCGCTTTAAATCTGGAGGTGTTTTTGGATCTAAAATAGTTGGGTGTAGACAGCATATCGATGGGCCTTGTTTTTTTAATCCATTCTGATATCCTGTGTCTTTTGTTTGGGGCATTTAGCCCTTTTACATTCAGGGTAACTACTGAAAGATATGAATTTGGTGTCAATGTATTGCCTACAATTACTGTATATTGTCTCTGTTCCTTTCTGATCTACTACTTTTAGGCTCTCTCTTTGCTTAGAGGACCCCTTTCAATATCTCCTGTAGGGCTGGCTGGTTTGGTGTTTGCAAATTCTTTTAATTTTTGTTTGTCCTGGAAACTTTTTATCTCTCCTTGTATTTTCAATGACACCTTTCTTGGTTGGATATAGTATTCTTGGCTGCATATTTTTCTCACTTAGTGCTCTGGATATATCATGCCCGTCCTCTGTGGCCTACCAGATCTATGTGGATAAGTTTGCTGCCAATTTAATATTTCTACCTTTGTATTTTACAGGCTTCTTGTCCCAAGCTACTTTCAGGAGTTTCTCTTTGTCACTGAGTTGTAAGTTTTACTATTAGGTGAAGGGATGTGGACCTATTTTTATTGATTTTGAGGGGGGTTCTCTGTGCCTCCTGGATTTTGATGCTTGCTCCCTTTGCCATATTAGGGAAATTCTCTACTATAATTTGCTCCAATATCCCTTCTGCCCCCACTCTCTTTCTTCTTCTTCTGGAATCCCATTTATTCTAATGTTGTTTTGTCTTATGGTGTCACTTATCTCTCAAATTCTACCCTTGTGGTCCAGTAGTTGTTTGTCTCTCTTTTGCTCAGCTTCTTTATTCTCCATCATTTGGTCTTCTATATCACTAATTCCCTCTTCTGCCTCATTTATCCTAGCAGGAAGAGCCTCCATTTTTTATTGTACCTCATTAGTAGCTTTTTGATTTCACCTTGGTTAGATTTTAGTTCTTTTATTTCTCCAGAGAGGGATTTTTTTTTCTCCAGACAGGGTTTCTCTAATATCTTCCATGCCTTTTTCGAGCCCAATTAGCACCTTGAGAATCATCATTCTGAACTCTAGATCTGACATATTACCAATGTCTGTATTGATTAGGTCTCTAACCTTCAGTACTGCTTCTTGTTCTTTTTTTTTTTTTTGTGGTGAGTTTTTCCACCTTGTAATTTTATCCAGATAAGAACATATGAACAAGAGAATAAAATTCTTGACGGGTGGCAAAGAACCCAGAAAAATTCACACTAACCAAATCAGAAGAGACCCCAAATAATTGGGGGGGAGAAGAAAGGGGGTAAAAAGAAATTTAAAAATGTAAAAAGAAATTTAAAATAAATTTAATTATATATATATATATATATATATACATACATACATACATATATTCGACTGGTGAATAGAACAGAACCACCCACTTAATTTCGGGTGTATTTGGTCTCTTAGAAGAAATTACCTCCCAAAATTCTAAAGAAAGAAAAACTTATATATATACAAAGATAAGGGTAAACACGATGAAGGGATGGAATATGACTGTAAAGATGAAAAATTAAAAAAAAATTCTAAAAAAGGAATTGATAAGTTGGTTGGAAAAAGAAAAAAAAAGAAAGTGGAGAGAATTTTCTTAGGCTGGAGACTAGAACAAAGCCCTGTGCTAGATTTAGGGTATACTTTGATCTATTAGAAGAAATTGTAGGGATGCCTGGGTGGCTCAGTGGGTCAAGCCTCTGCTTTCAGCTCAGGTCATGATCTTAGGGTCCTGGAATCGAGCCCCACATTGGGCTTTCAGCTCAGCAGGGTGCCTGCTTCCCTCCTCTCTCTGTCTTTGCCTCTCCGCCTACTTGTGATCTCTCTCTCTGTCACATAAATAGGTAAAATCATTAAAAAAAAAAAAAAAGAAGAAGAAGAAAGAAAAGAAGAAATTGTATCCCAAAAATTTTTTTAGAAGAAAAAACCCTTTATGTATACAAAAAATACAGTGAAATACAATGAAGTATAAAATATGACTATAATAATGAAGGTTTAAAAAGATTTTTTTTAAAGAAAGATATTGTTAAGATAAACTAGTTAAAAATGTTAAAAGAAGAAAGAGAAAAGTTAAAAAATTAGAATAAGGAAAAAAAATAAAATTAAAAAAAAAAATAATTAACTTTGAAGTCCAAAGAATCATGTGGAGAAAGCCATGAGTTCCATGCTTTGCTTTCCCCTCCTCTGGAATTCCACTGTTTTCCTAGATCAGGGAGCTTGGTCTTGGCTGGATGTTCTTGCTGATCTTCTGGGGGAGGGTCCTGTTGCCATGATTCTCAAGTGTCTTTGCCCAAGCCGAACTGCACTGCCCTTGCCAGGGCCAGGCTATGTAATCTGCTCAGGTTCACTCTCAGGAGCTTTTGTTCCCTGAATGCTTTCCATAGAGTTCTGGAGGACAGAAATTAAAATGACAGCTTCCCAATATCCGGCCCTGAGGAGCCGGGAGCTCGGGACCTCACTCCTCAATGCGCCCTCGGAGAAAAGTGCTCAATTACGCCCATCTCCATGGTCTCTGCCTGTGCTCTGAGCTCACCTGGCCTATGACTGAGCTTTTCTGTCTCTGGTGTACAGCTCCATTTGGAGTCTCCAAACTCAGCAGATTACTGCCTCCAGAGGGGGAAGGTGTGTCTCCCTGGATCTGCCATTTGTAGGGTCCCTGCTCAAAGAGCAGTGGTCTTACAGTGCCACGGATCACAGTTTAAGGTAACCCTGAGCTGAGAGCTCACTCCTCAGCTCTGTCTCTGTAGTGAGCTTCCCCACCCTGATACCTGTGAACTCTGCTACTCTCAGTCACCCCCGATCCTTCTGTGACCCTATGGGACCTGAGAGCACACTGTCCCTGCGAGGGCTCCACCCTTGGTTATCATCTGGAGCAATGTCCCTCAGTGGAGCAGACTTCCAAAAGTTCTGTTTTTGTGCTCTGCTGCTCCACTGGTTTTCGGGAGCCAGCCCCACCCCCAGGTCTATCTTCCCATTGTTTTGGATTCACTTCTCCGCATGTCCTACCCTTCAGAAAGTGGTCGATTTTCTGTTTTTAGAATTGCTGCTCTTCTTCTCTTCGATGTCCTGTTGGGTTTGTAGCTTTTTGGGATGGTTTGATAACTATCTAGCTGAACTCCTGCAACCGGATGTCATCTCAGTTTGCTACTCCTCCGCCATCTTTACTAGTTACCAGAAATTATTTTTTATCTAGTGCATTCAGTGTATTTAATAAAGCGTGATTGGATCCATAGTGATGAAGAGCATATAAAAGTGCAATATATTATTAAATTCAATATCATATGTTGATGCAAGGTCAAAGTTGAGAAATCCAACACTCATAAGCCAAAAAGAACAACAACAAAAAAAAACTTTAGTATTATAAGCTCTGAAACAAAATGCATTATGCATTTAAAAAATAAATGCCATATATTATGATAAGCATTTACTAGGAAAAGGAAAGGTATGCAAAATATAAATTTATATATGTAGGAGTTTGCAAGAATAGAAAAATCACCATATTAATAACATAGGGGGGAAAAGTGGCATGCTGAATGCTCAATTTTAATGCTGCTTGAATCCTGTGTTCACTATTTTTACTATTCTACTTAGATAAAGTTGGTGTGCAATTGGAAAGGAAATATAAGAAAGAAAGAGTATACAGGCCACATATTAAAAAACACATTCTATTTAACCCTCCCCCAGATTAATTCAGGTTTTACTTACCACCAACCATCATGATTTTGGGACCTCCTTCAATTAATTACAATCATCACATTGTATTATAATTATGTTGATATATATTCTTACTCTACTCCTTATATCCAGTGAGCCCTCTGTGTGAAGGATGTGCCTACTTCTATATCCCAGTACCTAATCTCTACACTATTCTGTATCTGACACATAATCAGTAGTCATTATGAGGTTGTTTGATCAAGGAACAAATATATGGATATGTGGATATAGGAAGAACATGGACTAGAGAAAATGTATGGTGCTGGGGCGCCTGGGTGGCTCAGTGGGTTAAAGCCGCTGCCTTCAGCTCAGGTCATGATCCCCGGGTCCTGGGATCGAGCCCCGCATCGGGCTCTCTGCTCCACAGGGAGCCTGTTTTCTCCTCTCTCTCTCTGCCTGCCTCTCTGCCTACTTGTGATCTCTGTCTGTCAAAAAATAAATAAAATCTTAAAAAAAAAAAAAAAGAATGTATGGTGCTCTGGGCAGAACTATAACTTCAAAAGAATTTTAGATGATGTGGAATTTGGGTACTAAAAATATTCACTTCCAGATGTGTTCTAACTATAATGTAAGGGAAAGAGTACACTTCTATCTTTCCTCTGAGCACAGGCCATTCTATCAAATGGAAAATTTCTTAATTTTATCATCCTTCAGGGGAGACCCTTCCATCCTGACTGTGCTAGTCTGGATCTTGTCCAGTTCCATTCTGTATCTTGGAGAGTGATGTGCACCCACGTGTTGTTACACTAGGTTTAATTTTGTTTTGCTTTGTTTTCAGAGCAAGGGTCTGTAATGCTTTTGGTTCTGTTTATGCAAAACTCCAGTGGAAGCACAGCATTTCATGGGTCTCTTGGCCCTGGGCAGCATTTTCAGCCATTCTGGTCAGCGAATAATGCACTTGTAGGTTTCCAGATTGTCCGTGACAGTTTGGAGCCCATAATCTTCTAGTTTGGGTTATTTCCCCCCAAACTTATTACTTTACATCTACTCTCACAAAGTGAATATGCTCTCATATGCTGATATGCCACTTTCGTGCCCACTTACCCAGACTCAGGGGAGTCCTCCTGAACACGATCCTTGTCCCTTCAGGGTTTTCTTACCCTCTAGAGCTTTCTGTCACATGAGCATGTGGAAATTTCTCTACCTATAACCTCTTTAACTCGTTAAAAAAAATACAGTAAGTAATATTGGGTTTCAGAGCAGATGCGTTGGATTGTGGGGTGTGGAGTACAGTAGAGAGAAATTGTGCGCAATTTTGATCCTTCCTGTTACAGAGAAGTTGGCTTTCTTTCTTTCTTTCTTTCTTTCTTTCTTTCTTTCTTTCTTTCTTTCTTTTTTTCCTGCCCATCTGTCAGAACCAACAGGCATTTCGTCAGGTACATCGGTTTTCTTTTTAGCATCTTTGAGTGTTAGGCTACCTACATTCTTGAGTTAGTTTGCTTCTGTCTCAGGATAGATATGTGCTTGTAAATGCAGGAACCTTGACCTTGCTAATCTTTTTACTGGCTTTTTTCCTCTCACCAGCTTTATTGACGTATGATTGACAAATAAAAACTGTATATATCTGCAGTATACAATGCGATGTCTCTCTCTCTCTCTCTCTCTCTCTATATATATATATATATATATATATATAGTGAAACAATTGCTTTTGAGCTGTTTGCTGAAAGTGTGATTTTAGGAAAAGCAACCTGACTGTTGAATTTAATAGTTCCGTAGATCCTGCCCATCCCCTTCTATTTGCACATACATGAGTGATTTAATTGGGGTTTCTTCCCCCCATCTGTAGAGGAGAGTCCACTGTGTAAATACAGATTGCATGA
The DNA here is from genome assembly GCF_963455335.1 of Martes martes. Classification (NCBI taxonomy): domain Eukaryota; kingdom Metazoa; phylum Chordata; class Mammalia; order Carnivora; family Mustelidae; genus Martes; species Martes martes. Next base: position 62,784,695 of record NC_137888.1, on the reverse strand, counting down.
GAGAGCATACTGCCTATCTAGTGTATCATATTTTGTATCACTGTGTATCACAGTCTTTGGGATACTTTATTTCCTTCTTTCCCTCCTGTTTTATAGCTGCTTCTCCTTCAATCTGGACCTCATTATTCCCTCCCCCCACCCTAATGAAGGCCTACTCTCTCTTATTATGGTCATTTGACCTCTCGTCCCTGTTTTCCTGATTCTGTCGTCTACCTGGTGATTTCTGTCCAGTGTGGCTGATCTCTGACTAAACATCTCCCTCATTAGGCGGCTTTGAAAAGAAAACAAGCTCACAAATAGGTTTTGGAAATTCTCTGATTTTCTATAAATCATGCTTGCCTACTTATTTTTCCAGAGCATGCCTGTCAGTTACTTGGGTGAAATTTCCCCCTACATTCTCACCTGCATATATTGAATGAAACATTGCTGCGCAGATATAAGGGTCTTAGGAACACAGCACATCAGTGATCTTTGAAGCATTACCTGCATGGAGAATTGGGGGCAGCTCTGGTTTGGGCTGGAATGTTCCCCATAAAGGCCAGAATTGGAAATAATCTGAAGGGCAAATTGCTATTTTGATGGAAGAGAGGAGCAATAGACCAAAATCCTCTGCCTGAAGAACAATCTATAATTAGAAGAGTGTAGTGAAAGCAAGGTGACAGAGATACCATGTCCAGGTTGACAGGCCAAACACAAAGTAAGATAAGGTGATAAGGTTAACCTGAACCATTCTAGGGTATGAGGGGCTCCCTTTTAGTGACTAGCCAATCCAGTGGCACAGAGGACGTAATCAGGGTTTAAAGGACCAGCGTGAACTGAAACGCAGTACTCCGTGCCTGATTCCAAAATGTATACAGTATGCATGAGAACATTTGGAAGCATGAAAAATATAGAACAGTAAGTTACTGAGCATCTGTAGACTTTATATACATCGGCTTAAGTTCTCAACACAAAAACTGGTCTTAAGATAATAAAGATGGTGTAGTTTGGGAGTTCCCAGATAAGACTCGGAGAAAAATATTTGGGTGCAGGCCATTCAAGAGTCCGTTAATAAACCTGTGACCACTGTGAGCAATCCTACTGGAGACCTTCTGGGTGACTATGTAGAATAGACCTCAGAATTGTACCTCTAAGGGGCAAGGACAATGAAGTGTTTATCTACAAAATCCCATCTTACCTTGTTTGAGGGTTACTCCTGGAAGCACTAAGTTCCCTGCACTACTGTTCTGCTCTGTGTGTAGGAAAGACCTTGGCTAAAGAAACAGAGAAACATAGGTGCTGGAGGTTAGGGACTTGTCCTTCGCAGCTACTGATGACTTCCAAGGTAGACTAAGGAGCTTATGTGTGTGGTAATGGCAGTGCCTGCTACAGAGGGAAAGTAGAATCTTTATCCAATTGGATAGAGGGAGGGGCTCCGTTCAAAAACGCTTCTCTCAAAATATGATTTTGTCTCCTTTGAGTCACAAAGATCCAGGGCCTATGGTGAAGGTGTGTCCATGCATTTCTGTCTTTTCCACTAAAATAAATCGTATATCAGGACCAGGAACTAGCACTTACTTTATTTGCCTCTTTATCCCCCAGCACAGCGCCTTTCGGAAACCAACTGCGTGTGATTCTAGTGAAATTAGAAAACAGATGTTCCATAAGATCCCCTTTTCCCTCAAAAATCAGAGCATTTGCTGATGGTAACCTGCTTCCCTATGTCTATTTTCGTAATGCTGCCAACCCCAGAGGATCCAAAGACACGGAATTAGCAATTACCGTACAGCACATTTGGCGTACTTAGAAGCCTCTTCGCCCACCACTGGAATGTGGCCGCGGGGATGGAGCACAGCGACTATGCAGCAGCTAAAATCACGCAGCCTAAAAACGTGAGAGGAATAACCTGACTGGTGTGTGTCTCCCACATAACAGGTCGCATATTTGCGATCTCAGAGTCTCCTCTGGGTCACTTTTGAACTTCTAGTATCAAGAGGACACAACCATATTCTTAAAGTAATTATTTTTACAGAGATAAAAGCAATTCATGCTATCCTGTAATTTGCCCGTAGTGAGCGGAAAGTGAGAGCAACACAAAGGGCCACAAAGGGCCTATGTCTTTGTTACAAAACCGGATGCCCATTAAGCAGAAGCCCGTGTCTTGGGAGGCGCTCCCACCACGCCATGTGGGGTGATGATGGTGACACTACAGACCCCTAGGTGATTATTCATAGCTTACAGGCCCCTGGGACATAAGGTACTTAAAGCAGTCCTTGTAAAGAACCCACTTTGCTAACGAGGCTGTGAAGACCCAAAGAGAGATGTATTTCACGCAGGATCACAAAATAGTAGCAAGAAAAGTACAAACTTCAACGCTCTTTGTAAGTTGAGAGTTCTCTGGACTCAGGAATACACTCAACCAGGTTGTCAAGAGATCATTCTTCTAGTCCTGGCCCTTGTGCTTAATGCTGTGTGATCTTGGGTTAGTCCCTCTATATACCTGAGTCTCAGGTTCCTCTCCTTAAAACTGGGAGCTTTGATTGCCCCCATGATATTTTTCCATACCTTTATAACAAAGATTGTAGAAGTTTAAAGTGCTACATAAAAGGCAGGTAACCATCACTCATTGAGGACCAGACGCTACTCTGAGTTCTTTGTACATTTTGGTTTTCATTGACTTTTCATAGTTAGGTATAGATAATGAAGTTGAGTTGCAGTTTCTCACCAGAGATCATAAAGCTTCTAAGTGGGACCAGAACTTAAACTTCAGTCTATCTGATTTTGAGTCCTATGCTGTCTTCAGTACATCTGAGACAAATCCCAGGGCCTCCTCAGTCATGTTATAGAACAGGAATCTTTAACAGAATCTGTATTAACAAAGAGCATCAGTGAAAATAGGCTGTCTGGAAGTGTTCAAACAGCCAGGAGTTCTAGCTCTCATGCCAGGGTTAGCCAGCTCGAGCTTTAGATACCAACAGGCCTGCTACTTCCCCCTGATGTTGGTCTTTCCTCTGTCCTCCCCATTCTCTTCCCCAACAATAACGCTTTATCTCACTGTCTCCGCTGATTAGAATCTGCATTATACACTAGGGGAGAGACAGCTCTTGCCCTCAGGAAGAGGCAACAAGCAAATAGGCAGGTACAAAACAGCATGCTCATTATGCACCTCAAGAGAGGTAAATTTGGGAAAGTGCTGATGGAGAGAGTCTGGAGACTCAGAGAGCAGCTCCTCTCCCTACCAGTGAAAGTAATCCACTAACTCTTAGTCATAATAAGATGCAAACATATGCATGGTAGGTTGGAAATGTTACCTTTTATCAGGAGGATTTCCAAACTAGTATTAAAAACATTTAACAACCTGAGTGGCTTGAGGACCAACCAGTCAGAGTAGAGATAGTTACATTTCAGAGCCCCAAGAGCCCTTGCTATGGTAAGGTTAATGGTTTAGCTGCAGGAACACAGGGAGATCCAGGAGATCCCAGGGGTGGGGCTGTGGTGACCACAGCAGAAGAGTGGGGATGGTGCAGAGGCACTAGAGGATCAAGACAATGGCTTGATTTTTGCAACTGATGTTGATCTATACCTGTATTTTCACAACTAATAAACTCCTCTAGCATGAGCTGAATACCAGCTCTGCTATTTGTTTGTAAAAGCCAGTCCTCCATTTGCCTTATGCCTTCCTGAAATTTGCCTTAAGCCCCTCTGTGATATTTCGGGCATCTCCTGGACACAGAAAGAGATGCCTTGTAATCACTCCAGGGGCACAGCTACCTGCTTTATGAGTGGATAATACCACATACCCACAGACTATGAGAGAAACCTTAGAAAATAACTCCAAGTTAAGATTTGATCAAAGGGGAATGGGTTGGTATCTTGTGAACAGAACTTGTTTAACTTGTGTGAAATAATAATAAACATAACTGTATTAAAATGCTTTTATGCTCTACCGTTGGCAAAGCACTTTCATACCTCTGATGTTGTTTCCTTTTCCCTGCAGTTTTGTGAACTGAGCAGGGCTACCATCATTATTATCCCCAATTAACAGATGAAGCAATGGAGATACAGGAAGTGTGACTAACAGAGTCAAACAGTGGGTGTGAGCAGATGACAAGAATTGGTGATCACCGAGGAGGTGAAAGTGTACTTTTGGGTCTGACAGCCTGGAATTGAAATCTGTCCTCAACTCTATTGCTGGATACCTTAAACAAGGTCCCCTTGAATCACTGAGTTAGCCTCAGCTCTGCTTTTGTAAATTAGGGAAGTATCAGTTATCTACACTTAGAGTTGTCTTGAGGTTTCAGTGAGGCGATGTCGGGATGCTACACAGTGCTTGGTATGCAGAAAGCACTCCAAAGCTGCTCATCACTTTCTTAACCCAGTGTCCTCGTCACTACACACCACCTCTTTTACACCTACTCATGATACACTCACAAACTCAACCTCGTATTACAAAATTCAACCAGAATCCTGAGTAATTTCAAATACCAACTGTTGTCAGTATATTCTTTGAGTACCAAGTGCTGTGTGATAATATTTACATATTTTAGTGCCAATGACAAAAATACTAAGAAAAACGCATAAGCAAATATAAATGTTTCATGTTTTGATTTCTAATATGTGAATCTCTCCATCCCACAGAATATTGGAATTCTCTAAACACAGAACTTGAAGCTTCTTCTCATAGTAGGATATTGATTAATTTTATAGCCAAAATTCTGGGGCTGGTGAAGATCTAGAGAATGGGAGTGCACATAGCATATCCAAAAAGATTTGTTTTCCTAAATATGCCTTGTGCAATTAACCATTCTCCACAGTTCGTCCACTGGGTTTTCCAAGCTGTCAACCTGTGGACTTCAACTACCCTAAACATTTTGTTTTAGAAGTTGGGCAGGGGAGAAGTGTACATTGGGCAAAAGGATGAGTTTTTCATAGTCTCCTGAACCTAATAAGATTTGTGTGTATCTTTAGAAGGTGCAAATTTCATGGTCTAGAAAGGAAAATATTTCATTTGAAAGCCTTTTCTGAGATGATTGAAAAAATTGCCAAAACAATTCAAAAATGGTTTAGAAGACAGAGTGTGGGTTAAAATAGGGATGTAATTCTTATCTTTGTATTTATTTGAGGCAATCTGTTCTTTGCTCTATGAGTCAGTAAGCAGTTCTGCTTTACTCTGAATTTGAAAATGCATACATATCCCTAGATGATGAATTCTTCGTAAGTGTCTTGGGCCACACAGCTACTGGTCACTGCTACTAAAAATTGGGGTGCAGCTCTAGTCATTGAATAAAAACTGTTTTAAAGGACATGATTTACTGCACCTCTGCTCTCAGGAGCTCTGCAAACCTTGATTTCTCAGCCCACCACAACCACACATGTCACTCACGAGCTCTCTTAAACTTATCATAATCATAGGGTTAGATGCATAACCTAATTGTTCCCTGGTGTATAAAAATACAGGGCTGCTGCAAATCTCAGTGAGTGGCATTATATGAATTACTTCCCAAAACCCTCTCTGAAATATTTCTGGACTTCCAAAAATATAATGTGCTCTCTTTTTTTCAGCGGGAAGGTTTAGGGGCCAAATAAAATTTGCACAAGTATTGCCATGTTTACCATTATTATTACGGGTGCTTATTTGTAATAAAAGTGTTGATCTCTATAGTTAGTGCCTTCCAACGTGCAAGTAGTCCTGAGAGAAGGCATCTCTAAACTTCTCACCTTCATTTTTGTCTCTCAGGCTTGGCTATGTTCTTCCCTGTGTCAGAGAATGCATTGTTCCCTTTTAGTTATTTAGGTCCTGGGCATTCTTCCAAACCCAGACCAGGCTTTCCCTACCTGCTACAGACCAAGCTTCCCCATTCCCTTATCAGCTTCACCAGAAAGCACTTGAATATATACCCACAAAAGGTAGAATTAAAGATGGAGAGGTAGGTGCTACTGAGAAAGTTAAAGTAAGGAACATTTTCATTCAGAGCAGCCACAGAGGGCAAATAGGTTGACTTATGAGGTAATAGCATCCCTGTCATGGTGGTAACTTAGAGTTGGCTGGACAGGGGTTTGGGGAATCCCATTCTAGAAAGGACTCATCTATTAGATGTGCCATCTAAATAACTGTAAGGTTCGGGGTGCCTGGGTGGCTCAGTTAAGCATCTGCCTTGTCTCAGGTCATGATCCCAGGATCCTGGAATCAAGTCCCACATTGGGCTCCCTGCTTAGCAGGGAGTCTGCATCTCCCTCTGCCCCAAACCCTCATCTTTGCTCCTGTGTGCTCTCTCTCTATCTCAAATAAATAAATAAAATCTTTAAAAACAAACAAACAAACAAACAAATAAATAACTGTAAGGTCCCTGAGATTATATCATTTTATAATATTAATAGCATGTACCCTCATTGAGAGTAGACCCCTTACCTTATGCCGCTTTTGTATCTTATAAAGCAAGGCAGGTAGCAGGAACCACTTAATTCAAAAGTGATTGATTATACTTGTTTTACCAGTTAGTTTCCTTTTATATCAAGAGGTATAGGGCAACAAGGAGAAAACTTAGAGGGAGAAGAAGCTTACAAGAAATGTCACATAAAACTTGCAGCATATATAAAATATGATTAATTTATAGCTCTTTCCTTCATGTGATAGATTTCATTACTTCCACTAATAAGGCCATGTAGTCCAAGCCTCCTGATTAAGGTGATGCCAGGTCTGGTCACAGGCGAAAAATAAAAATCTGAAAAATACATTTCTGACTTGATACTACTGAGAAGAAATAGTACTCTTCTCTTCTGAATTTGATTCAATCTCATTGGTTTCTTGCCTTTTCTTAAGGATGATATGCTAGGAAAGACTTCTGCCTTATGGTACTTTTCTGTTGTTGCTTCAGAGAGCTCATGCCCTTTCTCATTTAATCCTCCATAGAGTGCTATGTAGAAGTTACAGGTAAAAGTAATACCTTGTCAATTTTCCAGGGGAAACCAAGGCTCAAAGAGGTTAAGTGACTCTTTCAAGATCATGTAGCCACTGATGAGACATAATCCCAATCTTCACTCTTAAACCCGCTGCTTTAAAACTAGAATAGTACTGGCAACATAATGAAATGTTATTTATATAGTGCAAGTGGCAGAGGTTGATAACTGAGCTTAGTCTAGGCAAAAGAAACTTAAAATACAAATATTTTAATATGGGACATGAGATTGTTTTCTGTAGCTACATGTTGTTAGAGTGTGGTCTCTACATGTTTATGCATCTGAAAGTGAGCTTTATTGCATACACCGTCTACAAGGATTACAGAGAAAATAGTCATGCTAATGTTTAAAAAATCTCAGAGCTGGGCACCTGAGTGGCTCAGTCAGTTAAGCATCCGACTCTTGATTTCAGCTCAGGTTGTGATCTCAGGGCTGTGAGACTGAGCATTGCATCAGGCTCTGCACTGGGTGTCAGCATGGAGCCTGCTTAAGATTCTTTCTCTCACATTCCCCCTGCCCCGCTCCCTCTCTCAATATACACACACACAAAAAAACCTATGGATATGTTTTGGATATAAGAGATATCACAGGGAAGATGCAGAGAAGAATGTACTTTTGGCAAAAATGTCAATATGTTGAAACTCAGTCATTTAAAAAAATAGTAGGGGAAACAAAGAACAAAGGATTCATCAAAGAATAAAGCAAAATTATGAATAAGATTAAATGAATGGAAGGTGGGAGGAAGGAATGAATATAAACATACGATTTTAGGGGCACCTGGGTGGCTCAGTGGGTTAAAGCCTCTGCCTTCGGCTCAGGTCATGATCCCAGGGTCCTGGGATCGAGCCCCACATTGGGCTCTCTGCCCAGCAGAGAGCCTACTTCCTTTCCTCTCTCTCTGTCTGCCTCTTTGCCTACTTGTGATCTCTGTCTGTCAAATAAATAAATAAAATCTTTAAAAACAAAACAAGCAAACAAACAAAAAAACATACAATTTTAAACTGTTGTTGCCAGTACAGAAGCTTGGTAGTCACTCTCTTTTATTCATGGTGTCCAGGAATAGGATTTTATATGCCTCGCAGAGAGCACCCATCAGGGTGGAAGGGATCGGCTACTTAGTGCTTGACCACTCTACCCTTAGCCACCCACATGTCATAAGAAACAGGCAGCAGTGCTCCCAAAAGCAGGTGTATAACCTCACTGGTGATTCTTAAGTGGTCATAAAGAAGTTGGCTGAGCATGAAATGTCATCATTAAAGTTTATGCTTTCAGTTGGGAGGAGGGGGAAAGAAACAAAAATCAAGACTATAAAAAAGAAGAGGAGGAGAAATTGTTAACAGCTCATATGAGAACATGATGTGGTTCCTAGGAGATAGTTCAATTTAGGAGGGGAGAAAGACACTCGTGATTCTGAATCCAATGCAGGCTGATAGCTTTGACCCTTCCTATCATCCAGAATGGACAAGCAGGGAGGCTGTGAAGAGGCTCTGCTTGTTGATACTTGAATATGATGTGACAGCTGGTGCTTTGTTCTGTTGTGAGGAGGGATCGGGACAGTCTTCTCTAATCTTGAGGGGAACAGGTTCTGTCCCAGGAACTCAAGGATAAAAGGGCTCGTTAAGAGGAGAGTTGTCATTTCTCTAGGAGTTCCATTCTGTTGAATTGCTTTGGAAATTTACGCACTATTACTCAGACGGCAAGATAGGCAATTGCTCCAATATTTCTCCCAGTCTTCTTTGTGCTCAGCACACGGGGGTGGGGCAAGGGGAGTGGGGACACTATGTTTCACCATTAATAATTTCTTCATATCCTCAGATTTAAATAGTCTATTTGGAATATCCAGGTGTCTTCTAGATAAATACAAGTCTTCTTCAACTTATGGTGGGGTTATGTCCAGATAAACCGATCATTAGCTGAAAATATCGTAAGTCGACAACGTACTTATTACACCTAACCCACTGAACCTTGCAGCTTAGCTAACCTAGCCCACTTTAGATGTGCTCAGGACACTTCCATTAGCTTATGGTTGGGCAAATTCTTTTGCACAAAGCGTATCTTATAATGAAGTGTTGAATATCTCATGTAATTTATTGAACATTGACATGAACAACAGGATGGTTATGAATGTGTTGGTTGTTCACCCTTGTAATCATGGGGCTGCCCCTGCCAGAATCCTGAGAAAGTATCATACCACATATCTCTAGCCCAGGAAGAGATCACAATTCAAAATTCTGAGTACACTTTCTGCTGAATGTGTATTGCTTTCGCACCATCGTCAACTGTTAAATTGAGTCTTTGTTAAGTCAGGGACCATCTGTAGTTCCGTTCACATTCACACTGCTTTCTCCTATGGTGGCCTAAGGTGGCATCTGGCTTTTAGGTGAGAGGCATAAAATATAATTTCAGAATGAGTCCTGAACGTCAACAGTGAGGCTCTTCTTACAGTGGGGTGGCTGCTGTGGCCTGGGCTTTGGACTGATGACCGAAGTATGACTCTATTATAGAGGTATAACCCTCTGGTCCTGCATGACCTTTGGGAGTGATGTGGTGACAGCGACTGCTGGACCTGGTTCTAAACCTCTGCTTCTTCATCCCAACCTGGGCCTCTGGTGATTTGGTCTGTCTTCTCTGCACCTTGTGTCAATGCAACAGAGCTTACAGAAATGTCTGGACGCCTTGTGTGCTACGTACCAGAGGCAGGGATCCAGGAGCACTGACTCAGAATCATCTCTCTTGTCAGTTCTCTCCAAAAGACCATTACCACTCTCTCTGTATTGGACTGAAGCCATCTAGCTCAACTATCTTTTTCCAGGCTGAAAAAAAAGAAAAGGTGTAATGGATCTACTGATTCTAGATTTTCTCTTCAAACTTTCCAATACATCAAAGTAGCAAAAGCCACTTCTCTAACTTGCCTGATTAATCTTCTCTTTCCACAGTCCACTAACCAAAAGAGATCATCTCTCCTTTTCCTCCCCCCCACACCCCAGAAGGAACTTGCCCAAATTTTATCTTCCAGTTTCCCAGGGACACTAAATATCAGAACTTAGATGTAATGGCAAATGGGGAGCAAGGAGAGAAATCTGCTTACCAATAAGAGAGTGTGTAGCAAGGGATATTTACAAATTATTATCCTAATTATATTTATACCTTACATTAATTTGATTCTATTATAATGGTGTAAAATTCAAGGATTACTTTCCACCATTGGAAACCTGGGATAGAATGGAGTGTTTAGCAAAAACAATATATATTTATTCTATAAGGAAATTTGAAATGTAATGCCAAGGAAACTCAGATGGCTTTCCATGAGACAAAATATTTTTCCTAAATGGAAATGAAAGAAAGAATCAAATGCTTAATTAAACATACTTACACACACACATGCCCGCATGCATACACACTTAAAACTACGATGATCGTAAGTGTTTAGCATCTGAATAGGAGTGTCCTATTTCAATCCCAGAGGAGTCATTTTCACTCCTGAATCACTCCCGCTGCCACTCAGGCATTTATACACACATGCACACAGAGAAATTTTAAATCACCCTTCTTCGGGACTGTAAAGCTTTCCTTTTAGATTGGCCTCATTTTATTTAATTCAGAAGCAGCTGTGAGGTTTACCTAGTTCTGTCTTTGGGAATCATTAAGAATGGGTAGACAACTCTTTGTACTGTTCAGCTGAAACATTTTCCTGAAATAATTGACTAACATACTATGAAGTTGATGTTAATGATTCCACCACTGGATATCCCTTAAGTTTGAGAAAGACCTTATAAGAATAGCTAGAAAAAAAAAATATTATCTGCTGAAGCTTCTACCAAAGATGTCCTACTTTTCTGCTTTCATTAAAATACTTATTGAATGTTCACAGTAGGTCAGGCACCTTGATTGGTCCTAGGTATACAAAATAGAAGGATGCTGTTCTGATCTTCGGGGAGGTCAAATTCAATTCTACTTAGCAAGTTGTTTGAGTTCATGATTCTTTTTCTCTTTTTCATTCTGCTCCTAAAACAGTAATACATTAAAATTAACACACACACAATTTGTAATTACCCGTTCTTTTTCACCTTGGATATCTCACAGTTGTGTGCTATGTGTTCAAAAATGAATCACATGCGCATATAGATCATTTGGAATATGGTCTCCCAGTGATTCTATTCTTTACTTACTTGCTTGTTTGCCAGAAATAAATTATTAAGAATTTAAGATAATAGGTGTGCCTGGGTGTCTCAGTGGGTTAAAGACTCTGCCTTTGGCTCAGGTCATGATCTCAGGGTCCTGGGATCGAGCCCTGCATCTGGCTCTCTGCTCAGCGGGGAGCCTGCTCGCCCCTCCCCTGCCTGCCTCTCTGTTTCCTTGTGGTTTCTGTCTGTCAAATAAATAAATAAAATCTTAAAAAAAAAAAGAATTTAAGATAATATACATAGTTGTGATTCCTTGGTATCACTATGTGAGATATATATATATATATATATATATATATATATTTTTTTTTAAGAGAAAGGCTGATGTTTCAGGATCTCATTTTTAAACATAATCTGAATAAACACGTCTTTGAACTATTTTCTCTTCGAACTTTTTCTGCCTTTGTTAGGGCAGAACTTCCCTAAGACTGGGCATGCCATTATCATTAAAATGCTGCTTTGTATATATTGTTTTAAAACCAAAGTGAGCATGAATAAACACATCCAACATTAGTACACAGTTCTTCTTTTCTATTGTTTAAGAAAGAACCAGAAATGCTTTTTCCCTCGCCTGAGATTTTAATTGCAAAACCCCTTAATGGGTTTACATTGCATACCCAAGACCCTGTAAACACTTGTCTCCATTTTATATTCTGCTGGCCTCCTCCTTGTGCATTTCAAAATCAGAACAAAGAGCCAGTCAAGGGAAGAAAATCCTTACAAAGTGCCGTTCTAATACAGCTGCCTCCTAGTCTTCTTCAACCTAATGTTTATTAGCTTTTTGGTTTTGTAATGAATTGATAAGGAGTTTATAGAGATTAAAAATCCTCACAAGAGTCATCGTCTACCGAAGCCAATTCCACTGGCTTTGTAGGTGAAATGTGGTAATAAATGGAAGATGGATAAAAGGCGTGGAACAATGATATAGCCAAACGATCCTACTGCAGAGCAAGTGGGAAAAAAAAAAGGAAAAAAAAAAAGTATTTAATTCCTTCAATGTCTTGAGAATCTATCACTCAGACAGAACCCTTAACAGAAATCTAATTCTCCAGTTGCTGGACAAAGTTAATTAATTTGCAAATATATTTCATCTTCTAAGTGACAGCCTTGTCTACTGTAGGCAGCGAGGAGATAGGAGGCTGAAACTGGAGCATGAAGTGCTGGCGGGCTCACGTGACACAACTCCAACCCTGGAGAATCGAGGTGACACCGGCTCGTTACATCTCCTCTAAATGAGCTGCTCGTAAAAGGGAAATATTTTGATTAAGGTAGCGAGGGGGGCACTTGCGATGCTCTCCATGTGCCGCTTCTAATTACTTCGCCATACACTTAAGTTTCTTCAAAGGAATGATGCCTGCAGGGACAGGAGCCTTCCTGATTTTTGTCATCAGCCCCAAGGTGGGTGGGGAGATGTTTACTTGTGTTTCCTGATTTCTCCAGTCACTGCCTTAATCTCTAGGGCTTCGTTTTGGATCCATTCATCCTATATGGAAGTCTTTCTAATTACTTCAGTTAGAGACTCGCACTGCCAACTTTCTAGCACAAGATTCAGTAAAGACCCTGGGGTTCTAGCTCAGGACATGTCTATGTATAGATTTCCGACTCTGAGGATCCTCTGCCCATGCCCAGATGACTTCGTAGGCTCCTATGCTTCTATGGCATGGGCAGAAGAATTACAAAGTCAAACGTGACGGGGGAGGAGGAATTAAAGTGTACCTTCAGACTGGAATCAGGCTCCGCCTCATTCCCAACCTAGGAGGTTCTTTTGTTTGAAAGGCTGGACTTCTTGGCCCCATTTGTTGAGTCTGCAACAGCGGCGCAGATGCTAGTACACAAAGCAGGAGAGCAACATAGTGAGCAAAGGGGAAGTCATTAAGGACAAGGTGGGAGATTCATACCCGGAAGGGATCCAGCAGGGCTCCGTGTCACCCGATGCCCTGTGGCCTGTACTGCAAGTGCAGTGAGAAGCCAGTGAAGACATTTGAAAAGAGAGATGATATGACACGAATTTATGTTTCTAAAAGAATACTTTGGATGTTGTATGGCGGACGGATGAGCAAGGAGTAAAAGGAGAATCAAGGCTGCTGATCAGAGGCCCTAGTAGCTGAAGTTAATGGGTCGGACATGTTGATCGACTGAACGTCGATACCGGAGGTAGAGCTGATGGGCCTTGCTGAAGGACTGTAGGAGGTCGAAGGTGAAGGAATTGAAGGGCAAATGGGGGGATCAAAGAGAGCGACTGTGTTTTTGATTTTGAGCAACTGAATAGACAGAAGTACCAGAGAGTTCGGTCTTTCTGGAACACGGGCCTTGACCTGTTCTTATTAGTTCCTGTCCAAAGGGTGGGAGCACGGTCCCTAAAACTCAGCTTGGTGATCAGACCCTTAAAACCAACTTTTCTGGTACTGTGTTTCTCTCTGTATTTTTGCCCTTGAAGAAGTATTGCTTTTTTCGGCCACTGCACGGACTAGGACCGCCCCTGTGACTCCCTTCGGGATACACTCATCCCTACATTGGGACTTGAGCTATCCCCAAATCCCTACTGTAGAAACTCTGTTGCTTTTGCACAGATGCTCCCTTCCATCCTCTGCTGTTGGATGTTCCAGTCCCATGCCCAGCACTTGCCCTGCTTTTGTAGTGGATAGTTTTAGATCCTACTAGATCTAGTAGTAGATAGTTTTAGATCCAGCTAGATAGTTTTAGAGCTCCTTTCCTCCTAAGGCTATTTCACTCTGATTTACCTGCCTTTTCCTGATTAGTTTTTGCAATAAGAAAGATAAATACAATGATACCAAAATCTGTAGCAAGGTTTTACAAAAATTTTACCCTCCCTTCGAGTCCAGTGTCCTCAGAAAAAAACTACTCTGAAAAGTACCCCTCCCCTTTGGCTATCCCTAAGCGCCACTAGCGTTATAGAAATATCAATTGGTTTATCTAAAACAGTCAGTTCATTATGTGCTCACAACGGTCAAACGTGATAACCCAAAGAAACACTCTAGAAATAATTACAAAGTTATGAGGGACTATAATTGAAGGAGTTCCTGAGAAAAAGAAAAAAGAAAATTTTATTAAAAAGAGAAAAGGGGAATAAAAAGAGAGAACTGTTTATGTTCCTTTCCAAAGATCAGAGCTAGCCCATGTCTTGTTAGTGGGCATCCATTTGGAAATTTTAAGATACACATCTCATTTACTATCTTGCAAAGTAGAAAAACAAAAGTACTGTTTCTCTTCATTTAGCAACCATAGATTTATTTCTAGGATAGATTTGCAATATACCAATCAAATGAGTTGTAGCTAAGTGTTCATTTTATTCAGATGCTATAGGTCTGGTGAATTAATGAACAAGAGAACTATTTGCCTCATTCACAAATGTAGAATTCTGTTATCAAAAAAAGGTGGGGGTCAGAGTAAGGGGGAGGAAAAGAAAAAAAAAAGCAACTTTTTCAAAAATGGTGTTAAGAGAATCTGTAAGCCAGTTTTTAAAAAATGATCAGTCACCTCCTGCAATCTAAAAATGGGGATATAAAGCAATTTTTATAATTCCAGATAGCACTAAAAAGCTTGAAATTGCTTCATTCTTTTCAAAGAAAACATTATTCTAGCTAAACTTTCCACCCAGTTGTCATGACAACCTTGCCTGTTTTCTACCGTGTAGAGACAATTAGATATTAACCTGGGCATTTAGAGAAAGACACTTCTAACTTAGAGAAAGACTTGTTGATTTGTGTTTGGCTGAGTAGATGAAGGAATGGCTCTTATAATTTTTCCTGGAGCTGATATTTTTTGAGCCTTCCAGGCCATAGTCTTAGAAAGGAGTAGCTCTGATTTTTACAGATAAAGTAAACACGATCAGGAAGAAGAGGATAAAAATGGGGTGTGTTAACTAGTACGCTACCAACTGGAAAACTAGAGAAAATCATATTTTTTGTTTCTTTGACATCCATCTTTAATATAGTGACTGTCATCACCGTAGATCTATAAAAAATGGAAGAGTATTTGCCCGAGATTTAATTGGAGAAGCTCGTGGCAGGGAACTGTATCTCTATGGTTTAACAAACAACAGTTATTAAATCTGTCGCCCTAACTCTTTCATTTACTTTATATATCTTGTGAGAGACAGAAGGGAAGCAATGAGATGGAAACCACCTGAGAATGCAGAAATTAATCCTTCCTTTATTAGGGTTTTTGTCTAACTGGAACTCTTCCTTTTTCAATTCAGATAATAAAATTATTATTTTTTTCATTATCTTCCTTGCTATTAAAGTTTTTTTCTTCTTCTTCCTACTTCCTAATACTGCCAGAGTGAGAGAGGGATGGGGACAAATGGTTGGGAAGGAAGAGCTATTTTAGATGAAATGGACTCCTAAAATGGATCAGAGGCATGGTTGTCCTAGAGCATTTGTATAACCCAATACCATGCTACTTCCCCGGTTTATGCAGATGTTTACCTAGACTACAGCTATTGCTAAAACACGTGCCATATAGATGGGAACAAGGTAAAATGCATTGAAAACGTGACTCTAAAAGAATGATAATTTTTCCTTGGGGGAAAAAAAAAATTAGGGCTTTTCTCTTCAATTAGGGCTAACCCGAGGAAGCAATATATTTTCTAATTATGCTGTCATTGTTCAAAATATTTAAGGAGCTCTTCTCCCAGAAATTGCTTCTAGAATCTCCTGCCTGTTATTTCAATTGTCCTAAGAAAAGTAAATCTATATCCTTTGCGAGTAGGCCAAGTCTGTTAAAAAGGTGGATATTCAACCACTTTTACTTCAGTGGGTTTTTTGTTTGTTTGTTTGGTTGGTTGGTTGGTTTTATTTTGCATTTTTAAAGGAGCAATGAAGATTGTGTTTGTGTGTGCATGAGGGAAGGGACGATGGTGGCCCTATCCGTTTTCTGGGGCTGCCATAACAAAATAACACAGACTGGGTGGCTTAAACTACAAAACAATGATTTCCTCGCAGTTCTGAAGGCTAGAAGTCCTAGGTCAAGGTACTCACTGGCAGGGTTGGTTTCTTCTGAGGGCCATGAGAAAAAGATCTGCTCCAGGCCTCTGTCCTTGGATTGTTGAGGGCTGTTTTCTCCATGCGTCTTCACAGAATCTCCCCTCTGTACGTGCGTGCATCTGAATTTCCTCTTCTTATCAGGACATTAGTCACTTTGGATTAATGTTCACTTTGATGATATCATTTACCTTAATTACCTATTTAAAGACTGTAGCTCCAAATACAGTCCTATTTTGAGATACTGGGGTTAGAACGTCAACCTATGAATTGGGGGTGGGAGGGACACAATTCATTTCACAACAGTGGGTATGGCTTCTTAATAGGATCTCATGGCAATTCCTACAGAGAAGTTTCCGTCAAGGAAAATACTCCTTGGACTTTACGTTGGTTATGTTTCGCTGCATAACGAACCATCCTAAGATTTAGTGGCTTTAAAAATATCAGTTTATTATTCCGTCTCACAGTTCTGGGGGATGGTTAGCTGATTCATTTGTTAGTTCACCCAGGCTCACTTATGTGGTTGAATTCAGAAGGAAAGTCTTCTTGATTGAAAGTTACACAGTGGACTCATTGACCCGTGTGGCTGTTGGTTCTACAAGAAGGGTACTAAGCTCTCTTTGCAGGCACTCTCGTTCTCCTGGAGGCGAGGCCTGCTTTCTTACACTCTAGTCTCAGAGCAGTGCTCTAAGAGGACACAGGAAAAATCTATAAGGTATCTTGAGGCTCAAACTCTGGAACTCATGTGTTTTCACTCTAGTGAAACAAGTAAGTCATGGAGATGTAATGTACAGCATGGTGACTGTGGTTAATAATACCATATTGCATATTGCAAAGTTGCTTTAAGATCTTAAAAGTTATCCTGACAAGAAAAAAAAATCTCTAACTATGTATGATGATAGATGTTAACTAGATTTATTGTGGTGATGAGTTCACAACATGTAGAAATATTAGATCCTTATGTTATACACCTGAAACTAATATAATGTTATATTTCAGTGATACCTCAAATTTGAAAAATATACTTGCCTCTGGTCAGAGCAAGTCATAGGCTAGTCCAAATTCAAAGGATTGGCAATAGATTTCACCTCTTAATGGGAGGAAATACAAATAAATTATGGCATATTTAATCTTCCATACGTGTACAAATTATGGCACATTTCTTAAAAACTAGTCTCATTTTGTGTCAACACTTTTGATTCTATATTTACCTTTTGGAGAGAAATAGAGGTACATGTAAATTGAAACAGAATTTTTAAAAATTCTCTTTATTTAGCTTTTTTTAAATTCCTGCTTTATTTTTAAATCTTATGCACTTTTATTAAGTATCGCATAAATCTTTAATAAAAGCAGTTTGGATTCTTCAAGCACACATTGGTCAGATGATGAAAGAGACAACCTAAGAAGTTAAGAGTAGAAAACAATAGCTTATAGAGAGACTGTTCTAGATCATTTCATGTTCCAGGAAACAGAAAAGTATCATTACTCAGGTGATAAAGCCTTATTGAAAAGAAGCATGCATAAGTAAAGGAACACTGAAAACTCTCCACTGAGGTCCCGCCGTGCTACCTGGAGTATTATTAGCATATCATAGTCGGTGCATGAAAAGGGGCATGGCAGCTGTATTCATTTCCTGAGACTTCTGTAAGAATTACTACAAATTTGGTGGCATAAAGCAACAGATGTTTATTCTGTCACAGTTCTGAAGGCCAGAGGTCCAAAGTCCAGTATGGCTATCCTTCCTCCGGGAAGTCTCGGCGTGAATCTTTCCTTCCCTGTTCCAGCCTCTGGTGACTGTCCCAGAGTTCGGGGATTGGGGTTGGATCACGGCTGTGTCTGCCTCCGTTTTCACACTGCCTTCTCCTCTGTGTGTTTGTGTTGTGTCTTCATACCTTTCTCTTACAAGCACATTTATAATGGCATTTAGGGCCTACCCAGATAATCCAGGGTAATCTGCTCATGTCAAAATCCTTAACTTTATCGTATCTGCAATGAATTGTTTTTCCGCAAATAAGATAATTTATAAATTATAGGGATTGGGCTTGAGATCTTTAGGTGGCCATTATTCAGTCTACCACAGCATTCACCAACATCAAGCTTTCTCCAGCCTCTTAAACTGAACTGTTGTGAAAGACAATAAAATGTAGGAAAGCAGGAAATGTGTGGATATTCAGCTGTACCAGACCGGCAATGTTCACCCTCATCACTAGCCCCAGAACAACAGGCCTCCACTCAACCATTTTCTGTAGAAATATGTGCAGCTTCCTGGCATTTAGGATGCCTATCATTTAGGATTCAGAGGCTCTTCTCAGTTGCTGTAAGTGGAAGATAGGAGGGTATGATCCTAATCTGTATGTGTGTGTAAATCCCCTTGTGTTAGAACACCTACATTAATTCTCTTGAATCCCAGTTTAGAAAAGGCAGCAAAACTCAGCAGAAAGGAGATCTCAACCTTCATCTGAGTTTTGAAGGAGATGCAGAAATGTCCACTGATGCCTTCCTAGATGACAGACCAGAGAACTCTAACTCTGGACTCTTAGATCCCAGAGACAATCTAGAAGTGCAGGAATGGCTCCATGGATTCTAGAGGCTGATTCCATTTTGATCTTTGGCCCAACTCTTAACTCTCATAAAAACACATATGAATAATATTTCACATATAATTTGGGGAGGGATGGTAATTGTAAGAGTTAGATAGATTGCATGTTTTACAAGAGCAGGAATCTTGGACTGTTTGTATTTCAAGTGCTTAGAACAGAAGCAGGGGTATCTGAAGGCTTGTAAAATCCTTGCTTTAAAAAGCTTTAGCAGAGACAAGAGAGTTAATAATAGCTTTTCCATGCAGCACATTCCCTGAATGCAGTTAATGATTTTAGGTTTATGGCTACCAGCTACCACATACAAGCATACTTCCTTAAGCCTGATGCCATTCTAGTACTTTCTTTCAAACACTTTAACTAACTTATTTGTAGCAGAGTCATCATATATACGTCGGGGAGGGTTTGATAAGACAATCTGTAAAGGCTGTGAAATTCCTATATGCCTAAGAATCATCTGGATGCTCTGCTTAAAATCCTGCTTCCTGAGCCAACCATGCCAGAAACTGTAATTCAGTAGAGTTGTGCTACACAGGTGATTCAGACAGAGGTCGTAGAGGAGAGCATTTTCAGAAACACTGTCTTTGGCAACTTTCCAGAACTTCCAACTTTTGATATGCCACGTTCTAGCAAAGCCAACATAGGAGTACTACTAAATAGATGCCATGAGTGACATGGAGAAAGACAGTAATGGCCCGTTTGGGTCAATGGTGCATTTCTAATTTGTTTCCATGATGTTTTGAAGAAATGTGTCCGCTCAGCTGTCTTCTGGCCATAATGAGAAGATATTGTTTATTACAACAAAGTACCTAGATTTGAGCCTTCATCAAAGGAGAAAACTTCTTTGTCTTATAAGGAAAAGAAATGGAGCTCTGTCTTCCTTGATGTTTGGTTCACTCCTAGACATCTGTCATTTCAGGATCCACGTCGTATTTTTCAGCTCCACTTTGTAATCCTTTATCAAAGAACATGCTGGCAGTTTTTGAAAAGATTTGAGACGTACATCCACACAAAAGGACCCAGAGAGAAAGCTGTGCTTTTATTGATGGAAATGAGCTGTCTGTGTGATCTCCATGTTTCCATCTCTACAGCTGGAGAGCAGGTCTCCATTAGAAACAGTCATGATACTTTAATGAAACTCCATGTTCACATCTCGCTTCTATCATCTATCTTTATCCAAGTTAACTATGTCAAAAAATAAATAAATATCAGGGGAAAGTGTTGAACCTATATTTGAACTACTCTTTTTTTTTTTTTTTTTTTCCCTTCATGGGGATTTCAGAGGCAAGGTCATACTTTAAAAGCTTAGAGTAATGGGTTATTTAGTAAGATTGTAATGATCAGATTACCCTCAGGTAAACCGGTAGAAAAAGGGCCATGCTTCGCCAACTCTGCCTCTAGCAGAGAACATCAAGAGTCATAGGAAAAGTGGCTGGCCTGGCTTTTTCTTCTTTGTACTGAAAGTTATTGGTTACCAACCTGTAGAAGCTTCCTAAGATGACTATCTCTGGGTTTGTCTTTGACAAAGTATCCAGAAACTCGAAAAAAAAAATAATTAAAAATGCACCACTGTGGTCTCTCCATGCACATATGTAAGTGACAGACCTTCAGACAGTTCATATTTCGGAGGACACATAATTTGAACACTTACATAAGTTGTCCACTTTCAAAAAAAAAAAATGTAGTTCTACATGCCAGGGTTTTTTTTGGTCACACTCCTCTCAATGATGCCTTTGATCATATTTAGTTATTTTCTTCTAGTAAATCATAATCTTAGTAAAGTCCTAGATAATTTGAATAATTAATACAACTGCTCTAACTGTATATCAAACTGAGTATATCAAACTGTAGTTCCTAGAAACAGAGGACAGAACTTATTTTTAATCAAATATACAGTATTTACAAAAATTAACCCTATGTTAGCTTCAAAGAAAATCCTCAATGAATTTGAAACCAAAAAGAAATAACACAGATTTTTTTTTGTTTTAACAGAACTGTATGCTACAAACCACTGACACAAAAGAACATGGTAACTCAATGACATGGGGATTAAACCAAATAAGCAAAATGTGTATTTTAAACATCTTCTGTCTAATAGAAGCATAGAATGCCTAGAAAACAGTGATTGTTAAGATGTTTGTAATGTATATTAAAGATGGCTTTGGAGGAAAATGCAGAGCCTAAAATTACTATGTTACTAATCAACAATACTTGAGAAGTATTCAACTGGAAAGATACAAAAAGGGGGTAACAGAAAAATCTAAAGAAATTAAACTTTTAAAACAGCTAATTAAAAAGGAATGACAGGGACGCCTGGGTGGCTCAGTTGGTGAAATGTCTACCTTCTGCTCAGGTCATGATCCCAGGGTCCTGGGATCGAGTCCCACATTGGGCTCCTTGGTTGGCGGGGAACCTGTTTCTTCCTCTGCCTGCTGCTCTGCCTGCTTGTGCTCACTCTCTCTCTCTCTGACAAATAAATAAATAAAAATAAAATAAATAAAATCTTTTTAAAAAAAGACAGATTGAGGTGCTGATTTAAAAAAAAAAAAGTATCATTATAACAAAGAAGAAGGCACAAAATCAGAAATAAGAACCGAGGAAATAGACCCTGGGGAAAAAAAGAAATTAGAAGAATAATAAATAAATATTTTTCTAAACTTCTTTCAAAAATACTGTGAAAACATGATCGAAAGGAAACGCTTTTTCAGCAAATTGGAAGTTATCTAAATTTGAATTCAAATATGCATTATATTCAATCAGATAAATTATGAAGAAGAAACATTGAGAAAGTTATCAAACAGCCAAATATCAAGAAAGAGGCAGGCCCAGAAACTTACTTAGGTAATTTCTTTCAAGTCTTGAATGGAGATACTTTTAATACTATACACCAGAAGGAAATCAACTCTTTTCTTTTTAAAAACAAGTCTGAAAATAGTCATTCAAAAAAGAAAGAAAAAGTTATTATGTCATATGAGTATTGATACTACCATCATAAAGAAAATATTACCAAAATAGATTGAAGAGTAAATAAATATAATGCTACATTATGATCAAGTGGGGTCAATTTCAGAAATCCAAGGATGGTTCAATAACAAGGAATCTGTTAAAATATTTAAAGTTTATGAAAAAATTAACAAGGAAACTTTGTTTATCTCAATAAAGGCCAAAAGAAAATTGGGAGAATAAATTCAACCCCATTTCAAACTTTAAAAGGATTTATAACACCTTTGAATAAATTGATAATGTGGAGACATTGCTTACATGACATAAGTACATTCTGTGTATTCAAAACTAGGGCCTTGATTTATGGTAAAACACTCAAGGCATGCTCATTATTGCTTTGAAAGAAAATAAAAGATTTGAAAGAAAATAAGATTACCACTATTAATCTTATTAAATATTATTCTGGATGTCATAGATAATGAAGTTTCACAAAAGAATGAGATATGATACAAATATGAGAAAGGGAAAGATATTTGTAAATTATGTGATTATATGTCTAGTAATCTATATGTCAACAAAAAACAATTAGAAATAATAAGTGTATCTAAAAAGGTGAGTGGTTAAAATAATAATATACATAAAATAATAATATACATATTAAAATAATAGTATACATAATAATAATAATTGAAAATAAATGGAAGAAAATTTTAATTCACTGAACCAGTCATAAAAGATACAATATTTTATTTTTTTTTTTAAAGATTTTATTTATTTATTTGACAGACAGAGATCACAAGTAGGCAGAGAGGCAGGCAGAGAGAGAGGAGGAAGCAGGCTCCCTGCAGAGCAGAGAGGCTGATGCAGGGCTCAATCCCAGGACCCTGGGACCATGGCCTGAGCCGAAGGCAGAGACTTTAACCCACTGAGCCACCCAGGCACCCCCAAAGATACAATATTTTAGGGCAAGTTTAATAAGCAATGTGTGGGTCTAATATGAACATGTTACAACTCCACTGAAGAACAAAAATATCTTGGATGAATGGAAATGCATGCTGTTTTAAAATAGAAGGAACTCACTTTTATAAAAAATTATAAGACAGGGAACAACAAATGTTGGCAAGGATGTAGAGAAAGGGGAACTCTTTTACACTATTGGTGGTAATGCAAGCTGGTATAGCCACTCTGGAAAACAGTATGGAGTTTCCTCAAGCCATTAAAAATAGAACTGCCCTATGACCCAGCAATTGCACTACTAGGATTACTAGGATTTACCCCAAAGATACAGATGTAGTGAAAATAAGAGTCACATACACCCCAATGTTCATAGCGGCAATGTCCACAACAGCCAAATTGTTGAAGGAACTGAGATGTCCTTCAACAGATGAATAGATAAAGAAGATGTGGTTTATATATACAATGGAATACAGCCATCAGGAAAGTTGAATATCTCCATTTACATCGACATGGATGTAACTGGAGGGGATTATGCTAAGTGAAATAAGTCAATCAGAGAAAGTTATATGGTTTCATTGATATGTGAAATATAAGGAATAGTGCAGAGGACAAAGGGGGAAGGGAGGGAAAACTGAAGTGGAAGAAATAAGAGAAGGAGACAAACCATATGAGACGCTTGACTCTGGAAAACAAACTGAGCATTGCAGAAAGAGGTGGGTGGGAGGATGGGGTAACTTGGAGATGGACAATAAGGAAGGCACGTGATGTAATGAACACTGGGTATTATAAGCAACTAATGAATCATTGAAAATTATATTAAAACTAATGATGTACTACATGTTGGCTAATTGATTTTAAGTAGAAAAATGTAGGGGCGCCTGGGTGGCTCAGTGGGTTAAAGCCTCTGCTTTCGGCTCAGGTCATGGTCCCAGGGTCCTGGGATCAAGCCCCGCATCGGGCTCTCTGCTCAGCAGGGAGCCTGCTTCCCTCTCTCTCTCTGCCTGCCTCTCTGCCTACTTGTGATCTCTGTCTGTCAAATAAATACAATATTTAAAAAAAAAAAAGAAAAATGTATAGTAAAACTAAAAGAAATCAAATTATACTTAAAATAATATATAATCTTAATCTTGGAAAAATCAAGATTTTTAGGAAACTTGAAAGAACACAACTAAAGTTTTTCTTAAAAAATCTAAAATAATTTTAGAAGGCAAAAAAAAAAAATAATTTTAGAAGGCAAAAGCATATTATTAAACCAAAGTACCAAAAATCAGTTTGATATTGACATAAAAATAGGAAGACATAGTAATGGAAGAGAATAGAGAAGACATGAATAGACTAACATTTATATAAGAACTTATATTTTAAAGATGTGGGGTAAACTGGATTCAGTAAATAGTGATGAGAAACTGTCTAGCAACTGGGGAAAAAAAGTCTGGATTCATATTCCTATATATATAATATATATATGTATTCTATATTATATCCTATATATTATGTCACATATTATACTATGACTCCTACATCATAATAAATTCCAGATAAATCAAAGGTTTAGATATTAAATGAAACCTTAAAAAGCCAGAAATATTTAAGAATGTATTTTTTTCTTTAATTTTAAAATGAGGAAGCTCTATCTAAAGAGGAAAACATATAAAAGCAGTTATGCATTAAAAAAAAAAAATATTTTGGGCACCTGGGTGGCTCAGTCAGTTAAGCATCTGCCTTTGGCTCATGTCATGATATTAGGGTCCTGGGATTGAGCCC
Source organism: Martes martes (assembly GCF_963455335.1). NCBI lineage: Eukaryota > Metazoa > Chordata > Mammalia > Carnivora > Mustelidae > Martes > Martes martes. Next base: position 62,760,311 of record NC_137888.1, on the reverse strand, counting down.
CATGTTGTTGGGCTCCCTGCTCAGTGGGGAGCCTGCTTCTCCTCCCTTTGCCTCCCCTCCCTCTTCCTCTCCTCCCGCGAGCACTCTCTCTCTCTTCTGCTCACTCTCCCTCTCTCTCTCAAATAAATAAATAAAATCTTAAAAAAAAGAAAAGAAAAGAAAATTATTTGGAACACAAGAATATTAAATAACTGGCAAAAAAAAAAAAAAACCTCCAGAAAACAGTCAAAAGACAAATATAAGTGACAAACTTGAGCACGGTTTATCATAAAAGAATAAGACAAAGAGCTAATATCTGTAATACAAAGAAGCTCTTAAAATTAAAAAAAAAGGACAGTAAATAGATAACAGGCACGAATGGGAGTCATACTAAAAAAAGGATGTATAGATAAACATTTGGTTGTTCTTATGATCAAAGAAATGTAAATTTAGACAACAATTATATATCAGTAAGATTGGCAAGATTAAAATTTTCTATAATATCCCAAATTGGTGGGGGAATTGGGAAGTATGCACTAGCACATTCTTGTGATGAGAATATAAATTGGTACTTGAAGAAAAATTGGGCAATATCTATCAAAATAGTAAGCCCACGTACTCGTTGAGCCAGCAGTTCCACCTCTAAGATTTTTCTCCTGAACATTTACTTGTACCTATGAACAAAGTTATGAGTCCAATTATTGTCATTGCAAAATTGTTCTTAATAGCAAGAAATCTGGAAACCTAAATGTGTATAGAAATTGGCTACGCTATTACATTCATGTCCAGGAATGAATGAATGCCATATAGACTAATACAAAAAGTGGTCATAATATATTGATAAGTAAATGAAGTAACTAGGATTCCATTTGTATAAAAATTACTAGAAGAAAACATACCAACGAAACAAAGCAAAATAAAATGGATGCAGGAGTTTTATTTTGAAAATGGAAATGCGGGTCAGAGTATGAAGGGCGCAAATTTTTATTCTCCTTTTTTATAACCTCTAGCTTGTTGTTTGATCAAGATATATTAGTATAGTAGTAGCTACAGTAATAATAATAATAATTTTTTAAAAGATTTTATTTATTTATTTGACAGATAGAGATCACAAGTAGGCAGAGAGGCAGGCAGAGAGAGAGGGGGGAAGCAGGCTTCCCGCCGAGCAGAGAGCCCGATGCGGGGCTCGATCCCAGGACCCTGAGATCATGACCTGAGCCAAAGGCAGAGGCTTAACCCACTGAGCCACCCAGGTGACCCAATAATAATTTTTTTAAAAAGCTGTGAATAAGGAGGGAAATATGAGCCAGCAGCAAAAATGGCATGTCTTACTCCTTTTGGACTTGATAATGTTATCAAGAAGTCTCTCACAAATATCAGCATAAAAGGCAGTATCTTTAGTGACTATGAATCCATAATTCTCAATATCATTTCTCACTCACTGAGTAAATATACATCAAATAAGGACGTATATTCTCTGCTTTTTACCACAGAGGCATTTGGGCAAAGAAAACTAATTTGGGGCCTTGTTGCAGCCAGAATGTCTAAACAGAGGTTCTGGTTTTTCTCTTCACTAGTTGTGCTCAATACAGATATTTAATCCTTCAGTTTTCCCATCTGTAAAAGGAGGATAATAATCTTTAACAAATCAAAGAGAGTAATAAAATGAGAATTTATATATAGACAGTATGCTATAAAACAAATAGAAGTTTGGCTTAGTTTGGTTTCATTTTAGAGGAGACGGATCTTAATCTGTTTTCAGATCTCTCTGTACCTCTGTTAGAGCAGATAGTGTTAATCTACATGTGTTCGTAGTTAGCTAGTTAGTGTAAAAAAAGGATGGCTACCCCAGAATTTGTACAGCCCTAAATGTGGATTAGATATGTATGTACTGAGGGAAAGAGAGAGAGCGAGCGAGAGAGATCTGAATAGATAGATTCTCATTTTCACCGGCATTATGAGTCTAATGTTAACCATACGCATCTTCTTTTCTTGTCCCGTTCATTCTGGCATCTGTCACTTCCTATCATTTACTGTTTTACCTGGCTAAAACATTTTCTTTCTCTCTGTTTATTGGAATTTCTGAACATCAATTGTAGGTGTGATCTAGTCAGTCATTCTCTGAACAATGATGTATCAAATTCATTAAAGCCAGAGGCTAACTTGGAAAATGACAGATGAACAGAAAATTGACTCTAGAAAATCACTGCTAAATTTTCGGTAACTGTAATGCTTTTTGCTTAGAGTAGAGATGGGATTAGCCTTTATTTCATTGATGGCTTAATGGTTATACTGACAGAAAGTATCCAACTTACCTTGCTAATGGGAATGCAAACTTCTCTACATGAAGAAAAAAGAGATCTTCCAACATCTGGCAGGATTATTCCTTCCAAACCTGATTTTTGATTTGCCATAATGAACCTTCCTGTATAATCTGGTCATCTAATATGCCTTCCTAATTTGCCCTCTTAATTTCTCTCCCAGCGTCTTTGTTCATGAAAGGCTTCCTAGATCTCTTTCTTCATATTTCCATGAAGTCACTCACTGTGAACTCTATTTACCTTCAACTCAATAGCGTTTCATGTCACTAAATGACTGACCTTGAAGCAACTTAATCGCTCTGGGTTTCACTTTCCTTGTCTATAAAATTAAGCAGCTGAAGGAATTCAACTGTTTATTCAACAAGTATTTTTTACTACTGCCCAACTGATGCAAGCCCCTTTTGTATGCGCTGGGGTCCTAACAATTAAAAACAAGGGCAACTGGCTACTCACTTGCAGGTTCATTCCTGTGGGGAGAGAACACAATATTAGCCTAGTGAATACACATGTTACATAGTGAGTTAAATGATAAGCACTATGCAGACAGTAGGTGAGGGGGAAGGGGGGCTGGAGTACTGGGGGAAGGTCAGCAGTTGGATTCCAACTTTAAATGAAGATGAACTTCCAACTCTAATAATCTGAGTTTCTATGTATATATTTATATATTTCTCTTAAGAAGATTATAAATTCTGGGGGAGTGGAGAATGTATCATGAGGGTCTGTTGTTTTATGCTATGAAGAAGATGGTGGAATGAATGAGAGTTTAGGTCTTGATGTGGGAAAGCATTGGACATCATTCCAGATCTGCAACTCACTTGCTCTGTGACCAGATAAGTTTCTGAATCTCTCTGAGCCTGGCTTCTTCCCCTATAAGGTAATATCTAGCTTATAACATAGTTATGAGCATGCAATTAGAACATTATATGAAAACAGCAGAGTGCCTGACTCAGTCACTGTAAGCACCCAACAAATGGGAACTATATCCTATAAAAATAGGTGATACCCAATAACTTTTTATTGAATTAAAAGGTATTAAATGTGTTATATTCTAAAATGAAATGTATTCTCCTAAGCAAACTGTCTGAGATCTTTCCCTTTCTCAGAAGTCCTTTATTCTTATAGGGCTACGTGCAACAGAGTCTTAGGTATTCATAAACTGGTTCTTGGGACAATAGGCAAAATCTAAGTAAAGTCTATAAGTTATATGATATTGTTATATTAATGTTATGTTTCTAACTTCGATCATTATATTATAGCTGTGTAGAAGAATGTCCTTGGGCATTCATACTGAACAATTTATGGGTGAAGGGGCATAATATCAGCAAATTACTTTCGAATGACTCAGGATGTGGGAACTTGGTTGTGTAGGTGTGAGTTTCTGTATGGATTTGGAAATCCAAGGGAAGGTAGTATGAGAAATCTCACAGCTTGCTTGTAAGTCTGATATTATGTCACAATAAAAAGTTACAATTAAACAATATATTGGTGGATAAGGAAGTGGCTAAATGAGGAAATGTGAACAGGGATGAATCCAAGGATGACCAGGAATCAGAATAAAATCACTTAGATATCTGGTGTACTTGGTTCCTTCTGCAGCCCATATAAGAATTCTTGAAGGACATCAAGAAATGGCATACTTGTAAGCTAATAATACAGGGGAAGAAATGAGTTTTCAGGTGTCTCTTGTTTAGATGTCATGTCATTGAAATGGAAATCTTGTGCATATGATGAAGATTTTAGCAGGTTTTAAAGAAAGCAGTTTTGATGATGAATGTTGCAAACTGCCCTTATGTAAAAGCATTCACATTATGAAATTATATAGGAAAAATGGAAGTCATGCTACAAATGATAAAGCAATGTCCTCATATTTCTATGCCTTCAACAGAGGGCAAATGCATGTGTAAACCCTGTCCATGCTTTCCCTAGCTCAGCTTTCTATGCAGTTTGATATGACTTAGCAGAGATGCACAAATTCAGCCATCAAAATACACCAGGTATTTTATTATCAGATTCTGTTACAATTTTTAAGAAAAAATAGAAATAAAAAAATAAGAGCCTTTCAGACTCTTAGATGCTTTCTTTGGGCATTACCAACTCATTAAAATTTTATACTCTATTCTAATTAAATGCAGAACTCCTCAATATGGCAGATATTCTAAGAAACTGTAGAGATGGAGTAATTAAAAAAAAAAAATCCAAGGAAATACCTATGCCTTTTTATATTTTAAAATGTGCAATGTGTTCTCAGTCTACACATGTGTCTATTTTGATATGTCAAGAGCTCTTGTTTTTCTCTTTTCCTGAATTTTGTCTTAAAACAGCTAAACAGTCATCCAATCAGAAATATATATATATATATATGTATAAATACACATACACATAAATATACATGCACACATACTTTTCTCTCTATGTAGAAAGACCCCTTTTCAAAGAAATTAAAAAAAAAAAAAAGATAAGCCTAAATAAAAGCCCCTTTAATCAGTTACAAGAGTGCTGTACCAATTACTTCCCTACAGGGTGACCTTTTCATCTTTTAATGGCATTTTGGAATAAAATCGCCCTAACACGTTGGGAGTGTTATGTGTGTCACATTTCCAATTCTATTTTTTCTCTTGTTGGCACTGAATAAGGCCTAATGTATTCATGACCTAATTAGAGTAATTTTTGAATAATAATGACCTCCTGGGGGAGACTTTTTTCTTAGTACTATTCAGACACATTAACTAGAACAAGTGTTTCTTAATTTTTAAGTGTTTCTCTGGCTATTGGAAGTATTTTTGCTTCATTTAAAATGGAAATTATGTAACAGGAGTCCCTAGAGGAAATGAGAAGCACTTTGTTTTAGTTTTCGCGATGCTTTCCTCTCTGGAAAATGCAGTATTCCTGTTTTGTTGTTGTTGTGTTAGTCTTTTCTTTCATTCTCATGGGTTGGACTGCATCCGAGGAAGACATATCACACCACTTGGGAAAAAAGCTTAACCCATTTAGACAGCCCTTTTTGCAGCTAGATCTCTGGTTTTAGAGTTGGTTGCACAATGACTTTCATTCCAACCATCTCCTCTTTTTCTATCTTATCCTTTTCTTAGATGGAAATAAATTATTAGAGACACAAAAACAAACATACGATACTTTTTGGAAATGTATGGATTTTTCCCAATTTATGAACTACTAAGTAGTTTTATTTTGAGTAAAACTCACATTTAGTGTATGTGTGTCTGTGTACCTACCTTCCTCCAAGACCAACAGAAGTGACAACATCATGTCTCTCATCCCCATCACTACTGGAGATTCGTGCTATCCCTTCATCCACCCCCCTCCCCATGAATCTGTCGGTTCCCTAATCGGACTTGATTTAGTGTTCACTCTCACAAGATCCTGTGACACCCCTCTAAAGATCTGTCATCATTAAATACCCATTATTACTGAACTCCTCTTATACCTCTTCACTTTAATGGAAACCTGACCATTGCTTGAGGATACTCCTGATACTGCCATATCTGTCTTAAATGGTGACTTCTTCCTCTATACTTCCCATCTAAAACAGGTCCGTAAGGTTGAATTAAGGTACTTGCTTTTCTTTCCCCCTCTTCTAAAACCTTTAGCTCTTCTGCAGCAACTCATCAGACTATACCATCCAGTACCACTCTTTATTTCAACCATATAACAACCTTCTATTTTCTGGATCCTAGGAACTGGCTCACTTTATTTTGTTAGATAAGCAGTACAAGGCCTATGATAGCACATAAAAATTGCTTTATACAAATTAGAAAAAATGTCACCTCTGGATAAGCCTCAAAATATTTCCTCTCAACAAATTACACAGACGGCCCCCTGTGCATGGACAAAGGGGGCATTTCCATATTGCAGTTGTGACTCTTTCCCACCTTGGATGGCAGCTTGACAAGCAGGAGTGCATAGAGAATTTCAGCTCCCATTGGTCCTCTCTGGCTGGGTGTTCTTGTGTAGGGTAGCACATACATCCATAAAGACCCTGGCAGCATGAGTCTGTTATTTATGGACGTGTTAAGATAATATAGGAGTATTCAAGGTAAATCCTAACCTATTTAAGCAGATACCTCAGAGGATAATTAGTTGCTTCCTCAGTGCTTGGTGAAACTATCAGAGTTGGATACTAGCTGCCTAGAACAATTTCATTTAGAGTGGCATTTCTCATACTGTTAAAAGCACTGGGGCTAATTTTCCAATTAAAAACAATAGCTATCCATGAAAAAAAAAAAGGAGATTCTGTTCCATGAAATGACACTGGAACAAGTGGATATCTCTATGTGAAAACAATGAAATTCAACCTGTACCCTGCAATATAGAAATATTCATTCAGGAAGGATCATAGACCTAAGTGTAAAAGCCAAAACCATAAAGCTTCTCAGAAGAAAACACAGGAGAATATAGTCAGATCTTGGGGTATGCAAAGATTTCTTACATGGGACAGAGAAAGCACAAACCATAAAGGAAATGGATATTTGGGTTCATCACAATTTAAAACTTTTCTCATCAAATGACACCATTAAGAAAATGAATAGGCAAGCCACAGACTGAGGGGAAAAAATGTATGCATATAAAATATAAAAATATATAAAATAAAAATATGATCTATATTATAGCATATTATGTATATAGTATACTACACACACACACACACACACACACACACACACACAAAGGGCTAGTATCCAGAATATTTAAAGAACTCCAGCAATTAAATTCTATAGACATAAATAACCAAACAAAACTAATGAGTGAAAGTCTTGAACAGCACTTCACAAAGAAAGGTATGGATATAATATGTTCAAAGAAAGCAGTTGCCATCAGTCGTCAGGAAAATTTAAACTAAATTCATGAGACACCATTTCCCACCTAATAGAATGGGGGAAAAAAAAACATTAAAGATGAAAAATGTGGAGCAACTAGAATCCCACTGTTGCTGGTGGGAGTCTGTAAAATGGTATTAGCATTTAAGAACACCTTTTGGCAGTCCCTTATAAGATTAAACATTTACATACATACCCAGTGAACCCTTTCTAAAGAAATGAAAATAGGTCAAAATATGTTAATTGTAATAACATATTAACTCTGATCATGAATGTTCACAGCAACTTTAATCATAATTGCCCCAAACTGGAAAAGCCCAATGTCCATCAAGAAGAGGAATAAATAAATTCTGATATATTCCTCCAACGGAAAACTATTCAGCATAAGACAGAGCAATGCAACAGTACAGAGAAATTTCAGAAACATTTGAACAGAAGAAGCCAGACACCAAAGGGTATGTACTATTGGAGTCTATGTATATGAGGTCTTGAAATAAGGAAACAACCCATCAGTGATAGAAAAACAGAGCAATGGTTGTCTCTAGTTCGAAGAGGATTGGCAGGGAATAAGCACATGGAAACATTTTCGGTAATAGAAATGTTCTCCATCACAATGAAGTGTGGTTTAAACAAGTGTCTGTCTGTATACCACTCATCAAATGTCTACTTAAGATCTATATACTATATATAAGATATACTATATATAAGATAACACCCCCACTGAAAAAATAATAAACGCAAATAAGTATAGCAAATGCATCTTCACTCAGATACTTGAAGGTCATTTTCTCTCCTGTCACAGGGTTCTGACCTTTATCTCTAGATGCTCACCTTAAGGTCCATTAAACCAGTTGACTAATAAGGTTTTCGTACCTTCCATCTTATTGGCAAACTATCTGAAAGATCTAGCTTTGAGCCCTAAACAAATTCCAACCCCAAGAACTTCTGGCAGACTCATAGATTTTACTTTGGGAAACTTTTTCTTTTATATCCTAAAAACTCCCAACACAAAATCACTTTGGCCACAATCAACCTGGAGAGCCAAGTGGATGTTGCAGTTCTAGCCCAGAAACGTCAAAATGTTCACATGTAAGTAACAGGCAGATTTTTGAAAGTTCAAGACTGCCGTGGTTCTGTGTGGCCTTTAGTTCTGAGTTTCTAGTTTATTTCTGCTTCCCAGGTGCAGAATTCCTTCTAGGCGGATCTTCAGGTCAGGCTTGATCCTACCTTGAATACAGAGGTCCCTCCTTGATGGCTCAGAAGAAAACTTAAAATAAATCTTTATAAATAAATTCATTATTATTCAATAAGTATTTGACTTTCAGGTCTGTAAAAGAGACTGTACTGAGCCCTATAAAGATGCTCTGTCTTCTCCTGCCATGGTATTTTCTATCCACCTTGACCTTTTGTATAAGTACCAAGGCTGTGACATAGAAGCTTTAGGAAGAGATAAAGGAATCCTTTGACTATTTGAGGTATTTTAATTGCTATTGAACAATACAACTCAGTGCTCTTTTCTGTGTGAAACCCAGGTTTTATTAAACTGACTTAATCAATAGTATTCTATGTTCAGAGGGCTCTAACTATTGTTCCCCTCCCCTGGGGGAGGAGAACAGTAAGTTCCACCGTATCCTTCACAGTGATTTCTGAGGACTGAGTGATCAGGGCTGTCTAGCTGTAGTTATCATAACAAATTTACCAAGAGATCTTGCAGCATTGGTTATGAATGCACAGAACGACTTACTCATTAGGGTCAGGGAAACCCTAAATGGCTTGGCTTCTTCTCCAGAGAACTTGACATTTATTTCCTACTATGAATCCTGAAAAACAGAAATAATTCTTACGACCTTACTCTCGTAATGTGTGTTCATTTTATTTTTTTTTATTTTTTATTTTAAAGATTTTATTTCTTTATTTGAGAGATAGACAGTGAGAGAGAGCATGAGAGAGGAGGTCAGAGGGAGAAGCAGACTCCCTGTGGAGATGGGAGCCCAATGCGGGCCTTGATCCCAGACTCTGGGATCATGACCTGAGCCAAAGGGAGTTGCTTAACCCACTGAGCCACCCAGGCACCCGTGGGTTCATTTTAAAAGGTGATGATGTCACAGTTTAAGTATCTTTCACTAACCAAATCTATGCAGTTCTTGAATATGGATAACAGGAATTTCAATAGCACATTCACGTAGCAAGGGATTCAATTGCATCTGCGTCTATTGAGTTTGTTTGTGTGTGTTATGTAGGAAGCTCAGAGAGCAAGGGATATTTTATGAATGTATCAAACTCTTCTCTATCCTGATTTTGGATAGCAAGCGTTTAGATAAGGAGAGGGGAAAGGGTTTGTGGCTTTATGCCATACTTTCAGTTCTACTTTAAGGCATTTCAAAATACAAACCAGCCCCAATTTCTCACCAGGTGTATAGCTATAAGGGCCTGAGTATTTATGATAGAGTCTAAAATTGCAATCATCTCTTTAGCTCATAGTTTAATTGCACTGGAAAATTCACTGCCTTAATAGAGTTATAAGCAGTGCACATGGATTATGAATTTATGTATATGGATTATGGTTTTATGCATTTGAGGAAGAAAAAAGCACAGATGGTTGGGCTCCATAAAATACTTCATTGGTGAATCAAATAAGCACAGGTACAATTCAGGCAGGTGGGAGTGAAAGAAAAGAAAGGGAGAAGAAAAGATGTGCAGATAAATTCGTTGGATCCTGACATTGCAGTAGGAAATTAGTTTTTGAACGTTTTTTCCCCCTTGTTATGTCGTAGAAATAAAAGCGCATCTTTCCTCGTTCCAGTTCTTTCCCAGATGATTTACAGTCAAGCCAGGGTCAGTCCCCAGTGAAAGTATTTGTAAGCACACATTGAGAACACAGATCTTCTTGAAGTTCACTGCAAATGTGTACTATTTCAAGTGCATGAGGCACTTGTATTGTACTAAAAATTTTCTGTTGGCTTAAATGTGAATGATATTGACCTTGTGAACCAAAGTAAAAGCCACCTATTAGGAAGAGAGAAAGAAATTTCTACTTCCATAGCCAGGAAGATTGGGGCAAAAGAAGCCCAGAATGGGGTAAGGGACAAACTCACAAAATGGTAGAGTCAAACTGTGAATGAAATTTACCGTACCCTTGGCTGAAGAGAACTCTAAGGACTGAGTTAATCCAGTTTCTGCAAGTTGCCTGGGGTTACTCTTCATTTATAGGAAGAGCCTGGTCAGAGAAGTAGAGATTCCTACTCTTAAAATATCACTCAAAATAAAAGGTTCATTAATACTGAATTACTAAGAAAGGTAGTCTCTTTGTTGTTCGGTTTCCCCTGTGGCAATCTGCATGTTTTGTAACTTGGGAATTAAAAGATTGTGTAGTTTTAGGTAAAGGGAACTATCAGGGAAACAGCAGCAGAGTGTTAAGCCTAGGCTGACTTCCTGAAAACTCACAGGCCAAACTGAAGCCAAAAATCTCACCCGGGTGCTGGGCTGCTGTTATGGGGGTATTAGTATCTCTTGAATTGAAGTCTTAAAACTAGATCAGGGAAGGTTCACAGAGAAAGCCCATTTTCAAAGCACCTGGTTCCTACCTTCATAAGCATATACACGTCAGTTTTATGTGAAAATATATAGCAGAGTCTGGCATTCATTCATGTCATCTACACATGTGCTAGAACCTATAGGTTGTGCTATAGGTCCCAGAGATATGCCCAAAGATGGCCCTTGGGGAACTTACATCATAGCTGGGGAAACAAAGTTAATAAGCAAAATGATATAGGTAGAATGTAATTTTAAGTAGTAATCAGTGCTAGAAACAAAAATGAAACAGGAGAAAGGGTTCTGACAGGTGAAAGCCTTGTCAGGGAAGATCTCTTAATGAGTTGACACAGATAGAGGGTAGTAAGGGAATGGGCCATCTAAAAGTCTGGGAGAAGAACATTCTAGACAGAAGAAGCAACATGTGCAAGCACCTTAAGATAATAATAAGCCTGGTGTACTTGAGGACAGTAGCAGGCCATTTTTGCAGATGTAGATGAATGAGAGGTACATTTGCAGCAAATTTGTTTGGATAAGTAAGTAGAAGATAGACCACACAGGGTCTTGTTTATGATATAGATTCCAATTATTTTTTGAAATGGGAAAGAATACCATTAATTGGATGACCAAGGGAGTAACAACAAGTGATTTCTGCGATCCCTTGAGTATGGTCTTTTTGTGGGCAAAAACAGAAAAAAACAAGATGAGTTGGTGGGTTCCTAAGTAGTTTGAGTAAAAGGCTACCTAGCTGCTTTGATAAGAGCAAGAGCTGTGAAGATGGTGAGATGTAATAAAAATACCATGTCGTTTGAAAGGTAAACCAACAATGCTTGTTGCCAGATAGGCTGTAGTTTGTGAGAGAATAAAGACAAATCTGTAATGGCTTGTAAGTTTGGCGCCTGCATCAATGCGGTTTAGTCATGCCATTGTTAAGATTGAGAATTCAAGGGAGGAATATGTTTAACACCAAGGGATATCAAGGGTTCTCTTTTGGACATGTTAATCCTTATGATTCTTAGAAATCTAAGTGGAAATATTGAATAACAAATTGAATATATGTAGCTATAACTTGAAAGTATTAAAACTAGAGTAGGAAATTCAAGATGATTTAAAAATATATTTTTATGGAAAATCCAAAAATATGTGATACAGAAGAGTATAGTGAATCCAGATTTCCCATTACTTAGCTTTAATAATTATCAACTCATGGCCAATATTGTTTTATCCATACCCCACCACTTTTGTCTCTTTTAAATTATTTTAGAGTGAACTACAGAGAGTGTATAATTTTTTTAAAGATTTTTATTTATTATTTGACACAGAGAGAGATCACTAGTAAGCAGAGAGGCAGGCAGAGAGAGAGGGGGAAGCAGACTTCCCACCGAGCAGAGAGCCCGATGTGGGGCTCGATCCCAGGACCCTGAGATCATGACCTGAGCCAAAGGCAGAGGCTTTAACCCACTGAGCCACCCAGGTGCCCCCAGAGAGTATATAATTTTATCAGTAAATACATACATATTTCTGTATGTATACAGTTGGCATTTAAAATCATGAGTCTGGACAAGATTATCTCAGGGGAGTAAAGAGAAGTGAGAAGAATCATTAAGTTCTGGTCTCTCAGTGAGTTTGATGATTATAATACTTTTAATTTGATGATTATATAATATTATGTTGCCTATATTCACTGTACCGTGCACCACTCACTGCTACTCATTGCAAGTTTCTACCTTATTAAAACATCTGTTCTATTCCCCAACCCCATTTCCTGGTGACCATTTTACTTTCCATTTTTACAAGTTTGTATTTTTTTAGATTCCACATATAAGTGATATCATACAGTACTTGTCTTTCGCTGTCTGACTTATCTTGCTTAACATAATATGCTAAAAAATTTAATGATAGCAACACTAAAAATATCATTATGTAATATGATATAGGTGCTAATCTTCTCTACAGTGATAATCATATACTATACAAGCATATCAAATTAATATATTGTACACATTAAATTTGCAAAATACTGTATGTCAAATATATTTTAATCAATCAATCAATACTGGAGGAAAAACAGAAATGAGAAAGTGGATGAGGTTTGAGTCTTACAATATTCTAAACCTTAGAGGTCAGGGAAAGAATCCAGCAAAGAAGACCAAGAAAGAGATGCCTATGAACTAGGAAGGAAACTTGGAAACATAAGAGCCAAGTAAAAATTGTATTCTGGTTGTATCAAATGCTGCCAAGTGGTAGCATAAGATAGGCACAAATAATTGACTACTGGATTTAGCAAAGTGGAAATCATTGTTAATTTGACAAAATTGGTTTCCCTGAAATGTTCAGGACCAAGTCTTGATTGGAATAGGTTGAGGAGAGAATGGCAGAGGAAGTTTAGGCAGCGAATAATACCTAACTCTTATAAGGTGATTCGTTGAGAGGAGGAACAGAGAAAAGGGGCAGAAGCCAGAAGGGAATATTAGGTCAAGGGGGTATTTTATTTTTATATCATGGAAGATATTACTACATGTTAATATGCTGATATAAATGATCTTCTATACAGGAGAAAGTTGATGATGTAGGAGAGAGCGAGGACAAGTGCAAAGTAAAATCCATTAGTAGGTGAAAGGAAACGGCCTCCAGAGCACAAGTGCAGGGGTTGGCCTCAGATAGAGTGGCGACAGTTCATCAATTTTAACAGGAGGAAAGGCAGAGTGTATTGATCCAAATGCAAGCAGGTTGGTAGATTTGATGGAAGACAAGTGAGGATTATTTTATTCAGAATGCTTCTATTTTCTCAAATAAATACTGAGATCATTGGTTGATAATGAAGTAGGGTTACGTCTTACTGGATATTTCAGGAGAGAGGAAAAGGTCTGAAATAGTCCTCCTAAAAAATGAAATTGTAAACTGACTTTAGAGAAAGTGTAGGCTTGGCAGTGCTGAAGTCCCACTTTAAATATATGGTCAAAAGTTAGGGGAGGTCCGGCCATCAGAACTTGATTTTTTTCTTACCTGTTTACACTGTTCATGTACAGTAATGGAAGAAGACAAAACCCAGATTTTACCAACGAGGGTTTTGATGGGAAGGAAAATCAGGTTTGAGTTGATGGTGTTTTCAAGGGATTATTATAGCGATGGATCATTCTATCTAAGCTTTGTAGAAAAATAAATAAAAACAGAATGAAGAGGAAGAGAGAAACTGAAGACATGGTGATTAATGGATCAGCAATTTCACTAGAACCAAAGAATTAGAGCAACTGGGTGTCTAGAATGAGTGGCTTTCAAGAAAAGAAAATGGGGACAGAGTCCAGGTGGTTTAAAAAGAAGATTTTGGAGTTAGTGATAACAATTTTTTAGTGAACCACCACCTGAGTGTTTAGTTGAGTTTGGGGAAAATATCACTGGAAGTGAAAAGAAGAAATTGATAGCTGAAGCTATTGGATTATCTACCTAAATGGTGAACAAAGCAATAATTCAAGTCTATTCAAAGGCAGTAAGCAGGTTCTAAATATTTTTAATGGAAGAAGGGAGAGCCAGTGGGTCAGTAGATGATTGAAATGAGAAACAATAGTGGATGTTGTGCTATGGTGACAGACTTCAACGTTGTTTGAGTTGCTGAGAGGGGAAGAAGGAGAAATGGTCTGGTGTGGCAAAGAAGATCATGAGGGAAGCTGACCCCACCTCCAGGACATGTTTTCAGGATTTAGGGAGGGCTCTTGACTGAGAAAACTATAAGGGCATCTGTGATCTCCAGGAATATTTATATTACAGTCAAGACAAGTACAAGAAGAACATGTTGAGGGCAAAGGAGATTTTGCTGATGAGAGACTGACTACTTTAGAAGGCAATTGAAAGGTTTGGAGAGAGAGCTAAAAGGAGCAGAAGCTTGGGTCAGATTGTGGGGGGCACAGAGCTCCATGAGACTGAGTCCATGTCTGGTAGATGACTGGGAGGTTTATACTACCCGTGGTGACTACTGCAAGCAGGGATGAGAGCATGATGGGTTCATTCCTATTGAATGTCTACTTTGTCCTATTTTTATGGGTCGTTAGCTGATCACTGCCTCCTTTCTTCCCAGGATCAGTCTCTTAAGGAGTTTGTAGGGGTAAAATGTTGGTTGGTAGAATAGCTAGGGCAGTGTGGCTTTACCATAATCACAAAGGGTTCACTCAATTTCAAGAGCAGACAAAGACCTGCAGAACTATTTTACAGACTCCACAAGACACTGTCCTGCCAGGGAGAGAGAAACCTTTAGCATAAGTAGATGGTCAATAAATGGTCCTTCCTTCCCCTTCCCTTTTTCTTTCTTTCTTTTCTTCTTAAAATATCACTCAAAACCAAAGTTTCATTAATACTGAATTACTAAGAGAATCACAAATAGAAGTGATTCCCCATCACAAATAGAAGTCGAAGTAGGATATAAAACTGAGGAAATGGAAATAAGGTATATAGTTCACAGAGTCCAGGAATTAATTAAATTTTGTTAAAGCAGCATGATTTAAGGCAGCTTTTCTCAAATTTAGCACTGCAAAAGAGTCATCTTGGAAATGTACAGAAATGCAAATTTCTGAGGCTCAATCCCCAAAGTGCTGCTGATCTGGGTTGTGTAAG
This sequence comes from Martes martes, assembly GCF_963455335.1. Lineage (NCBI taxonomy): Eukaryota > Metazoa > Chordata > Mammalia > Carnivora > Mustelidae > Martes > Martes martes. The sequence goes on along the minus strand of NC_137888.1, from coordinate 62,745,043 downwards.
GGTACCCTGTGTTCTGTGTTGCCCAGGGCAGTACAGTTTATGCTTGTTAGCCTGGTATGATTATTTATAGTAATCCCTTCCCAGGGATTACTCTCAAAAATGTCCAGGTTTGAACAATAAAGTCCAGGTTTGAACAATAAAGTATATAGTCGCCTTAGGAATAGGCTCTTGGAATCTTCATTTTAAACACATGTTTCAGGTCATTCTGATGCAAGTGGCCTAAATTCCATGCTCTGAGAAACACCACTCTAAGGAACGGTACTATCTGTTTTGTCAATTCTGGGCATCATATCTTTTCTGAATTAGGTATGATTGCCCCTGCCCCAGCCTTGGCCCCCATTTAGAGTTATCCGTAAGAGCCATGGGCTTTATGAGAAAGGCAATCTGATTTATTCAGAAATGGCTGGTCCCTACTGTGAATTGGCAACTATCAGTATGTATTATACCATCTTCAGCATGCACACAGGCTGACACTGTCCAATTGGTGTTTGCCATGTCTCAAGCGCTCATCTGAGCATTCTGCATATATTAATGCAGGTGACCTGAAAAACCATACCTTGAATTTCCATTTCTATTATTTCCATTTTGAAGTAAAACAAATTATTTGAGATAACATAGATAATAAGTGGTAGAACTTGTATTCAAAAGTAGGCCTTCAGGCTCCCTAATCAATACTCCTAACCCTTATACAATACTGCCTCACAAACTCCTTAGAAATACTGATCTCTGTTTCCTCCTGCCAACGATCCTGGTGATCTTCTTTAGCCAGATTACCCACTTGTCATCACTTTGTACTGTCTTACTTCTACCCTTTTTTCTATGTGTCCCATTGAGTTCTAACTCATGTTTTATTATGAGTGACATTCAGGGACTTTATTATTTGTAGATGGCCCTTATCTTTTCATTCATCAAAGTCTACCAAAAATACAGGTTTTTGTCATTCCCAAATGTGACCAGAGCAGAGGAAAGGGAATTCATATACACTGAGCATTTACTCTCAGCTACCTTGATGTATTTTACATAATTTTCTTATTCCATCTTCATAATTCTGAGAGGTGATTTTTTTAATCCCATTTTTTTTTGAAATAAAGGAAAAAGGAGTTTAAAAGAATAAGTAGGGAAATAATAGAACCAAGATTTGAACTCTGGGCTGTACCCTGCAGAGTGGGACTGTTCACCGCGCTTTATGTTAACACCAAGAATGAGTTTGTTTTTCTGTTTGGTCCTGCTGCTCCTTCCTTGACTTGTGTTAATAATAGCAAAAGGAACGATCTTATTCTAATCTCTTTGGTGAAGAGAGCTACTGTTTGATGGCATCTAAGATGAAAGTAACAACATTAAAGATACCATTTTCAGCAGTCTGAATGGTGTTGCTATTTAACCGTTTGACAGAAAACGTCGTAATAAATTGTAGGTCCACCTCTTCAATCAAAAAATTACCTCTTTTCTGACATCTACCCGTCTACATATGGGTCTAGCCACTAGAAAAGGGAAATTATGACAATAGCCAGATGGCTGAGAATTAAATGAAAAAAAAAAAAAAAAAAAAAAAGAAGGAATCCTCCTCCACTCCTTGGCGGATATGTGTTCGGGGGGTATGGAGAATGACAAAACTAAAAGCCATTCTCTGCATAGAATTCTTGCTTATCTATCTGGTCATAAAATAATTATTCAAGTGAGGATACATTAACCAGCATATTCAAAAAACCCTCAATACTGAGTTATAATAAGAAATATTGTCACAATCAAGGCATATACTGTACTAAGAAAAAAAAAAGATGAAGGAAAAAGCTGAACCAAAATGATTATAGCAGCCAAGGACACAATACAAGTCCCCTGACAGTGATTGACCCTGACACAGCCTGAGTCTCTATAAGATTTTTAGGAAGGCTGAGTAACTGGGTATAACTCCTCAAAGCAATGTGACAACCTATACCACCTTGTGTCTATAAAATACCTATCTTTTCATTCCCTAACTCCATGTAGAGCCATATTTTCCTCATTGGGGAAGCCTGGCTTCAAGACAGCAGTGGTTTTTATTCTCAAAAGGAACAGAAAGATTGAGTAGACAGAATATTCTTGTTGTTTGCCAAAAAATGGGGCAGTCATTGAATTTTACTGTTGGGCAAGACCCCAAAGTCCCTATAGATAGTGAGCAGTTTGTCAGCATTTCCTCAGACATCTCACCTAACAGAGCCGATGCTGCCCTAGTCTGAGGTGAAGGCCTCACAATGCAGTGTAGCCATGTCTGTTTCCTGGGAGTACCCATCACAGTGCTAGGCACACAGAGCATACTCATTCGTGGTTTTGATTAATTCTGTGTCTGACAGATATATGACTCACGTATTGGAAGTCCAAAGTCTAAATGATGTTTCCATGATTATAAAACACGAAGGACTTGTGTCAGTCTCTTTAGTTTATAGGTGCCCATTTACAGTGGGAAATCCTCTTGTAGAGGGATGGAGACAGAGACAAACATACCTAAGTGTGTATGTGTGTATGTTTTAAAGTATACAGTTACAAAAACTTTAGTACGTAGTGAATTTAGGAAGGCCCTAACAAATAAAATTTGATTAAAATTTGAACTCTGTGTGTGTGAAATAACTAGAGATTATATGACCCAATGCAGAAATTCCCTCTCCAACTTTTTGGAAAACCTGGGATTAATTTCCTCAGGTTTAACCCATTAAAAAAAATGATCTGTTTGCTTATCCTGAAATAATTTTCTTATCCAACATCCAGTCATTTTTTGGATCTTAAAAATAGATGGATGTGGATATATATGAATTCTAAAATATGTGTACACACATATAAATTCTGACACATGTACCTATATTTAAATTCTGATACATATATGTGGGTATGCATGTTTATAACTCTCAGTTTTAGTTTAGGCAAATTAAAATCCTTTCCTCCCTATTTTTATTTCATGAACCCAAACTGCATGCATTGTTCCCTCTACATGCTACAGGGTTTTAAGATAAGCTGACTGGAGTTCTCCATTCAGCATTTAGTCCACACTTGATGTCTCAGTAAAGTTTTGTTGATTGAAGCAAGAGCAGGGGTTAATGGAGTTTTAGTACCATTATATTATATATCCAATGATGATTTCAAAACCCTACAGAGATTTTTCTCAGGTTTCAACGGCAGTTCCCACTTATTTATATTTGGCACATGGGAGAAAATAATCATTTCATGACAATTCATGTCACAGTTCTATTTTAAGCACCAGGATGCAATCTAAAGTGATCGTCCTTTTATTGTTGTTTTCAGAATGAGACCGAGGCTGCTTCCCGTTAATCTGTCTATAAAATTTGCAACGATAAGTATGCTCTGAGTTAGATTCCCAGCTTTGCCATTTACTGGTGGCGTGACCTTGGACATGTTCTGTAACTGTTATACACCTCAGATTTCCTATTTAAAAGAGGTCAGGGCGGGGGGAATAATACACAATTTGTAGGGACGATACAGAGATTAAGAGACATGAAGCCTGTGAAATACTTTCCTGCAATCTGTGCCCACCACCCCAACCGCCACTGTTTCACAAACTTCCCATGGCAAATGGACAAGAGGATTTTTAAGGCTTAGAAGTCTCGGGAATCCATTTAGCCCATTCACTCAGCTCACAGACAAGAAGTGAAGGCCACGGGGGCTGGAGTGGCTCACCCAGCCAGCCAGGTATGGGGCCGTGACAGATAGGCTGCATGGGGGCTCCCAATTCCCTGATCGCAGAGATTCCCAAGCACCACTTTATCCACAAGAGCAAAGGGGTAACCTCAAATTTATTGTTGTTCTTTCTGGACTCCTGAGTTTCTGAAAGTGGTGAACCAGGTGTGCCTTGGCAGCAATGTGGTTTAAGGGAACAAAAGTGGGTTCTGAGCTTGTTCCTCAGTAGTTCTGCAGTGGTCACTTTGCATGGGCACAACAGCTGGCTCCATTCTTAGTCTGTGGCATAGATCCCTGCCCATTACTGCTTCCCTCCTTTCAGACCTCCAGGTAGCCTCAAACAGGTTTTGAACACCTTCCATATGCCAGATACAAGACCAGGTTGAGCCTGCCATGGGTCTCTGGAAAAAAACACTTTTTTTTTTCCCCACCTCCTGGTTCCAAGGTACATCTTCTTAGCCCTACAGGTCTCAGCAAACAACATATTGTTCTCTCAGACTCTTGCAAGATAAAGTATTTAAAACCTTCCTTTTCTGGTCTTGGAAACAGAGCATCCTTCTTGAGACTGTGAGTGGCAACATATCTTGGAGAAAAACTAGTTTTCAATGATCTTATCCTATAAAAAGTCTAAACAGTCTCTTGGCAGGTGGAGAGATAGGATAAAATGGGAAGAAGGGAAAAATACTACTAAATAATAACTCCGTACTTCACTCCAGTTTGTGTAAGAGCCTGCCTATTTTCTTTCCTTCTTCCCGGAAATCACTGAAGTAGGGCATCTAGAGATTGTGCTGCTGACTAATTGGGATAAGCCAGAGTAGAGACCATGACCCAGGGACCCAGTTGATGTCACTTTTAGTCAAAGGACAGGAAAAATACATCCCAGAGACATGCTGTTATGTGCTGCTGAGATGAAGGAAAACTCGGATTCTAAAATTTCTTGATGAAAGATTATTTTTAATGAGGGTTTTTTTTGTTTATTTTCATTAGTGATTGCTTAGTGACCCAGTTAATGAGAAGCTGGAACTTTGGTTGCCCAGGAAAATGTAAAAGTAAAAGCATAACATTATAAAATGTTATCTAAAATCACCTGAAGGGAAAATATTTCTTAATCATGCAATCAAAATTGTATCTATTGTGTCTATTTTTATTTTTTTTTAAAGATTTTATTTATTTATTTGACAGACAGAGATCACAAGTAGGCAGAGAGGTTGGGGGTGGGGTGGGGAGCAGGCTCCCTGCTGAGCAGAGAGCCCGACGTGGGGCTTGATCCCAGGACCCCGAGATCATGACCGGAGCCGAAGGCAGAGGCTTAACCCACTGAGCCACCCAGTCGCCCCTATTGTGTCTATTTATAGTTAAAATCAAACATCTGATCATGTCTTATAACTTGTGCCCATATGGCTACCTTCATACACGTGCTTGTTTTAGTCAGTTTCTTATTGCTGACGCACAGAGGAAGAAAGAATGGTGTGGGAAGCAAGAATCATGGTACCACTGTCTCTGCTCTTCCACTATCCAACTCTGGGAACCTCCACAGTACCTTACCGGTACTCCACATCTCTCAATTAAACACATCGTCCTGGAAACCCACTGGTGTTCAGTGTATTTCAACTCCACATGAGTATCAACGTGCTTCTATTTCAACAGATGCCTTTTTCCTATGGTCAGACTTCTCCTGCTTGCCCAAGTGTAGCCGGAAATTGAAGGATATAAATGTATTTAGAGTTTCTTCTCTTCTCCCCTCCAGACTACTTTCTAAAACAGAAAGAAACTTTTTTTTACAAGATTTTATTTATTTATTTGACAGAGTGAGAGAGAGAGAGAGCACAAGCAGGGGGAGCAGCAGGGAGAGGGAGAGGGAGAAGCAGACTCCCTGCTGAGCAGGGAGCCTGACAGAGGACCCTGGGATCATGACCTGAGCTAAAGGCAGACACTTAACTGACTGAGCCACCCAGGTACCCCAGAAAGAAACTTTGTTGCTGGGGAAACAACCTACAAGTGTCTGAAGTTTGTGATGCTGTTTTTTTTCTTTTCTTTTCTTTTCTTTTTTTGATGTTGTTTGGGGAATGGTTTTATCATCAGCATTAAAAAAGAGCTGAGCTAGAAAAGGATAGATTGGTATACAAGTGAGAGCTTGTAGAGCTCTGGAAGAGGAAGTAGAGTATTAGGATGAGCAGGGATAGATCAGTAAAACTGATCAGCAAGAACTGGAGGTTGGGGTGTGGGGGAAGAGACCGGGGCATGTCTGCTGGTTGATTATTTTGAGAGACTCCTTGGAAGAGAAATAAGATGGGACTTCTTACCCGGGGAAGGATTTTGTGGCAATCTTTTGGATTTTCTCTTGTTAACACTTGAAATATTTTAATGATAACTGAAATGCCTTTTTAATGTTTCTTAGATACTATTTGACTCTAGCTTCCTGTTGAAAGGGACATGAGGCAGCACAGGTTATTAGGGTGTGTAAGGATACCATGCGTAATGACTAAGTTCTTATTCCCATATAAATCCTGTTTAGTTCCCTAATGGCCGGCCACCCTGGCACCAGAAAACTTGTAACAGGACTTCATCCTCCCTTTAATGGCATCGCACGACACTCCCAGGGACAAATCTGCCCTTTAAGCTGTCCTACTTCTCATGTCAGTTTCTTCCATGCCTTTACTGTGGGGGACACTGTGTGGATCTCAGCCGTGTACTGAAGCTGGAAGACAACTCTGGGATGGAGAATACCGCAAGCTGAATGCATTTTGCTTCACAACAGAGTCTACTAATTCTGCTGAGGAAGCTATGCAGGTATCTTGCAGCAGTAGCTGCAATCATCTTTTGCAGGCATTCCTGTGTTCCTGGTGTAGGTTTTGTTCTATTCAGCCTTTCTTTAAATAAAAGAATCTCACATGTCACCATGGAGAAGGTGACTTGTACAGAGATGGAATGGGGTCAGCTATCCTATAGACTAGGTGCTCTATGCGTCTGTTTCTATAGCATTTTACACTTTCCAATACTCTCATATATTGTTGTATTTGATCCTCTTTGCAACCCTGTGAAGCAGACATGACCAGAGCGATGGCCCCAGATGAAGAGTCAGCTTAGAAAGGTTAAGTTAGTTGCCAAAGCCAAATAACCTCTGTGAAAGAGTCCATCGTAGGACTCTGGACTTTGGATTTGAGTCCATTTCTCTATCAACTGCAAGAGGTTCTCTCTGGGTAAGCCCGGCAGAGGTCAGAACCACCGCTTTGTGTTTCACAGGGCTTTGTAGTCAATGGTCACATAGGGTCATCTGATCTCTTTGTGGGGTTTGGTTGTTTTCAAGTTCATAGCCCTTTTATCAAGGGCCGATTCTAGAAAACTCAGAGACAAGGAAAAGCCAGAAGCTTCTTTAAGAATTTCCTTACCTGACAATTAAACATTTTAACTTAAAACTCGTAAAAAAAAAAAAAAAAAAAAAGAATTTCCTTACCTGAGGGTGCCTGGGTGGCTCAGTGGGTTAAACCTCTGCCTTCAGCTGGGGTCATGATCTCAGGGTCCTGGGGTCAAGCCCCACATCCGCTATCTGCTCAGCAGGGAGCCCGCTTCCCCCTCCCCCTCTGCCTGCCTCTCTGCCTACTTGTGGTCTCTCTCACTTTGTCAAATAAATAAATAAAATCTTTTAAAAAAACGAATTTCCTTACCTGAAATAGATACCACTTAGTTGCAACATATTAGAGGATTTTGTTTCTATGGGTTGTTACTCATTAATGAATAAGAATAATGAGCCCTAGATTGCCCTAGGTTGCAAAGGGGAAAGTAAGGCATAGAATATTGCCTGACTCTTTCACTAGGCATTTCTTCCTTTCCTATTCTGATCACCTCCATCACATTCTTGTTATGTGACTTTTTTGGGAGACAGAATGCATTGATTCAATGGAAAATACAGTGCAGCCATTTAAGGCTGTGACGATTAGTTGTTGTCAAAATGTAGGTCATGCACCTATGATTTGGTTATAAAATTTGAACATGTATTAATTTCTTATTTTGAAAAGACACTAAATAAGCTGTTACTTCAGTGACTTCTTAAAAATCATTTATTTGGGAGTAAAACCTCAGTTTGGGAAAACTCTGTTTTCAAATTTTCTTGTCTCTAGATTGAACTTCTTAATAACTATGAAGTAGTAAATTCAATATATGTTTGGTTGAGGGTAATTCTTCTGTAAGTTTGTTAAAATGTTCCTTACCCAGCTATGGCTGATTATTTGTACTTTTTCTGGACTCTTTGTCTCTACTTATTTTTGATCCATTAGAAAACCTATGCTTGCTGAGATCCATGTTACTCTTCACCCAGAACCTGGGGAGATAGAACACTCAGGGTGTAGAAGAGCATGCCATAGGTTAAGAAACAAGAGAACTGAGGTGTCTGTCTTTGAATCCTGGGCAACCACTAGGTTGTTAAGGGTTCTCTAGGCACAAATTTGACAATACATAATTTTTCTCTTCATGAAATAAGAAGAGATTCTGCTTGAAGAGGAGTCATAAAGATAAACAGTTCAGCCCACCTTAGGACTGTAAGTTCATGGCAAGGAATTGATTGAAAAAGACATCAGTTTCACAAATTTTACACAAATAAATACTATAAAAATTCCTGTTTAAAGAATAAACTTCTCAAGAGGGAATAGACGTTCTTTCTTTTTTCTTTTTTTCCTCTTTTCTTAGAATATGATATGCATGGACTCACTGGGAGTAATTCCAGGAAAACTTTTCCCCAAGCATCCCCCTTGAGTGTTTGACCGTTAAATATTACAGGGCTGTTCTGTCTCTCCCACCATATTATTCATGAATGGTAGTTCTTGTTCTCTTCTGAGAGGCCCAGGAACATTGTCCCCTGTGAAATGCTACTGCATCCAGAGAAAACCACCTCAAGGTAAATGTGTGACTTTGGTGGTAGTAAACAGCTGGGAGGCAAAGTAGACAGCAGTGTAGAATCAGAATACTAATTTAAAATTTTAGCTTTATTCCTTAATTTTGTCACATTGGTCAAAGCGTGTAACACTCCAAACTCAATTCCTTCACCTATAATATGAGATAATGAGGTCTCTCTCCCTATTCTGTTGTGACAGTTGAGCAAGGTTATGTTTGAAAGATATTTTCACATGGGAGGTACTTAGTAAGGATGTATGGAATTAACTGAAATAGTACTTGCTGTGACAAGTTCTGTCTAAAGGCTATCAGGGAATTTTCAAAATCATAAAGGTGAATTTGCCAAACTCTATTATGTGGAATGTGACCATGCCTTTAGTTGTTAATAGGCTTTACATAAAAATAAAGAATTTCATAGTCAAACAAGCTTGATGGAATCCTATGGTAGAGTCACAAAAGGCACATTAGTATGCTCACTCATTAAAAGTCCTATGGCTTTAAAAAAAATAAAATCCTTATTTATCCCAGTTTTTAACAAATTTCTTTTTTGATAAACACGTTCTCACGGAACAGTTACTTCCAGAACATATTTTGGATGATGTTATCATAGTCTTAGAACTTTAAGAGGTCATAGAAATTACCTAGTTGAAACACGGCTCAATTTTCTTTTATGGATGAGGAAGTTGGACTTCACAAAGGTTGAGAAAGTTATCCAAGGTCTTACCACTAATTAATAGCAAGCTCAAGATCATAATAGATCAATGCTTTTTTCACTATACTACCTGCTATGGATCTAGATTATCTCTCCCTTGGCTTACCATAAACCACTCATCAAGGATCTTTGGAACAAGGATCTATATCCTTTCCCCTACACATAAATCATCTACCCTTCCTTAATGAGATCCTCAACATTTGAGCCCAATGACCCCCCTCCACCTTTTTTATTTGCATATGTAGAGTCAATGGCTTGCCCATGCTGAGTGGGGAATTGGCTAATTTAAACACCAGTTCATTCAACTAGATTCATTTTATCTCAACTCCTCTGGGTAAGTGTTTATTGAGTCCCTATTAATATAGTAGTGCTACAAGAGATCCAAAACTGAGAAAGATCTAGTCCGCAAGAGTTCCTAGCCAAAAAGCAGTGTTCACAGGCTTGAGGAGTTTTAAGAGCTCCTTAGTGATCTGTAACGAAACTGTTAGGCTTAGAAATGAATATTTCTTGTGTATATGCGAATGGAGATTGATATCTATAAGTAATGCAAGAAAATATGCTCTGTAGCAAAATACAAAAAACAACAATTTTTAGACTAAATATCTCTGCTTAGAGTAATTATCACATTCTGCTTCCTTGCTCTGATTTTTTGTGCTTTATCTTCTCAAATAGAATTTAGAAACTTCTTGAGATTAAGGGCTTTGTCTAAAAACACCTTCACATAAAGAGGCTTAAGATATATTTGCTTTTTATATTATAGAGAGTCCAAGTGCATTGTTGAAGTCATATTCGCATGGGTAGAAGAGAAAGGGAAGGCTTGAAGCTGAAAACTGGCACTATTCATGAGAAAAATGGATTAATTAAACTCAGTGTAGGTGTCTCCTCTTGAAAACATACTTCATGACCCTTTCAGTGACAAATCTGAGCACATTTGTCATTTGGGTTAACTATATAAACCTTAAATCTGTATAAAAGCCTTGCTGTTAGCCAAATGACTTTTTTTTTTACTATTTTATTCTATTTTTATACAAAAATAATTTCTGAAGTAGCATGCTTTTCTGAAACAGAAGTAAAAGCTGCCGTATTGCATATGACAAATGCATTTACCTTTGCTAAGAAGTTGAGTTCCCTCACTTACGAGCACAGATGACTGTCTTAAAGTTACTTTTCAACTCCAAATTGCCACATGCTGGAACAATGATTCGTTATTTACTGAAAGGGAGTTTTCTAGCACTGAGGTCAAGATAATAGCATGGAAAAATATATCTAGAGCAGGGTATGCAATCAACCATTCTGCTAAACATATAAGCAAACAATTTCATGGGTCATAATCTCATCATTGCCTATTGCAGAAGACTGTAATGACTCCCAGTACTCATCCATCCAATCCTTAAGTCCAATCTCCTTAGCCTGTCCATTGATCCCCCCCAAAAACATTTATTTAAAATTAGTCTTTGGGAAGTACTTTGAAAAAAAATATTATTTTTAACTTAAAACATGTGTTACACACCGAAGGTTAAATATATATTTTGTATTTTGGTAATTATTGGGACAATCAAAAACGTCTGGTTATTGGGTCAGACTGAGGTAATCACCCAGATAGGAAGTAGGGAAGGTAATTAAAAACAGTGGAAGAAGTCAACTAACAGAAGGAAGGGAACAAAGAGACATCTGCTCCAGAAAACATTAGAATTAAGAAAAGGTTGCTCTGAAAGATAGGAAAGAATCCTACCAGTGAATATGAAAAAGGTTGGTAAGACATTATGCCTCTTAGGAGCTAGAGCTTTTGTAAGTATTCAAACTCTCTTTCTGTCGGTGCCTCTTCTACGTCTTGAATTTTTGCTCTAAACTCATCTTTTCTGTCTTCAAAGATCATAGCTAAGTTAGTTGACATAAGTATGTGTTTCTTAAAAACATTTTTCTCATTCTATGATACACCCTTTAAATTCAAACATATTTTATGTTTGAATAAATAAATAAATAAATAAACATATTTATTCTCTTTTGTAGTTAAGGCAACATTCAGTCTATTACTGGTATCCAGCAGATCCTTAACAAGTTTTTGTCTTATTCTTCATCTCCACTATTGAAATAAAACTAAATAAATATTTGACTTAATTTTCTACAGAGTGAATCATTATATATCCCTCTACCCCACATTCATGTCTCAAAGTCCTAATCCCCAGAGTGGTATTTGGAAGTGAGACCTATGGGAGGTAATTGGTTTAGGTGAGGTCATGAGACTGGAGTCCCATTTAGGGGATTAATGCGCTTATAGAAAGAGGAAGTGATGCTAGATTTCCCCCTCTCTGCCATGTAAGGATACACCTAGAAGGAAGCCACGTACAAATCAGGAAGCATTTCTCACCATACTGAATCTGCCAGCACCTCAGTCTTATCCATAGCCTTTATATTGGAGGAGAAGTATGCATTTATTTCTTAATCTAACCAGTCTATGGTATTGTAACCAGAACTAACTGATACAGTAATATCGTTCTTAAGTCTTGGATTTCCTATATTAAAGAGCTGAACATCCTAGCAGCTGGGCTCACTGAAAAAGTCTTCATTCCTTTCTTAATTACACTGTTCCTAAAACAACATCATTTTGTGTTTTCCACTCTGTTCTATAGAATTCTGGAATTCCTTAGATAGTGTGGCTTTGCCATTAAGTCATATCTATGTAAAATAGTAAAAAAAAAAAAAAAAAAAAAAAAAAAACCAACCTTCATTACAGCCCCAAAATATTATACCCAACATACCGAGGGTGATTATGAATTGCCAAGCTTATGAGTTTTCAAGAGGTGCCCTTATGAGATAAGTTTAATTAAGCAAGGCATTCTATTAATCATTTCTAATTACTCATGCAAATCACAGATGCTGTGGCCCGTGGTTTAATAGCCTGATTTGATCCTCAATGCAACCGATGTCTGTGGCCCAATGGGTATTTCAATGAACGTGTCTTCACTGATCTTGTTACTCTATCTAGATATGATAATTGTCAGAAAACTACAACTTGATTTGTTAGGTATTGCAAGTGTTTTAATTGGTGAATTAAAGCAACAAAGGTAAAAGAAAGGAAGAAAATGTTGTCTTGTTCCCTGTAGCGGTAGAGTTCAACAATACACACTCCTATCCATCTGGTGTGCGTATGCACTGCCCAGGGTACTGATCCAGAGACCTGATGTAACCTCTTATCTGTTCACTCCAAATATGATACTGATGAAAAGATGTTATCCTGAGTTTAGTATCATCATTTACTGACACAGTAAGTAAGACACGTGGAAGAATACCAACTTGTTTAATATGATTCCAGATTTCCTCTTTATTCCAGTGGTTCATAATTCAAATATAATGTTAAAAGATGCAGCCTCTTCACCCATCCCCACTCCACATTGCTGGAGAAAATCCATAATGGCAAAAACAAAACAAAACAAAAAACCCATGAATTTATTTCCAAATAAATTTATAATTTATAATCTATACATTTTGAGAACTAGGGAGTGGGACTTATTATTTTCTCACTTTAAAGATGATGCTTGGGGTGTGCCTGGGTGGCTCAGTTGTTTGAGCGTCTGGGTCTTGGTTTGGGGTCAGGTCATGATCCTGTGGTCTGGAGATCAAGCCCTGCTCGGCAGGGAGTCTGCTTCTCCCTCAGTGCAAATATCCACCCCCTCTCCCCATGCCAATCTCTTTCTCAAATGTGTGTGTATTTTTTTTAAGGTGATACTTGGTGAGCATATAGATTCAAGGTTTGCTTTGTAATGACTCCACAACCTCCTAGAGTGTTTATCCCGTAGGTTGAAATCTTTGTACCTTCTCTGATCTACAGGGAATTTAAGCCTTTTTTTTTTTTTTTTAACATTCTTACTCATGTAGAAATACTGAAACCTACAGTGCACCAAAGAAAAATGAAATGTCTCCATCCCTCCTCCTCCCACACAAAGTGAAACTTCCCCCAAGTCTATGTAGCCAGTCCAGACAAATCTGAGATGCTAGTCACAGCCTCAATCTCCCTTCCCCCACCCCTTCTCTCTTTTGAATGCTTCTACTTTATAATCTCCGTCTCTGGCTCCCTGTCTCCTCTGGACACCCTCACCATCAAAATCTGCTGTCACAAAAAGTCTTGCTAAATCAATTTGTACTAAAGTATAAAGGACAGATAAGGTTATATTTGCATTTGAATAGAGATCATTGTGTTTCACTAAAGGGATTAAGCTCTGACCTGAAATTTTAGGCATCAGCAAATATATGGTAAGAGTGCCCATTCAAGGAAATTGAGCCGTGCTAGTCCCCATGAAATCACACTAACCATGCAATCACTTACTCACCCATCAGAGAACAGTGTGACCTAATGGTTAAGGGCCTAGGTTCTAGGGCCAGACAGCTTGAGTTTAAATTAGGTCTCAGGCACATTCTTCCGTGTGTGACGTTTAGCGTATTACTCCATCTGTGAAAAGGGGATGGAGATAATAGAATCTACTTTGTACAGTTGTAGGTTGTAAAAATCCATTTGCATGGGGAGTGCTTAGAAAATGCCACATATGTTGTTAGTGCTTTGTATGTATTTGACTAAAAAAAAATTGCTAGTGAGGTTGGCCTTGAATATTTGTGGTGTTTCTATCAGCAGCAAAGTGTAACTACCTGAGGATGTATTAGTTATTGCTGGGGACTAGGTTTTGCAGTAGTGTAAGTGATTAGGGTAGATTAGGCAAACAAATTAGAATGATATTCTTTGAAGTATGCCCCAGTTGGAAGGACATCCAAAAAGGAAGGGCAAATGTCAATGTAAGGGGACGGAGTTTTCCTGAAACATGACTTAAAACATTATCTTAAACCATAGTTATTTCTGATTGTGAATAAATACTGTGGAACAGTTCAATGGAATGTTAATATTAATATTGTATTAATATTAATTAATACTGTGCTCCCTAAACTCACCGTTTCTGCCCTTCTTGTCTTTTTATTTTCCCATCCCCCTCTTTTATTTCCCTCTTATACTTATTCCACAATTATTATTTGGACAAGAGTAGGAACAAGTTGGATGGGGATGGCTGGTGGATAAAGAGCTCTGTTTTACACACTTGGGTTTGAGCTGCCAGTTGAACAGCAACTTGAGTATGTCCAGCCAGGGAGGAATTCAGGGATCTAAACCCAAGAGCAGATATACGCTCAAGATAGAAAAAATATTCATCAATGTGTAAATGGGAATTAGAAATAGGGTACAACATTAGCAAACATATAGATTAGAGGAAAGATCAAGGGACAATCATAGAAAAATGCTAGGGAAGATAGTGGAGGAAACAATGAAGAAAAGTAGATAAGATTTTTTTTTTTTTTTAATTAGGCTAGGACAGGAACCCAACATGTCTTTTTCATGGAAAGAGAAGAACTATATTTCTGAAGGAAATTTAAAGGTTGAAGCTTTTTCTGGTAAGACAAGGATTAAACCATCCATGGGATTGTCAGTTAAGCTGTCTTGACTTTTGCCAAAATGGTTCCAAGAGGTGGTGGAAATGAAAGCCAGTTTTTAGTGAGCTAAGGAATGAATCACAGGTTAGGAAGTAGAGGGGGCCAGCTGTACTGAGAAAGACAGAGAAAGGCAGCTAGTTTGAAAGCCTTAATTATGTTGGTGACTATGGCATTCGATATGGCATTATTGTCTCAAAGGTCTGCTTCTTTTTTTTTTTTTTTTTAAGATTTTATTTATTTATTTGAAAGAGAGAGAATGAGCAGGGAGAGCAGTGGAGGGAGAGGGAGAAGCAGGCTGTTCTCTGAGCGGGGAACCCTACACAGGGCTTGATCCCAGAACCCAGGGATCATGACCTGAGCCTGAGGCAGAAGCTTCACCAACTGAGCCAACCAAGCACCCCTGCTTTTTCTCTTTTCTAAGGCTGAAATTCCAGCAGTCTGACTCCACCCTCCCAAATCTTAGTTCCACAAATGTCTTCCCCCAGGAGAGACTTAAAGAGAGATAAGTAGTATTAAACAATTGCCTGCTCTGTAGAGGCCAAATTTACCTGTGACTAAGGCCATCCAGACAAAGACAGCCAGCAAGGTCAAGTCTCAGGCTTAGGAGCAGGATCATGAAAAGACTAAGTAGATAGAGTCATCAAAAGAGAATAAATAATTGAAGTGGAAAGAGGAAACGGATAGTTTAGAGAGTACACAGAAGAGGGAACACATACAGACCTTTGTAGAAGGCTCCACATTTGGTGGAGATTAAGAGGAAAGAGCCAGCCAGGTACAGAGACATGGTGGGAGCAAGCTGAGAGACAGGAGGACTAGAATAAGAGTGTAAGAGAAGCCTGCGGAGGAGAGGGACTCAAAAATACAAAGAATGAGGAACTCACAGAATACAGCAGCCAGCTCGAGGACAGATGCATGAGAAAATCCATTTGTTTTCATGTTTTGTTTTGTTTTTAATCTCTCTCATCTCCCCTTTATCTGTGTATGTATATATGTATATGTAGGCATATATGTGTATGTATGTATGCATATATGTATTAATATATGTGTGTATCAGCTTTGTTGAGATATAAATCAATAGCATAGATCGTAAAATTTACCCATTCACCACCATGATTCAGTGGTTTTTGAGTATATTCAGAGTGTTGTGCAACCATCACCAGTCTGTATGTGAGATTGTTGCTCCTGACCTTGGGGAGAGCAGTTTTAGGCGACTAAATAGGGGTGATGCAGTTATCAAAGAATTAGCAAATAGTAAGGCCACAGACTGAAAAAAAAAAAAAAACTGCAAAAGACATATTTAATTAAGGGCTGTCATCCAAAGTAAGCAGAGAACTCTTAGAACTCAACAATGAGAAAACAACCTAAGTTAAAAAAAAAAAAAAAAAAAAAAAGGGGGGCAAAATATCTGAACAGACACTTCACAAAAGAAGATATACAGATGACAAACAGCCAAATGATTTGAAAAGATGCTCAATATCATATGTCATTAGGGAATTGAAGATTAAAGCAACAATGAGATAACACTACATACCTATTAGAATGGCACAAATCTAAAACACTGACAACACAAAATACTGGGGAGATTGTGGAGCAACAGGAACTCCAAGTCATTGTTGGTGGGAATACAAAATGGCAACCACTTTGGAAGACTGGTAATTTTTTATAAAATTCTTATGGTAAACATACTCTTACCATACAACCCAACAAGTATGTCTCTTGGGATTTATTCAGTTGAGTTGAACACTTCTATTCACACAAAGACCTGCGCATGGATGTTTATAGCAGCTTTATTCATAGTTGCCAAGACTTTGGAAGCAATCAAGATGCCCTTCAGTGTGTGATGGATAAATAAACTTGCTACATCCAGATGATGGGATATTATTTAACGTTAAAAAGAAATGAGCTGTCAAGCCGTAGAAAGACATGCAGATGCCTATGAGTAAGTAAAAGAAGCTACTCTGAAAAAGGCTACATCCTGTGATTCCAGTTATATCACATTCTAGAAAAGGAAAAGCTATGGGGACATTAAAGAGATCAGTGGTTTCCAGGGGGCTACAAGAGGTGAGGGAGATGAATAGGTAGAGCATCGAGGGTTTTAAGGGCAGTGGAACTATGCTGTGTCGTTCTGTAATGGTGGTTACATGCCATTATACATTGGCCAAACTCAGTGTGACACATCAGGAGGGTTCCCTAATTTAAACTGTAGACTTTATGTGATAATGACATGTCATTGCAGGTTCATCAGTTGTAACAAATGTACCTCTTTGGTGTGACATGTTGATGGTAGCTGTGCATTTGAGAGGCAGGGAGTTTATAGGAAATCTCCACACGTACGTTCTTCCATTTAATTTTTCTGTGAACCTAAAACAGCTTTGGGATTGTCTGAGCTCCTCTTGTTTAAAAAAAGGGAAACCAAGGAAGTCAGGTGTACTTCACATTGTAGAAGGCGAGTCTGAAGTTGTACAAGACAGTGTTTTATGGAATGAGGCAAGGAGAAAAGCAGGCAGAAGGGGAGTGAAGAAAAACACTTTTCTTCGAGACCGGAGTGAGGAAGGAGAATTGGTAAAAACAACAAACAAACA
This sequence comes from Martes martes, assembly GCF_963455335.1. NCBI lineage: Eukaryota > Metazoa > Chordata > Mammalia > Carnivora > Mustelidae > Martes > Martes martes. The sequence goes on along the minus strand of NC_137888.1, from coordinate 62,727,727 downwards.
AACAAAACCCAAACGCTTGGTGACTGAGAAGTTATGAGGAGGATATGGCTCTGGAGACATTTGAGGAAAAGAGAAAGAAAGTAAGGAAGTTCATACTTTGTGACTGATTTCTCCGTAACACCAAGCCACAAAATGCCCCAGGCTAGAGTAAATATTTGATGAAGGAGAGGTTTTTTTTAAAGTTCAGAGAGTTTGCTTCTCTGGTTAGCTTACTTGGGGGAAAAATAAGTGGAGTGTCCGTAGTGGTTTCTTTTATCATTGCTCACCTTAAATTCTTCTACATCTCCACTGACACACGTGGCTACTGAGCACTTGAAATGGGGCTAGTCCCAACTAAGATGTTCTGTAAATGCTTGGAAATCTAGTATGGGCTATTGATGGGCCACCTTGGTATTTGCAAACTAAATTCTTTATGTTCTAACCAAGAAAAGGTATTCATAGCAGCACTTTCATAGTTCTCATCAGACATTGCCAAGGTGACTTCTGAGTGGTGAGAAGAGACAGTCAAGCCTGGAGCAAAGTGTGGGATAAGGGTGACAGCAACTCTTCAGTGAGAACCTACACCAGGCTCGGCTTATGCTGTTCTACACACATTTAAAAACATACACCATGAGTGATTTTCTAAGACAGAGCCCTTGGACATCTCTGAAAGCCAGTGTTTCATCTGTAAGGTGAAGCCTGAATTATCACTAACCAGATATCTATTAATCCAAAAGACATAAAACCTATTAGATATTGCTACCTATGCTAGCTCGTGTAGCTTAAGGCTCAAAACTTCCTAGTTTACCTTTGAAGTGACTTCTCTGAGATTAATTGCCAAAGCCGTATAATTCCTAAGTCCTCAGTGTGACTCAGTGTCCATCTTCTTTCCACAAGGTCACCCCATGAAGGTCAATGATCCCTCTTCTACAGCATTGTCTTGAGCACTAAATGAGCCTCAGGGATATAGCAGCTAGAATTAGACCTTATTTTCTCCTTGCTCATTTCCCATCTTTGGAGCATGAACAGTGCTCTTCTGTTCTCTCTTCCTCTCTTTGTGTCTTTTTGAAATGTATGGTCTTCCTTTTCTCCCTCAACTCCCTGGCTGTTCACTTTCCCTCTCATTCAAGTTCCTCTTTTATGCCTCTCTCTGCTTTTGCTCTCTCCCCTGTGTACTCCCATTCTGCTCTAATATGACCTTGTGTCCTGGCCCAGTTCTTTCCACTGTCCTTAAATTTTACTTAGTAGTAGGTCTGAGAGGGGTCTACAGTCTTATAAACATTTTTGAGCAAAACCAAATGCCAGTTGGAAACAGGAGAGAAACTGGTATTAAACAAAAGATTTGGCAAACATTTTTTTCAGAGTTAATTTAAATTATTTAGAATGTCTTCCAGGGAAAGTGGCATTTTGTCAACATGTTTAAAAATACATATTCGAGGATGTTCTTGTGTATTGGGACTAATATATTCTCTGTATCATGCATTTTTATGGCATTTATTTGAACTTTTCCATAAATAATGTTTCTATCTCTTCTTACTTTCACTTAAGAAATTGGGAAAATATTATTTTAGAAATAGTCACTGTTAGATTTAATCATACTCCAGATACATCTTGGTGTGTTGTTGGGATTGTGACATTGGATATCACAAAACCAATCACTTTGTAAATTATCTTCATTTATATTTTACAGTTCTATGAACTAGATTATTAGTGTAAAGAGTTTACTCCTTTAAAAGCAAAAGTTTTCTGGGTTTACACTCAAACAAAGAAGTGAGATTTTTGCAAATACCTTTTTTTAAAGAAAAGTATTTTACAGTTTCTGAGCTGTGAAATACGGGGCTCTCATTAGCTGCACAGAGAGTGCCTTGTTACCACTCCAGCTGTTGACTATTTACTACGGAAGCTGCTGCTGGTGGTAGGCAGAGAAAAATGCTCATTTAGTTGGAGCTTTCCAGGTGAAGATTTCTTTGAGGTTGATTTGAACATTTGCCTATTATGAGAAAAAGCTATGCATTATTCAGATCATAAAAAAAAAAAAAACTACAAGAATTCCCCCAAATTGTTCAGTGTTTTCTCAAATAAAATGAGTGCTAGTATTTAGAGGAAAATTTCATTACACTAATTAACTTTTAAACATTCATTAGCTAACACATTTTTTCCCTTTAAATGATAGATGCTAGGAAATCCCAAACCTAATTGTTTACAGATACATTTTAGTCTATTAATTTGTGACTATTTCACTTATGACCAAAGGAAGTTGCTGCTTCCAGTTGTAGTTGTTACATAATCTAATTTTTTAAATCTCCAGATCTCAAATTACCCTAAAAACAGTTGTCTGTATTCCAGTGCCCTCTGGGGGCATATTTTTTTGGAATGATAATATTTTCATAATGAGAGGTAGTATGCTGTCCTGGTGAAAGCCCCAGCTGTCAGCTCTAAATAAAACAAACCTAGATTCAAATCCTCCCTTGAGCACCTAAGAGCTAAGCAACCTTAGCAAGTGGTCCAGTCTTTCTTAGTCTGTTTTTTTTCTCCTGTTAGCCAAGCACAAAGATCCCAGGAGATGGATTGATTGAGTACTGCTAAGTACCTGGGTCATTAAATAATAACTTTATTCAGAAGTGGCACAACCAAGTAAACTATGTGGGTTTTTTTTTCTTCTTTTTTGCATTTTTTATTATTATTATTGTTTTTACGATTGGGAAGATATTGCTTTCTTAATCAATAGAAATAAAGATTCTGCAATACATTGACAAAGAGGCAACAGACACTAAGGGATTCTTTTGAAAATCGAGATAAAAGAGCTAAGGGGTATCAAGGGAAAGAATTATCTAGTCTGTGCCTGTTCACCGCCATCCTCCGCGCCTTCCAGACTGAAGCCTCTGGAAACAAATTCTGCTCTCCTCTGGCAAACTCCTGGGTTTTCCACTTGCATAGCCAAGAAGTGCAAGAGCCATGTTGTGAGATTTTCAATTTGATCGTCTCACACGAGGGTACCAGTGTTTTCAGACTGGAAACAGCATGTTACTACACTTTGGCAATAATGCATTAAATACAGATGGGTTTGTTTTTAGCCAAATATGTATCATACAGCCAACAGCTGTTTAGCTATTGCCAACGGTCTGTTTAGTACACAGAGACTCTGTGAGTTTCTTTTTTGCTTAAGAAAGTCTGGTGGATGGATGCAAAAGCCCCACAAAGGTGTCCAGCCCGCCACAAAACAAGAGACAGAAACTGCCAGAACACTGACAAAGGCCTGCAGTATTTTTTTCTCCCAAATTATAATACCTAATTTATTATAATGAATAAGATTAGCATGATTTTTTAAACATCCATGTTTTAATGTAATTCTAAATCTTTCAATGGATGAGGAATATATCATAATCTCAGCAATAATGCAATCAATAAGAATATGGTATTTTATGGGATACCTGGGTGGCATAGTCAGTTGAGTATCGGACTCTTGGTTTGGGCTCAGGTCATAACCTCATGGTTGTGAGATCAAGCCCCACAGTGGGTTTCATGCTCAGCATGGAGTCTGCTGGAGATTTTCTCTCCCTTTACCCTCCCCCACCCCACTTGTGTTCTCTCTCTCTTGATCTCTCAAATTAAAAAAAAAAAAAAAAGTGTTATTTTTCACATTTTTTTTTAAAGATTTTATTTATTTGACACAGAGAGAGAGAGAGAGATCACAAGTAGGCAGAGAGGCAGGCAGGGAGAGGGGGAAGAGGCTCCCTGCTGAGCAGAGAGCCTGATGCGGGGCTTGATCCCAGGACCCTGAGATCATGACCTGGGCCAAAGGCAGAGACTCAACCCACTGAGCCACCCAGGTGCCCCTCACATTTTCTTTAAAACCATGAAGCCCTGGAGCACCTGGGTCATGATCTCAGGGTCATGAGATGGAACCCCACACCAGGGAGGGGGGGGGGGTCTATGCTCAGCGGGGAGTCTGTTTGAGAGTCTCTCTCTCTCTGCCCCTCCCCACCCAGGCATGTTCACATGCTCTCTCTCTCTCTCTCCCAAATACATAAATAAATCTTTAAAAATATAAAAATAAAAGCATGAAACACTGAAGAGTGTGCACAGCCTGAGGAACACAGATCCTCCCTGCTCCTCCCTCAGGTTATAGAGAATTCATGTGCGTCGACTATACTATTTCTCACTACCTAGAACTTATTTTAATCTCTGTTAAAGGCATCCAGATAAATGCCTTTAATAAAAAGGCCAGATCTATTACCTGAAGAACAATACTTAGCAATAGGATTCTGATCTATCAAATTCATGATTGTTATAGTAGAGTACTGTCACAATATAATCAAGTAAAGCATGCTTTATTGTTAATTATATGTGTAATCTATATATGTGTACATGTATATGTATATGTGTGTATATATGTATGTATGCATGCATATATGTGTATATGTATATGTATGTATTTTATAAATATCCCTCCCTTTTGTAAGCATTGCTTTGACAACCAAAGCAAATAAAACTATTTACATTTTATATTTTAGGGATACTGCCACCAGGTGGTAGTAAGGAAAGATCACATTCTAAGCTTGAACCTTTTTTTAAACTCATGTTACCATGTATTTCTACACCTTCACACATATAGTTCTTTTACATAAAGGGATAAACCTGAAATATTTTAAGCAGTCGTCAAAAGTGAATCGTCTTAGATGAGTTTAAACTCATAAGGGAGAATTAACTTATATAATACATGAAGGAGTGATCCAGATTCTGTGGATCCTGTAGTTTATAACTGGGAGAAGTTGTTAAGAATACAAAATTTCACATATAAATTATTTATGAAATGGAATATTTATCTAAAATTAGAGATCAAATAACCATAGTTTGCTTAAGGCTTACAGATCCAGGGGCGCCTGGGTGGTTCTGTGGGTTAAGCCTCTGCCTTTGGCTCAGGTCATGATCTCTGGGTCCTGGGATCAAGCCCCACATCAGGCTCTCTGCTCAGCAGGGAACTTGCTTCCCCTTTTCTCTCTCTGCCTGCCTCTGCTTACTTGTGATCTCTCTCTGTGACAAATAAATAAATAAAATCTAAAAAAAAAAAAAAAAAAGGCTTAGAGATCCATGTATCTTATTTCTGAAATCTCTATAAGCATTTTCCCCAAGAATCTCCTTGACAAGTAACCTTCTGTTTACAATTTTGCCTCTCTACTCCTCTCCTCTCATTTAAAAGCACTCTGCAACTCTCAGAACTTATTGGGGTCTTGCAAGGGAGGAATTAGAGGGTGATGTTTTATTAGCTTTATGATACATCCATCAAAAGATGAGATTTGGGTATTTCTCAACACCTGTTGGCAGCTGTGAGGCTATTGTATAAAATGAAAAAAGTCAACTCCACAGCTCCTCTCAACTCCAAAATTCTATTGCTACTTTCTAGCTAATCCTTAAGTGTTGTTGTAATTATGTATAGTCATCCCCTATTATCATAGTGTCAAAGGTCCTCTGGTAATCATTCCTTTGTTCCTGAGCTCTGGACATTTCAGTACCTTTTACTGAATAGTGTCCTTATAGACTCCTTCCTTTTGCTTTCTGGCCAGAAAGGATGCCTTCTTTTTTCTAAACAATGGGGTTATCAACTAAATTGCCTGGTTCTTGCCTAAGTACTAAGAAAAGCTTCTGAAAGAACATGGAGTGGGATAAGGATTTTGAAGAAGGGGCAAGGGTTAGAAATGGGATAATGATTTTGAAGAAGGAGCAAGGGTTAGAAACCACAACCCAGAATTTTCTGGAAAATCTATATCCACACTTGTTCTGATTAATGGTGTTTTCTTGTCCTGTTGAAAATCTTAAATGAATGCTATATTTTGTTGGTTAGGCAACTTACATGATCTTGGCAAATGTTCTCAACTCTGCTCTAGGCTATGGTACTCCTTATCTAAGCACAGACACTTAAAAATGCCCCAGTAGAAGAAAAACTGGAAAGAAACTACTTATTAAAATATGGGGTTTTAAAATCACTGATTTTGTTATTAGACACTTTCTCCCTCCTGTTCTTCCTTTCTTTGTCTTCTTCCTGTCCCAGTCTACCCCCTGGATAGGTGCTCTCTTGGGATTATTTAGTGGGACCCCTCCTAAGATATGTGTATTACTAACACATGAATTTGGACTAGGTGCTTGTCTTTTTAGGACTCCATTATAAACAGGTAGTAGATGGTCAAAACCATCTTGTTGACATCAAAAGCCCAACATATTCTTTTCTATTTACAATTGGTGATATTGAATATTTTATTTTTTTGAAATAAGAATAGGGAAAACAATAAATTTCCAAATCTTTTTTTTTTTTCACTTAAAGGCAAGGTTAGCAAATACAATTTGCATGTAAATCAACATTTACCTGACACATGCACTTCTCATGGCTTGCATAAACTGTGACATGAAAAAGATGAAAGACACAGAATGCATATAAAAATCTTTAAAAGGTGATTGGCAACACTTGCAATAAATATTTATTAAGCAAAGAAATGTCCCTTTCTAGTTTTGTGCCACTGTGATTCCTGCTTCATCTCTCTCCTCTTCCTGCTTTCTCATTAAATACGGCTGTTCCTTTAGGATGGTATTCAGAGGACATTCTGATGGCAGAAGAGAGAGGTTGAAGGAGCCTTAGGAAAGAGGGTGGGTTTTTGTTGTTTTTGTATGTATGTATGCATGTATGTATTCATTTTGGTAAGCTGCTTTTTGAAGCTGTAGAAAAAGTCTGGGACAAAGCTGAATACCTAAAAAATTGAAAAGGAAAGAACACGAATTAGGAGATAAGCTAACATCAGATGGGCTTTGCTGTTCCTTACCTCCTACCACCTATTAAATTATCCCTATGTTGTTTGTTTTGCTACCATTCCTTAGATTCTAACAACCCTTCTCTTCAAATGTTGTGCAAAGACTATTACATCAGGAGGGAAATTAGGCCTTAAGGTTCACTGGCTTCTTCCATATGTTTGAGGTGAATGAGAAAACCAAGTTTAAGGGTACCTTTTCGTTCCATGGCTTTTTGTGACTGGCTGATATCTGGTTGGCCTGATGGATATTGTCCAACCGTAACACTTCAATGACTCACTGAATTCCAAGTTGCACCAAAATCCTACAAGCCCTTTGCAAAGTTGCCTTGAAAAAACACTTTTTTGGGGGGTCTCTAACCCGTTACCTTTTTACATTCTTTTTAACCCCCATCTCCTGCTCCACTAGCTGTCTTTTATCTTGACATTCCTTGTCATGACTAGCCCATGCCACAGATTAAAAAGTGCTCTTATTTTTAATAATGACTTTTGATAGATTCTTTTTTTTTGATAGATTCTTTCAAAGAGTTATTCTCAAATTAAAATCTCTTCTCACCTCATTCATGGAGTCTCTTTCAACTATTAAATTGGGAAAGAAGCTCCTATCAACCAAAATTTCATCTTGCCAAATACAGATATTATGTCTCTCTTTCTCTTCTCAAACCACATAAAATGCAATGTAAATAAAATATAATTTCTAGGTGTAATTAATAACCCACTGTCAATACAGGCAGTACTGCTGCCTATCAACTTAAGTTTATGTCCTATTTTAAATCATTTGTTGTCATTTCAACAATCATCATAGCATCTGCACCTGTGGTAGATTCCATCTCAAGAAACTACTTTCTGCTCATCCATCTTCATCCATTGAAGTTTTATCATGAAATAGCTGCAGTTTAGTCCAACTTTCAGACTCCACCTATGCTTCTAGTTCTTTTTCTTTGTCCACAACTTCTATAGTTATTTCCTCCAGTCAAGTCTTGAACCCTCAAAGTCACCCATGAGGGTTGGAATCAACTTCTTCCAACCTTCTGTTAATATTGATATTTTGACTTCTTTCTACAAATCATTAATGTTTTTAACGGCATCTGGAATAGTGAATCCTCTCCAGAAAGTTTACAACTGATTCTGACCAGATCATCAGAGAAATCACTGGCTATGGCACTTACAGACTTAGGAAATACACTTCTTAAATAATAAGACTTGAAAGTTGAAACTACTTTCATCCATGGGCTGCAGAATGGGTGTCACATTGGCAGATGTGAAAATGTTAATCTCATTTTACATCTCCATCAGAGTTCTTGGATGATCAGGTTCATTGTCAATGAATGGTAATATTTTGAAAGTAATCCTTGTTTTCTGAGCAGTAGGTGTCAACAGTAGGCTTACAATATTCAGTAAACCATATTGTAAACAGATGGGCTGTCCTTTGGATTTTGTTGTTCCATTTATAGAGAACATGCAGAATAGATTGAGCATAATTCTTAAGGGCCGTAGGATTGTCAGAATGGTCAAGGAGCACTGGCTTCAACTTCAAGTGATCAGCTGACTTAGCCCCTAACAAGAAAGTCAGTCCATCCCTTGAAGTCTTGAAGCCAGGCATTGACTTCTTTAGCTGTGATGCCATCTTCTTCCAACAGAAGGCTCTCTTGTCTATATTGAAAATCTGTTGTTTCGTGTAGCCACCTTCATGAATTCTCCAAGCTAAGTCTTCTTGATAACTTGCTTCAGCTTCTACATCAGTACCTGCTGCTTCACCTTATACTTGCAGGTTAAGGAGACGGCGTCTTCCCTTAAACCTCATGAACCCACCTCTGCTGGCTTCCAGCTGTTCTTCTACAGCTTCCTTGGCTTGCTCAGCCTTCATAGAATTCAAGAGAGTTAGGGCCCTGCTCTGGTTTTGGCTTAAGGGAATGTTGTAGTTGGTTTGATCTGTCCAGACCACTGAAACTTTCTCCATATCAGCAATAAGGCTGTTTCACTTTCTTATCATTTGTGTGTTCACTGGAGTAGCACTTTTAATTTCCTTCAGGAACTTTTCCTTTGCATTTGCAACTGGGCTGTTGGGCTTGAGGCCTACCTTTCAACCTATCATCTCAACTTTCAACATGCCTTTCTCACGAAACTTAATCATTTCTAGCTTTTTATCAACAGTGAGAAACATGCAACTCTTTCTTTCCCTGGAACACTTAGAGGCTATTGGAGTTATTAAGTAACCTGATTTCAGTGTTGTTGTATCTTAGGGAACAGGGTGGCCGGAGGGGAGAGAGAGAGAGAGAGTTATGCCAGTCAGTGGAACACAGGGCATCTGTTGACTAAGTTCACTATCTTATAATGATTTGATTCCTCGCACCGTAAAACAATTAAAATCGTAACATCAAAGATCACAGGTCATGGATCACCTTAACAAATGTAATAATAACTAAAAATTTTGACATATAGTGAGAATTACTAAAGTGTGACACAGAGAAATGAAGTGAGTAAATGCTTTTGGAAAAGTGGTGCCAATAGACTTGCTCGATACAAGATTACCACAAACCTTCATTTTTAAAAGATATAATATCTGCAAAGTGCAAGAAAATGAGGTATGCCCATATCTGAGAAGGCATCTATGCAGCGAAGAGCGAAGTTTTAAAAGATGTACTACTTTATCATTTCATATTCTGTATCAATTTTTAAAAAGGCATATGGTACATTTTAAATGAATCAAAATATATTATGAATTCAAACCATTCAGGCTTCTCTGGAGATCCAGGGAAATGCACTGAAATATCATAGAAACAAGGCTGTAAATCCTTGGTCTGCATGCATAGAAGACTGTAATAAATGGATCAGGGTACACTGTCCACTTAGCACCTGGTATTTTGAAGTGCCAGTTATGTAAAGAATCTTAACTGTGCTAATTTGATCCAACACAGTGGCTTCAATACTTGAAAACAATGACTTCAGTGCTTTTTGGAAGGGGTCAGCTGCCCTGAAGTAATTAAATTCCACTCTTTGTGTCGAACTGGTCTGTTTCAGACCTATACAAATCCCAAAAGGTCTGTGTTGATCTTGTTTGAAAGTACCACCTACTGAGTCTCAGTATGCTTTAATGAGGTATTTATAGGGGACCCTTACCCCTTCCCAGTCTTAAAGTACACACTTCTTACAAATAGAGTCCATTTCAATTGCCATTGGAATGTTTACCTTTAATATCTCTATAAGGATTAAAACAAACATTCCTGATTAATGTTAACTTACTTTAGGCATTTACTGCAGGCATATCAGACATCCCCATTATGGTTTGTATGTGAACAGTACTTAATGTGGAAATTACTTTTTAAAAAATTGACAAGGAGATGGAATAACTCATTTCAACATTTCCACAGGTCTCACCTTTTGGAAAGCTTATTACTGAATCAGGGAATGTGAAATTATATGTTCAAAACTCTAAGCTGCCAAAAATACAGTGTTGCACTTTAGAATACTAAAAGATTTCACTCACTTTATAAAATATTGCATAATTTATAAAATGTAAATTAAAGTCCTATTGAAAATGGCATTGTAAAAGGATGCTATCAAGTAATTCTTAATAGATTTCCCACCATTCCACAGTATCACTGGACACTTGAACAATAATAAGTGTCACCAGCAGCTGAATCTTCACGTTTCCAGCAAACTTTAATTTGTTTCTTTTGTATTTCTTTTAAACCCATGCCTTGCGGTACATTGGCTTTATTTAGTTTGGGTGTAGATTCATTAACTCAGCTGATGTGAAAAAAGGCAAGTTAACAAGCCCTATTCTTCCAAAAGCCAGTTATATGTCCCAAGTGTTTTGCTTCTGTATCTCATAAGAGCTTCTCCGTGTGTCCACTTCTATCTGACCCACCACCACTACCGACTATCGCCCACCTTCCTCTCTGAAATGGGTTACTGTCACTGAAACCCAATTGGATTCTCTGTACTTTGTCTTTTCTCTCTCCAACTATTTTCCACACATTAGAGCGATCATTTAAAAGCAAATATGATCTTGATTATTCCCCTCTTAAAGCCCTTCAGAGGTCGCTCTTTACTATGAGATCCCACTTCCCTAATACTAGTGGAGTATGTTATTGTTTTTAAAGCTCATTCCTTTCATTGTATATGTATGTCCTTTAGTCATGTGACTGTTATCTTCTCATCAGTAAGTGGGGTCTATTTCTGTATCCCTTGAATATGAGCAGAACATGGGAGAGCCTTTGAGCAAAAGAATGTGGTAGGATGGTGTTGTAGGCCAGCTGAGTCTAGGCCTCAAGAGGACTTGAAGCTTTTGTTTTTACCCTCAGAATCTTGGGATTCTGCCCAGAAACGATGATATGAAGAAACCCAGTCTGGACTGCTGAAGGAGGGGAGGCCATAGAAGCAGAGACAAGACTTCCCAGCTGAAACTCCCTAAACCAACCAGCCAATGACCAACACTGACTATTTTGCTAAGAATAGTGTATATAGTATATATTTTGCCATAACTTTTAAGGGTGAGGAAACCAAGAAGGTTACAAGCAACCAGCCCAAGATCAGACATCAAGTGTTAGAGCCAAGATTTTAAATCCAGACACCCTTACCCACATCACCAATTCTTACCCACTATGCTACAAATTCATTTTAAATCTCTGCATACCACATTGCAGACTGTTCTTTGTATTGACTTTTGTATTGATATTTAACCCAACTATATCAAAGTGATCTCATAGCCCAAGACACGTAACAGGTCATGCACCACTTACTACCCCAGTTCCTAGACATTTAGGTGCTGATACTGATATCTATTATTCCTGTGTAAAGAGTGAATCTGCATACTTTGAGAATGAATTTTCTTTTTCCAAATAGTCAAAAGTCATTTCAGAACTATGAAGAGTGACCTTTAATTCCATTTGACCTCAGTAACAAAATATATAGTAAAATAAGAAAATGGCCTTTTTCATGTGGTTCAAGGCCTGGGTTTGAAAGTCATTCCTTGCAGGTTTTTTATCACCAATAAAACACATGAACACCCACAAAGTGTAGCATTCACATGGAAGCATAGGTTCTGGCACGGCTGTGAAAATATCAGTCTTTTTCTTATAGTCAAACCTCATATACATAAAGTCATATGAACTGTAAAATAAACTAAAAAATATGGATGGTAGCTATTGTTTTTGGTATTCTGTATATTGATAAGGGCATAGGGTGTGCTTTTGGGTTGGCTGATTTGGACTATCATACTGCTTGAGAATTATTCCAAGGTGATGCAGATTGAAGGTCAAAAGATGTTTACATCTTCAGACTCTAGCATTTCCTCTTGAACTTTTGGCAGGCCCAGGAAGGGGTGCATGTAATTTACTCTCTGTGAAGTGGTGATCAGTAAAGAGAATTTTTTGTTTGTTTGTTTGTTTGTTTGCTTTGTTTATTTTACATATGAGGGGAGAAATCTACTTCTGAAATGATCTGTTTCTTTGCATAACAAAGCTCAAAGTCCTTGGTATGGCATTCAAAGTCTTTGTGATTGATTTCCAGAGTAGTGTCTGGATATCTTCCTTACACACTCTGCATTTTCTTACTTTGATGCTTTCTTTGTACCTGAAATGTGCATTTCACATTCCCATTCTTTTCACCTTGTTTATTCTCTTCTTCTTTTTTTTTTTAAAGATTTATTTATGTATTAGAGAAAGAACATGAGAATATGAGTCGGGGGAGGGGCAAAAGGAAAGGGAGAAAGAGAATCTCAAGCAGATTTCCCTGATGAGTACGGAGCCATCCTGGGACTCAATCTCAGGACACTGAGATTATGATGTGAGCCGAAACCAAGAGTTGGACCTTCAACCAAGTGAGCCACCCAGGTGTCCCTGTTCTCTTCTTTTTGAAAATTGTTGTTATCCACCAAATCATATGATATCTTCCCCAGGAAGCCTATACAACATCCTTAGTAAAACACCTCTTAGGTTTTCTTAAAAAACTGTGCTATGTGAGGACCTATATGCTATATAATGTAGTCTGTCTTAAAAACATTTGGAGAAAATAGCAGGGACTACATCATAGGTTTGTTTGAGGGATTAAGTGAGTTATTCTACATAGAGCACTTTGAAGACTTGCAGCAATGTAATGAACATAACCACTATATAAATGTTAGCCATTGTATTTACAATTGCTTAAAAATAATGTATAAGTAGGGATGGTTGCACAATTTTACAGGTAGAGTATGACAATGGCATTGAGCTATCAGTAGTTTATATAGATACAAAGTAAAAAGAGAGAATGGTATAGAGTGATTACACACTGGATCTGCATGTGTATTCAGTCGCCTAAAAGCAAAATCTAAGACAACCAGATCAATGAAGTATATCTAATGAAGAATAAAACGGATCCACCAAAACTCAGCCGACTTCATAGTGTTCTCACTTCAGGTTAAAAAAAAAAAAATTACACTGAGGGTGGGGGAAATTATCTTACTTCACAGGCCTTTGCCTTATCAGCTAATCAGTTCAACCATCAGATTATCTGATTAAAATCTCTCTTCTCAAGTCAATCCTGAAATCAACTTTGTTTTAAGAACGGATGATTAAAAAAAAGAAAGAAAAAAGAGCCCACCTGCCTACCCCCAGCTCCCACGTGCTCCAGCTGTTACTCAGAGTCACGTTGAGGGTGATGTCGGGTGGGCTCCATGCAGCAGTAGGACCCTCACTTCCTCCCTGTGGCCCCTTGGCGCCAGGATGCGCAATGGCACCATGAAGTCCTGACAGGGGAGAGGACACGCTTACTCCCCCAGGCCACACAGCCTCTACAGAACAGCAAGGAAGGGAATTAAATATGCAGAGTTGACACTTTCAAAGAAGACAGAGCTTGGGTGAGCCTGACCCCGGCTAAACAGCCTTTCATTATCCGCTCAGGACTGGCTCCTACACCCTTGAACTTCTGAAGAGCGAAGAAGCCTGGGGCCATGAACCCAGACCAAGCTTGGTAAACAAAAAGGCATCCTCCTATCAGGTTACAATACACTGGGAATCTGCCTGAATGTCTGTCATCTGAGACAAAGGGGTTTAAAAACTCGGAGTTGATGGGTTATCTCCAGTGCTGCTGCAGGACCACAGGTCCTCCCTGTCTCCTGCTCTGCGTAGGCCTCCTGGGCCTGCATTGTTGGTTGACTTGGGCTCCTGAAGACCACGATAATGGAATGACATCCAAGTCACCACCATGGGCAGCTACGAAGAGTGCGGTGGCTCCATCCCAAGGGATGTCAAATTCAACGTGTTAAAATAGTCTTTCATGCTTATTTTTGGAAGAAATTAGATAAAAAATACAGACATTTAATGCAATTTTCCATTTCTATCCCCACTTTGTTTCTATATTTGTGGTTAGTGTTTTATTCTTTGCAGAATAGTTCTAAAATATCATAGTAAGTCAGGTTGAAAGGTACAGCTTCAAATAGTCTTTAAGGATAAGTTATAACAAATGTAATGACTGTTCACTCTACAAAATCTTCACCATAGAGCTTATGATCTGACCCCTTGGCAGCAGCACCCAGGCTGTCCAAATAGCCAGTCATCATTTTTCTCTTGTCTGCACAGACTTCTCATTAGCTGCCTTCTGCTTTTGTTGTGTGAGCTCAGGATTTACCCCCTTTTTAATTAGTTTAAAAAATACATCCATTTAATACAATTTTCCACTTCGATTTTTTCTCAAGTAAGAGCTAAATGTTAGTTTAAAAATAAAAAATAAAGTCTATTAAAAAAAAAGAAAGAACAAAGATCTGAGGCAGTCACAGAGGCTGAAATTGCTAAGAATCTGAGACTTGTTAAGAAGAATTTCTTTGGGATTTTTATCTATACTGATACCAAGGTGAAAGTGCCACCATGTTCACTTTGCAGAGGTAAAGCCTCTAAATATTTAACTATGAATTCTCTGTATAGGAATGTATGTGTGTGTGAGCATATGATTAATTTATCCTCTGAATATTATATTTCTCTGAACAGTTGTACTTTGTAATAAGCCTAAAACCTCAAAATTTAAGAAAAAAATCTCTGCATCCTATGATCTGTAATAAATTACAGACTCTAAGCAGTGGCTGTGTTTTATTTATTACCACCCCATAACCATTACCACGCTTATCCATAATAGGGCCTTGATAATTATATAAAGGGTACAGTAGGACCATTCTGTCTCTTGATCATGCAGACCTTAAGCCCTTCTACACAGAGTTTCAGTTTTTCACAGAGATTGTCACAGTGCTGTGTACATAATATGCAGTACATTTCGGGGATTTAGGGAATTATTGTATCAATGTGTTTCAAGAGAACAGTTTTGTTTTTTTTTTTTTTCCTGCAGTACTGAAATGTAGTATATAGTACAACAGAGTATTATTAGTTGCTTTTTGTTATGTAGTCCAAAAAATCAGTTTTTCCCCCTAAGGAAAAAAATATATATATTTTATATTAAGTTTTAATTTTAATTCCAGTATAGTTGACATACGGTGTTATATTAGTTTCAGGGGTACAATACAGTGATTCAACAATTCCACACAACCCCCAGTGCTCATCACAAGTACATACCTTAATCCCCACCACCTATTTCCCCCAACCCTCCACTCCCTCCCCTCTGGTAACCATGAGTTATTCTCTATAGTCAAGAGTCTGTTTCTTGGTTTGTCTCTCTCTCTCTCTTTTTTTCCCTTTGCTCCTTGGTTTTGTTTCTTAAATTCCATATATGAGTGAAATCATATGGTATTTGTCTTTCTCTGACTAATTTCACTTGGCAGTATACTCTGTACCTCCATCTATGTTGTTACAAATGGTAAGATTTCATTCTTTTTTCTGCCTGAATAATAGTCTATTGTGTATATATACCACATCTTCTTTAACCATTCATCTATTGATTAACACTTGGGCTGCTTCCATAACTTCAATATTATTTATAATGTTGCTACAGGGGTGCATATATCCCTTTGAATTAGCATTTTTGTATTCTTTGGATAATTATCCAGTAGTGAGATTACTGGATCATATGGTAGATTTACTGTTAATTTTTTGAGGACCCTCCATACTGTCTTCCACATTGACTGCAAGAATTGGCATTCCCGGGACGCCTGGGTGGCTCAGTTGGTTAAGCGGCTGCCTTCGGCTCAGGTCATGATCCCAGCATCCTGGGATCGAGTCCCACATCGGGCTCCTTGCTCCGCAGGGCGCCTGCTTCTCCCTCTGCCACTCTGTCTGCCTGTGATCACTCTCTCTCTCTCTCTCTCTCTGACAAATAAATAAATAAAATCTTAAAAAAAAAAAAAAAAGAATTGGCATTCCCACTCATAGTGCACAAGAGTTCCTTTTTCTCCACATCCTTACCAACATTTGTTGCTTGTGTTGTTGATTTTAACCATTCTGACAGGTGTGAGGTCAACTATCTCATGTAGTTTTGATTTGTATTTCCCTGATGGTGAGTGATGTTGAGCATCTATCTATTCATGTGTCTGTTGGCCATCTGGTTGTCTTCTTTGGAGATGTGTCTGTTCATGTCTTTTGCTTGCTTTTAATTAGATTGTTTATTTTTGGCTGATGAGTTATGTCAGTTCTTTATATATTTTGGATACTAACCCTTTATTGAATATGACATTTGCAAATATCTTCTCCCATTTAGCAGTTTGCCTTTCAGTTTTGTTGATTATTTCCTTCACTGCGGAAGATCTTTATTTTTATGTAGTCCCAATAGTTCACTTTTCTTTTATATCCCTTGTCTCAGGAAACATATCTAGAAAATTGTTGCTGTGGCTGATGTCAGAGAAATTACTGCCTTTGATCTCTTCTAGAATTTTTATGGATTCAGGTTTTACATTTAAGTCTTTAATCCATTTTGAGTTTATTCTTGCGCATGGTGTAAGAAAGTGCTCAAGTTTCATTCTTTTGCAGGTAGCTGTCCACTTTTCCCCACACCATTTGTTGAAGAGACTGTCTTTTTCTCATTGTGTATTCTTTCCTGTTTTGTCAAAGATTAATTAACCATATAATGGTAGGTTTTCTATTCTGTTCTGTTGATCTATGTGTCTGTTTTTGTCCCAATACTATACTGTTTTGATTACTGCAGCTTTGTAGTGTAACCTAAAGTCTGAAATTGTGATACGTCCAGTTTTATTTTTATTTTTCAAGATGCCTTTAGTTATTTGGGATCTTTTGTAGATACATGCAAATTTTAGGATTGTTTGTTCTGGTTCTGTGAAATATGCTGCTGGTATTTTGAAAATGATAGCATTAAATCTGTAGATGCTTTGGGTAGTATAGACATTTTAACAATATGTGTTTTTCCAATCTATAAGTATGAAATATCTTCCCATTTCTTTGCATCATCTTCAGTTTCTTTCATCAATGTTTTATAGTTTTCAGAGTATAGGTCTTTCACCTCTTTGGTTAAATTTCTCCTAGGTACTTTGTTATTTTTGGTGCAGTTGTAAATGGAATTGTCTTCTTAATTTCTCTCCCCATTCCTTCATTATTAGTATATAGAAATGTAATAGATTTCTATATTTTTATTTTCTATCCTGTGACTTTACTGAATTCATTTATCAGTTCTATAGCTTTTTGATGGAGTCTTTCGAGATACACACACACACATTGTATATACGTTACACACCACATATAACCATGTCACCTAGGAAAATATATTAAATCAAGTTTGCCAACCCCATAAGTCTTAAACTTTAAGGCAGGGCTGTACATTAATCTGTAAGTCATATCTCATCATTTTCTCCAATTTTTCAGCCTGTCAAAATCTTTTTGCATCCTCTATCAAGGTTTTTCTCTCCTATCTTATGTCATCTATAAATGTGATTAACCCTTTTTCTGTACTTTGGCCTAAAATATTAATTAAATGTAAAGTGTGTGGACAATATATGAACCCAGGATGCACATTCCTCAGCTCTTACTCTATGCTGACATAAGGAAGGCAATAAAAAGAATGCATGGCTTATTATTTTTGGAAAACTGGCAAAGCATGCACCACAAATTATATCAGGGACCTATTCTTCCCATTTGAAGCTCTGTATATCACTTTCCTATCTTATCAATTTCATACACAGCCTGAAGTTTGCAAATAAATAGCTTTACTTTAAACCTAAATTGTCTTTAGTAAACAAGTTTTCTAGAATACATATTTGTCATGAAAATAAACAAAAAGGTCGGGTGTGGAAATAAAAAGATAATTGGATTTAATTGGACTTAATTGAATGATATTAGTATATTACACTTGTATGGCACTTGTAAACACAAATCACTTCTTAGAATGTATCTGGAAGGTTCATGAGTACTTTATTCAGATTTATGAATTTTAGAGTCATCTTTTCTTATAAATAATGGTGCATTTGTGTATTCATTACTAGTCTTATATCTTTCTTTTTCTTTTTTTTAATGCTATGCTTTTAAATGTTGATAAACCTTTTCCTCTTACAGAGACAAGTTGTTTGCCTTCTTAAAAGTTTATTTTTATCTGTCCTGGATGATACAAGTAATAAGAGCAGCTTTCCTTTGTTTAGGATTTATTACATATCAAGCACTTTACATTACTTTTTCTCAGTTAATCTGCCAACAAACTAAACATCTGAAGTAGGTACTGAGAATAAGAGAAGTTAGCAAGTTTTCCCAGAACAAGAACCATGCAAATAATAAAGCTGATTTTCAGTTCAGGCTCAGCTTGACCCATATTGCAGGCTCTTATTATAAATTTCCCATATCCATGGATAGATTTATCTTCACATACAATTTTTCCAGAATTTTGGAAAAATTACATTGAATAAACAAATGTCATCCCGTTTATCACTTAACCCAGTAACCTACAAAACTAAGTTTTCTTTTTCAAGTACTATGCTCTGTGCTCATCCATCTAACCCCTGTATTTCTCTTCTGGTAAATCTTACCCCATAATGTCTGCAGCAGCCAGCTATTCTGTAAAATCAGCATATGGCCCAAGTACATCTACTAATTTCCATTCTCAGTGCCAAAATTCAATTCCAAGTTACTCTACCTCTTGCCTATTCCACCCACCTCAAACTCTGGATCATTAAAACCTGTAGTAGGCTAAGTGATTATCAAAACTGAAAACCTGGGGGTGCCTGGGTGGCTCAGTGGGTTAGGCCGCTCCTTTGGCTCCAGTCGTGATCCCAGGGTCCTGGAATCGAGTCCTGCATCCGGCTCTCTGCTTTGGTGGGGAGCCTGCTTCCCCCTTCTCTCTCGGGCTGCCTCTCTGCCTACTGTGCTTTCTGTCTGTCAAATAAATAAATAAAATCTTAAAAAAAAACAAAAACAAAAAACTGAAAACTTGATCTGACTGTCCTGTTTAAAATTCTTCCATTGCTTCCACTGACCATAAAAATTTAGGATATGATATTAACCACTTAACAAGTAATATAGGGAGATCCCTTTAGGATTTGAGCCATGTTTGTCTTTGACTCTCCTATCTGATCACACCTATTCTGCCAAGCAAGTACCAGGCACAGTTAGTCTGCCACCTACCACCTTAAAGCACCCTCAAATCACTCATACCTTTCCCCACCTCCTTTGCCTTGTCAACATCAGAAATAGGGGTCCAGGATTTATTTAGAGGCTCAATAGTTACATCAAGAACTCAAGTTCTGTGATAAGTAAGGTGAAAGGTCTCCCTAGGGCACCCATTCTGCAAATAGCTTCTGGCTATCTGCTTCTTCAGGGCCAACTTAAGCTGCAGGGAGCCACCTCACCCTGGCAGATTCTTCCCAGGAAACCTTGCCTCTAGAGACTGAGCAAGGCTGAGGCTGGAGGTTAAGTTATGGCACCTAGGCCCTCATAGAGGACCATTCTGATTAGAAATTCTTTCTTTACAGCTCACTGCATTTTTAACGGAGACTTTGTGGGGCCTGCATTTGAGTTTGGCTCCTTCCTCTTCCCAATTTGGCTTCTTCCAACTTCCTTTGACAAATGTTGATCCCTGCACAGTCTTAGTGGTGCTTCTGCGGAGCATACTTCCACCTTTTTCTGTCATCCTTAGATGGTGTCTCTCCCCTTTTCACAGGATGGCTGCTGCGGTTTCTAGAATCATGTTCTTGTAAGACACTATACAAAAGTTGTGTGGGCAGGGTTGTAGTAATCAGGGCATTGAGGAACCATTTTAACTCATTTTATAATGAATACACATTTCCCATAATTCCGCAGCAACGTTAGCTCTTCATCTTAAAGGTCAACTTTGGGTCATGTGACTAACCCCAACTGTAAGAGAGGCGAAGAGAGTGAATGGATTTGTTCTTAAATATCTTGACTGAGTAGGGAAGAAAAGCCATGTATCGGGAAAAGAATTTCTCTTTGGCAAGTTTTCAAACTTTTGCACTCATGTACCCTCTGAAAGGAATTTGAAAAATGGCCTATTTTTTGCACATTATTAATTTCACATCAGAACCTGTTTGGTTGTAAATTTAAATGATTTTGTGAAGTGTGTGGTACCTAATATTTGTAAATTTTTAAATTAAAGATGTATTACTCTGTAAATGTCTCCAGTGGAATCTGCAACAGGTTATTTTTTAATGGGAATTTTCAAACATGCACAAAATCAGAATGGTGTAATGAACCTCATGTTCCTATCTTCTAACTTAAAATCAACATTTTGCCATTCTTGCTGCTTATATGCCCTCCTGGTGGATGTTTTTTTCTATTTACTGGAATATTTCAAGGCAAAGCACAGACATCATATCATTTCATTCACAAGTAGTTAAAAATTATATCTACACAAATCCAAAATACCATTATGTCACGACCAACACATTTTACAGTGTCTAAAACTCAGTATGTACATAATTTACCCTGCTAGTTTAAAAAGTATTAGTTTTCTCTTTGCTTGAATCAGTTCACACATTGCCTTTGGTTGATTGCTTTTGAGTCTCTTTCAAAACCCATAACATTTTCCTCTTAAAATTTTTAATATTTATTTCATATTTATTAATTTTATTTTTAAATATTCTGCACCATTTATTTTTTGAGGAAACAGTATCTTTGTCTTATAGAAGTTTCCATATTCTAGGTACAATCAATGTGCTTTCACAATGGTGTCTTCATGGTATTGTTTAACGTGTTCTTTTCTCCCACATTTCTGAGAAACTGAAAGTTGGATCTAGTGGGTTGATGAGATTAAGGATTATTAATTTCATGAGGCTCATCAGAGTAGGTTGTAGTACTAAGATTTATCAGTGGGTTCTGGTATTGTCAGCCTAATCCAACTATTTAAAACTCACTAAAATTCAGTAAAATAGTGTTTAGCAGCTATGCTCATGGTGTCCAGATTTCATTAAGGTTACGAAATCACGGTTGTCTAGTCTAACATTCTTCTTATGTTTATCATCTGTGGTTTCCTATAAAGAAGACTTTTTCCCTATCAACTATCTGGTTAGTCTGAAAAATAGCAAGTCTTGATCTTTTCCCTTAATCGGTTTTCAAAATAATGAGACACTGCCCTAGCAACCTTCAAGAACTAGGAATGAGGATTTTTTTAAAAAAATAATTGTGAACTTGTGGACTTTTATATGTGTTTAAATCTCTTGCAGTCATTACTATTGTTACTACTACTACTACTATTGCTCAGTTCTTTTTTTTTTTTTTCATCACGGAACCCTCTATAAGCTTGCTTTTATGTCATTTTGCTATGACCCCAGTAGTCTTTGACATTGTCTTTCTGTTTGTTGTGACAAGGTTTGCATTATAAATGTCCTGCTCCAGATTTGAAATCAGCCATTGTTCTGAAAGACCAGTTTTTTGGTTGTCATTATTTTGTTTCGTTTTTAGTCAAAACACAAATGATAATTTAGAAATGACAATCTGGACACACGCTAGAGCTTTGATAATCACCATTATTCTAAAAAGGGTAAAAACACCTAAACAAGCTTTTAACAGTCAGCCATTTGACATTATTTCTTTTTCTCCTTGAAATTTAATTCTCATTCCACATCTCCTGCATGGTTTTGTTTAAAAAAGCAGGTTTTTACTTTTGAAAGTATGCAACTGATCATCCTATCATAACTCTCTGCAACAAAAATTATGCATAAGTTAAAATGTGAATTTTTTCTTTAGTCTATGCAATCATATGTCTCTAAATCTTAAATGCTTTAGTATACCACATAAACTTTCCCGAAGTTTGTAAAAATGTTTCTTATAAAGATCTACATCAATGTTTAATACATATAAAACACCTCTCATGGAAGTTTTTTTTTTTTTTCTTTTAACTTAAAGATGTATGGTTAACCTGTGAGAAGTAAAGATGGAAGTTTTTTTCCTTCCTTTAATTGAAATCATGCAAAATATGAAGCTGAGGCAGGTAACTACACAGAGTAAATGAAAGCATTTCCCTAGGCCTTTCTCATAACAGAATAATAAAAAGGCAGAGGGGGAGCCTTTCATAACATTAACATTGTACAGCATGCTTCTTACATATTTTGAATATTACAATTCTCAAACAGGTAGGTAAGGCACGGAGTCTTTCCTTTAGTATGATATGTACCTGGATGAAATAATGTACCATCACCTTTCTTAGCAGGCTTCACTTGCTTCCTTCTACCTTAGGACTCTTCCTCAGGCCCCAAGCTTTCTTTGACGATAGTCAAGGATGGTAAATATGAGGTCCTAAGAAGAACTGTGTCTTCACTCCTCTGCTACTTCCTTTGATATATTTGAATTCAGAAAATCCCAGCATTGACCAAAATACCCTGCTTCTAATATAACACAACATTCTGCAGATTTCATGTTCTTCCTTTGTTTGAATCAAGGATTCAGGTTTTTGAATCCTGAGGAAATGTAATGTAACTACATCAAAATTTAAAAAAAAGGAAAAAGAAAAAAAGACTCTGGATGAGTAGGAAGTAGGCCTTTTTTCTTAAAGTGGGGAAAAAGCAATAATCAAAGAAGTAGTGAGAAATAAGAATACCAGCAGATTAATTAAATAATACAAGAAATCTGAGAATCAGAAAAATGAATTACTTAGAATCATTCGTGCTTGCGTGCGTCTGTGTGTAGTTTTTGTATACCCCCGGAGGTACCCCCCTCGGAAGACTGCTGTGCTAAAATTTATACCCAATAGTGGAACTAAAGTTTCCTTGGTTCAAAAAGCATAATCGTACTAAAGCCTGCCAGACTGCTCTTTAGTTTGGCTTAAGCATTTTACACATTCCCACCAGTAAAATCCTACTTCCTTTTAATCTTGGCAACACTTGTGATTATCCAACTTTTATTTTTTTGCCAATCAGGGAGGTGTAAATTGGTATCTCGAGGCAGTTTTAATTTGTATTTTTCTAATTATTTGTATTCATGATATGCGTATGGCTCTTTCCTTCTGGAAATTTTATTTTTTTAATCTCCTGCTTTTTTTCTATTGAGTTCTTTGCTTTGGTCTTGTTGATTTAGAATTTCTTGCAAACACTTGATATTAATCTTTTTAGGATTTAAAATATGCTCTCAAATATCATCTGAAAGCACATCACCTTTCAGTGTTTATCGATAGTTACCCACAATGGACATAAATATTTCATTTCCAGTATACTTAAAACCGATAATTATTTTATTTGTCTTGTAGTTTGTGCTTCCTGGGTATTGTTTAAAACTTATGTTCCCACCCCTAAGATAACACACATACTCCCTTAATTTCTTGTATTAGTATTATTGTTTAACTTTGCACATTTGTAAATCTGTTTGGATTTCATCTTTGTGTATAAGGTAGACATTCAGCTTTATCATGCTCCATTTAATGAACCTATTTTTCCCCAATATCTTTTACACAATTACTCCTTTATAGATTTGTATTACTATTTTATCATGTATATGGTTCCTGTATATGCATAGATCTGTTTAGAAGCTCTTTATTCTGTCTCATTTGGCTTATTTGTTTATTTCTGTGGCAATTTTACGGTGTTTTTATTACTATGGTTTTATAATGTGTCTTAATGCTTCTCAGATTTTCTGTGATCTACTGTTTGAAGGTGGATTTAGAGATCTGTAATTTTTAGAATGCATTTTTTTTACTTTTATTTATTTTTTTAAGATTTTTTATTTATTTATTCGACAGAGATCACAAATAGGCAGAGAGGCAGGCAGAGAGAGGGGGGGAAGCAGGTTCCCCACAGAGCAGAGAGCCCGATGTGGGGCTCTATCCCAGGACCCTGGGACCATGACCTGAGCTGAAGGCAGAGGCTTCAACCCACTGAGCCAACCAGGTGCCCTGAGATCTCTAATTTTTATTTGTTCGTATATATTTTAGAATAAATTTGTCAAATTTCTTTAAAATACTTCTGCCAACACGCTGGTATTTTTATTGGGAATTACATTTAATTTCTAGATTAACCAATGGATAATACACATCTTTACAAAGTTACCTCATTCATGAATGAGGTGTCAATCATTATTTATTTGAATCTATTCTTCAAACTTTGAGTTTAATTTTTTTCTTTGTAAAGATTTTGTATACTCTTGAACAAGATAATTTCTAGATACTTTCTATCTTTTGTGATTATTATGAATGGCACTTAATTTCCATTATATCTTCAGTTGGCTATTTCTGGTGCTAGATGAATATATTGGTTTGTGCAAAACAGATGACTGCTTTTGGTTTGTGCAACTTGGTCTTGTAAGTATGTCAGAAGTTTATTTTGAGTTCTAATGGTTTATATGAAAAGCCTGTTGATTTTTTTAATGTAAATGATCATACCATCTGCACATACAGTTTTGTCACAGTTGTTTTCATCCTTATAGCTCTTTCTTCTTTTTCATGTTCTTTCTTATCAGGCAGAACCTCTAGTACTACATTGAACGGCAAAATTAATAATGCACTTTCTTGTCCTTTTTACAGATTTGTAAGGGGTGCCTTTTTGTAGAATGCTTACAGTAGATTTGGTATAAAATCTTGATATAAGGTTCCAGAAGTGCCATACTGTTCCAAGTATTCTGAGAGATTTTTTTGTTTACCTCTTTTTTGGTTTTGTGAATACTCGTAAATATACATTGAACTTTATTAAAAGTTTTTTTCTGCATTTAGAAAAACAGATGACTCCTTTTCCTCTTTAGGTCACTGATGGATTGTGTTATGTTGATAAATTTTTTCCAGATGTTATATAATCCTTTGGCCTGGTAAATTGTTTTAGTAGTCTCTTGGATTTGGTTAGATCATTTTTGTTAGGATTGACTTATGTATGTTCATAAATGAAATTGTTAATGTTTTTGTACTGTCCTTATCTTGTTATCTTTAGGATGGCAGAGTTTGTTTTCATTTTTTTTTTATTAAACAATTTGTGTAAAATACAAATTATCTTTTCTTTAAAATTTTGATTTTCCTGTAAAAGTATCTGGCCCAGGGACTTGTAGCAAAATGCCTTAAATTGCCATTTTAAGTTTTTGAGTGGTTATTGATCAGTTTTCTAATTTTTCTGCCATGTTTGGCAGTTTCAATTACTTTGGTTGTATAACAGATTATCTCAAGACTTAGTGGTAAAAACAAAGATGTTTTATCCTCACAGATTCTTAGGATCAGGAATTCAGACAGAACTATAGTGGGATGGCATGTTGCTCAGTGGTGATGTCCCTCCACTGGAAGAATTGTAGATTAATGGCAGAAATCACTTGGAGACTCATTTATCCATATACCTGACTGTCGATGCCAGCTTTCAGCTAAGATCTCCGTTTCTTCCCCTGTGGGCCTCTCAATCTGGTCTCACTATGGTGTCTTCCCATGTCAGCTAATTTGGACTTTGAGCTTGGTGGCTGGCTTTCCCAGAGCAAGAGAAACACATAGCATGGAGACTTATGTCGCTATTCAGATAACCACACAGTACTGATCAGAGCAGCCTCACACCTGCCCAGATTCAAAGGAAAGTGAAATGGTCTTCATCTCTGTTGAAGGACTGGGAAGATTCTAGAAGCACTTGTAGACATTTATGAAAACTAAAATCTCTCACAGTCATTTGTATGTATTTTCAGATGGATTTCTCACCTGTTTACATATATATGTATGAATAGGTGGTTGTGATATTCTTTTTGTGAGTTGCCATTTTGTCTTTGGATATGCCCAGCTTTGTATTCTGTATTTTATTTGATTGAAAATATTTCCTTTTCCTTTAATAAATCTTACCAGAGAGGTATCTGGTCTTAACAGAACTGGCTTTATTTTTTAATTTCATTTATTTATTTTTTAAGCCTGGTTTTAGAGTAGAACAGCATTTATTATGGTATTTTGTTCTGTATTTCTTGATGTTTGCCTTTTCTTCAATAATTTTCTCCTTATTTCAATATGGTCTTTTCCTCTTGTCCAGTGAGTTAAGGAGAAACATGGCTCATTTTATTTCAATCTTTATTTTTCTTCCTTTCTGTTGTTTTTAAAGGGGATTTTTAAAAACGATTTTATTTATTTATCAGTATCAGAGAGAGAGTGCGCACAAGCAGAGGGGAGCTGCAGTCAGAGGGAGAAGCAGGCGCCCTGCTGAGCAGGAAGCCCAATGCAGGGTTCAATCCCAGGACCCTGGGTTCAGAACCTGAGTCTAAGACAGATGCTTAACTGATGGAGCCAAAACCCTTCTCTGATGTTTTTAAAACTATACATGTTCCTCAAGTTCCGGGTTAGCTGTGTCCTGCCAGCTCTCATATGCAAAGATATCACTGTAGTTCAATTCTAAGTATTTCATACTGATGATTTCCGTGTTAGCCTGAGGGTGATTTAAGAGCAAGCATTTTAGTCCCAAGACATAGGGGGTATGTTTGGCTTGTTTTTACTATAACTTTTCTAATTTTAGTTGCAATATGGTTAGAGAACATAGGCGGATGTTGATCTTGTGAAATTGATTAAGCCTTGATCTCTGGCCTGGTGCAAATTTACCTTTTGTGAGTATTCCAAGTAAGTTGAATCTGCTTTTGTTATGGGTTTTTACCCAAATGAGGCTTTAGCAGCTGCCAGCTCTGACCAGTGATCCTGGACCAGGAACAGTGGGCCAGTAAGGATCTGCCCTTCACGGGGGAAGAGGAGTCACGGCAGAGGAGCCCCCCCCCCCCCAGTGTCCCAACACATCCCCAGTCCAGGGTACTCTTTCACCCACAAGTGAGAAAGTCTGCCCCCCCCCGCCCCCACCGCCGCCCACCCCGAGACTTCTTTCATCCATAAGCCTTTCTCATTTCCGGGGCATCTTCACGGTTGGCTATTGGGAAGGGGTCTAGTATCGTCTCTTAATTCTCCAGCTTGTCAGTGTCCATACCTATGTAAATTAAACTGAGTGGTTTTTCTTAAGCTATAAAATACATACCCAGGAATAGTGCCAAATGCTTCCCCCAGAAAGGAAGAAAGGGGGATATGTGTGTTTGATACTATGAGTTCCCCAAATAAGAAGGGAAGGAAACAGTGGGGTTAATGGTTTGAGAAGGGCCTGGAAGTAGGAATGAGGCAGGTCTAATGGTTTATGTGTAACATAGTCTGGGAGCTGGGTTGGTAACTGCTAACTTCCTTTAATTTTGAACTGAGGAATACAGCCTTCATTTTATAAAAATAAAGAAAGTAAAAGGTTTCTGATCAGTGATTAAACACTAACGCAGTGATATAAGAAAATCAGGCTGAACTTTAGGGTAGAGAGAGCTGAGGAGCCCATGTATGGGGTGCTCTCAGAATTTAGCTAGATGTTAATAGGGACTTGAAGGGGCAGCCAAAGAAGAAGGTAAAGACTATGATGAAATTTCTCACAGAACATGCCTTGGAGACTGACTAGGCACAGGGACAGGAGAGTGAAGTTGTAGGAGTCAAACAATGATGACTAAAATTGAATCAGTGTATAAGGCAAGGAGATTATATGTTCATATTCAGAAATGGGTTTGAGTTGTGATCCCAAAACCATGGGCACATGTTCAGAAGGAGCCCAGAGAAGCAGAGTGTGGGACCATACTGACGGCTCTTACTATCCTTCTGCTGCCTCATTCTGCTAGAGCGGAACAAATTTCCCTGGGGGGTCCTTGTCCTCTAACCCGTATTTCCAAATCTAATGGTCTTTCAGATACGCATTTTCATGTAAATAAAGGCCGATAATACTGAGCTGACTTTGTCATTCTGGTTTTCCAGTCTACACTGGATTTCTGGGCAGAAGATTGCCCACTTCATGTTTCAAGGGCTACTGCAATCTCATTTTCTCTGCATTCCCACTACCGTACGCTGCCAAGTTGCAATTCAGTCAGTTGGAAATAGTGGCTAATTAATTCTCTGTAGACTGAAGTTTAATTCTTTCACCCTGAGTGAAAGTGGATGGCTAAATCAAGGGTCTAGACCAGATTTGTCCCCACAGCGTGTATCCTTCTTCCTGTGTGTCTCCTAAACGCTGAATCTAAACTCCCTTCCCTCACCTGAATTTCCAAAAAGTGTTTTGGGTTCTTGCAAAGCAGAAGGTATATAAAATGGCTGTGCTGTGTACCCCTGCAGCCCTGCTTGGTGTGTAGGATCTTAACCTATTTCAGATGCAGGATCTCTGTGCATTTATACCCCACGGAGAGGAGGGCAGAGTCTCTCTCCCTCTGCCTCTCCCCTGGGCTGTCTCTCAGCTTTCCCCAGAAGAACCTGTCTCCAGCAGCCCATTTCCTCTGTGACAGCTTTCAGGCCTTCCAGCCGTGTCTGTCCTTGGCTGTCTTCCTCTGCCTGGCAGCCAGCAGGATGCTTCAGCAACTTCAGCCCAAGGGCTTACATTTCTGCTCAGACCGTGGGTTAAGAAGGGTTTGGGTGTTTTCCTCTCCTTTCTTACTTTGTGTTTTTGTTGTTATTCAATTTACACATTCTAGAACTGTCATGCTGGACCACCCCTCCCCCCAACTGCTGTCAGACACCTCCCCCCCCCCCCCCATGAAGACAGTCAGAGCAAACAAGAAACAAACAATGTACGAAGAGAAATTTCAAAGCGTATTCAGAGAAACGTGTTACTTCAAAGGCAGTAGCCAAGGTCCCCCTGGAGCTCATTACTGTAGTTGGTGAGATAAGGCAGGGAGGGAGCTGCTCCTTGGGTTCCCAGGGGACGGAGAAAACGGAAAAGGAAATAAAATAAAATAAAATAAAAGCCCACAAGAAGTGCAGTTTAGCTGTTTTTTAAACTATCGACTCTATGTATCCGTCAGAAATGATGAAATAAACTTTGCCCCCTTTGTGGTCCCCAGAAGCTGTTCATCCACCTGATAGCCCACCGACATCTTAAAAGCCATGAGCTCTTTGGCAGAGGAAGTCTTTTCCACTGTGGAATATGTACAGCTGCGGAAGGGGCAGGATGGCCGGTCAGAGTCCCAATAACGGCGGTTGAGGCGCTGGGGCCGAAGAGCGGGGAGGGCCCGCCGCGCCCAGAAAGCGACCTCGGGGAAACCGTGGGAAAAAACAGGGGGAGCCTCTCCCACTTTTGGGGAATTACAGAAGTTACAGGTGTGAGGATACATTTCCAGCAAAAGTAACGGGGAAGGGGAATTCTGTTCCAGTAGTAGTAGATTTGTTTTCTCATAGTGTAGACTGTGCATACCTCTCCTACAAGCTATGGAGCTTTTTCTGTTTGTCCCGACAAGCTTGTTTTGCTCGTTAGGTCATGACACTGTAGGTCAAGGAGAAGGATTTTTATAACTCGGTTACGTTTTGTCTGCTTTTCCATCGAGGAGTCCAAAATATAAAAGATATCAAATAAAATTGCTTTTGAACTTGGACTAGCTTATGACCGTCTTTTTTCTCAGTTATCTTTTTCAGTATATATGCAGTGAAATCCACTCCTTTTGGTGTACAGTTCTATGTGTTTTGACAAATGCAGAGTTGTATAACACCACCACAAGCAGAATGCGGAATGGTCCCATTGCCTTCACTCCACCCACTCCCCCCGCCCCGCCCCCCCACAATACCAGCAGGTACTTGCACTCATCCTTTGTAGTTAAGTCTTCCCTACTCTTTACCCCTGGCAATGACTAATCTGTTCTCCGTCCATATAGCTTCCTTCTGCCAGAATGTCACATAAATGGAATCTTATAGTATGTGGCCTTTGAGTCATGGCTTCTTTAATTCTGTAGTAGCGTGTAGCAAGACTGTGTTAATTTTTATTACTGAGTAATATTCCATTATATGGATACACTACAGTTTGTGTATGCATTCCCCAACAGTAGGACATTTGGGAATGTTTCCTACTTAGGGGGGAGTTACAGATAAGGTGCTTTAAACATCAGAGTAAAGGTTTTTGTGTGCACCTAAGTTTTCCTTTCACTTGGATCTGTCTCTTGGAGAGGGCCACATACATTTTTGTTGAGTGAATGACTGAATGCATTAGTCAATATGATTTTCCTTTCTATAAGCCCCTTGCAGTTTCTTACTTTCAGCATGCCATCAGTTTAGCGAAGCTGGTATTTCCAAACGCTTTTTGCATATACATCTAGTTTCTAGGATCATTAGCATAGTATTTCTACCTGAAACCTCACTTCAAATGTGAGCATAACTTGATGAGGGGTTTAATTTTTATTTACAGAATTTCAAGGACATAGAGTTCTTAATCCCCTTACATGCTCATTTGGGCAGAGCAGTTCTGATCTCTTCATGGTCAAAGGATGGGGGAACTGGCAAGCTCACGTGTTTCATCTCCAGAGTTTCTTTCTAGAATGTGGCTAGGTAATGCTGTGAATTTATAAATCTTGGAGTCATCTTCTACCCCACTGCATTCATTAACAAGGCAAGAATAGCCTACAAATCTCTTGCCCCTATGTATGCAGACAGGGTGAAGGATTATTTGGGTGTATTATATAAAAGGGTATCACTGAGCTATTACTATGTGTGTATCAACTCTAAATCAGATACCATTGTGAATGAGTCCAAGTTCCCTCTGAATCGTGTACATAGGACTGTACTAAGCAAAGCTGACTAAAAATAATTGCGAATTTTTATTCTTTTGAAAGTTTTTTTTCACCAAGCTGTCCCATAAAGATGCATTTTATTGCTGTGTGAGTGCATCAAAACACTTTATATTGATGATAATTTAGAATATGTTACTTTGACGTAGAATGTACACTAGAAATTAAACTTTAGACTGGTCTCTTCTTCTGAGTAATCTCAGTTCTTTTTATATCATGTTGAGACAAGCCAAACTTTAAAATGTACCATCAAATTATCCTCAATGATAATAGTCTTCATTTGTGTCCATCATGATTGTGATCATCACAGAATCAAATGAGGTATGAGAAGCAGCAGCCTAATGTTAACACCCATACAAAGAACAAATTTTAGAAATTTTACCACGATTACCTTCAAATAGCTCAGTTGCTCTTACCTATTTTTAGGTTATAGAGCACTTTGAACATCTGATGAAAATTATTTTCAGAAAAAGACATTTACACATGTGCAAACAAAATTTTATTTGTAGTTTCAGGAAGCAACAGAATAAATGAAATCCATCTATAAATTTCTTAACGATCCATGTTCAGGTTAAGAACTCAAAAAAAATAAAAAAGCAATTTTCTTGCATACACATATACCTGTTTGACTTATAGGAGAGCTTATTTTTAAAAGTAGATGGATGGGCCCAGGAGAGAGAATCTGATTCTAGCATTTGACCAGAAGGATTTATTTAAAAATCATGTGTAAAAAATTATTATTATTATTATTTTAATATTTATTATTATTATTCAGGAGGATAATAGAAATGCAAGCCCCGTGGGGACTATAGGTCTAGTAGAACATTTTTTCCTGTGCCGACCACAGTGCCCATAGAAGAGGCTCAATAAACATTTGAGAAAAGTAGAAAACAAAGAAGGAAGGAGGGAAAGGAGGGAGGGGAGAGGAGGAAAAGGGGAGGAAGGGAAAGAAAAAGGAAGAAAGACATCATGCAGTCAGGGCATGTATGGTAGAAGGGAAAGCGATGACTACAATAGCATATTCCCAAAATGACCAGGGCATGGATTTTATTTCTTGATATAAATATAGGAAGAACATTTCAATGAATGCTAAAAAGATAAAAAGGTTTCCCGAACACAGCAAGCTGATGTTGAATACAAATCTAGCCTTGAGGTCAGTGTCACCATATGGGCAAATGATATGCTTGCTGCTGCTGTCAATAGTGGTTTGGGAGGTGGAGGACAGCTCATTTTTTCCCCACCCCGCTTCTAGTTACAAATCAGGCTTGGTCTGGTCAGAAGCAGACTTTTGATCTTGGCTCCTTCTTCCACAGAACAGTTCTCACCGATTTCTCAACAGCATTGCCTGTTGGCTCAGTCAGTTAGTTTGCTAGGCGCCATTTTCCTTGCACTTAGCTGAGCTCACGTCAGTTAACATGAAGGAAGATAATTGATGTGGAGAACACTGTCTCGGTTGTCCCCTTCATGCCTTCCTGCCTCGCATCAAACTCCACACGCCTAGAACTCTCGTTTTCAGCTCTTTGGGAAAGAGTAGATAGTCCTCACAGCCAACCGGTCTGAACAGCAATCTTAGTTCTGTCACTAGCTGGGCCACCTTAAGGAAAGCCCTTAACTTCTTTGAGACTTTTAGGATTTTTAAGATTGTGGAAGCGGCTGCACATGAATCAAATGGGTATATTAGTCCAGAAATTATAGGGTCTCTTCCTGTGAGTATACCAGACATAAGCTTTTACCCTTTGCAAAGGCAGCAGAAAGAACTAGAGCCAAAAGGAAGGGAGATGTAAAAGGGAAGGTGTGGAGAAGAGAAAGAGATGGTAGTGGGTCACAGGAAGGTGATGGGTACATGGCAGAGTTGGAGTCCAGGAGCTCTACTAGAAGAAGGAAATTTAGACTCAAATACCAGCGTTTCTAGTCCATATCAAACATCATCCACACTCCCCACTCCAGTTTTGTCTCTAGGAAATGGATTAATATAAGTATATGGCTTCATAACCTGTATTATTGGTAATATTTTCTTTTCATTCTCTTTAATTTTTTTTAATTATTCCCCCCTGATTTTAAATATCCTTAAGCCCCTGCTTATTCTTCAGGTGGGAGGAGGGACTACCTCATATTTTTCTAACATATATAATCCATGTTCTTATTTGCTCCATAAGGCTCTATTTACTTGGAATACTTTTATGTTCTAATCTTTGGAATATAAATTTAAGCATTGGTATGCTACAAAGAAATCCCCCTTGTGGCTTAATGCCTTTAAACTATATGTATTTACACTCCTGCATCCATTTATGTTCCAGCAAAACATACATTTATGAAGTGCTTTGCTGTTTATACAGTATTTTTATACGAATTTTCACATCAGGGCATCCTAGAAACGGGTTCAGAAAGGGTTAGTGGCTTTACCAAGGTCACAGGCAGTGAGATGTCAAACTAAAATGTATGTTATGTAGTTGCATTGCCATATACAAGCTATTTTTATACCCCTGATAAGTTAAACAATGTCACCTATATATGTGAAATGGTTATATATGTGTATATATATTATAATTACATCTATAATCACATGTATGTATCTATGTAAGCATTTTCCTATTGTCAACATTTCATCAGTTCCCTCTTTATGAGTTTGAATAGCATTTTTAATTTTATAAAACAGAAAAACTTGGACATGGTGAAGTGTTCAGTGTAGTGAATATTTCTGTATCTTGGAAAAATCTTCAGAATGCTAAGGGCTATGCTACTTAAGTATGCAATTCTGGAGCTAATAATCTCCCTCAAAAAAATCTCAGATATCAGTTATTTTTTTAAATCATAAATAGTATGTGTTTATATAATTAATTTGCTGCTGTTTTGTTTCAAGATGGCAAATTTAGCTATATGTCACATAGAAAGCAGGAGTACCCACCACCTCCTTTAAGCAGGTACTTTTCTAGGCACAGGTGCATACATGGTTTCAAAATGAAACAGCCTTTACTTAGTTATGCGTATATATGAACTAGATCCAGAAATGTTTTCCTTTGTGTTTAGCAAAGAATGTCCATCATTTCTGTAATGTTATGTACAGAAGTTCTAGTAAGCATGTTTCTGTATTTTCTATTAAAGTATCAGACTGACAATTAAGATGCTCAAAAACACAAACTCTTACTAACTGAGAAATCTTCACTGGTGAAATATCTCTATTGAGGGGAGTACTTTGCCTCTGTAGTACATGGGTCCAGTGGCAGGGTCTTCCTGCCTTTGTCCCAGAAGCTGACACTGGGGACCACCAATGCTGGAATCTAGTCTCTAGGGGAATATGCATCTGAAAGAAGACAAAAAGGGGAAAAAGACTCTAGGGAAGACTAATAACAGGATTGAGAGAGATTATGATTGTCTAAAGGGAAAGTAAACCTTGTCCTTCGACACTTTGCTGGGAGCAGTCACTGGTGTGAAGGACGACTCCCCTTCCAGCTCTGGGAGCTGGACCAGAAACATTAGGCCTGATCTTCAGTCTCCAAAGATGGAGCAAGTTGGGTGGGCCAAGGTGGGACAACAGCAACAGGGATTATCCTTCAGTTTGGTGCTTGAGTCACCTGTTTTACTAAACGTTGTTGATGGTGCCATCCTCCAACAAGACCCCACTTGTGTTTGTTCTACAGATCGCCTGTGGTATAGCCTGTCCCCAGCTTTGTCCCTGACCTGGTGTCTTTTTAACTTTCCCTGCCTGATTAGATGTCACTGAGACCCCTTAAGCCCCGGGGGCTGAGACTTATTGGGAATTAGTAATGTAATTGCCCCACCTGAACCACCGGTGCAAACATGGCCTGACTCTAGTTTCTGCCTTACCATTCATCCTGCTTGTGAAATTGAACAGTTCCTGGGTGCCTGGGTGGCTCAGTGGGTTAAGCCTCTGCCTTTGGCTCAGGTCACAATCCCAGGGTCTTGGGATCTAGGCCCGCATCGGGATCTCTGCTCAGCGGGGAGCCTGCTTCCTCCTCTCTCTCTGCCTGCCTCTCTGCCTACTTGTGATCTCTCTCTCTGTCAAATAAACTAATAAAATCTTAAAAAAAAAAAGAAATTGAACAGTTCCTTGGCCTGACCACATAGAGATTTTCTTCTTCTGTCCCTTTTTCTTACTCTTTGTCTGTTACATTTACATATCCCATCCCCTTGCTGCCCCCGTCCCAACTCTGCAGACCCCATCTCAGTATATCCCTCCTTCATCACCCATATCAGTAATCCTTCTCCGTGTTCCCAGAACTCTCACCTTTTTCTTTATTACATATAGAATTCTCTCCCTCCTACATCTATTCTTTTCTTTCTTCTAAAGTCTGTCACGCTATTGTTTCTTCCCTCTTAAGATTCTTATCCTTAGATCCCTAATCTGAGCTCTTTTCTTTCCTCTATAATTTTGGGGACTCCAAACTAGGATTTATGTTTTTTATTCTACCTTGAACCAGAACCACTGGCCCCCTTCCCCCCAAATGGTACTCATCCTTCTCATTTCCACCCACAGTCCTTGTCCTTGCTGGGTCTTGAAGCTGCCTAAATGAAGTAGAGTTGGAGATGTCCTCATTGCTAGTCAAGGAAGGGAAGGATATCTACCACCCAAGTTAGCGAAAGAACAGGGGAATGAGAAGACATAGTTAGGAAAATGTAGCACTGGGTCTTTTGCATAAAGGTATTACTAAAAGTGGAATTCACTCACTCATTCATTCATTCATTTCATTCAGCAAATGTTTTTTGAGTACATATTTTACACCAAGCTTTATTTCAGGTCCTAGATGCTAGAACTTGAGGCATGTATGTGTGCCAAGTAATGTGCTACTTTATAACCATGTTCTCTTTTAAGCCTCAAAATAATCCAAAGACGTAGATATGATTGTTATCTTCACTTTAAGGAGCTATGATCCCTGAAGTTAAATAACTTACTGAAGTTTGCACAGTTAATGAAGTAATGCCACTATATTGTTCTTCTTCTCAATTAGGGTTAAGTATATGGTGCATTAAGGATTGAGCACCGTGTACATTATGGCAATTATTAAGTGCCATAAGGAAATTTTTATTTCTAAGGGAAGGTGGGTGGACTTCCAGACGACTGCTTGTTGGTAAATTAGAAAACCACTCTAGCCTACTTGTCTTAGGGTTATTGTTATTAATTTACATGTTATGGACACGTTCTTATTTAAATATTGTATTTGAAATCCAAGAGTGTGTGTGTGTGGGGGGGTATGTGTGTGTGTGTACACCACAAACAATTTTCTATGTAAGAGCAATTATAGTCCCAAATTGAAAAAGATTTCTAAAAGGGGCTATCATGGAAGGCACCAAATTAAAAATAGAACAGGTGGATTAGGTAGAGAAAACAAGCCATTTGCAAAATATCTCCATCTTAAGTTTTCAAATTTATTTGGTCATGGAGTGGTCTTGCTATGGCAATGTACACTATGAGAGAGAGTCTCAACCCACAGAAAGGCAGAAGCACCATAAAAATCCTCGAAACGCATCAGGGCGATTCTGCCCTGTCTCTTTTTCCATCTTCCAGTCAGCGACACCTGGCTGCTTCTTTGGACAAATGAAAAGGGATACTTTCAAAGACACTCTCAAGCTGCAGGACAGAAAATTTAAATGAGTTCCGTTTACCAGAGATCGTTCAACTGTATTCTGGCTCCCCCTAGCCGCATGGAAGCGACTTCTCATTGCCTAAACAGTTCAACCGTACACTTCACTCGACACGGGGAAGAGCAAAGATTGCATCTCCTCTCGGTCTCTCTTGTTTACTCTTCTGAATCCACTGTTGTTATTGCATTCAGCTGCAGAGACTGGATGAAAATAAAGCAGCCATGGTCAGAAGAGGGTACTCAAGGTAGAGAATGAAAAGGCAAATGTTACTGTGGGGATTGTTTTTTGAGATGCTTTATGAATGTCTTACAAAGATAACATCAATTCCCCTTGTCAATATCTTTATTGGTTTTTACCCCAAAGGGACTGGGCTGAATGTGCTTACTTATTAAAGCACCTGGGTCTCACACCTAACCTCTGTTATTTTTACATGTAATGTCAATTCATCCTTATGTAACCCGGCAGGCAGAGGGGATGAGGGGAGTCTGGTGGGAGGCACATCAGATCCAGCAAAAGCAGCTACCTGGCAGCCATGGAGAGAGATGTCCCAGAGGCTTTCCCATACATCGAGAACTTCTTCCAAGCAAGAGAAGCTTTAGGAATGGGAAAATTAGAGATACTTTTGCTTTCTTCCCCTTACCAAAGCCTGCTGTTACTGTTTCTGTTGAAAGACAACAGAAGACATTCCCAAGCGGCTCCTAGTGCCGTCAGAGCTCTGCCTTTGGGGCACTGACATTTCAGTGTGTTTCTTTCTCTCTTGTATTCTACCATTGCACGAGGGAATTATAAAGTGCCAAACAGATGTAGTATAATGTATTAGTTAAAGTGATCCATACCCTTATCCGTGGTGCACTGCTGAATAGGTAGAGTGAAGTCACTGATTATTTCTTGCAATAGAATTCAGTGAAGTCTTTGCATCTACAAATACTAATTCAGCACCTGGTAAGTACAGGGCAGTATTCTGGGAATCTGAACATCTAAAGTCATCGAGTTGCCATCTTTGCCCTTAAGGACCTCACTGTCTATTGGAAGAAGATAGGCTCCTATGCACTAAAGGGATAGCACGGTAGGATGGGACATGGCAGGTAACATAAGCAAGGTGCTGTGGGAGTATTGGGTGAAAAGCAAAGCTTTGCCTGTGATGGAGAGTGGGTCGGGAGAGATGTACCAGGGACATCTTCATGGGCTGAAGAACATTTGAGCAGAAACTAGCAGAATGGACAAGGTTCTGACAGACTCAAAAAAGTGACCATAGAGCATTAGAAGAAAAACAAACTCTGTGGAAGGAAGTATAGGTGAGAACGTTTAATGGAGCCTTGAATGGGTCTTGCGTGGCTCCAGTGACTGCTACATGGATGGGGAGCTCCAGAAAGGCTGGTGGGAGGTAGGGCTGGAGGTGTGTGACCTAATTGTGAAAGGCCTGAATGCCACATGAAGGAGTTTCTATTTCTTGTGAAGTCATTGAATGCCACACAAGCATGCCTGAGTGAAGAATGGGCATTACTAGACTTGATGTTATAGGGACAAGTACGAAGCCTCTGGAGACTGGAGGAAGGGGGGTGGACTGGATACAGCTAGGAGAGATGGGTCCTGCAACAGTCCCTCCCTGAAGCAGAGGAAGAGGGTCTGAACTAAGGCGGTAGTGCTGGGACCCAGAAGGGAGCCACGGTGTTGTTCAGGCTGGGAGTGCTCCGACAGTCTGGATTAATCTTGGGCCACCCTGAGTTGGGTTTTACCCTTACTGTGCTTGCCTCGCCCTCTGGTTTTATACTAGCTTTCTTTTCAGCAAAGCTCCCCATAAATCCAGCTTTCTGTTAGTTTCTACTCCTAGCACACTCATCATCCTCTTTCCCACACTTAACGTGACAATTTTATGCTCAGTGATATAGTTACCTGCAGCAAACAGGCTAATTTCCTAGATTCAGAAATGTTAAATAGATGAACCCAAAAAAACAAGAAAAAGAAAGAAAAAAAAAGAATAAAGCTCCCCAAGTGGCCAGTGTTACAACATAAAATGGACGCAGGTGTTCTGAGACTCAACACTTAACCCTCAGCTACTTTTGCCTCCCATGACTCTCAACTTACTAATGTCATACATGAGTTAACAATGTGCAGAACCACTCTGTCCTTTCGTTGTATGAAGTACTTTAGTGCTATAGTGCAAGCAACATTTAGATAATTAATGCGTGTCTGCTGTCATAATGCAGCGATTCTGCCAGAATATATGTGGGAGAACGTAGATGGATTAAACACATTTGTATCTCCAGAAAAATTGAGAGGCTATGTCAAAATAAGACATCACTGTGAATAGTTTACCTTTTTATTTTTTCTCTAATTATTAGACACATTTCAAGCCAAGCTATATGTCTGAATTTGAGACAGATTAGGGTTATTTATTTTAACTTAATTCCAATTAGAATACACGAGATTGTCATTTCTAAAATAAATATGATTCTGTACCAACATTATCATAGGTACGAAATCATACAAAATACTTTCTTCTAGGGCCACTTAAATAGTGCAGTAAGTGAAAACAAATTTAAGAGTCCAAATGCTATTTTTGGATGTCAGCGTTTGATTGCCGCCCTTCTCTCATAAGCAGCAAGGTCGTTCCAACCCCCAGAGGGACTGGGAAGCTGCTTTCCATGGCCAGGGCTCCCTTCTCTCATTCTGGAACATGCAGAAAGTGAGAGCAGTTCTCATGGGAAAGACTTCAGGCTTTCTAAGGTCTCTTTCTGCTCTCTGATTCCTGGTAGCTCCTGGAGGATCCTGGACTATGAGCAGTGACGCCACCTGGGGCAGTGAAAGGTCTGACCCAACGTGTTAACAAAAGCACACACAGGGGAGTTTAGTAGCAGGGCCAGTAAGAGAGGTAAAATGGCGGCATCATGACTCTGCTTTTGTGCGCATTGTTGTATGAAACTTCCACCACCCTAAAGATTGCTACTGTAGGTTAGAGAAATGTTGCCTCTTTCCCTGTTTTGCAAAGTATGGTCACAGAAATCGCTCTCAGATCATCTGACGAGCACCTGTCCCAGAGAGGCACCCAATCTCTTGCAAGAGTTCTCTTTCTTCTGTGTTCTGGGAAGAGTTCAGAAGCTCTAGTCCAGTCCCACCAATTACTTCTTAAGGTGAGAGAGGTGCAGGTCCCGCATGGATGTAAGGTCAAAGTCCCCAGTCAACAAAGAAAGCTCAGCTGACATGGAGTACGGGGGCAGTAGTGGAGGGAGGAGAAGGTATGCCATGCTTTCTTTCCAAAGATTCCCCACTCTAATAGCTACTTTTTGATTTCTATAGATTAGCAGCAGCAAATTAGCATAATGACAGTATCCCGACACTTCTGCAGTTGTTTTCTTTCAAAGGTCGTTGCGACTGAGGAATGTAGAGAAATTCTACGTTCTACAGAGAATGTAGTGGATTAAGAAAAAGAGAGGAAAAATTGCCATATTTAATATTGCTTTCACAGAAATTGACAAAGTTTATGGATCACAGGAATAATGGAATTTACTCTTCCATCCCTGCTGAAAAGAACGGGGTGGTGGGATGGTAGAGGGAAACGGGATGTGGATGATGAAGTCTGGTAGTTATGGAGATGATGTAGCTGCTAACGGGGCGACTCCCAGAGCACCTCCGGCTCTCGGAGTGGCAGTGAACCAAGCCAGGTTAGTTACCTATAAAATCTGGCTGTGATCAGAATACCATTTCAGCTAAATTAAACTTGGGACGGCTCCTAGATAACAGATACATGGATGTGTGAGAAAAGACCCTGATCATAGGGCCTGACCTGTGGCACATGCAAAACCTGCGTTGCTGGTGGAGAGCACCAGGGACAAGCACACACATCGCCTTCGGTCTCTTACACACATACCAATTGCTAGAATATTGAAGAAAATATTCATAAATCCTGTTTCCTTTCAGTGCTTTATGCTTCATCGACTTTTCCCCATTTGTGGTTTATAGACGGAATGAAGAAAAAATGTAGAAGGCAAATGGCATGGAATGCGGATGTTTCCTAGAGGCAGAATGGCAGAGTGGCCGAGAGGCAGGTCTCTCATGTCAGGAAACTGAGTTCATTCCTGGCTCAGACTTTTGCTAGCTGTGTGATCTCAGTAAAGTTTAGTACCCTTTAGCTTCATCTATAGAAGTGTTTTAAATGATGATGGGAAAAGAATAGAAACAAATTCAGGGATGCCTTGGCTAAGTGTCTGCCCTTGGCTCAGGTCATGATCCCAAGGTCTTAGGATCGAGTTCAGCATCAGGCTCCCTGCTCTGCGGGAAACCTGCTACTCCCTCTGTCTGCCGCTCCCCCTGCTGTGGCCCTCTCTCTCTCTATCTCTGAAGTACAAATAAATAAAATCTTAAAAAAAAATAAACAAGTTCAATTGCCACCACCAAGGGGGTGGGAGTCAAAACAAACTAAAGAGTTTGGTGTGAGCTTGCTTAGGAGAGGATGATGAAATTTAGAATAATCAGAATTGAATAAATCTTTACATAAATCATGTTAGTAGATATAATAAACAGGCAAAACACGACAAAGGTTTGAAGAAGTTTCATTGTTGGTATAATTAAAATCCTTGAGACTTTCGTGCTTATTTTTGGTTTGTCCCAGAATACTAAAGAACCAAAAATAGAAATATGTATAATGCAGCAAAAGATTAAAAGTTTGAGGGTGCTTGGGTGCCTCGGTTGGTTAAGCAACTGCCTTTGGCTCAGGTCATGA
Organism: Martes martes; assembly: GCF_963455335.1. Lineage (NCBI taxonomy): Eukaryota > Metazoa > Chordata > Mammalia > Carnivora > Mustelidae > Martes > Martes martes. The sequence goes on along the minus strand of NC_137888.1, from coordinate 62,686,781 downwards.
TTCTGGAGTCCCAGGATTGAATCCCATGTCGAGCTCCCTGCTCAGTGGGGAGTCTGCTTCTCCCTCTGACCTTTCCCCTTCTCATGCTCTCTCTCTCTCTCTCATTCTCTTTCTCGCAAATAAATAAATAAAATTTAAAAAAAAAAGATTAGAAGTTTGTCATCTGATCCTTTGCGGGACCTAATGAAAAAAATACACACATAAATAATATGAGGGAATTAGGACAAAGGAATAATTCCATTAAGTCAATTAGAGAAACCTGGGAAAGAAGAGGAATATGAAAACACAGCAGGTAGAATAAAGTGGCTGTGGGAGGAAGTTTCCTGAGATTGGTTTTTATATTTTATATTGTTTTTATAATTGGCCAAATGAATGCTTTTTCCCTGTGGTCTCATCCTTTAATTTTTGGAGAAAAAGCTATGAAGACGTTTCTAGGTGAAGACATGTAATGGAGCACATTCATAATGTTTACCGTATGGGTAAATTTCATAGGTTGCCAGTTGAGAAAGTGAAGGTCAGTGACAAGAACAGGGGTCAAGTCCTGGCTTTGTCTAATGTCTTCTTCATCAGTGGAGGTGATTCTCCATTTGTAGTGTGGGAATGGACCAGAAAACTGTAAAAGACAGATAAGTGATGAGAATGTTTCCTAGACACAGTATATTGCACATGGTTGACTTGTGCATCAAATGAGATGCGTTGTAAAAAAAAAAAAATTTTTTTTTTGTAACTTACAAAGTGTCATTTAACCATAAGTCCATCCTCATTATATTTATAGTTTCTTATGGTATTTAAAGGATTACTCTTTTTTATTTGTTCCCCTATTTTCATCTACACACATGCCCAATCTTCCAGTGTAGGTGCTGGCTGAGAATAGAGTTACTGTCGTTGTATTGTCACCAAGGCTAACAATATTCATGTAGTCCAGAGAGTCCATTTATGTAGATAATATAGGCCAGACAAATTCTGCCTTTCCCAGCATTTCTGCAGACTTACTTTGATAAAAATTCGTAATTATATCTCAACAGCCTCAACAGATAAAAATCTTCATCGTTGGCTGTTTCTTTTTTTCTCTCAGGTCAAAGAATTACATCTACTTATAAGCAATGGACGTTTTGGATAAATAATTAACGGTTACTTAACAAGAGTTTAGAACTTTCCTGCCATTGTTTTGATTACATTAAGTTCACAAGGTGACTTTTTCAGGAAATCTGAATGGCATTTACCCGAGGTAGCAGTGATTGATTTTTGTCTATTTTTGGAAAAGCTTTTGTTTCATTATCATGAAGTAAAAAATGGAGCCTGAAGAGAATCAAAACAAATCTAATTTCAGAATACCTGAAGCTTTGATTAAACTATCATAGGGATACTAGGTCCATTTAGTACTTACATAATATTATTTATTTATGATTTTGATTTATGTGGAACTTCCCGTGGGAGCTCTCCTGTGAAAACCATCTTTATGGGGATGGTATTCATAAGCCAGCAATGAACTGCCTGCTTTTTACACAGGAGTCTTGGGTTCCTCTACCTACATCCTTCAGAGAAGACTTAAAACCACAGGCAGTAGCTGGGGATCCGATGACACATCTGTGGCAAGTGTCAGGATTAGTTTCAGTGCCTGGTCAAATTCCAGTTTGGGTGCTCTCCTCTTCATATTCCCGAGGTTCCTTGGAGAAGAGTTTCTGAGTTAAATCGTCTTATTCTTATTTAGCAGCAACCGTTAAGCAGCTGCCTCATTACGCTCTCCACGTGGTAAAATTTCTGTTGAAAACAGAGAGAATTACAACGTCAGAAGGGGGCAAAGAACAAAACAATGACAACAATGAGGGAGGCAGTAGGGATGCAATTAGAATGTGTGGTATTGAGTCTCTAAAGGCTAATGTTCAATATACACTTGGAAGGCAATAATGATCCCGGTTATTCTTAGAAAATCTTATTTTCTTCTCCCTTGTGCATGTTACCCAGGACTACGTGGAACAGTGGGACTCTTAGCCCTGGGTAAGAAGGATCCCTCCATGAGTCTCAAGCTTTAGAGCAGCCCTGTCCCCATGCCCCGGCAAACTACACCTCTCCTCAAGGGGTGAGGATTCTTTGAGGTGCAAAGAAAGAAAACCTGCTCAGGGACTGCACCACCCCTTTTAGTCTATGACAAAGGTTCAGAAGACTCCAACATTCCCTGCCCAGGTAGCCCCGAGTCTGCTTCCAGGGTCTTCAAGGAACTCTTCCCTAGATCTCTTCTTCCAAGGGCACATTATTCCACTAGCTTGCAGGTGTCTAGGGTAGGAAGATGGCCCAGGTTACTGCCTGTGCCTGCATGTGTAGCATGGGGATGTCAACAAGGATGTGAATCTCCTTATGATGCTGACTGAGCCAGTGGTGGAAAGAAATGGGAAGAAGCTCATGGGTCCGGTGTCAAGGTTGGGGCCAAGACTCCTTGTGACACCATGATCTGGTACAGCATTCCAAGCAGTCTCAAAATTTTAAATTTTAACCTGGCCTTATGAGTCATTATGAAAAGTTATTGTCAGGGTGGGAGGATAAACTCTATTTTATTATCAGTTTGTTATCTGGACTTACAATGGTCAAATATCTAGATATATGGCATGCAAACCCTCTATTTTTATTTTTATTTTTATTTTTATTTTCGCCCCAGGCTCTAGAAACAAAGGCCAACTTCTCTTGTGGTCACATTTTTCTCCTAACACTTTCTTCTCTTTCTGTTCAAAATAACGCAGGCACTGCAACACTATTAAAATTTCATCATTTTATTCTAGTGACAACCCGAAGGGGAGTGGAAAGAAAGTTGTTCAGTTTACTTCCTGGCCGAAGTACCGTGTTTCAAGTTTTACTCATCTCCCCCAGCAATATGAAAACTCAGAATGCTGGCCCTGACTGTGAGCGAGATATTCTCCATAAGCTTCTACCTGTACTTTCTTCCAGGCCCTCACTACATCCCTGTTCTGAGCTTAGCATAGGAACCCATTGAGAGCATGCCTGTGAAACAGTCAGGAAGCGGTAAAAACCACACAATTGTAATGTGCCCTTTTTATTCTCATCTGTTGGTACCACCTCCCTTCCTCAGCCACTTCCCTAAACCACTGCCAAAGAGATTATCAGTCAGCCCATTGTCTACCCTGCCATAAAGTAAAGACTTCTGTGTATGCGGTCCCGTCTTCCTTTCCTACCTCGAATTCACCTTCCCCATCGCAAAACAAAGAAGGTGCGGCTGAGATTATCCAAAGAAAACAAGACTGATAGCTAACATGTACTGGGCTCTTGTAAGCAGACATGAGGGAAGGGGGGATACCATGATGTAGGCACAGGGATAGTTTCCATATTACAGATGAAGAAATTGAGGTTTATGTAGTTTAAGTAACTTACCAATGCTGAGAAGATGCAGAGTGGATTTCAAACCCGTGAGTTCCAACTCTGGAGTATACTCATTTGATCACTTCACAGTACTGCCTCTGGAATGTCGGATTGCTTCTCCTTCTGATCACCAAAATCACCTTCAGCAGCCTCTTCCTGCCATTTTTAAAAAAAGCTATTATTGGCCCCAGGAGAACCTGAAGCCCTTGCAAATGCAAAAGCAGTCATCAGGCTTCATTACTATTATTTTCCCAGTTTCATTATGGCTCCTTTATACACTAAATTAAAACATACTGGTCCCTAGTTCACTATGCATCAGATGGTCAGTGGTTTGGGCAAGAAACAGTTATGGTAGATTAGGTTTGGTCACAGAGTATATCTGATTGTTTTACTTAATCTCCAGATTTTAGACTAAGAAAAACCGATATTCAAAGTCATGTATAGCCACATAAGCATTCAGCATCCCATGTTTCATCCTCACAACTCTGGAAATTTATAATATAATGTAGTCCTTTTTAATACTGGTACGTAGGTATAGAAATGCACACCTTTTTATATAGGGGTTTGTTGACGTTCATGCATTGACTTTTGGGACCACGAGGACAAGTGTAGTAATGTGTGGAAAAGTGCTTTATATTTTCTTAGCGTTTTAAAGCTTTCTTAAGACATACCCATATTCATTTAATAACTAGGAATATTATAGAGGAATCTTACTATTTGATACCTTTCAGGACTTGCATTTTTAAAATTCTTTACTTCCAAATCAAATGAATCAATAAACACCTTGAAATGCTTAATTGTAGATGCATATCTTCCACCCAAATCAAGTAGACCTTAAGGATGCCAAAAAGTTGTCCTTGCTATCCTAGCTGACTTCCTAAATGCAGTCACCCCCAGCTGTCACTTCATTCACCAACTCCCCTCCCACCATTTTCATTTACTACAGCACATTGGCTCAGCCTCCTAGGAAACAACAGCTATCTGCAGCCCTATAAGGCAGGAGCTCATCTCACAACCCTCTGTGATACCTCTAGTAACTTCTATTATATGTCGATAACAGCTTCATTTGTCACATGCCTACTGAAAGGAACTCATTCCTTGTTCTCAGATTGGGTGGGATGAAAGCCAAGAGCTCCCAATGCTCTTTGTGGATGTTAAGATAGAATATAAATCGGCAGCACCCAATGGCAGATAGGAAATGCCAGAGTGTAAATCCCTAAGGGGACCAATACAGCTTTCATCTAAAGCAGAAAATGATTTTTTAGTCTGGGGACTGGAACTATCCTGTTTGTCTCATCTGGTTTATAGCATAAACCAGGCATAGGAGCTGGCTGGTAATTGGAAGTCAGCAATGTAGAGCAATAAACATTCTCAGGCTGAGGAAAGGGGAGTCAAAGTTCAGTTAAGCCTTGGACCTTTAAAATATCTCAGGATACCATGAGAGGTGTCAGAAGGAAATGCCATCTTCAGTGACACTGACGCTGGGGGGGCTGCGAGGAGCTGGGTATGGGCATCTATTTTATGCAGCAATTCAAGTTCTCCCTGGTGATTTGTCAGTCTGCTAAGATGTTGTTTACTACTATTTCCCTGAGTTTCCCCATTCTTTCCTGGACCATGTTTCCTCTGGGTAGGAAACCTATCTTTGCACTAATGTTGCAAACTGAGCATAAAACTGAGGGCCAAAGAGAGAGAAAACTTTTCTGTGTTAGACTTCTAAGTATGCCCAGAGACTAAGGGGTAGGTTACTTCTGAGTCTAGTCCTGATGGACAGATAAACAGTTTACCTGTAAGAGTGATTAGATACACTGTAGGATCTTTAGGGTGAAGATGAGTGTCTTGACCACTTCCAGGCCCAGCAAAGTGGCTGGTGCCCAGTAAGGCCAATGTATATTTGTTGAATAAATAGAGGAATGTAAAACTTATTAAATGATGAAATACACAAAGAGACCCAGTGATATCCACCTGCCTCTGCATGAGATTGGTTCTTGTAGCACATTGCTTTCTTGTAGCTGGTCTTGTGCAAGACATTGGAAAGCTTTAATCAGGGATGATGACTGACCAGCTACCAAATTTTCAAGAATAGTCTAAATCTGTAATGTCAGGACAAGGGGGAGAGCAGGATTTGATTTACAGAACTTCAATGCATATCACTTCTCGGCCTTTTGGCTAAGATCAAGTGCAAAACTTCAGTGCATATACAGCATTTTAGAAACATACCTATTATATAACTCAAGCTTTTCAAATTAAGATTGCAAAAACAAATTCACCGTGAAATGATGTTTAAATGCTTTCTTTGTTGTTGTTTTTTTTTTCTTTCAGGTAAGTGAAAAATACCTTCTGAAGTGTTCTGCAGAAACTGTGCAGGTGGCAGCGTTCTCTTAGAAGAAAAGGAAGGCAGGGATCCTTGAAATGGTAATATTTCAGCTGTTCTAGACACATAGGGAAGTGCCTCGCACGTCCAAGAAGGCTGTTGTTTTCTCTTGTGTGGTTACACCTGTTTGTTTCACTATAACTTGGTATGGCTTAAACCTCAAGGTCTAGGAGTATTGTGTGTTTTATGTATTTGTATTTGAGAGCCTTTCATATCTTAATCTAAAGCTTCTACAAGCCCCACATTCAGCGGAAAACTCATTATAAATGAAGTGCTTCAAATTGATATGTCATTCTAAACAGATGTGAGAATAGCAGATATACAACTTAGTCTAAATAGTATATGAAATATATATATGTAAATATGTGACTGTTTTTGTAAGTCTCTTCTTCTTAATATGAAGTGCCTTATTTTTTTATGTTTATGGCAGCATTATCTGTTTAAAATATACTGCGGCGGGGCGCCTGGGTGGCTCAGTGGGTTAAAGCCTCTGCCTTTGGCTCGGGTCATGATCCCAGGGTCCTGGGATCAGCCCCGCATCCGGCTCTCTGCTCAGCGGGGAGCCTGCTTCCTCCTCTCTCTCTGCCTGCCTCTCTGCCTACTTGTGATCTCTGTCTATCAAATAAATAAATAAAATCTTTAAAAAAAAATAAAATAAAATATACTGCGGCCTGTTAGATTTCCAGGCTAATTGAGATGACAGTTGAAATGTACGACAGATTTTAGCAGGGACACAGTCTAGGTTACCAAACTAGCTCCTGGAGAACTGGAGAATGACAAAAAGTTTGATTTACAAAATTTCAATGCATATGCAATTCCCAATTTATAGTATACCGTCTGAAAACACTTCACATGAGAAAAGAAGCCAGGGAAGTAGATACATCTAAATATTAAGTGAAAGGTTTATGAGATTATGTTATTACAGAAGATTTTGGAAGCATAATTTGCTAAATGTACCCAGTTGGTTCAAAGAGTCAATTTATATTGCCAAACTAAGGCATTCTTTCTATTTTCAATCGTGAAATCCACTTTGATGAGTTGTTGGTATTTGAGAATTCCCTCCAGAATTTTATTTTTAAATTACCTTTTTTTTTCTATCTAAAATAAATCACTCATTTGCTGAGTATTTATGGCTGGCTTCTTAGGAAACACTAAAATATTTCTTAAAGCTTCCTGCAGAGTTAGCAATACAGGGCTTAGTTATTTTTAATATTCTAATACATGACCAAGTTTCTACATGCTGATGAGAACATAAATATGTATAATGAAATATAAGTCGCCTACTATCAAAAGTGTATTTACCAAGTGTTGATAATAAGATAAAGATAATTCAAAGCTAATAAGAAATGGACCCTGCTCTCAAGAGTTCAGTATTTTAGCAGGAGACAAGACATAATGGCTTTGAAATGGAAGAATTTTTCAAGTATTATTTTTTTAACATGGAAAATATATGCAGAAAATTGAAGGCCTAAACCATCATTCAAATTTGAGAAACTGATTTTTTTTTAAATTATAATCCGTAGTGGAGAATGTATCATTTGGTAAATTATTTTGTTAATTTATGGCAAATTAGGTAACATGAGTACCAGCTACAAGGGGTACTCCTTCTGTGCTGTGGTATGAGCAGAGCCCAGCAATGCGAAACCATGTTCCTCTCCACCTGTGCTAGCTTCCCTTTGTCTATCTTAAGGAGTGCCTGGTAACTTTTATGGAAGTAAGCTGAGGGAAACCTCAGTGAATGAGTCCCAGGGAGTTTTCTTCCTCATGATTGTCCCTAGAGCTTGGCCCAGGTTTGTTGGAGAAGGAAGGGAGAATGATGGTGAACATCCATAGCTGCTGAAGAGACAAGAGTCCAAAAACCTGGTTCACCAAGAGCTTTTTTCTTTATTTGAAATTTCTTCTGACTTCCCAACCCTGATTCATAGTTCAAAGACACCTCAAGATTCGTCTTTCATTTTTCAGTCCATGAACATCCCCGACTGTCTATGTTTCTGTCTGTGACACAGAGGCAGAGGAGGATCTTTTGATAACCTAGAATTCTGATGAGAAACCAGCTGATAATGTGAGAAGCACATTTAAGCTCTTAAGTTAATCAAGCAGTTTTTATACGCTCTCTCATTTTCCAAAGTATTCAAGGGGTACAAATGATGTACCAAGCAGTGGTCCTGCCTTTTCCCATGTGATTGAAAGACTGAGCATAATACCAATACTGTAGCCTTAGTTGATTTGAGAACTTCTGCTCTGAGCAAGGTGACCAGTTACATAATCCAGTAAGTTAACTCGATTCATAAAATGTTTTCAAACACTTGCACAACCATATGCATGATGATATGGTGAGTAGAAAGATAAGATACTAAAATACAGCTCCTGCCTTCAAGGACTTTGTAGCTTAGGACTCTTTACTGGCTTCTTTTGCTTGATGTCTGGAGGTTCCAACTTTAGTCACTTAACTGATATCCACAGTTGTCACTTAGTCACATAACTGATGACCACATTTCATGCCTCTTTCATAGAACAAGAAATAAAGGTCACTTCTTTAGCACATGAGTCCTTCTTCTGAAGGTCAGATGGAACTGGATTTGATTGAACTGGGTCAAAAGAGACTTTCATGCTATCACTGTAGTTATATACAATATTTTGGCTTCTTCACTAGTGTGAGTAATCAGGATGTGATAATTACAGTACTTGTTTCATGAGGTATGATAATCATGTCATGACATTTTTATGCCTCATTCACTGTTATGATTTGAACAACTCTATGCCAAACACTAGTTTACAGGTTTAATACTGTGTCATGGTATTATGAAAACAAGGCAGAGTGACACAATTGTATGCAGAGTTTGAAATGTTACAGTCATATAGTATTACCATGACATCTAAAAAAAGAGTGTGTAATTATAACATAAAATTACAAAATCAAGAAAGTCATAATATTGGATGACAGTTGACACACATTAGTTTAAACATTGAGTTTTCATTGAGTTTGCCAATGGAGAAAAATTTTTTAAAAAGAAAAAGGTTTCTTTACTTGAGTCTGTGCACTGAAGAACTGCATGATCCTGCTTTTCTTTTGCTACCAAAATGCCTGATTTCCCAGTATACTCCTTTATTTATCTTCTGTATAAGATTTGTCTGATAGTCTTATTTTAGGCACTTCTTGCATTGAAAGTGGGATTGCTATTAGAGCTCACCACATGCAGTCATGATTCTAAAATTAGTAAAGCATTGCTTCATGACTGCATGGAATTCCATAGAAGTTGGGGCAATATACCTCATGTATCTGAAACTGGCCACTTTAAATTCAACACTTGCTAATTTAGGAATTCACAGTACCAATATATGAACATTTTCCAGTCTTCAGTCTATGCCTCTGAAAACAATAGTCTCCTCCTCAAAGGAAAGAAAAAATAATAACCTCTCTGGAAAGTGAAGGAAAGGCAGAACCAAGTTGGTATAGTTTGAAGGCTGTGTGCAACAGCCACTTCAGATACAATTTTCAAAGAATGAATTTTAATGCACACAGCCCTATTAGCACAGGATCAGATTCCTAACAAATTGATTGGACATGCAAAAAGAGTCTGTGTCCTAGATTTAAAGTCATTACACAGTCTTAAACACAGCTGTGCAGCAGGCTTTTCATTCTAGATGGACATGAACAAATTGAATGATTCTGAAGGTGATTGGCTGGTGGATTTCCTACAGTACAATTTTCAATAATGACAAATCTAATGAAATCACTATTGTATTATTTAGCAAGCAAATGTGTGTCCTATTTTGTATGACCATCAACGACTACTTAAGTGTGCACAAGAGTATGAATGCACGGATATTTAAATAGATCCAGAAGCACCCATAATTCTTTGGTTGAAGGGAGGCATATGCACTCAGTTCTGACATTACCCTTCCCCAACCAAGGGTGAAAATAATCCTGTCCTTTACATTGTAACCTTACCCAGTTTTCTTCCTATCAAGCATTCTGGCTTGCTGTTTCTAAATCTTGTGCCTTCTTAGAAATGCCCATTTCAGTTGAGTATATGATACATTTCTATTTTAAGTCTAAATGTTTTCCTTCCTGTATCCAGGAATGTATATGCTCACATAAATACCACACATTCAAGAATATTGCATGTATAAAATACCAAGCATGTGTCATTGCTTCACATGGACTATGCAGATGTTAAGGAGAGAAACATGGTACTTCAATTCGTGTGAGGGTTTGGATAGAAAAATAGGCACAGCTTTTGTCAAATGAAAATCCATGCAATAATAGAATATTAGGCAAAAAACAATGGCCATGGAAATGAAGAAAAGTAATTTCCTGTGAAACGATTGTATTTTGTCATATAGGTTTGTATTTTTTACTTACGATTTATGTGGGATATAAATAAGAAATATGTGTGGGATATATATATATATATATATATATATATATATATATATAAAATCTGTGTGTTTAGAAATGATCAAATTGCCAATCATCTTGTGAAATTAGCCAAGCAGTCTGTGTTCTTACGGAAATCTGCACAAATCCCTCAGTAAAAGAGTTTGGAAGCTGAAGGTTTTCCTTGCAATAGTAGAAAGTTTTCTTGATTGAACCGAAGAGTTAGCTAAACAAAGTGGAAAAACAGAAACCCCTGTTTTACAGTTCACTACAATGGGGGTGGGTGGGAGGGGTATCCATCTTTTCCCTTTTTAGTAAGAAGATTTTATTCTGAATAATGAATACTTTTAGTTCATAAATAACTCCAGCTTTATCCTCTAAGGAACAGCCTCAAGGCGATTGTAAGAGCAGGCATTGAGCATTCTATCAGAGGGCGATACTGAGAGCTTACCAGCAGAAGCAGATCTTTTTAAGTTGTGTTATAAATCTAAGTCAACACAGGTAGACTGTTTAAAAAATATTACAAGTTAAGAGCTTTTGTAGAGTATTGTGTAGAATGAATCTGAATATTAGCAGATGTTTATTTTTTTATGTCATTACAAATGATCTATAAAATGTTACGAGTAATATAAATGTGGTCAAGAAAATTACAGACTAGGTGTCGAACTTCTTATGAAGTGAATTACAATTTAAGATATATTAACACGATCAAGAAGAAAAACAATTTAGTCTACTTCAATAAACATTTATTGAGTTCCTAATATATGCCAACTGCTCTCTCAGGGATGTAAAGATGAGTATGATCCTTGTCTTTGAGGAACTTATGTTCTGGAAAGTTTTCATGAACAGGGAAACAAGGTAATTTTAGTGTTCCATAAAGTGCAGCCACAGCAGGGGATAGAGACTCAATATAAGCACAAGGAGGAGGGGCCCTGGACCAGCCTATGTGGCTGGGAAGGCCTCTTGGATATTGAAAGCAGTTCTGAGATTCATCGTGCAGAGAAAGGAGCAAAAGACGTTTTCAGCAGAGAAAAGAATATTATCTGCATGGGTTTAATTGTCCAGTTATGTTATATGTCATAAGTGAAATCCAACAAAATGACTGGGGTATCCTACCCTGTTTTTGTTTTTGTTTTTTTTCCTTTAACCCTCTTGCTTCTCCTACTGTCTTTGACTTTCAGTATTCCTTTTGAGTTTTAGAAAAAGAAAACAATGGAAATGAGGTAAAAAATGAAGAAAAGTGACTTGCTATGTTTTTGGATGTAGTATTCACCCTCGTAGTATTCAGTTTCCTTGTCGTTTTAGAAATAATAGTGATAGAACAAAAGCTGTTGGTTCAAATGAGCTGGGTCCATATAAATCAAGCACCCCCCCGCCCCACCCCCGCCCCACACACACACACACAAGCTTTCAAAAGACGGAGCTTCTATGCCAAAATCTCCTAAATCTCTCCCTCCCCTTTATTGGTTCATTTTAACCTCAGGGGGGAAAAATAACAATAACTTATACTATTTAATAACATACTTATACATGGTGAGTACAGTGCCATGTACCGTCTATGAAATATATTCTTTAATACTTACAACAGTGCAAGAAGCATATACTACTTTCTTTTTTTACGTGGGAAGAGAGGCACAGAGAAATGCCACACAATTCTCCAAATTTCTCACCTAATAAGTTGTGTGGTCTGTGTTTGAACCCAAGCAGTAAGATCAGGGGCCGTACTCGAACTTACTCTGTACTGACTCCTTTGTCTGCCACCCGTTCCATAAGTATTTAATATGTCTATAATGTAGAAGACATTCATGTGGATTTTTTTGTGGCTTATAAAATTTTATAGAATTTAATGCATATCATTATTCCATGTTGATCTTCAATACAGTTCTGTTAGATGGGCCAGCCGGATAGCAGAACCTCATAGTGAGAAAACCAAAATGCCAAGGTTTTGAGTCGATCAGTGTTTCCCATCTAAGAAACAAGGCTCAAACATTAGTCTTTTAATCCTAGTCTGTACTTCTTTTTCTTTTTATTTTTTTTAAAAGATTTTATTTATTTATTTGTCAGAGAGAGAGAGAGTGAGCACAGGCAGACAGAGTGGCAGAGGGAGAAGCAGGCTCCCTGCGGAGCAAGGAGCCGGATGTGGGACTCGATCCTAGGACGCTGGGCTGAGCCGAAGGCAGCCGCTTAACCAACTGAGCCACCCAGGCGTCCCTGTACTTCTTTTTAGACCAGTAAAATGGATAATGTTGGGACTCTCACTGTAACATAGCGGGGGACAAACAGCTAATGATGTAAGTGACTCCTACGAAGTCAAATGCTATATTAGTGAAAGACCAACACTAGAGTCGGTTCTCTAAATAACTGTGCTACCTGTTCTTCAGTCAGATCATTTGAAAAAGGTGAGCAGACCTTTTAGTAGTTCATTTTTTTTTGATTGCTAATAATCCTGAATAGGTTGCAAACTCTTCCAATATTTCATTTTGTTAGGGTAAAGTACGAAGATGGCTAGGTAGTTGTATGTATTATATACATATTATATAGGTAATTATCTATTAAAATAATAGAAATGTGTGTACAGTAGAGACTTAAAAGTTACTGCCTTTTTTTTAAAATTGTATTTATTTGTTTGAGAGGGAGAGTAAGTGAGAGAGAGAGAGAGAGAGAGAGCAGAAGCAGGGGACGCAGGGAGAGGCAGAGGCAGAGGGAGAAGCAGACTCCCCGCTCAGCAGGGATTCCAAAGAGACCCTGGGATCATGACCTGAGCCAAAGGCAGACGCTTTACTGACTGAGCCACCCACTGAATCACCCAGTCACCCAAGCTACTGCCTTCTTAAAGCTAATATATAGATGTGGAACAACATGAAGTATATGGTGCTTCGTCATTTTCCATCCATCATATATCCATCCATCACATTTCCAATGATAAATGTATACACATACAGCTTTCTATATAGAGTGATGAGAAATCCATTATTTCCTGCTAACATTATTAAGTACTCATTTGCTAGTCTCATACAACTTCCCATTTCCTTTTACTAATCTTCATTTTTGGGGGGCTTTTAGAGTGATACCATACCAAGTGGGGGAAAGCACCAACTAGCTCCTTCAGCTCTCCCACTTATAATTATTCCATGGTTGGAAATTTATTTAAAATCTCATAGCCATAGTTTTCTCAATTTTAATATAGGAATAGTCATCCTGAACTACCAAGGTATGTAAAATATGTTGTCTACCATATAACAAATGTCTAATTAATGGTATATCATTATTATTATCACAGGACATAATTTGTGTTCAATATTTACTCATTTATAATACTCTATTCAGGAACTCAAAGCACTGTTATTTTACAGTAGGTAAGGTTTATTGTTAGAAGCCATAGTTCACTTTTGTGTGCTTCTCCTTTGCAGAAGCCCTTCTCCCGAGCTAGTCATATAGTGTGATAAAAAGAGACACAGATACAGAGTCAGACATATCTGTGTATGCAATGTGGCCTTGCCTCTGAATTATCCAATGTCTTTGATTAGAACCTTTAACTTCTTGGAATCTCGATATTCTCATGTGAGATGACAATAACAACACTGGTGGTGGGTTTTGACTGTTGGGAAACTTGGATGACATAAGATGAAAAAATATGCAGCACAATACATAGTTTCCGGTAGACTTTTGACTTATATTGGTGATTTTTTTTTCTTTTTACCTTTTTGCATACCTAGTCATGCCATACTCTACTCCTTTATCCTCGTAACCAAACCATAACACAGGCCCTGTAATCACAGCAGTGGAAAAACGAGTAACACCCCAAGGTAGAGTCATATAGTCTGTAGGGCAAATGAGACTCTCACAGTAATTAAAGACTTAAAGAGATGGAATCAGGCTTCTGGTTACCCTCTGCTTAGCCTCGGTACTCCAGTTACAGCAGATGACTCATCTTTTACCCCTCTTTCAAGTCCCCAAAGAACTGGCTTATGGTATTCCCTCTTCTCAAGATACATGCCTCGTTTTTATCTTCCTAGTGATTTCTCTCTTCTTCTTAAATGCTATCTACCTTGAGAAAGCTATCTACCTTGAGAAAGTCCCCAAAGAACTGGCTTATGGTATTCCCTCTTCTCAAGATACATGCCTCATTTTTATCTTCCTAGTGATTTCTCTCTATCTTCTTAAATGCTATCTACCTTGAGAAAGCTTTGCCAGATACACCATCACACACATCACTCAATTTTACAGGTACCTGAACTTAACCGCACTTGAGGGCAATCATTCTAAAATACATGACTTAACTGGAAAGTTCCAAGCATCATTAATGTCATTTAGCCTTTTCTTCATGATCCAGGAAAATTGTTATGGCCCAGGGTTTTGGACAGTGTGGTAAAGGTTGTCAGCCATCACCTCTGTTCATACGTTACCTATTTCAGACAGCTCCTGACCTTTTCTGGTTTGCTTCTACTAATCTATCAGAGGCTGAGGAGCCAGATAACTGAGCTTTAAAAGAATTGCATATTTAAAACGTCAATAAAGTTCCGCACGAATCCCTAAGAGCCTTAATGCAGGGCTTTGGGGTAGATATTTCTGGCTTCTCCGAAGCCTTTACCAGAGACTTCTAACAACCTGGACCTTCTGGATGAGTGGGGGAGCTACTGTATATTAATCCCTTAATATCTACTTTATGGAAACACAGAATAAAAAATGTAGATATAAATAGAATTTAAATTAGAAAATAAGTACAAACTCACCTAGGCTATTCAAAATATAATTTAGTATAAAAACATTCAGTTTATATCCAGTTTTTCCATTATGAAGTTAAGAGGTAAAGGGTCCAACTGATAAGAATAATAAACAAATTGCTAGATTATCCTCTGCTTACACTTCAAATAAACCAGCTAATTGTTTATTTATTTACCTAGCAGTTGCTGCCTTGATTATAGGCCATTAGTGACCATTAATAAATGAAATTGTGTTTTCATTTCCCAAAGCAATTTTGAATTCCATAAATCTTGCATTTCTCATTAAAGATGTTCAGTTTTACACATGCTTGATCAGCAAAGATGATCAAAGTCCACAGTACAACTTTAAAAATAATGTGGAAGCTTTAAAACAAAAACAACAAAAGAAAAAAATGTTTTTTTTTTTTTTTTTTTTTTTTTTACATTTTATTTGTTTATTTGGAGAGAGAGAGAGTACAGGGAGAGGAACAGAGGAAGAAGACAGAGAGAATCCCAAGCAGACTCACTGCCGAGTGTGGAGTCCAGCGTGGGGCTTGATCCCAGGACCCTGAGATCATGTCTTGAGCCAAAACCAAGAGTCAGCTGCCTAACCAACTGAGCCAACCAGGTGCCCCAGAACTTTTATTGTTTTTCCGTGATGGCAATATTTGTCTTTAGGTATATATTAATTGGAAGACGTGAAAAATAAGAAAAATATTAAGATATGTTTGCTCTTTACGGGAAAGAATAATAATAATTTGTATGCATATAAACACTTTTTGGTACATAAATATTTTAATATGAATCATAGTTGATGCAATTGGATATTATCTCTATCTCCTAAAAAGGAAAACAAAAGCTTAAAGAATCAAATAGGGATACCTGGGTGGCTCAGTTGGTTAAGTGTCTGCCTTTGGCTCAGGTCATGATCCCAGGGTCCTGGGATTGAGTTCTGAATCAGGATCCTTGCTCAGCCAGGATGCTGCTTCTCCCTTTGCTTGCACTCCCCCTGCTTGTGCTCTCACTCTCTCTGACAAATAAATAAATGAAATATTTTTTAAAAAAATAATCAAATAATTTTCCAGACATAACTTTATTGAAATCTTGACTCCTCTATTAACTGGCTATGTGATAGGATATCTTAATTGACATTTTAAGTCTTATTTCCATCTCCTATTGAAAACAGAGCTAGTAATATATTGTTTTAGTTATCTTGAGAACTAGCTAAAGACACTGTAGTCAAAGTGCTGGGGACAATACAGGCATTCATTTAGTATGATTTCTTTTACTTTCCCCATTAAAACATACCTTCTTACTTTATGAAAATTTGAAAATTTGTAAAAGAAGATGGGGCATTAAACTATTTTGTAAAGTCTGATGCCCTGATGAATTCAGAAAATCCACATTTTAAAAATATGTTGAGCTTATGGTAAAACATACTCTAGTAAATGAATATCTTAGATTTGGAAAGACACTTTAATATAAATTATTTGGATCAAAGCTAATTGACTTTGTGCCAAATATATATCGGGTGGTAAACTATTTTTACTGTTCATATTAATTTACAGAAGTATAGTGTGTAAAATGAAAATAGCACTCTAGTGAGAGTCAGAAGGCCTTGGTTCTAGCCATAGGCCATATCAATAATGTGCGACTTTAAGCAAGTTACTTGGATCTTCATTTCATGTATAACTTAGAGAAGTTGAAATAAACACTGTCTAAGATCTTTTTTAGATGTTAGGAGAGGAAATTCCCAAGCCGTATTCTACAGAACATAAGTTAGATGAGATATTAGGTTTTGCCTTAAAAAAAGGTAATGCTCCATCAAATCCAATGAATAAATTATCATCTCTCTTAGATAATTCACAATACATAGTGACATATTAAAGACTCTGAAATGTCCTGTATTAAAGACATTCTGATTGACAACTTTAGTATGAATTAGGGTTAGCATTAATTAATTAAGGTCAGCATTCCCTGATCTCTTTGAACTGTAGAATATCTTTTGGGGGGATGGCACGGTTATGGTTAAGAACTACAAAAGACGTCTTAACTTTTCAGAGAGTAGTTACTAGGTAGAATAGATAGCCTACTGTTTTTAAAATATCAATTTTTATAATTTTCCTGATTTTTCTAAAATCTAAATCACACTTTGAAATATAATAAAAATATGTACTTGTTTAAGTAGAAAATTTCACCCAGATGGGCTTAATTACATGCATATGAGTAGATTTGGGCTCCCATTTCTCCTAATCTCTATCCCATAGTCAAGAGAATTCTGAAACATTTTGGAAGGATGAATACTACTTAGATCCAGTGCAATCTCCTTCACAGAAGCTCTTCATTAACAGTGGTGGATAACGTGGACAATTGAGCAGCCTTGGGGTGAGGACATTCAGCCTTAAGTCCCATTTGTACTTTGATCCTTTTTATTCTTGGGCAAGTCACTTCTTGGAGTATACATTCCCTCATTTATAAAATGGAGATACAATGATTTATCCATCTCGCAGTTTCATTTTGGGTGTTAATTGAGTAAGGAATAAAAAAAAAAAACTTATGAAAGTATAAATGTAAGTGGAGTTATTAATACAGTCTGTGTTTAGTAAATATTTCTAAAATTACTAAATATATCTTATAAAAATAAATACATATATGTAAAATATAAATATATATTCTAAAGTAACCTGAGAAAACAAGAATTGCCATAGAATTATAGGACTGGAAGTCAATTAAATTAAGTTTCCTCATGCCACCCAGCTGACAGGGATAGAGCCAGTGCTCTGCTGATTCCTCTGAGTTCATTTCTTCCCAACACAACCATACTAGCTCAGTTTGTGTATGGCAGGGTATACCTTCTCCTTCATCATAATCATGAGTCAAATACTTCACCCCGGGGAAAAAATCCTTATCCTAAGAAACTGATCATTGCTCTTGAAATATTGCTGCTTTATTTTCTTCATTTTAAAATTCAGTTTTCTTGGTTTTGCCATTATACAAAATTCTGTTTTTCTCATTTATGTCATCTTCTTTAAAAAAAAATATCTTGGCCAGCTCTTTCTTTTATTTTCTGTTATGCTTCTACTCTTTTTGGTGCTAAACTGTGATTTTATACTCTGCACGAGTTTATGCATTACATTTTTTTTCAATTTATGATAAAGCTGGAATGTGATGGCCTCTGAAAGTGGGTTCTACCTGGGATATTTATCAGCTATGCATATTGCATTTCCCTAATCTAGTTAGCTCTTCGGAATACAAAGATGTACAACTTGTAGTCAGTAGATAATTTGGTTATAAATAAGTCATATAGAATTTCCATTTTGTAACCATAATTCAAAGAATGTACTGATAACATCTCAGGTTTATTTTTTATCACTACAAAGACTAGAAGATGTTGCAGTGAGCATAAACTGAATCTCAAAAGACTTAGGTTGATTTTAGGATATTTACCTGATGGTGAGGCAGTGATTATTAAAATATCAGAAATTCTTTCTTTCGTAATCTAAATAAAAAGTCTTGGGGTGCCTGAGTGGCTTAGTTAGTTAAGCATCTGCTTTTGATTTAGGGCATGATCTCGGGGTCCTGGGATAGAGCCCCAAGTCCAGCTCCCTGCTCAGCAGGGAGCCTGCTTCTCCCTCTGCCTTTGTCCCTCCCTCAGCTTAAGCTCACTTTCTCTCTTCCTCTGTCTTTTTAAAATACATAAACAGATAGAGAGAGAATCTTCTTGACCCTTTGAAATGTTTTTGTTTGAAATTTGGGATCATATGGGCTCTCCCACCTTTTTTTCTTCTTTGAAGACGAATCCTTCCATCTCTCTCACCCAGCAAAAGTTAACCAAATTACAGCTCTCATTTTCCCATGTGGAAATATGAGCATCATATAATGATATTCTGAGAAACACATACAGTATTTTAGCAAATAGCTTTTTAGAAATAGGTAGAATATCCCCATTAAAGTGATTTACTTTATTTAGACTTTAATAGGTTTCAAAGACTTAGAAGGGTAGCATATTAATAGAAAGAAACACTGTACTAAATATTGTTAGATCCAGTTCCTGATTTCTCCTTCAGCACTAACCTAGCTATAGTTTAGGCAAGGCAGCTAATCTCTTTCAACTTCACATTTATATTGTACAGAAGGAAGCATTATCACTTGCTTGAAGCAGTCTAGTAGGCTATATATGTGTGGGGGGTCTATACTAAGACCTAATTCTGTGACTTTCTAGGTCGTGACAGAGACAATGAGTCACTTTAATAGAATGTAAATAAAATCACTTCTTTCTCTAAATTATTGCTAACTCACCCTTGAGCAAAAAGAAAAATTCTTATTTCAAATAATAAGTAATACTATTTTACTGAATTTTCAGATGTGGAAAAATAACCACTGATTTTCATTAATTTCTCTTCTGAAGGTAATCGCTTTCATCAATGAGCAAGTCCTGGACCTTACCATCTGTCTTAGATGGAATTACCTGGGAAACAGACTAGGAGACAGTAAATTGTTTGCAGGAGTTTTATTGGACAGCATCATCTCTGAGGGATGAGGACAACAGGATTGATTGGGCAGAGGGAGAAGCTAATCTGGGGTAGATTTCAAGCCCATTCTATAGGCTCAGGAGCTGAGAGGACATTTCAAACTTGTCCCAACTGAGGCAAAGGCGTAAGGGGCAACCAAATTCTACCAAGTGACTTGATGCTGTCCTTGAGGCATGATGCCATATCACCAACACAGCATTGGTCTCTGTGGCTGGTAGGTTGGACACTTGGCAGTAGCAGTACCTGGATCCGACTTGGTGAGTAGGATCCCGTGGCGTTTGGGCTCATACACCAACCTCCATTCCCGTCACCATGGCAACTCCATTCATGTATGCATTATGATGATAACAGAGGATGGCAAATGTCAAATGCCAGGCTCCATCTCCCTGTTTGATTTTATTAGTGCCTCTTCCTTGGTAATTGCCCTTCAGTAAGTGTTAATACGTGATTCGAAACTCTTAAGCATTTAGTAAACTTCTAGAAGCCCAGCCTCCAGCTTCTTTTCCAGATGCCCTTTAAGCCAGTCTTTCCTTCATTTTCCTTACAGGTGCTTGGACCACCAGCTAAGGCATCCATTAGTGTCTTTGTATCCCAACATATTTTCCTCTCAGGATAGGTATATTTTGCAATGTCCCCTCCATGAGTCAAGCTCGGACTTTTTCCTTCTCTGGTCAGCTGGTCATAAGAGACTCTCCTTCTACCCCATCCCCCACAAATAAGATTTATCCGTAGTTATAAACTCAGAAATAAATGCTGATGCAATATAGTGGATGGCATGAGGACTGAACTACCTGTTCATGCAGCCCGCTTGTACTCCTGGCCTCCTTTATGTCTCATCCTAGATTTCTCACATTCGTCTTATCACGAAGTACCTCTGGGCCCACCCTGCCTTATGACCCCGTGGTTCATACAGACCTCAACTCATGATGGGCAGCTCTAGCCTCATGGTCACTTGATATTCTAACAGATTGGAAGTTCTTTTTCAAATGATGTGTAATTCTTTGTGGTAGATATCATGGACTTGCTTTAAAACCCTCGGTGTCTGTTTTCTTCTCCTCTTGGGTTTGTCATAAATGCAGAAGTGTTTTTCTCATGACTGATAGTTGTAATACCATAGAGTCTGTGAGTCACATGATCCAAGGGGCAGAATTGTAAGCACTATAGCCTGGATTTGCTACAGAGCTCTTTCCTACTCCGGGCCCCTCTCATAGCTGTCAGCTTTCCATATCACTCAGTAAATGGGTCAGAACAGATTTTTCAAGTGTAAAATATTCTTCTGCCTGAAACCAAAGAGGCTTAGTTGGCATTATGCCTCGTGGCAAGAGGTGTAAGTTGCTAAAATATATCTTTTCCTTTGGAGGACATGTCCTGGCATGGTCAACATGATGGAACCCTCAAAAAGTCACTGATATGGCACACTCCTCCTGAACTTTTGTAGCTCATATATTTTGCCAAATCCTCTAACAAATTTTGTTTATTGAGTCCATTTTAAGTGTTCTCAAAATAGTGGACAAGTGATCTATGGAATGTCTCAAAAATCCAAATCCTTTTGGAGTATATTATGATGGAGGGTATAAGATTTAACCAGCCCTCTGGGAAGATTATAAGTCTTTGTTTTTTCCTAAGTGAATGTGAGCTGTTTCTGGTTCTCTTTCCTGGTAGAGATGAAAAAGAACATCTATAGTAGGCCAATGTCTATGTACCATGTACCTGAGACTATGTTAATGTGTTCTAACAAAGATATCTGGCCTGATAGCTGTAATTAGGGATCACTTGGTTGTCTTGATGGTTCACTGTCATACTTCAAAACCCTTCTGGTTTGGGGGGTGGGGACTGGTAAATAAATGAAGATATGATAGCAATCATCATCTCTTTGTACTTTAGAGGTGGCCCTAATCCTGCCATTCTTCCCATGAAGCAGTAGCGTTTATAATTTTCAATTTTGACTAGAGTAAAAACAGCTTCAGAGACTTCCATATGACATGCCCCAACTATAATAGCTCCTATCTTTAGGTCAAGGAACCTACGTGGAGATTTTGTCAGCTACTAAGTATGTACATTTCAAACATGCAGTGAATGCAACATGAGTTGACCTGGGTCAGAACTCTCTTTGATACCTAGCTTACATGTGGCCTCCATTCTACCATGAAGGCCATTATGAAATATTAGGTCAATAGGTAGTATTGCCAACTTGAATCTTTGCCCAAGAGTCCTTAGAATCTCTGAGTATCCCCATTTCCTTAGGCTATGATTACTTAAATAAATAACTACAGGCCATAGGTAAGATCTAGTTTGCAGGATCCATTCAACCTCTTTTGTAGTCAGAGGGTTCTAGATCTGAGAATGAGCTCAACTCTGAAATTTGGGCTTGAGATTAAGACTTTTATTTAAGCATTTATTCTCAGACTCCTGATCATAGATCCTTGGTTTGTTTTTTGGGTTTTGATTCTTGGTTATATAAATTTATTGGCTACCCATTTATACTGATCCTGGGAACATCGTGTTCTATTAACCATTTTTATAACTTTATGTAGGTCAGACCCACTTGCCTCCCATACCAACATCACCTTGTCTAGCTGCTACTCTGACAATGGCATTCATTACAATAATTGCACATACTGCTTTGCTCTTAATGGTTAAGTACTCCCACATGACCTCTATTATTTGGGTACCCAACCATCTTTATTGCCATCAGAATGCTCAGTTCTTTAATACCATCTCTTACTGTCAGCCCTGGCCTTCAGAAAATGACCACCACTGTAATGATTGATTCTAGTGCCTTTCTTGCCAAAAACCTCCATATTACTTTGATGAAGTAACTATCTTCCATGGAATAGAGTCATCTGGTAGGCTTTATGACTTCTGGTCGTATATCCATTCTAGTACTGTGCCCACTTCCCTGAGCCTTTCCATCATTTACTGTGAAAGATTGGGCACTGTTACTCAATTGGTATGGGCCATCACTTTATTTAAGCTTCCAGAGTTATCCCGAGAGCATTATGTCCCAGTGTCCTTGCTAGAGTGTTAAGTCTTATGTCATGGGAGAATATTGCCATATTAATAAACTCTTTCTTATCTAACTTCATATTTCTTTGTTGTCCATCAGCTTCTTTAGGATCCAGTTCCGTATATACTATCTCATAGGAGCCAGTCCCATATACAGAACCCAAGCTCTTGCCAGTGCGTGTTACTTAGATCCTGAAGCTCCTTCCTAGTAGTATCCCTTTGTTTCCCTTAATAGGCTCAATACTTCTCTGGCCAGGTTATCTTAAAATTTGATCCTAGTTACTTGCCTGATCTCTAGAAGAAGTGATGTTGGCTCTCAGAAGGCTGGTTGTCTTGCAATATAGAATCCTCGGTGTTATTTTCAAAGGATGAGCCCTAGTTTTTAGCAAGTAAGAGGATCCTTCAGGAAGCCCAGCATGCTTAGAGGGTCCCATAGGTTTGCAGTATTTGAGACCTCAGTCCAGATGTCCCCATTCGCAGTTTCTGAGTCCCATTTCTGATCTTGGTAATCAACTTGCTAGGGTTGGAAGTTCAACTCTCCATGGAACTATACTCTTAAACTTAAGTCCTGGGTCTGATCTTCAGCTTTTTTTGTCCACCGTCTATTAGAGAAGAGAGTCTATATGTTGCCAAGAAGGCCTTCTGGCACTTACACTTTGCCTTATGCTGGTGACTAATCACCTTTAGCCTTTTCTTTTTGTCTTTACCCAAGACATTAAAGTTTCCCAGCAATAGTTATCGGATTCTGCAGTCATTATTATTTCCCCAGACTTCTTAAACACCTGAGATATTGCATCTGCACTGATGAAAGTTTTAGTAATTGTACTACCACCACATTTCTGGGGCTGTCACTAGAGATGAGGGATTCATTGCCAGCCAGCTAGTCAGTAGGTTCGATATGCTATTGAGTAAGTAAGAAGCTTCGATATATTATTCTAAAGTCATCCCTAGGCTCATTTCTGGTATTAACACTTTGAGGTCAGGCTTCTTGAGAAAGAGACTCTGAGACAATAACTTAATGAGATTTTGGGGAGCACTCTTAGAAACATCGCCTGTGATGGGTAAGGACACAGGATTGGACAGAGGGTTAAGTTGAATGGCTGTGCTATTTTAACAAAGGCCTAAGGCAGTGCTACAGGGATCCCAGGAGCCAGGAGAACTCCCTGGTTCCAAGTGAAGCAAAAGGACTGGGCCTTTTTATTACCAATTGATCAGTTAGTGGATGCAGGTTGTCACCAGGAAAAGAATGTAACCTTGAATGAAGTACTTTAGCTAACCATGGTTATTGATGAGGAACCCAGCTATGAGCTATGGGCCGCCAAAACTCCAGACACCTGGGACAGTGGGTGATGGAAGTATCATCTAGAAAGTGTACTGCAGTAGCCCTCAAACCATGTCCTATGTGTTACTTTATCTATTTTTATCTGCTATTGCATGTATCTTTATATATTTTTCATGACACCTTATAAGTAACCAAGCCAAGGAACTACTAAAAGTAGACACACTTCTAAATAAAACCACTCATTCCGTCCTGCCCAACACATGCATGTATACTTTCCTTTTAACCTATAATAGCTTTTCAGTCATTTCCCTTGTATGTTGACATTACCCAAATAACAGTCTCCAAGAATTAAGCAGTGTGGCCTCAAGGAATGGATGTAGTTGTGCACTCTAGGAATTTTGCTGGCTTGCAGCTTCGTGGTAGTTCAGAAGTGGCTTACTGCACTACCATACTACAGAATACTGACTCTAAAACACCTCTGTCCTGGAATAGATCCACCCAAAAGATTCAAGAAAAACATTTGAATCTGTTGTTCCTTAACAATTGAACAGCATTTCTATTATCAAGAGTTTTTGTTATGTTGGTTGTGGTTGTTGGGGTGTGTTCAAAGGGATAGTACACAGGGGTAATATTCAAGGAGATAAGAATACACTTTTCAGAATGAGGGGAAATTCAATAAAAAATCCATTTCTCTAATGTTCAATTGGTAAAAGTATGAAACTATTGTAAGAAATATTGATAGGACTCCCAAGGCACCTGGGTGGCTCATTTGGTTAAGTGGCTCATTTTCAGCTCAGGTCTTGATCTCAGGGTCCTGGGATTGGGCCCCATGTTGGGCTCTGCATTGAGTGTGGAGTCTGCTTGAGGATTCTCTCTCTACCTCTGCCTTTGCCCCTCCCCCCCAATTATACTCTTGCTCTTCTTTTCTCAGATAAATAAATAAATCTTTTAAAAAAAGAAATATTTGTAGGAATCCTGTTTTATAGCATAGCATTATGGGGAAACGGAAGTGGTATCACATTAATCATTGATTTCTAGCTTCTAGTCCAAATGTCCTTCTCATACAGACCAGGTAACACAAACAAATCCCTACATGCTCCATTCCAAAGATTTAGTGTGAAATGGACAGTAAGTTCTTCTTTCTCATATATTTACATTTTTGTGCATAATTTATTGACGTAATTGACAGAAAATACGGGTCATACTTTTCTAATTGGAGTCTCCTTGCTCTAATCTCCCTTACCACTCAACAATTAATTGAACAAACCAGGTCCAAGCCTTCAGTATTTGTTCACTCGCTATAGATTACTATCTAAATCCCCAGAGCTAAAATGTAAGAGCCTAAAAGTCATACTCAGAACTCAGTGTTTGCTTCTGGTTCATGTTCTCTCTGGACGTTTTCTTCCTTCACTATGCTGGATGACTATTCCTCATAAACGGTTTATCATGACTCTTGAATACATGTAAAGAATGTCTTCTATTATAATCAAGTGAATACTGTAACATACATAATATTAAATTTTCAAATATATTGTTATTCTGAAAAACTGAAAATTTTTTTACACTTTTTTCCCTTTCATTCTGAAGTTAACATCAGTGTGAAAATTACCCAATGCCATGTGTGATTTATTATATACACATTAAATGACCAAGGAACTGAATGATATTCTAAACATTTAGGGTTTGCAGACCTTCCCCTCTCTTTTCCTCTCCACGCTATGCCGTTTGGCTGAAGTCCACTCTCCTCCTTGATATCCATTCACATCCTATTTTTTTAACCCCTTGTCTCTCTACTATTCCCTCAGTCACATTGACATGTCTAAGAGCAAGGTCCTTAACAGTAATTTCTTGTCTTGTCCTCCATGATGAGGTATCCTGGATTCTGGAGGCTTGAGCTAAGTCAGTCTTAAAATTCACCAGCTGTGAATAAGAGCCTAGAGATCATATCATTCCCTTGCTCCTAGAAGGGCAGGAGTAGAAGGGGTGGTGTGAATAAAGTGGTACAGAGAAAGGGTGGGTGTGATGGGAATGATTCTCACATTAAGAATAGTGAGGTCATGCTTTTATGTACCTTTTACTCCAAAAACATAGTGTTATCAGACAGATATGACACAAATAACAGACTTGCACCTAAAAATTCGGTATTTCTAGAGGAAAAACTCAGAAAGTAAAGCAGTGTAACAGATTGATGTTCCTGAGCTCCAGGTAGAGTGTGTCTAAGAGAGCCTCACTTGAGGTTGGGGAGTCATACCTTGACACAGGGTTGGGCTCCTAGACTTGCCAAGGTAGCCTGAAAGAAGTGGGAGCTAACTCTTGCATGAAGCCACAGGTCATCTAAAACTACTTGCCCATGGGGGCAAGAGGATACACCAGAAGTCTCAACACACAAAGGAGGGTCTTTACCAAAGATATGCAAAAAATCATACTGAAACTTGAGAAACACTTTCTTTAAAACCATAAAGAGAATGAAGGTGTACCCTATTTACCACTTTTATTCAGCGTTGTTTCAGATGTCCTAGTTAGACAGTAAGGCAAAAAAATAAATAGAAGCTCTAAAAATGGCAAGGTAAATTTAAAACAAAACAAAAAACTCTGACATTTTGCATGCACCTACATAGAAAAGAATAGAACCATTAAGAGAGTTCAGTAAGTTTGCTAGATAGAAAAATCAATATACAAAAATCAACATTCCTATACAGACAGAAAAATGCAATTATTTTTAAGACAATATTTATAATAACAGTAGAAAATGTAAATTACCTGGGGGCGAAAATTAGACACAGGTTGTGTAAAACTGTGATAGGAAAAAAAAAATCCTAAATATCTGTTGAGAGGTGAGAAGGAAGCATAAATAAATGGAGCTGTATAGTGTATCCATTAATAGAAAGACTGAATAATATAAGTGTAGCAAACTAAGTTTAACACAATCCCTATCAAATCCCAAGAAGGTTTTTACAATATTTAAAAATATATATATATTTCTAAAATATATTTTAAAGTGCAAAGTTTCGAGAATCACTGATACAATTTTGAAAGAGGATAAAATGTCATTTTTGGGGAGAGAGCTTGCTTTCCCAAATGTCAAATTTTATTATAAAGTTGTAGTTATTAAGACGGAATGGCAATACCTCAGTAATGGACAAATAAATGACTTAATATTAGTATTTTTAATATATACTCGACCGTCTACAGAAATTTAGTAGGTGAGGGGATATTTAGATGAGGTGGTAGTTAGAGAAGTAATGATGGGTTTTAATAAATGGAAACAGTTGGCCACATAGAAAACGGTACAATTAGACCACTTCTTGTATCATGCAGTAAAATAAAGTCCAGATAGTTAAAGGGCAAGATCCAAAAGCCTATATTTAAAAGCCTTTTAGAAAAAAAGGTATTTTTTTTCTGATATAGGAAAATATTTCTGAAACAGGACACAACAATTCCAAGTCATAAAAATAATTTTTATTGTGTTTTACTACCCTCGATTTAGAAATGCCGTTCACGAAGTTAAATCACAAGTCACAACCTCTGAGATTTTTGCAGTTGTGCATAATCTACAAAAGATTGATTGCCAGAGTACAAAAACAAATCATACGAGTGAGTAAATTTTTTAAAAAATGCTAAATAAATCCAACCAAAATTCGGCAATTTGGGGAACAAGAAACTGGAATGTTTAATAAACGTGGAAAGATGGTCAAACGTAAACATAATCAGAAATACCCAAGGTAAATATTTTGATATCGACCATTTCTTATCCAACAGATCAGGAAAATCACTTAAAAATCTAACACTACCAAGTCTGGATGAGAATGTAAGGAAGCAGAAACAATGTATCCGGAGAGGAGAGGTAATGGTTACAGTCGCATTGGATGGCGATTTGACAAGATCTTAAACCAGTGAACTTCTGTTATGAAACAGAAGACTTGATTTCTAGATACCGCTGTACGGGTTGAGCAACACTCCCAAGCCCAAGGAAGCACATGGATCACGTTTATTTCAACAATGCTTCCCTTAGTGGTCACTCGAGACTGACCGCAACGTCCACCAGAGAGGGAGTAGATAAATCACGCATGGCGCAAGAATGCGGTGGAATCCTGAGCATCTGTTAAAATAAGCAAGCTACAGAAACATTTATCCACATAGGGAAAAAAAAGAAAAACAAAAGGAAAACAAAAGCGAAGAATGGTCGTATTAGTGTGACAGGATGGTCATGGCGAAGAACCAGAGACAAGGTGGCTTAACAACATTTATTTCCCACAGTTGTGGAGGCTAGACGTCCAGGATCAAAGTGTTGGCAGGTTTGGCTTCTTCTGAGCTCTTGCTCCTTGGCATTCTCCCTGTGTCTGGATCTGGGTTTTCTTTTTTCCCCTCTGTGTACCTCCCTGTATGTCTTCCTTTTCTTTTTCTTTTCTTTTCTTTTTCTTTCTCTCTCTCTTTTTTAATGCAACCTGTCTTCCTTTTCTTAAAGTGTCACCAGGCAGATTAGATTAAGGCACACCGTCTAGTCTCTTGAATTTAATCACCTCTAAAGTGCCCTATCTTCAATTACAGTCACATTCTAAAGTACTGGGAATTCGAGCTTCAGCATATGACTTGGGGTAGGAATGGAGGGCACAATTTAGCCCATAAGAGGAGTAGTATCACTTATAAAATAAAAAACATGAAGAACTCAGCTACAGGTTACTTACTAGGAAAAGCACTTAGTAAAACTTTCTTGCCTTAGGATGGAGGAAAAGAAATGTCATCTGTATCTGTAATGTTTTATTTCTTCGAAGAAAAAAGATCAGAAGCTAATGTGTCAAAATAGTAAGATAAGCAAAACCACATGAAACCAGATGTATTTATAATGTTATTACCTGCGTTTTTGTATCTTAAAATTTTTCATTAAGAAACTGAAAGTGACCAGTGAGATCCCCATACTGAAACAATGGAGTTATGGTTGAAAGGAGAAAGAGAAAAAAAACGTACATTTAGACTCCTCGCTAACTTCCTGATCCTGTTTTTCGGTCCCTGTGTGCTGTTCCAGACATCAGTAAAGCAATTTTGCTCTGAGGGTCAGTGGGCAGCCTCTTGGAGACAAGTCGCAACATTTCTTCACTTTCTCAGGTCTTGAATCCCCATCTCCCAATGACAATAGGATGGTTACAATCACATCAGATAGTGATTTGACAAGATCTTAAACTAATGAACTGCTGTGTATCCTGCACCTTATAAGACAGAAAATAAAAATATTAAACATTTCTTATTTTCAATGAAAAGTAAAAACATTTCCTATCTTTTTTTTTTTTTAATTTTATTTATTTGTTTTACAGACAGATTACAAGTAGGCAGAGAGGCAGGCAGAGAGAGAGAGAGGAGGCAGGCTCCCCGCTGAGCAGGGAGCCCGATATGGGGCTCGATCCCAGGACCCTGGGACCATGACCTGAGCTGAAGGCAGAGGCTTTAATCCACTGAGCCGCCCAGGTGCCCCTTTCCTATCTTTCTTAAAGCAGGTCTAAAAATGCAAATACATTAAGATTTAAACTTTAATGGGATAAAACGTTGCTCAAAGTTGAAAAGTTGAAATCCGTGCTTTTGTGTTACAGTCAGGTGAGGGAGGACATTCACAGGCAGGAAGGCTTGCTGTATCTATAGAAAAACAAGGTTGAAAGTGTTGTGCTTGGAAAGAGGGATGAAAAGGAAAGACTGGAAATGTCGAAGGAAAACTATCCACTTTGCAACTATTGCCAAGTCCTGTTTATATGCACCTGTCCCTGGAAAAATGGAAACTGTATGCAAATGCTTTTTATGTTCAACACAGTTACATAAGCAAATATGTTCTGGGGGAGCCTGACTCAGGGCTGACCTAAAACCTTGACAAACCATGCCCTCTGGCAGCGTACCACAGAGAGTACTCTTCAAGGTCATCTTGTGCCCATTCTGAGCTCTGGGGAAATCCACAGGCCAGCACAGTTAATTACACTAACAGCCAAGGAAATTATATTGGCCCACTGTGGCCTAGTAAGATGAATATTTCTCTTCCTTAGTCACAGGGGGACGTTAATGGTATTTTTATTAACTTGTGACCTGTTGAGTGCTATTAGAATATAGATGGTGTGCATAAACCAGGTCGGATATTACAGATATGATTATGGAACAATTACGTGGCAGCCACTGGGCTTCTAATCAGTGTTGGCAAAGAGAATTTGTAAGACTTGAAACTGCTTTTTGGACTTCCACAAGAAGAAACATTCGGGGTCAGAGTTTATGTTGTCTCTTTGTGTCTTCTTGAAATTGCAATTTGTGATTTTGATGATTAAACTGCAAACAAAGGCAGATATTAAAAGAAGGAAACTAGAAAAGATAGACAATAACTGGAGAAATCTTACATTTTGAAAGCTCAAGTTTGCAGACATTCTTCGCTGAAACTGTTTTAATTAAAAATATACGCAGTTTGCTAGCAATGATGTTCGTGCAGGTATCCCTAACAATCGGTGACCAGATTGTGAATATGATCTATTATTTTAGCAGTGTGAAAATTCACTTCTGTAGCTATGTGCCATGTGATGAAATACAGCATAAAGTACCTTAGTCACCCTCTTTATAGTCACGTATTAATGTTGATGCCGTCAAGGTTGCCAAAATGTCTTCAGAGTCGATATCTAAGGATGCTGATTTATATTCTGCAAAGTGCATTATTTATTCTGCAAAGAGCATTATTTATTCTGCAAAGTGCATTATTTATAATCACAAACCTTCTCCCCCTTCACTGGAGCAGAGTTTATGCAACCCCTTTTAAACTGCTGCCTCTGCATGTGAGTGAGATCAGGAGGGACAAATGGTACCATTAACACGGTAAATTACAGTATTAACTGACTTGACTGGAAGCAGAAAATACTGTATCTAAAATCTCACCATCATAATTTAGAAGTCATAAGTGGTTTCGACAAAAAAGAAAAAAATAATAATAATCTGCCCTTCCAAGTTCTTAGCTCAACTAAATGTTTGAACTCTCTGAGCTAGAGTCAGTTCTATGTGAACTTTAGACAGTCTCCTTTCAACAGGACTATTCAGGAGCAGAGAGAAAGGAGGCATTGAAAGCAGAATGGGATTGCAGTAGAGTCCCTGGGGTTCTGGGCAAGGAGAACTCACAATGCATACAATTGATCTTCTGTCCCAGGACTGACACTTTCACTGATCTCTCCATGATCACCATTGCAACCTTTCCACTTCTGTACACTGCATTAGAAATAGCATCCTCTCAGAAAGAAAGTCCCTTATTTGGAGTCGTTTGCATTAGAAATGAAGCTATCTTCTTTTAGTAATATCTGGCTGGGGTAACGTTCTCAGGTTTTTCAAATAAAATATTGATCTTATTTTAAGGTAAGTTTAGTTTCATGACAGCGTAGGAAACAACACAAAAACTTGAATGATAAGGTAGAGTAATGCACGTAGACTTTTCAGTTAAGTGTACTGACAACATCATGGACTTTTGAATCAGATAGCCAGGTTACAGTTCTAACTTTGCTGCTACTTCACGACATTGGGTTGCATTATTTAGCTCTTTTGGGTGCATAATTTAACTTTTTGAACCACAGTAAGAAGTATCATTTTCCTATGAAATCATTCTGAACGTTAAATAAACAAGACCTTACATAGGACACACCTGACATAGTTTCTAGGACACAGGATACCCTCAACTGTGTAAATCTTCTTTCCCTTCCCTCTTGCTAAACGTTGAAGCTTTATGTGCATAGGATGGCACATTTTAAGTGAATGACTGCAGGTTAGAAAGAGGTCAAATGGATTTCAGCAGGATTTTTAAGATGTAGTAGAAAAACACATTTGCAGACTGTAAGAAAAACAGAATAATTCAGGTTTCACTGTTTAACACCATTTTTTTCTAATAGGGACAGAAATAGTACAGGTGTCTGACAGTCAAAAAAAAAGAAAAAGAAAGAAAGAAATAAAGAAAAAAATCCTAATATTTAAATAAAT
This sequence comes from Martes martes, assembly GCF_963455335.1. Lineage (NCBI taxonomy): Eukaryota > Metazoa > Chordata > Mammalia > Carnivora > Mustelidae > Martes > Martes martes. The sequence goes on along the minus strand of NC_137888.1, from coordinate 62,655,163 downwards.
ATTTTCCTTGACTGGTTTCACCCCTTTAATTCACTTTGGTGCCTACTACCAAGCAAAATATATAGTCAAAAAGAAAAAGCCAGACTGGATGGCTCAGTTGGTAACGTGTCTGTCTCTTGATTTCCGCTCGGGTCATGACCTCAGGGTCATGAGATCGAGCTCTGTGTTGGTGTCTGCACTAAGCATGGAGCCTGCTTGGCCTTCTTTTTCTGGCCCTCACCTCCCAATAACTCTCCCTCCAAAGCAAAACAAAACAAACAAACAAACAAACAACAACAAAACAAAGCCAGAGTAAGTAGAACCCTCTAATACACAGATTCTATGAAGCCCTAGATGAGGGAAGTAGATTTTATACCAAAAGGGTGGCATAAATAGGAACAGTCATCTCATAATTATTTCAGAGTCTCTATTAACATAATTAAGGAGGATATGATATCATTTACAGACACAGTTTACTCTCTCATGCTTATTTTTATTTACCCAGCTTGTCTACAGCCCTGCAGGAAGCCTCTTAAAACAAAACAGTCAATTAATTCCCTCGGTATTGGGAAGGTGAAAATGAGGAGGGCTAGCACATCTCTGGTAGGTTTTCTGCATGAAACTGGGAAGGGATACAAACAAGATTAAAGAATTAGCAAGAATGTAATTGGGCAAAGAATCCTATTTGTTTCAGCTTTTATTGGACAGATCTTTCTTCATGGCTTGTGTTTTGTGGGTGTTATCTTTATATTTTGTGTTAGCAAAATATCAAATACACCAACATTCTAAGTATATCAATATGTTCCACGAATTTGGGTTTGTCTGTGTCATCACTCCTCTCTATTAGTATGGCTGTGTGCATTGAAATGAACATTGAATTGAATTGGAAATAACACAAGCTGGCTAGTGATAGGTAGTAAGGGACCCTTCTGATTCAGCAGAAATTGCCTTCCCATTCTAGAAAAAATAGATTAGTGCCATAGCACTTTAATCATACCCTGGATGTCAAGCCTGTTGTATTAATGGATTTTGCATTTAAATAGTGAAAGTAGATTCAATATAGGGAAAATGAGTAGCAGCAAACCCAGAAGAAAGACATCTTCTATCCACAATGAAGGTATGACATTCCCTGAAGTGAAAACTTGCTTCAAGTCTGTCCTTTCAGTGTTCAAGGACCTGCCTTTGAGGAAGTTATCCATTGTAACGAGAAAGGGTACTTAATTCTTTTTTGTGACTGTTAGTCCTTGGTTTCTGCTGAAAATTCAGATACACTGGTGCACGTAAAGGGCAATCTATTTGGACTCAGCTCTCAGGCCCTGTCCACCAAAAACCAGCTCAAGGGTGACAGTTCATTAGCATCGATTCCGAATAGTCTGCAAATAAAAAATCAGAGCCAGGACTAAAAGAAGAAGAAGAAGAAGAAGAAGAAGAAGAACTTCTATTTCAATTTAAAATTCTAATATTTTGTATTTTCATTGTGATTCAATCTGCTCCTGTGCCTGTCGAATTTTTAAAAAATTTTTAATTTCATCCTTCTTACTTTTATCTACTTTGTAATACAAAGTACCCATTGATTATTATCATGTGAATGCAGTTATACTTGACATACAAAACAGGGCCTGACTGGACTTTAGGGTGTATAGCTTTGAATCACCAGTCATCAAGCTAGTCTTATGGAGGTGGTTTCAATAATGAATGTATGCGTATTAATAACCACCCTGATTACCTGTACTGAAAATGAGAATGCCAGAACAGGACAACACATAGTTTCACATAGCAAATATTGAGAACGTTTACCCGCAGACGATCAGTTTCTTTGTCCCTCTTTTGAGCCCCCCACCTCAGAGAAAGACATAACATAAACCAAGACTTGCTAAAATAGCTAGGAAAACTAATTCAGTGCATGATGTTCATACTTGGTTACAAATAACCGCATAAGTAAATGTGTGTGCAAGAGAGCAAAAGGAAATTCTACATTTCCTGGTCATTCTATCCATCTTCCAGAGTGATTTCTGGGTCTCAGAGGTTGAAATGCCAGATGGTTGGCTGCAGCGCACCATCTTGAATGAGATGGCCTTGAAATGGCTGAACATCTTAAGACTTCACTTCCAGTTCACATCTGCATCATCTTCACCTGTCTATAACAGTTCTCCTGTCCCAGTTATCTTTTTTTTTTCTTTCCTAATCTGACGAACTTTTTTATTGAAGTCTAAGAATAGAAATGTATACAAATTGTGAGTGGGCACCTTGATGAATTTTCACTAGAGCGCCCCCACGTGACAGAGCACTCTCTCAGCACTGCAGGAACCCCTTCTTGACCCTCTAATTATCACCACCCCTCCTCTCCACAAATTACTACTGTTCTGATTCTTGACACACTAGATTAGTTTGACCTGTTTTTGGTCTTTATATGAATAGAATAATACTCAGTGTATTCTTCTGTGTCCAGCTTCTTTTGGTTACTGTTGTTGTGTGTGTGGTACTTCCTTCACATCTATTGCTCTGTAGTATTCCATCGTGGAATATACCAAAACCTATGTATCCATTCTCCTCTTTTGGGACAAGTGTGTTGCAGGAAAACAACAAAACATATGTGCTATGAACATTCTTATGTTTTCGTTTTGGATATACATTTATTTGGGGCATACCACGGAGGGACGTTGTTGGGTATAACATAGAAATATATTCATATTTATTCGATAATGCTAAGCAGGTTTTCAAAATGGTGCTACTACAGTCACTGTTTGAGAATTCTAGTTTCTCACCCACAATTGGTACAAGTCATATGCAGACCATTTTTGCCTTTCTTCTTAATAAATAAAAGTAAACGCAGGTTCACCTGGGTGGTTCATTCGGTTAAGCGTCCAACTCTTGATTTTGGCTCAGGTCATGATCTCAGGGTCATGGGATCGAGTCCCACTTCAGGCTCTGTGCTCAGTACAAAGTCTGCTTGGAATTTTCTCTCTTCCCTCACATTCTCCTGCTTGCACACTTGGTCTTTCTCTCTCTCGCTCTCTAAAATCAATCAATTAATCAATCATTCTTTTAAAAAATGAATGCAGAGTTTTTCAGCTTCTACTATAACATAACAGTGCTACAGATTACTGTATAGAAACACCCACTACCTCTCAGCAGCACAGCCCTTTCATTCGTCCTGTCGATATTTAGTAATTCCAACTTTTTCTCCTCACTTGCTGTTTTTTTCCCCTCTAATCCAAATAACTCTACACCTTTTCACCCAGTTTATATTTCTAACATGCATTTCTCAACATACTAGTCGTTTCTTCAAAATCCTTAAGGCTTCCAATTACCTTCAAATAATAACTCCATGGTGTTACCAACTCCTTCCCACACAACTCAGCTGCCCTATTTCGGTCAAATGCAACCACTGCACAAGTGTGCCCAGAATTTTCCCTTAGCCAATTGTTTGTAGGTACTGTTAATCTTTTTATGGAGTCCCTTCCTTTCCACAAGTCCCATTTTACCTCAAATGCTACATCATCTTTCAGAAACTAGATGTGCTTTCTTCCCTTCCTATAATCCTTCTGGCACTGTGCTCTGATGCCACTTCAATCACCCTCTATTAAGTTATTTTTCTTTAGTTATTAAATGCTATTGTCCTATTAGATGGTAGATAGTTTCATTCCTGGAGGAAAGAGGCAAAGCTTAACACAATGCTTTGGATTTAGAAGAAGCCAGTTAATATTTGTGTAATTCAAGTGAACATGAAAAGTGTGTGTGTGTGTGTGTGTGTGTGTGTATTTTTTTTTTTACTGAAGTTCCCTGAATTGTCAGAACATGCATTTATTTGATTGAAGAGTGCCAGACTTTCCTGAGCCAAATAATGACAGCAGTCTCTGGGTGTGAGAAATGAAACAAAGTTGGCCAAAGAATCTGTTCAAAATCTGTTTGAGCAAAACAATTCACCCTGTCCCAGATTGCTGCTGTTTATTGTACCTAAGGGATCCATATTTTCTATGTAAGTTGATTTCTGCAAGGAGAAAGAAAGATTTGGATCAATCTACCAATTCGTACTCATCTAAAATAATACTGATTTGTATTGGATTATCTTGAAAATTTCCTTGGCACAACTAGTCTTCATCAGGCAATGTCAACCAAATGACTATTAACATACTTAGGAGCCCTGTAGTTTTAAGAAGTAAGTGCAGTGTGATTGATCAGACTCGGAGGCATTGTTAGGGACAGTGTGGTATAGCAGGAGTAGGAGTTTAATAATCTGATAGACATGGATTGAAATATTAATTATGCCTCCTGTGAGCAGTTTGGATTTAAATGTATTACTTAATCTTTCTAAGTCTCTGTTTTGTCATACACAACATGGGAATAAGGGTATATAATTGTCAAAACTGATGTGAGAATAAAATAAGATCATGTGCCCAAAGTAGTTAATAAGTCCATGGCTGGACCTCAGCCTAAGTTTTCCATTTTTTTTCATCAGAGACCCTTCCCTAACCCTCCAACTGTGTTAGGCCTCTCTATATTCTACTTTCATAACACACTGTATTTTTACTTCAAAACATTTATTGTAGTTTGTTTATAGAGTCATTGTTGTAATTGTTTGTTCTCCATAAGTGTGAGAGTGCTCTCGTGGTAAACAATCATCCTCTGTATACTCATATTTACCATAACGCACAGCTCGCGATCCAAAAATATTTATTAAAAAATGAACCCATTAGCAAATGAATGACAATTTCCTTTCTTCCACCTGTATACACTGTGAGAATATACAGTAGAATGGCTGAGTCCTTTTTTTTTTTTTAACACAAAACAGAATTTATGTATTCTAATGAGTTTTACCCTTTCAAAGCAGTCGTGATTGGAAGCTGTATACATGTTTCTGTGGTTCTTGAAGAGCTCAAACAATTGGTGAAGAGTCTCTTAGGGTCGTATCATAACACCACAATCCCCATTGTACCCATATCATCAAAAGTGGTAATCTTTCTTCTAAGAGTGGGTTTCATTTTTAAGAACAGTTAAGTATCATTTGAAATCAACTGTGGCAAATTACACCGTTTGTTTTATTTTTCATCTGAAATGAAGTTTGATAAAGCATTAATAAAACTGCTTTTCTTCTGTGACCACAAAGACTCATTCCAAAAAGAAAGACTTCCATAAATGAGGAAAGAAATTCTGTGATCTCTCAAAATGTATATTGTGAAGGAAAATGTTCTTTAAAATGAGTAGTTTATTTGTGAAATATGCATACACACAGAGAGATAAACACACACTTAGTCAAACACACACATAGACACAGACACAGACACACACAACAACAACAACAACCCCTCTCCTGCCTCCTCTGAAAATTAGATTTCTTTAAAGTCATGCCTGATATAAATTCCATTTAAAACTCATTTCCCACAGGTTCTTCTAAGGAGCATGACGAGAATAGTAAATATCTCTCACTGAATAAGGCATACAATACACATTTAATAACATTATAGTTAGCATCTCCCACCCTCCCGCTGGTCCTATGCAGCTTCCCAAAGAAGTAGATCTTCCATGATATTGTTATTATAGGGATTTTGTGTTGGAAATGATCTAAACATACTTTGGCCTTAAATTAATTCCATTTAAGCATATAAGAAGGAAAAAGAAATTTGGGGGAAATCATCTAACCAATACCAGTATAAATATGATTTTTAGAGTCTCTAGCAATGAATTCCTGTGATGCTGTGTTATTAGGATTGTAATTTGTGTTTTGAAGATGGCTGCCGTAAACTGAAAGTCAAAGAAATGTCAACAGTATGTATGGAGCCTCTTGAGTATTGTTGCTTGTATGTCGATTGGGAACATTTCTTTAGTACGAATGCACTACGGTTCAATTACTTCACTGACTACAAAGGTACCAAAGCTGAACAAAACAAAGGGTGTTAAAAGGGTGAGATCAAAGACAAAGAAAGTGGAAGAAAGAATCTGGAAATTGGGGGCTAATGGGAGAATTGCCTGCAGCCTGACATAAAAGTTATTCACTCTCCTCAAATAAACTCATTTCCTTGATAAAGACATTGTCAACACCTGAGAGTATTGAGTTTTATTTGAAAAGGGACTTCCAAGTAATGGTGTAGTGCCCCACCCAGTTGAATGTTTCTCTTGGCAGTTGGAGTTAGGGTGAGGGCTGAGCTATTAGTACTTGTGGTAATCAGTCCTCAAAGGAAGAAATCACTGAAAAAGGTGATTTGAGCGTTTGAGAGTTAACCAAGATCCTTGAAAGAATGCTAAGACAAGTTTTGCCTGTGCTTCCTCCACCAGGTGAAGTCTGGAGACAAACTGCATTCTACCTGGTTTCCTTTCTTTTTTATTTACCTGAGCTTATTTATTTTATTATTTTTTTAAGAGACCGCGTTGGCTGAGACATTTAAAATACAAGATGGTAATTAAGAGTGTTCGAGGAAGCTCCAGCTGGCTTTGGAATAGCTCCCAATAGGTAGGCTGACATTTCCACTCTCTAAGAATCCCTGCTTGGATGCCGTTTAGAACAGCCAACCTTGATTCCACCACCATTTGATTAAACAACAGAGGAACTGCAAACAGGAAAAGTCACTTCTCTGGGGCCAGCTTAAACTGACAGCAGATGCAAGAAAAGAGAGTGATGGAAAAGGAGATTATGAGTTAGTATCAAATGTCACTCTTCAAAGTGAACACCTAATTGGCCAATGAGCTTTCTAAAAGTAGAAGTAGTATCAGCAACACCATAGCAGAGTATCTTCGGGGCCATTTGAAACACAGTTTAATTTTCATTTAGAATCACACCCAACTAAGGATTGAGATAAACAGCTACCTGTCAAGCTTTGGGTAGGTACAGTTTACACTGGTGGTTGCATGCTTGCGAGGGTGACGGGACTAGGTGACAAAAATCTATGTAAGACATAGTTCCTGTCCCCAGGGAATTTATATGCTAATTAAGAAGATGAAAGTTGTTAGCCTGGAACAGCCACGTGAAAATGCCAGGTGATGTATGATTAAATAGCAAAATATATAATATGTGTCAAAATGAACACTCAGACACAAACACCCATGCCCTCATATATCAGCTTTGGGAAGTAAATGAGAGCAACCGGATCCTAATCCGGGGGAGAAATATTTCGTTAGTTTTGCCATTAGTCAGCAAAGTATAGGCAAAGAGCAACTTCCAGGATCTCAGGGTTTTTTTCTGTGTGATGAGTGGTGGCTTGTTCTGTGATTCCTCAGGTCCTTTTGAAGTCTTCTACTTTAGGGTAATAGGCATATGAGCCATTAAATTTGGGGCTGAGGGGTTATTAGTGAATTTGAAGAGGTTGTTGGGAAAGTGTATAGATTGCATGGGGGTAAAGGAGAGTGATCTCTACTGGATCTTAACTGTGGATTAGTCATCGAGAGTCCTAAGGTTTATCTCCAGTTTTCCCACAAGGTGGTTTAATGAAAACAGAAAACCATTTTCCCTCTCTGGATTTCAGTCTTCCATTTGCAAATCGAGAGTGTTGGACTAGGCAAACTCCAGCATGTGCCCCATTTTCCAGGAGGCTTTGGCTATACATCAGTTCCCATTTATTGCACCTACACCCCACTCCAGTGCAGTGAGGACTCTAGCAGTGACTGCTCTTTGCTAGATCTGGCCAAGCTAACACCAGTTTCAGGGCCCTTTATTGCACAGTAAGTTTTCTAGGCATCAAGGGCTAGTCTTGTCTGTTCCTCATTACCTAGCGATTTATCACATGTTCCTTTGCCAACACTTATCTTTCCTTTTTGTTACTTCTCTATAATTAATCTCATCTCCATTAGACCAATTTTTCTTACATAGTATTTTTCCTCTAAAATATCCCCAAAGGACTAAAGGATATACTAAGACATTTTAAAAGATTAATTAGAAAACTCTATAGAATGATATAACTCCTTTTTCATTTTTTTTCACCTTGGTAAATATCTTAATGTACATTGATGAATACTGTACATTAGATGCAAACTATTAGAGATTCCCCCACACCCATGAAAAACCTTCCTAACTGTGCTAACCAAAGGTTGATATTTATAAATACTACATGGTATGTAATTAACTTGTATTTGAAATTGGCACATTCCATAAACAATTTCGCTATATTAGTACAGGTGCTTAAAGAGGTTTGTGCTAATTATATTGCATGCCTGTGAAGGCTAAAGCAACTGAAGTCTTTGCCTTTACATTTAAAATCCTTATTTTGTTATGTGATAATTATAATCTAATTATGTAGAAAATAAAGTTTGGTCATATGGTTCTCACCATATGACCAATGTGGAAAGGAACTTAACCATTCTAGGTTAAAACTATAATTTTTATGTTGAGAGTTCCCAAATCATCACTTTAACCTGTATCTTCCTTTCTCAAGAAGATATAATCACTGAGAATCTTCTCTAATTTTTAAATCTTAACATGCCTTTAATCATTTCTTTTCCATTTTAAGAAATTAATCAGATACTGATTGCACAATATGTTTTTTGTAATTTTATTTTTTTTCAGTGTTCCAAAATTCATTGTTTATGCCCCATACCCAGTGCTCCATGCAATACGTGCCCTCCATAATACCCACCACCTGGATCCCCCAACCCCTCTACCCCTCTCCCGTCCAAAACCCTCAGCTTGTTTCTCAGAGTCCACCATCTCTCATGGTTTTCTCCCCCTCTGATTTCCCCCATATTTTTTTTAAAAGGATTTGAGATAGTTAACAAAAGCATATGCAATACCATCGTTGTTGCCTTTGGGAGCATAAATTGGTCAACCTGAAAGGAGAGTAATTTGGTAGTATCTATCAAAACAGCAAGTGCACATGTCTGTCAGTCATAAGTACCACTTCAAGGAATCTGTTCTATGCATATATTTACATACACTAAATGATGTAGGGATAAGTGTACTCATTGTGGAATTGTTTATAATTGGCATTGTTTTGTCCGTAATTACAAAATTGAGAATGAACATGCATCGGTAGGGGTTTGGTTAAACATTTGTTTCATTAAAAATGAAGTATCATTCAGCCATAGAAAATACTGAAGAGGCCACGTACTGATATGGATTAGCCTCCTACATGAATTAAGTAACTGTGCACTCATATGTAAATAAGAGTTTGGGGGAAGGAGACAATAGCTACCTGGTTATGTAGGCACATCGTAAATAATTTTATTGAGATAGATGAGTTTAAATTTATGTATCCTGAGGTATCATAGATCTCTGTAAGCCTACACAGGAAGCTTATTATATTGTTTCATTCCAGAGAGGAGGCCTGGAGGGCTGCAGGGCAGAGATGAGAGGGAGACATTTTACTATACACCCTCTGAACTTGCTGGATTTTGAACCATGCAGAGATACAGCATCACTTCAAAACTAATATTTTTTTTTTATTTTTTTATTTTTTTTTTTTAAATTTTTTTTTAAAGATTTTTTATTTATTTATTTGACAGACAGAGATTACAAGTAGGCAGAGGCAGGGAGAGAGGGAGGAAGGGAAGCAGGCTCCCTGCCGAGCAGAGAACCCGACGCGGGCCTCGATCCCAGGACTCTGGGATCATGACCCGAGCCGAAGGCAGAGGCTTTAACCCACTGAGCCACCCAGGCGCCCTACTTCAAAACTAATATTAAAAATAAGTGAATTAGGGGCTGTCTGCTCCACAGGGAGCCTGCTTCCTCCTCTCTCTCTCTCTGCCTGCCTCTCTGCCTACCTGTGCTCTCTGTCTGTCAAATAAATAAATAAATAAATAAAAATCTTAAAAAATAAAAATAAAAAAAAAGAAACAGAAGATAATGAATATGATAGTATATCAATTTTTATGGCATTTAATAAGGGTATTTTCATGAAATGTGTGTGTATGTACATACATCATGTGTGTGTACGTAACTGGATCCTATCCAGTTTTGTACAGACACATGATCATTTTATAAGGTTATTTCTTATTGTGAATTATAAAATCATTTGAAAGTAACTGAATTCCCAAAAGGAAGCATAGCCTATTTTCCAGACTTTCATATAGAGACGGAATAGAGACGTTGAGGTTATAGTATGCCAGTAATAGCTGACATTTATTAAACACACATTATCTTAGTAAGACCTTATGTTATACATTTTACATGCAAGATCTAATTTAATGTTTACAACAGTACCATGGGAAAAGAAACTACTCATGGTAACAACCATTTTGCAGTTAGAAAACTCAGGATAAGACAAACTCGGTACCTTGCTAAAGATACCAGTTTCCACTTGCAAGAGTGACAAGCCTAGTAAAATGACTTCTGAGCTTGTGTTTTTACCTATCATGCTACAAAGTTTTTAGCTCAAACATATTCTATATGGTGGGTTAAAGGCCAGTTAACAAGCTTTAACCATTGCTTAGACCAGTGGTTGGATACCTCTACTGATTTTTGCTCCGCAGTGCTCAGATCTCCCCTTCTGACACAGTACAGAACACTCACGTGATGCTTAAACCACCAGAACATTCTTTTCTCAACCCTCTGTCTTTTTAATCTATCACAGTTTGACAACAGAGTGTCTTCCTCTAGAGACGTTGTAATGTTGTCATTCTGTAGTAATAGCATTGGACTGTCTCCTTTATCAAATCAAAATGCCATGGGAAAGTTAATTAATTTCCCTGAATGCAGTTTGCTCCTCTATAAATAAGGATACCACTATTTCACAGTGTTAAAATGGTCAAAAGAGATAATATATGCAAAACAGCACATTTCCTGGGAGGTGGTATAGACCCAGTAAACAGGGACTGGTTTTACATAGAATCAGACAGAATGTATATTTAATAATAATTTACTCAACAAGTATTTTGAGTACCTATTATTAGTGATTTATTAGCATAATTGAGCTTCAAGACAAGCCCTCTACTAATTTCTGCTTATTCTTCCTCTTTTGGTTTTCACTTCCAAATGTATTAGCTGACTTTCAAGTCTATCATTCGTGACTTTGACCTTTTAAAATGTCTAATTACTCTAGTTTGGCATGTTGTCTTCATTGTGGGCCTTGGTTCTTTCCATTCAAAATTCTAGCCAAAACTCAGAGCCTTCACAAAAACTTCCTAGTTAATAACAATTTCTCCAGTAATTTTTGTAATTCTACTGCATCTGTCTGTGTGGTCGGACTTAGCTCTAATTATATCCCCATATGCATGAAAATGTTTTATATGGTATGTAATTACCCTAAAGTGTCTCCCGGTCTTATGTTAGATTTGAAGTTCCCTGATAGTTATGTTAATTAGTTACTTATACCTTTCATGGGATCCTATCCAGTTTCGTGAACAGCAGAGCTATCCCTCATAATTCTTAAGCCCTTTGGTGTTTTTGTGGTGTTCCATCTTGAGAAGGATATAAATGGTATCATAAAATCCCATATACCTTATTGACTCTGATTTAATATTCAGATGGCATATTCTTATATTTTTCCTTGAACTCCTTTGCCACTTTACCATCCTAAAAATCATGCTTATACCCCCTTCTTCAGCAAGGGAATGACATAAAAAAATGCCATGACATTTCAATGATTGTATTGATATATAGTCTCATTTTCATTATAAGGTATTTTGTGATTATTTTAAGAAGCTGTGTCAACAGGTTGTATGGGCAGCATGAATCTCGAGGGTTTTAGTATATTATATTGGCTCAAAAAGAATATCATGTGTATTGACTATCTCTCTAAGCAATAGAAAGTATTGAATACTAAATACTTTCAATGTTACATTTCATATTTATAGGATTAAAAAGGTTATACACAAAATAAATCTGGCAATATCAACTTGGTTCAGTCCCATTCCTTAAACCGCAGCTCATGTAAAGCTACAAGATTGATTTCTCAATATTCAATTTCTTAGTGGAACAAATAGTGAAGACATGCATTAAACTCTGCTCCTTAAGAAAAGAAAAAAAAGGCATCAGCATTTGCTCCTTCATGCATAATGATATTGGTAAGCTCCTCAATTTGCTTTGGATTTTCCCCATCTTTTCTTTTTCCTGCATTCTCTCCAAAATCAATGAGAGTTTAGTGCATGGAAGAGTCACAGTGGTCTAGAATAGAACATGGACCTATTCAATTAAAAAAAAAAGTTCAAGGTACTTTATAAAGGATGAGACTTAATTTTGCCTCCTTCTTTCAGGCAACACTCCCATTGAGATCAGTGGGAGGTTGGTTCAACTGAAGAGAGTAAAATCCAATCTAACCAGCATGTAGAATAACTTTACCTGTAATCCTTGCACTAACACTGAAATCTAGCTACTTCTGACGTGAATGAAGACACATACCAAAACTGCACAACAAGTGAAGAGAAAAAAAAACAATTTTCAAAAAAACTATTTTCGGTGGTTTTCCAGTATGTTTTGTACTTTGGGCTATAAAGTGCCCAGGGAGGTTTGTTCCTTCTCCACACAATATAAAATCAGAAATAAATATGTCAAAATGCAATTGGCTAAAGGCAAAACGCACTGTTAGAACATGTTATTCTAGCATTATCATTTATATGTAGTTTATGTAAGTATCTTCGATGATTTTAGGTACAGCTTACTTGTACACTTAAGTTCAAAAGCAATCATTGTTTTCTGTTAAAGATTAAGAAACCATGCAGTAACCACAGATGACATTACTATTTTTTCCATACTTGTAAAAAAAAATATATATATATATATACACACACACATACATTATATAAATGTATGTGTGTGTATATATATATATATACACACTTATATTTTTAAAAGGTGCTAGAGCCTTACAGTGAGAGAAGACCCCAGCAGGCAGCAAGGAACCAGTGATCACAGCTGTCTTGTCTCTCCTCTAGGGGTTTCACCTCTCTGTCTGTTTCAGCCTCTGCTTCATCAGCTGCCAGGGAAGGAGAAGGAGGGGAGGGGATGCTATCCAGCTGAGATGGCAGCTGCCACCACATCGCCTGTGCCCTCCAGCTTTCTCATCATAAGGTGGAAAATTTTCAAGGGGAAGTTTACTAGAAAAGTAGAAGGAAAACAAAACAAAGCCCCAAGTGAAAGAAAATACACATAATGAAACAGATAACATTGCAGGAGTATAGCGCTTTTAGGTCTTGAAGTCTGTCTGCAGATTGGTGCTGCTGGCAGGGACTTGGGCACTACAGGCCACACTTCCTTAGGCACCGAAGCTTCTGTCTGCCCAAGTTAACCTCAGTGTTGGATCTGGAATGATTTTCAGCACCTTGTTTGTTTTATGATCCCCGCCCCCTACTCCAACACAGGGAGTTTGACTGTTCTCCCTTAACACAAAGAATTATTGCTGTACTTAAATTCATTTTTACTTTCCATTCACACTTGCTGCAGCTCCTGTGGGGTGTGGCCCTGAAAGAGGTGAGAGTGGCCCCTTCTAGTCTACAGTGCGTTCTTTCTAGGCTTTTGAATTTGAGTGTGGCACCAGCCTTTATTTTGCCAGATACTCTCACGGTGTCTACCGTCCCTGCTTTGTTTTTTGGCCCATTTAGGACTTCCCGTTCAGTTCTTGCAAAGGAAATTAATAATTCAGGAGGTAAATTGGGTTAAACCGTAGCTTACATTTGCTTTCTTCCTCGGATCTTATCAGGAATCATATTCCCAGCTTCTGCAATAGCTTCTTCTTCCATCAGATCTTGCACAGACTGTTGGATCATCTATGAAGCTCTTTATTCTTGCCTGAGAAATGCTGCTAACTGTGACCACTTCTGCAGGTTGACCCATTTACAGCCTCTCTACTAGATTTGACTTACTATGATTCATAGCTTTGAAAAAATATAGTAATAAAAAGTCAAATTCATTTTCTTTTTTCAGATTAATTTGTAACCGGTGAAACACAAGATTTAGAAAGTGGAAAACATAATGCAAGTGTGAACTCGTAAAGATTTCATAAGGCAATTAATTACAAAAATAGACACATTTTAACACAGGATGGAATTTCACCTTAAGTATGTGAACCCTTGATCTGTACAATTGGACTCACTATTTTACTTCTAGAAAGACTCCTTGTCTTAACTCCTTATTTTTGTCCATATGTAAAAGTTGAACAAAAGTTACACTTAACACAGGAGTGGTATTTGAGTCAATCCAGTTCTTCATAATCTATATCCAATCACTCGTGAATTTTTTTTATTATCATCTTCATCATCATCATTATTCTTCCTAAAGTCTTCCTTTATCAATCCTTTTAACTTTCATCCACCCACCATGACATTACTCCCAGTGTTCCTTGATGCCACCTGGACATTTTTCCTGACCTCACTTTATCCCTTATAGTCTCTAGTTTAATCTTTAAAATCTTTGTTTTTTTATTATTCCTTTAGTTATCTCCATACCATCAAGGATTATTTCCCAGTTATTTTTACTGAATTTGCTTTCTGTTCTTTGTTTTAATATGTTTCTCCATATACATTATAATGTCCGAGTTACAGTATCCATGACTATACACAACCTCCAAACAAATACCTTTCCAGCTTTATCTCCTAGGTTTCTTACATCAGATACAATCTATATTTCTTTCCACACTTGCCATGCCTCATTCATATTGTGAGCTTTTCTAATTTTGCTACCATTATTGCTCCTAAAATAAAAGTCATTCCCATTCTCAACATACATAAATCCTACCCCAGCTAAAAGTAAACTCTTTATCTTCAGGTGATAAGGATAAAGATCTTGTTTTACTCTTCTTTGTATTCCAAGTGCTTAACAGAATATATGCATATGACATTATCATAATGAGGGTGAAAGAATGCATGAACAAACAAATTAATATAAGTAGTATGCTGGCTCCCTGTTTCCTGAAAATGCCACTTTTGTACCTCAGTCTCTTCTCTGTTTCTTATTTTACCCCCTAAAAGTGACCTTCTTTTTCCTCTATTAACCTTGAGAGCCAACTCAAGACCAATTACTTTGTAAAGACTTTTCTTACTGTGCTTCATCATATTCCTTCCATGATCTCTCATAACCGACTGAGCCGCACAACACAATCTGGCCCTTGATTATGTGCTGTCTTTTATGGTTCTTTAACTGTTTCAAAGTACGTAAATCTCATCTGCCCAAACTGACAACTGTACACCTTCTCAAGGGCAGAGACAGTGTCTTCTGTCTGCCACACAAATCTCCCCCAGAACAAGGGCTGCAGAGGCAAACAGTTGTTGAGATGACCCTCCAGCTGAATGAAGTCAACCTTCACAACTTTTGAAAATAGAATGTTGACCTTGCCAACTGAGAGTATGGTAGCCAAAGCATATGGCTCCCCCTCTCCTCAGCAACAGAGGAGAGCAGCACTCCGGGCTCTAGTGAGAGTGCGTCCTTCAAGTGAATGCTGTTCACCACCTTTCAAAACTCTAGTTGAGTGACATCCTATTCACAGAAGAAAGTCCGAAGCAACTGTTTCCAACATTGTGACAAACATTCCAGCTATTTCAAATTATTTGGAGAACTTTTAAAAATGCAAATTCCAGGGGCGCCTGGGTGGCTCAGTGGGTTAAGCCACTGCCTTCAGCTCAGATCATGATCTCAGGGTCCTGGGATCGAGCCCCGCATCGGGCTCTCTGCTCAGCAAGGAGCCTGCTTCCTCCCTTCTCTCTCTGCCTGCCTCTATGCCTACTTGTGATCTGTCTGTCAAATAAATAAATAAAATCTTTTAAAAAAAATGCAAATTCCAAACCTGTATTGGTTCATGAGAAAATTTCTCACCTTGACCTCTGTTCCTTGAAATCAAACTTTCCTATATTACCGCTTAAATGGACTACTCCAGGTTTATGTTGTCAGGCCAGTAGTGGCCCTGGCCTCTGGATTCCCACTGTCAACTCGACTTTCATCTCCTTCATTTCAGAGCTGTGTTTGGTCAAATTACCAAACTATTAAGCTTTGTTTTCTTCATTTGTGTAAAGGAGATATGAAGTACCTTTTTTGTTGTATAGATACAATTTAGGAAAAACACTTAACACTGTTGGCTTGTAGTGAGACTTTAATAAATATTAAGCTATTTGATTACCTAAAATGGGCACAAGGCTATTTTAGGTAATCAAAATAGCTTAATATTTATTTAATATGGACAGTTCTTCTGCATATTCTGTAGAATGATTGCTAAAATTACTGCAGGATGATTTTTCAAAGATGAAAGGCATTCTTAAGATTTTAGAAAAATAATGTTCCATCTCTAGAAAATCTAGTGAACTATAAAAATTGTAGTAGAGTATAAGAAATATGATAGGCTATGGTTTACCAGATGGTAAGAATTGTTTAAATGATTTTTTTCACTTTTTCTTTGATTACCTGAAAATTCAGAATTAATTTTTTTTTCAGAATTAAATTTAATGACTGTTCATTTTATCCACATTTACTGGACAGGTTGATATACTTAACTTCTCATCCACCTACATGGATTTATGGTTTTATTATTTTTTAATATAACAATTGTATTGTTTTTATGCTTTCTTTAAAAGAAATTGGCTATGTTAGAAAAAAGGAAATAGTTGAGTTGAATCTTTTCAGCTTATAAGAAGCGGCTCATTTAATTAATTTTTTACATTTATTTTTTAAAAGGTGATTAAACATAATAGATTCACATAATTAGAGGAAATTGAAGTAATACAAAAAAAAAAAATAACTCCATCACTGTCCCACCTGTCCAGTTGTCTTTACCCAGTCACACACAATTTCTGTTAGTTTGGATATGTATGTATAATTTTAAATTTTCTTGATGTATACAAAAATAAACATGAACACATATTATTTGATGCATTTTACATAAAACAATTAAATATCCTGCTATTGTGCACAATGATTTACATTTTGCTTTTTTATCTGAAAGAGTTTCTAGAGATCTCATATTAAGGCATATAACGCTACAGCCTTCATCTTTATAGCTATGTATTATTTCATATAACTATATGGATTTCCATAGTTTACTTGGCCAGTCAGTTTAGGCTGTTAACAATTTTGTTATCTTAAACAACAGTGTATTGAAGGACTTCATACATAAATATTTTTATATATGTATGAATATCTATAGGATTAATCCTCTCAATCAGGATTGCTATGTCAAATAATATATACTTTAATAATTTTGATAAGTATTATCAAGTAGCCCTCAATGGAAGAACATATAAGAATATTATGAGATTGTCTATTTCTGCAGCTTCACCAAGGTACCATTATCAAACTATTGAATTTTTCCAGTTTTTTTTTTTAAGATTTTATTTATTTCTTCAACAGAGAGAGATCACAAGTAGGCAGAAAGGCAGAGAGGAGGAAGCAGGCTCCCCAC